>NC_057797.1:553369832-554046592 GCF_018294505.1 Triticum aestivum | reverse complement strand
CTAAGTGTGTGAACACGATTTGGTAAAGGTAGCGGTGAGAGGCCATGTAGGAGTACATGGTGGGTTGTCTCATTGCAGCCATCCTCAGGAACTGAGTCCTGTGTTTGTGATCCATGAACAGTTACTACCACACATTGGGTTCCGGTAACTCGGCCCCTCTCGGCTTATTAATCAACTCGATCTCTGTCCAGGAGTTGCAACTAGTTTCTGGTGTTTGTAGGTAGTGTTAGTAGTCTACCAAGTGGCACCCGGTATAGGTGGGCTTGGGACAGACTAGGCACCGTGGCACGGTGTACCAAGTGGCACCCGGATGGTGGGCTTGGGAACCCTGCTCACATCGTTTGGGGCCGTGAGCGACACCCCGGCCGGATCTCCTTGCGGATGGAACCCGAATAGGCGATAAACCTGGACTAGAGACTTGGTGGTTAGTCAGGTCATGGCCGACTCCCTCGCCCGGCTTCCGCTTGAAGGTTGCCGAGGTACATGACGTGTACAGGGCTATAAGTGGCAAAAGCGTGTGTGAAGAAGTACACCCCTGCAGTTTTATCATTATCTATTCGAATAGCCGGATTCCTCGGATATGGAAACTTGGACCCCTTGCATAGTTCATAGACAAGTGAAAGTGGATACTCTAAAATGCGCAAGATAAGCGTGAGTGCTATGGATGGCCTTCTCGTAGGGAGACGGGAGTGGATCCATAGTGGTGTATTGATATGGTGAATATGTGGACTCGTGTGCGCCACCTCAAAAGAGTTACTTGCAGTCGTAGTTTAGGATAGCCACCGAGTCAAAGCTGGCTTGCTGCAGTTAAACTCCACCACCCCCTTTATTGATACCGATGCATATGTAGCTAGTTCTAATGTAAGTCTTGCTGGGTACATTTGTACTCACGTTTGCCCATTTTATGTTTTTGCAGAGAGACGTCAGTCTCGCTAGTAGTTCCTTGTGGACTTCGACGTTTAGCTTGATACCTCAGCTACGATCTTGTGCCCTCGGCGGGATCTGGTAGATAGTCAGGCTTCTCAGCCTTTTTCAGTTGTAGTTGTCTATACTCAGACATGTTAAGCTTCTGCTTGTGCTTTGACTTGTATGCTCTGATTGTTGGGCCATGAGACCCATGTTTGTAATATCTCGCTCCTCGGAGCCTAATGAATAAATACTTGAGTCGTAGAGTCTTGTTGTGATGCCATGTTGTATTTACACATATCGAGCATATTGTGTGTCTGATTGAAATGCTTGGTATGTGTGGGATCCAACAATCTAGTTGTTTATCCTTGGCAGCCTCTCTTATGGGGAAATGTAGTCTAGTGCTTCCATGAGCCATAGTAGTCCGCTACAGCCTGGTTCACCGGAGTCCTGCTAGCCCAGCACTATTGCTCAGGACACTTGATTGGCCGGCATGTGTTTCACTTCTTTCCTGTGTCTGTCCCTTCGGGGAAATGTCACGCGGTGACATCCGGAGTCCTTCCTAGCCTGCTACAGCCCGGGTTACCGGAGTCCTGTTAGCCCAGTGCTACAGCCCGGATTCACGCGCTGCTGACCGACATGCTCGAAGTTGATTCATGTATGCCTGTCTCCATGGTTTAGTGCCGCTTTGGGTTCACGACTAGCCATGTCGGCCCGGGTTCTCTGTCATATGGATGCTAGCGACACTATCATATACGTGAGCCAAAAGACACAAACGGTCCCGGGCCAGGTAAGGTGGCACCCGTGGGAATACCGTGCGTGAGGCCGCAAAGTGATATGATGTGCTACATGCTAGATCGGTGTGACTTAGGATCGAGGTCCTGACAGCTTTGGTATCAGAGCCTGACTGCCTGTAGGATTACCAAGCCAAACTGGTCGAAGTTGTCTCTAGAAATGCTTTAGTTATATAAGGGAATTGATTGTGGATGGGAACGTAAGGCTCTTTTTACTCCTTATACCTCATGCCCTCTGATCTGAGTCATCCTCTTCCTTTCTACGGGGACTAAGAACTAGGCTTCTCTTCTATCTCTTAGGATGACGTGTTACTAACCCGTAGTTGCCTAGGAATGTTGAGTTCAAGCCTCAGTTCAGTTCCTACTACTTCCATATATTCATAACTGGCCTCAGAACCTTGATATTGTGATGTTGAGTGGTTATGCCACCATTTTGCAGGATGTCTCAAATCTTTTGAGCATTTACAGCCGTTATGCTGCCCGAGTCATTCCAGGTTTCTGAATAGTCTGATGCATTTTCAAATCCCTTCTTTCCGTTCTCGATGTTCCTTTGGGCCAGATTAAGCACACTAATCGGTCTGTTGAGGTACTTCGTTGCCTTGATATGTATGTTGGAGCTAGTAATATGACCCTAGGTGTCTTACAGGATCACCTAGTAATCTAGCCATGTCTTGTGTTCCCAGTGTGATGATTCTGGCCATCGTTCTCGAAAGCATCCCGTGATGCCATTTAGTAGTAGGTATTCTACTCCTGGGTTTTCGAACCCGAGATTCACCCTACTTTATGTTGTTAGTACTTGATAGTTCCCTTAAGATATTGGTAACCTTTGTGATCATCCCCGAGGTCCGTGGTAGTTCCTTCTTCCAAATACTACGAACCGCTTATGGCAGAAGTTCTTTGAACCAAAAGATCACAACCAGAGTGCTCTTGATGAGTTCTCCATTCTGCATTGTGAATCTGCCAGTCCTACCTTTCTGCATGGGTTATCCGGAAGAAATATGTTGAACTTGTTCGACATACTAACCTATGCATCCACCACTTAGAAAGTTAATATATTCCTTGAGTTGTCCCCCTTTAGTTGTATTCCGACCTTAGCCTATCAGTTGATAGTCAAGAGTATGTGTGCATTCGTGTTTATCGGTGCCTTTTACTCTTGTGGTCCGTCAAGCCATTCTATTCCAGAATGACTAGGAGAAACAAACTCCAGTACCTCATCCATTTCTAAGATTGGGTCAAAGCAGTTGTATTCCGCAGATCAAATGCAGTCAAGCTTTTGAGTCTGTTCTACCCTAAAGTATTACCCACTTTATGTCAAGAATATCATGAGAATTGCACCATCTCTTATGAATTCTTGATGCAGTGATACTTCTTGCCATCATTTTCCATTCCTCGGTCCCGTCTTGTCGCAACCGGAATGCCGGCAAGTGAACTATGATGTGTGAAATAAATACTCCTAGCAACTCCGCTGCTTAGTAGTTAATGGACATTAATATCATTCTTAGTGTGCTGATTACTGAATCATCACCCTAAGGTTGATCGTGCTACCTAGTCCTTATTTCTGGTGCACTCTTCGATCAATGAGTTAGGATTTTCAACCCCTTACTTATTTGATCATGTCATCTTGCCCTGAAAAGCAAGATTGTTCTCGAGCTTCATAACATATCGGTGGTTCGTGATATTTCGAATATCTTCTCAGAAGTATTACCAGGTTGTCACCTGACCGCTATGTTGAGTTCGTGATCAAATTGGTTTCTTATAAACCACCCCTTTCTCCAAGAATCCGTGTTGGATACCCCTGAGCTAGTTGGTTAAGCTAAACAACAACCTGGAGAGTTGGAAGATAAAAGCTTGCCCAACTTAGTTCCTTCCAAAGGGATATCTTTTGTGTGTGTGTGTGGGTTGAAGAAAGATGATATCTCCATCGATTAGTCCTCATGATCAGTTGTTGGCTCTATTGCCTTGTCAAAACTTTGACTTGAGTTTGGACTATCGTCAAGTCAAATCAGAACCAACGATGTTCGTAATGTTGTCTTACTCATGGTTGATCCCTGAGCATACACCATTACATCTTTTGGTCTGACCAATGCTATCACCGTGTTCACATGATGGTGGAAGTCCAGTGATATGGAAATTCTGATGAGTTATTGTTGAGCCCATCAGCAGCATCTTGTCTCCTCCATGATTCATGTTGAACATTGAGCTAGTGTTGGAAACTTTTGAAAGCATTTTCTTCATACTATCTCATGAAGGATATGTTTGATGTAAGTAGTGACTTCCTCTAAGTTCACGTGCATTTGATGCAAGTTGCGGCCGTGAATTCGAGAAAGTTTGTTTTTGCCTCCTCCGGAATCATCCCAAGTCAGTCATGCATATGTGCGAAGTATTCTATGGTTTGGCAGATTAATTACCTCCACTCCATTTGTATTCCTAGCACACCAAGCCACTGATTGATTTGTTCAAGGAGAAGAAGTTCCTTCTTAAGAGCTAATCATGACTTATGCAAGGACTTCGATATCCTCAATGATGGTCCCCAACCTGAACTCGATAGTGTTTTATTATAAGACTACTATGTGGTCATTCTTGTCTTGGACAACATGCTCACATATATGTAGCAGAACCGGCTCATGTTTTGGAGCTTGCTATCATAGTTCATTCCCCGAGAATCTCGCAACGTCGTCTCGTCGATTTGTGTTGCAAACTTTCATTTTCCTTTCTAGACTCGATGAGTCTGGAATATCCTGACACCAACCAGATCTGAATATCAGGCAGATATGATGGTTGGAGCATTTTCCAAGAACTATAATATTAGTCCCTCGATAACCGCTAAAGTGGATGTCGTGGCCAACACATCCAGCCGGAAGACCTATTATTGTAGTATCTCGATTGAAGAAAGTTGGCCACCTCCCCATGAGGATTTCGTAGGATTTATCTCCATAGTTAATCCTTACGGATTCTTGTGCTCCCGAACTCCGACCTTTTACTTGATCTCCTAGATACCAAACCATATCAATAAATGGGTTATCCTAGCACATCAAGGAGAACATTAGAAGCGGAGTGCTAAATGTCTCTCGGTCGATCATCCAGATTTTGTTCCCTTGGCCTCGCTAAGGTGAAACCTGAGAAAGTATTATCTTCCTTTGCATCTGCATCATCCATCACCATTCATCATGGTGGTATGTTGTGTTGCCAGGATCCTTGACACGGATATTGGTAAAACCTTGATGAATATGGAGATGCTCAAGTTCTTGAGAGCACGCGCAAGCACTAGGTTTTACCGTTGGCGTCAACTAGGATTTGCTTCCAGGTTCCTCGGTTATGTTATAACCTTTTCAAACAGTGGACCCACTCTTGACTGTTGAGTTCTTCCCTAGTTACCAGAACCATTCCCAACATTTGCATTTTGTTCCCAGCTTGCACCTTAGTAGTTGTTGTTCAGGATCATCTTCAAAAGTGGACTTACCATGGGTTCCATCCATTTCCGATGATAAGCAAAATTATCCATTGCGTTGTTGTCAACAAGGGAGTCCACATCATCCTTTCTATTCCAAGTATGTCATTCTTTTGAACTCCTTCAAATAATCGATTGTGATTGCCTTAGGCTGGTATAAAGAGTTTCAATGATCTCCGAATCAAAAGTAATTCTTTTTGCCACTTAAGGGAATAATTCTACCATTCACCTTTCCTAAGGTGCCCCGTTACGGGATCATAGCAATCAATCTCCTCGCTACTTTGAAACCATGCACCATCCTACTCCAGTGTGGAATTGTGGCCTACCAAATTGAACTTTCGCCATCTGTTTCTTCCATCCCTCTCTATTTGTGTTTTGTATCTCATTTCGAGAGATGTTATTACATCTCATTCCGTGAGTTGATCATGATTTGCTTGGTCTTCGTGAAGAACGAATCCTGTAGAGTTTCTCTCTCTTCCCCTTGTCGTCTTGGGTGAAGATCTCGAAAGCAAAGATGTCAAGATTAATATGATGCAATGAATCAACATCTTCGAGAAGAGCAATTGGATCAAGAAGATTGTGTTAGTTGGTGCCCCCTCTGTCTTCTTACCTCACGACCTGAATCTCGGGACGAGATTCCTGTTTAGTAGGTGTGAGTTGTCACAGCCCTAGAGTACCTGAGTGAATAGTTGCATCTGCACTCATGCATCATGTTTAAAATTTCTGAAAGTTGAATTGAGGTTTGTTGAAACCCTCAGAAACCAGTTCAAAAATAATCAACATTAAAATGTCTTCAGAGAAATCCAAGAAAATGTTCCTCTTAGTCTCTGAAAATATTGGCAAGAAGTAAAATTCAAATCAATGTTTTTGGTATCTCAGAAACATTTATCTTGGGCCTTTGAATTAATTCAATAACTATTTGCATTGGATATATATCCTTTATATAATTAATATATGTCCAATAATTCTGGAACTTTTTATGTGGTTTGGGATATTTTAGTTCTAGTCACATAATTATTTTCAGGATTTTATAAAATGGTTTGGTGTTAAAACTAAACCCAAAACAATTGCAGAAAAATAGAAAACAGAAAAATTAATAAAACAGAGAAGAGAGAGAGCTTACCTGGGCCAACTCACCTGTGCAGCCACCTGGCAGCCCAAGTGGCCGGCCCAGCCCACTGGCCCCTCCCCCCTATCGTCAACCTCGTGCCAGAAGGCACGAGGGCGTGTGCTCGCCACGCGCGCGCCACCTCCACCCTGCTCTGGCCACCTCCTGCTTCCCTGACCCCTTCTAGCGATGCCACGGAGATGCCCCGAAGCCCCTGTCCCCTCTCCCTCACTCGCCGCTCTCTCTCCCCTCCCCTGGCTCTCTCCCTCTAGCTCAACCAAGCGAAACCGTTGCCGCCGATCAGCACTCGCGAGGCCACAGCCACCCCCTTGCTCCCCTGGCATGTCCGAGAGCTCCGCCTTGTTCCCCTCTTCCTCCTCACCGAGCCACGTGGTGCCTGAAGCCCCTAGACGCCTCCAACACCGCCGTTCCCCTCGTCGGTTGCCGTGGATCCTCGTTGTCGATTCGGGAGCTACCGGGCGTCCCCAACCTCGCTCTCGTGCTCATTGGACTCGCTGTGCGCCCCTGCTCCAAACCCCTCTTCTCCCCCACGCATTCGCATGCTCTAGCCCCATCCCCCACCATGGCCGAGGCTCGCCACCGCCGTGCCTCGTCGCCACCGTGGCTAGAGCCGTTGAAGCTCGAAGCCGAGCACACCATCATGCTCAACGCGTCTCCAGGAGCCCGTAGCCAGCACCAGCTTCTCCCCATGTGCCCCCTAGCGCCAACCCCGACCTCGCCCGAACTCCGGCCATCGCCGCGAGCCTCGCCCCGGCGAGCTTGGGCCGTCTCAACCCGTGCCAACCGCACAGAAAGACGCGGGGCACTCCCAGCTTCACGCTGATGCCTCCGCCGTCCCTTTTGGTCGTCAGAACAGGAAACCCGCACCTGCACTGCCGCGTTCGGCCTCGCCGGTGGCTAAACGCCGGCGAGTTGACCCCGTTGACCCTGTTTAACCACGGGTGGGCCAGTTTGACCCCTGGGTCAATGACAGGTAGGGCCCAGCCCTCCTGACTAATTAGGATTAGTACTAATTAATATTTTAGTTAACTAATTACACTGACACGCGGGACGCACTGTCAGGTTTGACCTGGACCGAGCCGTTGACCTGCTGACGTCATGATGATGTCAGGATGACGCAGTAATCCTTTTCTGGATTTTAAATAAATCAGAAATGATTTGTTTAATTCAGAAAATATCCAAAACTTTGAAAAATCATAGAAATTCAACCGTTACTCCAAATAAGATAAATTATATGTGAAAAATGATCAGAAAAATCTAAAGAATCTGAAGATAGCATTTTCATGCATGTTTGAACAAGTTAACATCACTGAATAGGACAATTCAAGATCATGGAATAAATGGTAATTAGTTTTGGAGTTGGAATTTGCTATAGGTTTGAATTCCACTTCAATGAACATGACTAACTGTTGCATTAGGTCAATTCAGTACTTTAATATGGCATATCATTCATATGATTATGCATTGCATTGATTGTGGTTCCTTTTGTGTTTGCCGGTGTTTGTTCCCCCTCAGTAAACGTATGTTCCGACGATGAGTTCGATGACACCGATGAACAACTATACTATCTTTAGAAGTGCTAGGCAAGCAAAACCCCCTTGTTCATTCTAATACAATCCCACTCTCTCGCTCCTGCTCTCTTTTACTACATTAGGACAACAACGATTCAACTGTTACATGCTGCGGTAGTTGAACCCCTTATCCTCTGCATGACCTGTCATTGCCACAGTAAATAGATGAAACCCACTAGCATGAGTAGGAGTTGTTTGAGCCCTGATGTACCTACTCATTCCTGCTTGTTTGTCATGCCTGCTACTGCTTAGAGTTGAGTCTGGTCTGATTCATCGGGAATGAATTGGAACGTGGTGAACATGTCCTACCGTTGAGATCTAAGTGTGTGAACACGATTTGGTAAAGGTAGCGGTGAGAGGCCATGTAGGAGTACATGGTGGGTTGTCTCATTGCAGCCGTCCTCAGGAACTGAGTCCTGTGTTTGTGATCCATGAACAGTTACTACCACACATTGGGTTCCGGTAACTCGGCCCCTCTCGGCTTATTAATCAACTCGATCTTTGTCCAGGAGTTGCAACTAGTTTCTGGTGTTTGTAGGTAGTGTTAGTCGTCTACCAAGTGGCACCCGGTACAGGTGGGCTTGGGACAGACTAGGCACCATGGCATGGTGTACCAAGTGGCACCCGGATGGTGGGCTTGGCAACCCTGCTCACATCGTTTGGGGCCGTGAGCGACACCCCGGCCGGATCTCCTTGCGGATGGAACCCGAATAGGCGATAAACCTGGACTAGAGACTTGGTGGTTAGTTAGGTCGTGGCCGACTCCCTCGCCCGGCTTCCGCTTGAAGGTTGCCGAGGTACATGACGTGTACAGGGCTATAAGTGGCGAAAGCGTGTGTGAAGAAGTACACCCCTGCAGGGTTATCATTATCTATTCAAATAGCCGGATTCCTCGGATATGGAAACTTGGACCCCTTGCATAGTTCATAGACAAGTGAAAGTGGATACTCTAAAATGCGCAAGATAAGCGTGAGTGCTATGGATGGCCTTCTCGTAGGGAGACGAGAGTGGATCCATAGTGGTGTATTGATATGGTGAATATGTGGACTCGTGTGCGCCACCTCAAAAGAGTTACTTGCAGTCGTAGTTGAGGATAGCCACTGAGTCAAAGCTGGCTTGCTGGAGTTAAACTCCACCACCCCCTTTATTGATACCGATGCATATGTAGCTAGTTCTGATAAGTCTTGCTGGGTACATTTGTACTCACATTTTCCTATTTTATGTTTTTGCAGAGAGACGTCAGTCTCGCTAGTAGTTCCGTGTGGACTTCGACATTTAGCTGGACACCTCAGCTACGATCTTGTGTCCTCGGCAGGATCTGGTAGATAGTCAGGCTTCTCAGCCTTTTTCAGTTGTAGTTGTCTGTACTCAGACATGTTAAGCTTCCGCTTGTGCTTTGACTTGTATGCTCTGAATTTTGGGCCATGAGACCCATGTTTGTAATATCTCGCTCCTCGGAGCCTAATGAATAAATACTTGAGTCGTAGAGTCTTGTTGTGATGCCATGTTGTATTTACACATATCGAGCATATTGTGTGTATGATTGAAATGCTTGGTATGTGTGGGATCCAACAATCTAGTTGTTTATCCTTGGCAGCCTCTCTTATGGGGAAATGTAGTATAGTGCTTCCATGAGCCATAGTAGTCCGCTACAGCCTGGTTCACCGGAGTCCTGCTAGCCCAGCACTATTGCTCAGGACACTTGATTGGCCGGCATGTGTTTCACTTCTTTCCTGTGTCTGTCCCTTCGGGGAAATGTCACGCAGTGACATCCGGAGTCCTGCCTAGCCTGCTACAGCCCGGGTTACCGGAGTCCTGTTAGCCCAGTGCTACAGCCCGGATTCACACGCTACTGACCAACATGCTCGAAGTTGATTCATGTATGCCTGTCTCCATGGTTTAGTGCCGCTTTGGGTTCACGACTAGCCATGTCGGCCCGGGTTCTCTGTCATATGGATGCTAGCGACACTATCATATACATGAGCCAAAAGGCGCAAATGGTCCCGGGCCAGGTAAGGTGGCACCCGTGGGAATACCGTGCGTGAGGCCGCAAAGTGATATGATGTGCTACATGCTAGATCGGTGTGACTTAGGATCGAGGTCCTAACATCTCCCATTCGCCTTTTTCAGGGACGCGGGGGTGGGATGAGGAGCTGGGAGTGTCAGCCATGTTGGAATGGAATTTCCTGGCGCGCATAGAGGATTTTTCCGTGTGGTGCTGAATGGATTTGAGATTCAATCTCTTTAAATAGACGTTCCTCCTTAATGGCCAGGGTGTTATGTGTAAAATTACCCTGACCTATCGCCTTCGCTCGATACATGGAAACTGATGTTGCTGATACATAGAAACCGAGGGGTTCGACATTAAATGGGTGGACGAATACATCCATTGTTGAGGAAATCGTTAACTGGTCGCTGCTCGGTCGGCTGGTGAGTAGGGGATTAATAGGCTAATCGGCAAGGTAATCGGCCATTTAATCAATTAATCGGACGATTTATCGGGTAATCGGCTACTCGGGGACCCTATGAGTAGGGATTAATCGGCAAGTTAACTGGTTAATCGGATGAATTCTTGAGCAAGGAATACATCATTCTGAAGTCATCGGAGGAAGAACCTGCCTTGCAATGCCGAAGACAATCTACACGCCGGACACCTCGTCATTGAAGTCTGGTTCGGGCGCTACTGAGGGAGTCCTGGACTAAGGGTCCTCGGGCGTCCGGCCTGTTAGCCATGGGCCGGACTGTTGGGCTGTGAAGATACGAAGACCGAAGACTCTACTCGTGTCCGGATAAGGCTCTCCTTGGCGTGGAAGGCAAGCTTGGTGATCAAATATGAAGATTTCCTTTCTCTATAACCGACTTTATGTAACCCTAGATCCCTCTAATGCCTATATAAACCGGGGGGTTAGGTCCGTAGACGGACAATCATCATAGTCAGACCAACTAGGCTTCTAGGGTTTAGCCATTACGATCTCGCGGTAGATCAACTCTTGTAATACTCATATTCATCAAGATCAATCAAGCAGGAAGTAGGGTATTACCTCCATAGAGAGGGCCCGAACATGGATAAACATTGTGTCCCCCATCTCCTGTTACCATCGATCCTAAACGCACAGTTCGGGACCCCCTACCTGAGATCCGCAGGTTTTGACACCAACAACCGTCAATAAGGACTCTAATGAGATGGTCTCCGTCAATGATGGGATCGAGTACCAGGGCCGCCAAACCTCCATGACGGATACTAGTTGGGTGGTCCCTGCGATCGAAGGTTATCGGACAAGCTGACCATGGGTTGAATTTTGTGGTGACAGGCTCTACGGCGTAGACGTCCCTTAGTGCACTCTTGCGCTCCCTCTTGGGGATGTGTGTGACATATACCATGTTCATTATTTTCATCTCGGGGGAAAATTCTTCTATCCCCCTGTGTTCGGAGGGCGGGGCTCAACATCATCCTCGCTTTGAGGTCATTTCCCCTTATGTTCGGTATTTAATTTACCGGCCTGTTTAAAAACCCAGCAGTTTCTATTGGTGGGTTTGGTAGGCTTGTCAGGGGTGCCATGAATCTGGCAAGGCCTTTCTACAATTTTGTCCAAATTGGATGGACCGTCTGTATTTCCTTTGAACAGCTTCTCCCGCTGACCGGGTTTGGAGCCGCTAAATCCGGTGTTTACTGCCATATCCTCGGTTTCTTTGTTGTTGTTTTGATGCTTATTTTTGCTACATTGTGGCCTTCCATTGCCATCCCCGGCTTCAGAGGTGTCGGGGTCACTAGCGCTGTTGCTTCTATGAGCCAACCAATTATCTTCACCCGCACAGAAGCGGGTCATAAGTGTAGTAAGAGCTGCCATAGTTTTCGTCTTTTCCTGACCGAGGTGCCGGGCAAGCCATTCGTCATGGACACTGTGTTTAAATGGCGCTAAGGCTTCAGCGTCCAGACAGTCGAAAATTTGGTTCTTTTTAATTAAGAACCGAGTCCACAGTTTGCGGGCTGACTCTCCGGGCTGCTGGACTATGTGACTTAGGTCATCAGCATCCGGTGGTTGAACATAAGTGCCCTGAACGTTGTCCGAAAGGCGTCCTCTAAGTCCTCCTAGCTTCCAATGGAGTTCTCTGGGAGGCTATTCAACCAGTGTCGTGTTGGCACTTTTAGCTTTAGAGGAAGGTATTTAATGGCGTGGAGGTCATCATCACGAGCCATGCGAATGTGGAGAAGAAAATCTTCAATCCATACAGCGGGATCTGTCATTCTATCGTATGCCTCGATGTTTACGGGTTTGAAACCTTCCGGAAACTGGTGCTGCATTACCTCATCGGTACAACACATGGGGTGTGTGGCGCTTCTATATCGGGCAACATCACCATGGAGTTCGGATGACATCCGTGTTCGATTCTCGGCCCGAACTTGGTTATGCTTGTCGCGCCAAGCATGATGGCCATCATCTCGTGTTGGAGCATGTCCCCTTGATTCGTAGATTGATCTGGTCTGGCCAGCTCTATTCTCGAGGTCCCGACATAAGTCGTACGTGTAGCCCGGAGCCGCTGCCTCTTTGCCTCTACGGCGAGGTGGCGCGGGCTGGTGTTCGGCATAATTAGCCGCTTTGTCCCATCCACATGGTGGTCGATCTGGTTGGTCAGCATGATTGTATTTTGATGGTATTGGCTCAAGGGCCTCATCGTTGAATTGTGGTAGTAGCCTGTGTTTTGGGTAGCTCTTTGTCGGGCGCTCGAGGTTGTATTCTTCGGCAGCCAGGACCTTGGTCCATTTGTCATTGAGCGTGTTCTATTCGGCTTGAAGCTTTTGTTGTTTCTTTTTCAGGCTCCTCGCTGTGGCGATGAGCTATCGCTTGAAGCGTTCTTGTTCAAGGGGTTCCTCTGGCATGATGAAATCTTCGTTACCGAAGCTAACGTCCTCCTCGGGGGCCGCTAGATAGTCACTATATTCCAAATCCTCGTTACCGACAAGTTCGTCAGGGTTGACTTGTCGCTCTTCCCTCTCATCCTGCTCAAACGCAGGCTCGACGGGGTGGTCGGAGTCTTCGGTGTTGTCCGGAGTGTTATTATCTCCAATGTCGGCATTGCTTTCCTTTTCCCGATGCGATTGTGAGCGGCGACGCTGACGTCAGTGTTTTGGTTGTGCCTCGACGGGCTTGTCCTCAATTGGATCTTTAGTGCCATCGTCGTCCTTCTTCTCGGGCATATCCACCATGTACACGTCGTAAGTAGAAGTGGTCGTTCAACGCCCGGTGATAGGTGGGTCCTGGCCTGGTTCGGCTCCGGCATTGTCGTCCATACCATCGATGTCTTCGGAGGAGTAGTCTAGCATGTCGGTTAGGTCATCGAAAGTGGCTATTAAATTGGTGGTGGGTGGGACATAAAATTCCCTGCTCTTAGCCCCTAGTTTGGGCTAGGAGTAGTCCGAAGGTGATACTTCTGTGATGGCGAGAAATCGCATTAGGTCTAGTGTCTCATTTAGGAGCGAAAGCTGGATGGGTGTCTGAGGACCTGCGAAGCTAGGTTCGGTGATAACCATTTGACTGAGCTCCATGGAAGCAGACCTCGAGAGATCAGAGTTAACATCCAGAGGCGAGTCCAGATTTCCGGTGATAGTGAGAGTCCCGTTTGACTCCGGGCCTGCTAACGGTATGGTCGCCTCTCGGTTTTCGACAGTGAGCTTCGTAATGGGAGAGAGTCCGGCGGGGTTTATCCTCCCGTTTTCAAACTATGGTCCGCTCTGGATCTAAGGCCAGGGTAGGCACGAGAGTCGATCCTTGAGCGGAATCTGATGGTGGACCCGTCGGGCTTCCCTCATGTAGATGAGGAGCAGCGGACGAGGCCGAGAACCCTTCGAAGATCAAGTCTCCTCATATATCAGTGACGTAGTTCAACCTTCCAAACCTGATCTGGTGACTAGGGGCGTAGCTATCGATCTTCCGAGGTGACCAGTTGAATTGGAACGTAGAGAGAAGCCGCCAAACGCAAAGAATTGACCAGGGAGAAAAGTCTACTTGGAAACAACATAGTCGCCGATGAGAAATTGAGCCATCGATCCTTCTGTTGACGACACAGTGGAACTCTCAATGAAAGCACCAATGTCGGTGTCAAAACCTGCTGATCTCGGGTAGGGGTCCCGAACTGTGCACCTGAGGATCAGTGGTAACAAGGGACGATGGGGACACAATGTTTACCCAGGTCCAGGCCCTCTTGAAGGAGGTAAAACCCTACGTCCTACTTGATTGTATTCAATGAGTATAGGGGTTACAAGAGTTGATCTACCTCAAGATCATAATGGCTAAACCCTAGTTGTCTAGCCTATGAGAATTATGATGATCTCTACGGACTAACCTCTCTGGTTTATATATACACCGGAGGAGCCTAGGGTTGTACAGAGTCGGTTTGTAAAGAAAGGAAATAACATATTCGGACACCAAACTTGCCTTCCACGCATATAGGAGTCCTACCCGTACACGGGGGAAAGTCTCCAGCTTTGATCTTCATGGCCCATCAGTTTGGCCCATATCAAATAGTCCAGACACTCGAGGACCCCCTAATCCAGGACTCCCACAACACCCACTTAGTTTTATTATTGAATTTTCATATACTTGTAGCTCTCAGTGCATCTGTTGTATGGAAATACCTACTCCTTGCATTGACATCAATTGATGGGAATCTCCATTGCCCGTTGATTAGCCTCGTCGACGTGAGACTTTCTTCTTTTTGTCTTCTCCACACAACCTCCAACATCATACTCTATTCCACCCATAGTGCTATATCCATGGCTTATTCTCATGTATTGTATTGCGTGAGAGTTGAAAAAGATGAAGTGCATTAAAAAGTATGAACCAATTGCTTGGCTTGTCATCAGGGTTGTGCATCATAAATACTTTGTGTTAAGAAGGTGGAGCATGACAAGACTATATGATTTTGTCGGGATAACTTTCTTTAGCGTTGACATTTTGAAAGACATGATTGTTTGTTGGTATGCCTTATTATTGCTTTTATGTCAAACTATAGACTATTGCTTTGATTCGGATCTTTATATTCTTGCCACAAAGATAAATTACATGATGAATGTGATAGGTAGCATTCCACATCAAAATTTCTGTTTTTATCATTTACCTACTCAAGGACGAGCAGGAATTAAGCTTGGGGGTGCTTGATACATCTCCAATGTATCTATAATTTTCTATTGTTCCATGCTAATATAGTATGAATCTTGGAAGTTTTATATGCAATTATATATCATTTTTGGGACTAACCTATTAACCTAGTGCCCAATGCCAGTTACTGTTTTTGCTTGTTTTTGGCTTTTCAGGAAATTAGTATCAAACAGAGTCCAAACGGAGAAAAAACTTTGGGTTAATTTTTTCTGGACCAGAAGGGACCCCTAGAAGGTTCGGGAGAAGACCCGAAGAGTCACAAGGGAGCGACAATCTCGGGAGGCGCGCCCTGATGGGGGGGACGCCCTAGGCTTGTGGGCCCCTCGTGGCACCTCTTGACCTAATTGCGCCTCTATAAATTCTCAAATATTCCCCTGACATTAGAGATCCACCCGAAATACTTTTTTCGCCGCCGCGAGTTTCTGTTCTCGTGAGATCCCATCTGGAGGCCTTCTCCGTTACTCTGCCGGAGGGGGAATTGATCATGGAGGTGCTCTACCTCAACCTTGATGCCTTTCCGATGATGCGTGAGTAGTTAACTTCAAACCTACAGGTCCATAGCTAGTAGCTAGATGGCTTCTTCTCTCTCTTTGATCTCCAATACAATGTTCTACTTGATGTTCTTGGAGATCTATTTGATGTAATGACTTTTTGCGTTGTGTTTGTTGGGCTCTGATGAAATGTGAGTTCAAGATTAGATTTATCCATGAATATTATTTGAGTTTTCTTTGAACTCGTTTATGCATGATTATTATAGCTTCATATTTCTCTTCGATCTATTGATTTGGTTTGGCAAACTAGATTGATTTTTCTTGTAATGGGAGAGGTGCTTTGTACTGGGTTCGATCTTGTAGTGATCAATCCCAATGACAGAAGGGGACATGGCACGTATGTATCATTGCTATTAAGGGTAAAAGGATGGGGTTTATTCATGCATGAGTTTACTTTGTCTACATCATGTCATACTGCTTAAGGCGTCACTCCGTTCTTTGTGAACTTAATACTCTAGATGCAAGCTGGATAGCGGACGATGAGTGGAGTAATAGTAGTAGATGCAACATCATTTCGGTCTACTTGTTTCAGACATGATGCCTATATACATGATCATTGCGTTGGATATTGTCATGATTATTCACTTTTCTATCAATTACCCAACAGTAATTTGTTTACCGACCGTATGCAATTTTCAAGAGAGAAGCCTCTAGTGAAAACTATGGCCCCCAGGTCTATTTTCCATCATATTAAAACCAAATTTACCTTGCTGCAATTTTATTTCTTTACTTTGTTTTGTATTTTTATGTGATCTATCTATCTATCACCATACAATTTAATCTTGCAAGCGCCAAGGGATTGACAACCCCTTGTTCGCGTTGGGTGCAAGGATTTGTTATCTTGTGTGTAGGTACTATTAACGAGGTGTTGCATGGTTCTTGAGGGAGTCCTGGATTAGGGGGTGTTCGTGGAGCCGGACTATACCTTCAGCCGGACTCCTGGACTATGAAGATACAAGATTGAAGACTTTGTCCCGTGTCCGGATGGGACTTTCCTTGGCGTGGAAGGCAAGCTTGGCGATGCGGATATTCAAGATCTCCTACCATTGTAACCGACTCTATGTAACCCTAACCCTATCCGGTGTCTATATAAACCGGAGGGTTGTAGTCCGTAGGACAGAATCAACTCCATAGACAATCATACCATAGGCTAGCTTCTAGGGTTTAGCCTCCTTGATCTCGTGGTAGATCTATTCTTGTACTACCCATATCATCAATATTAATCAAGCAGGAGTAGGGTTTTACCTCCATCGAGAGGGCCCGAACCTGGGTAAAACAAAGTGTCCCCAGTCTCCTGTTACCATCCGGCCTAGACGCACAGTTCGGGACCCCCTACCCGAGATCCGCCGGTTTTGACACCGACATTGGTGCTTTCATTGAGAGTTCCTCTGTGCCGTCACAATCAGGAAGGATGCCTTCTCCCGTCTTCAAAGACGGCGCCGTAGCTAAGGGAGCCTTGGCTGTCGGCCAAACCCTCCGGCTAGGTGGTTTCCTCATGACCGCCTGTTCGGCTGTTGCGCCGATGGTGACCTCTCGGGTCATCAAAAGCAATCTACACGTCAGCTCGGAGCTCGTCGAGCAGTTAGATCCAACGGAGCTCCCTTCCGTAAACGAGCTCTTGGATCGAATCGCCGCCCTGGGGGTCGCTACGGATTATGACCAGGTTGGGCTTAAACCCGATCTAAGAGAAATTAACTCTCCCCAAGTCACCCACCACCTTGTTGTGGTAGAGGCGCAGTGCGGCGACCCTTCATCTATTTTAAGGACTAGTTACGTCCGAATTCCCGATCCCTCCAAGCCGGATACCCGCGGAGGGGATGATGCAACTCAAGACCTGAGCTTAGGATCAGGCAACGGGCCAGATTTATTGGATAGCGTCCGGGAATCCGAACTTCTGAGTTCAGAAATTCTTCGGCCTCCGAATCTTGTATTGGGTAACGTTTCAGATTCAACGACACCCGCCCACCCGAACATAAGCGATCTCTCCCAAGTCAGGCAGAGGCCCGACGAAACAGTACATCATTACTGGGCCAGATTCCTCCTGGTTATGAACAGGACACAGGATTGCCGCGAGGGAGAGGCAACATCAATTTTCTGCAGTAATTGCACGGACAAGGGAATCCTTAACGCCATAAGTCGTCGTGATATTACACGCTTCGCTGACTTGGCGTCCATAGTACAAAAATACTGTGAGATGTAAAGTGCCTGGAAAACTAAAACAAAATTTTGGGATAATCCGGCCATGAATAGTAATCCCGTCCGAACTAAGAGGCTGCATCATCATAGGACACCCGGGATAAAATGCAAAAAACCAAAACCCTTTATAGGACATGGAACCGTACTGGAAAGGTGGCTTGATGGACCCTGTAGAATTCACAATACAGAGGAGGCCACACCAACTCACAGCCTTAGAGCATGTTGGATACTCCGGCAGGTAGCCAAAATTGGCGAGGACCTCTTAAATCGGGAGGCCGTAGAAGGCCAGCTCGAGGACACCAGTCCGCAACCTCGCCAAAGTCTATCAAGTTGCAACAATAAATCCATGGAGCGACACTGCCATTACTTTCAACGCAAGTGATGAACCTAGATTCCGAACAGCCCGAGCACCAGCCGCATTGGTCCTCCATCCCATAGTGGACGGCTTTCGCCTCACCAAGGTGCTCATGGATGGAGGCAGCGGACTGAACCTCATTTATGAGGAGACTCTTAAAAAAATGGAAATAGACTGGAACCGCGTCGAGCAAAGCAGCACAACCTTTAGAGGAATAATCCCTAGTCGGGAAGCGCGCTGCACAGGAAAAATCACACTAGATGTGGTGGTCGGCACGCCGGATAATTACAGGTCCGAAGAAGTCACGTTTCAGGTGGCCCCGTTTAAAAGTGGACATCACGCCTTACTAGGGCGGGAAGCATTCACAATCTTCCAAGTGATACCTCATTACGGGTACATGAAGCTTAAGATGCCCGGGCCGAATGGAATTATCACTCTAGCTAGTGATCCAGACATAGCACTCCGCGCCAAAAACAAGACGGCCGCATTAGCCCTTGAGGCACTATCCGAAGCCTTAGCGGCCGACGAACTGACCGCGCTGCACTCCACAGTTAACAGGGATGACGTGACACTCGACAAAAGATCCAAGTCCACATCCTTCAAGCCAGTTGACGAAATAGTCAAATTCCAGGTCCATCCAACGGACCCAAATAAAACAGCTTCCATCGGGGCACGACTGAACTCCGATGTTGACGCCGCACTGCGAGAGTTCCTACGAGAGAATTGGGACATTTTTGCCTGGCACCCTTCCGACATGCCAGGGATCCCACGCAGGCTGGCCGAACATAGCTTAAATATCCTAAAAGGATTCAAGCCCGTCAAACAAGCCCTTCGGCGTTTCTCCGAACCCAAGAGACAGGCTATGGGAGAAGAGCTAGCCAAGCTATTGGAGGCTGGATTCATTAGAGACATCAAACATCCGGACTGGCTAGCAAACCTGGTGATGGTACCAAAGAAGGACAAATCCTGGCGCCTATGTGTCGACTTTAAAGAGCTTAGCAAGGCTTGACCAAAGGATCCCTTCCCCCTCCCCCATATCGATCAAATTATCGATGCCACCGCAAGACACGACTCATTGTGTTTCCTCGACGCATACTCCGGTTACCATCAAATCAAGATGGCAGAATCAGACCAAGCTGCAACAGCATTCATCACACCATACGGCCCATTCTGCTTCAACACAATGCCCTTCGGGCTAAAAAACGCCGGCGCAACATATCAGCGCATGATCCAGACATGTCTGGCAAATCAGATCGGCAAAACGGTGGAGGCATATGTGGATGATGTGGTCATCAAATCAAGACATGTCGAATCTCTAGTAGACGACTTGAGGCTCACATTTGATAACCTTCGAAAATATGACATCAAGCTCAACCCAGAAAAATGCGTCTTCGGCGTTCCAGCCGGAAAGCTCTTGGGCTTCATCGTATCCGGTAGAGGAAGTGAGGCAAATCCAGCCAAGATCCGAGCTTTGTCACAATTGGATATCCCAAAGGACCTCAAACAAATACAAAAGCTAACCGGATGCGTGGCGGCTCTAAGCCGCTTCATCTCCCGCTTGGGAGAAAAGGCACTGCCCCTTTATCGCGTACTCCGGCGCACCGAACACTTCGAGTGGACGGATGCCGCCACGGCCGGACTCGAGGAAATAAAAGCCATACTGGCAACAAACCCAGTCTTGGCCGCGCCTAACACTGGCAAACCAATGCTATTGTACATTGCAGCAACACATCAAGTTGTCAGCGCAGTGCTCGTTGTCGAGCGGGAAGCGGACGAACACAAACTCCCCCTTCAAAGGCCGGTCTACTATGTGTCCACTGTCCTCACTCCATGCAAATCATGGTACCCGCATTATCAAAAAATTGCATACGCAGTATTCATGGCATCCCGAAAGCTACGACACTACTTTCAAGAGTGTTCCATAACAGTAGCCTCGGAAGTACCACTTAACAATATTATTAACAACCGCGATGCAACGGGTCGGATCGCAAAATGGGCCATCGATCTCCTCCCGTTCGATATAACCTATAAGCCACGGCGAGCTATCAAATCGCAAGTTTTGGCCAACTTCGTCGCAGAATGGACGGAGGCCGAACTCCCTAAAGAGTACGACACATACTCAAACTGGATCATGCATTTCGACGGGTCCAAAATGTTGGCCGGACTGGGAGCTAGCGTCGTTTTGACGTCCCCCACAGGAGACACAGTCCAGTATGTACTCCAAATTATGTACACGGACTCCATCAACGCAGCCAAATACGAAGCCCTTCTACATGGCCTCCGGATGGTAGTATCCATGGGCATTCAATGCCTAGAGGTACGCGGGGACTTCGACGCCAAGGACCCAAAAATGGCAGCTTACCACAACGCCGTCCTAAAAATGTCAGCTCGGTTCGAAGGGCTGGAATTTCATCATATAGCCCGAGAAAACAATCAAGCAGCGGACGTCCTGGCACGCATCGGAGCTAAACGCGATGCGGTCCCCCCCAACATCTTTTTGGAAAGATTATTCAAGCCATCTGTAACATGGGATGGGGAACCCGGAAATAACAGCCCGGACCCAGCCGCACTACTCGACACCGAACAATCTAACACAATTGGAGGCTCTGCCAATGAAATTACACCTTCAGTCCACGTAATAATGGCGGTCATCGCCCCGTGGACAGAACCATTCCTAGACTACTGTCGGATTTCGGGTTCCGGCAGACCCTTAAGGTTCGAACACTGGGGTGCACGTGGAGATTACACATCCAACCTCTCCATCTCACAGGGATCTAAGCTACTGAAAGAAACATGCAAGAGACACGAGATTTATACTGGTTCGGGCCACCGTTGTGGTGTAATACCCTACTCCAGTGTGTGGTTTGTGGATTGCCTCTTGGGGCTGGTGAGGATGAACACTACAAGGAAGAGCAGCCTCGTGTGGGTCTGTTCTTGGCCGGTGGGTGAACTGCAAAGGGGAGTGCAGCTACCCTTCTCTCTCTCCCTCTCTCTCTCCCTCTTTGCCCTCGCCGATTATCTGGAGCCGAACCCCTTGCCGTGTGGGTGGCTAGTCCTATTTATAGAGGCCCTGGTCCTCTCCCCAAATATTGAGCGGGAAGGGATCCAACAATGGCGGGCTAATTTGAAGGGAGACAGCTAGTACATCTATCCTGTCAAAAGCAGTCTTCGCCTGCCAAAGGCTCTGGTGATGACGCTGCGCTGGGCTCCATGGTGACCTCCATCTCGTAGTCCGTTGGCCTTGGTCTCGTTGCACCGAAGTGGCAACCTTTTCCTGATGCCTCGGTACCCCGCGGCTGCGCCTGTCCCCTTTGCACCGAAGAGGAAAGAAGGACGCTGCACGCGCTGGCACCCGCCTGGTACCCTGGGTCGTCATGGCTCACGTCATGGGCACCTCGCGAGGTACCCCGCCTCGATGTCTCCGCCTTCTCACGAGCCTGCCTGATGAGGCTTGGCATGAGGAAGTGTCGTGTCGTCCGCCTCGCGAGGCTTGGCCCCTCGCGAGGGTCTTGAGTGTTGTGCTGGTGAAGATGGGCCGTGTTGGGCCCCCACTTGAGCCACGCCGCAGGCCACAGGCAGGCAAGTCTGGGGACCCCCATTCCCAGAACGCTGACAGTAGCCCCCGGGCCCAAGGCGCGCCTGGACTTGGCCGTGCCGAGAGGCGAAGGGCGAGGGCGAAGCGCCGCGGGCCCTAACAGCCTGCGGCCTTGGGCGCCGCGTGGCGGTTGATTGGACGTGGCGCCTCCACTTCCCATGACGCCTTGGTGATCGTGCGAGTTGGATGAGTCCCTGCATGCAGATCGTGTCATGATTACCTGCGATCGTGGAGGCCGGCGGTTGGCCTTCGCCGGCTATAAGTGCGGCACCGCGCGTGCCCTTCCAGTCCATCTCTTCCCGCTCTCTTCTCTTGCTCCGTCTTGGCGTGATGGACCCGTCGAGGAAGTACTCAGCCGCCGAAAGGGGGAAGGCCCCTCTGGCCGGTCCTGCCTCTCCCCCACCCAAGCGTGGTCGTGGGCGTCCCCGGAAGCACCTGGTGGCTGCCCCGGCAGCATCTGGTGGTCATAGGAGCGGTTCCCAACGCGGCGGCGGGCGCGCCGCCGCGGCTGAGGGATACACCTAGGCTGCGTGCTCCCCCAGGCCGCGCTTCCGCGCTGTGCAGGCGCCACCGGAGTTCGTCGTCTGGGTGGCGGAGCCAACTTGTGCCCGACTTCCCCTCCCTCGCTTCCTCCTCGGTGAACTCCCAGCCGGCGCTCCCGGTGGCCTCTGGCTCCAGGCGGAGGGCCGCTGCAGCAGGTCTTCGTGGGTTGCGCTGGAGGTCTCCGCCAGCGGGAGCTTGGCCCTCACCCGGGGCTAGCAGGCGTTCGCCCGTGCCCACGACCTGGAGCATCGGTGCACCTTGCACTTCAGGTTTGATGGCGACGCCACCCTCTACTTGAGGGTGTTTGGGGAAGATGGTCGCCGCGCGGGGTGCTGCCCGGAGGGCGACGACCGCGCTCGCGGGCCTCGCCCTGGTGGCGATGAAGGAGATTACGCCCGTGCAGATGGCGGTGTCCGCGGGTCTCCAAGCTTCGTCAGCACCTCCTCGAGCGACTCCTCCAGCGGTGGCAGCAGTCCTTCCCCGCGCCGCCGAGTTTGCTTGGGGGGTGGCGGTTCGCCCGCCCGCCGTCACGCCCCAATGGAGCGCGAGAGGGAGTCCGCCTGAGGTCCTGAGGCAGCCCGCGCTGCCTCTGCAAGCTGATGCGAGGAGGGCCGCGCCGAGCTCGTCTCTTTTTTTCCTTTTGTTTCCTGCGTCAGACAGAATAGTTGCAAGGAGCCCCACTGGGGCGTGTTGGAAATATCGTCGTTTCAGTTGTTACCTTGATCTTTTCCTTGTGCCCCTAGACCACTCGCCTGTATGTAGATAGTCCTTGACCCCTGCCTGGGGGGGCGACCGACCCAGGCCCTGCACGCGCGTCGCGGTGCCCGAGGGGCACGGACTAGGAGGGGTGCTCCTGTAATGCGTTAGGGCCATGAAAATCTTCCCGCGGCAAGGGAAGAGATGCTCGCGAGGACGCCTGAACACCATCCCTCACGAGGTCATCTACGAGAGAAACCAAAGCAAGGAGCGAAAATCGATAAACCACAAATCAGCAACAGCGGTAACTTCAATAAGACTCCAAACGCAAACAAACACGTCAACTGCGGAAAGCAAATGAAAAAGGCGCGTCTGGCACCTAATCTAGTCTTCAACCTCTTCTCACCAGCGCGGAGCTAAGTGCTGCCATTGGGCGTGGGAGGGAGCCCCAGGGCCTGAGGCCGGCACTCCTGAGACTCCGGGGCGTGTACAGCCCCACTCATTATTACATGAGAGTGTCACGGCGCGGCGAGCTTCACAGGCATCGGCCTTGCTTCACAGGCTCCGGGCCTTTTTCCAAAACGCGATAGCTTCATAGGCACTCGCCTTGCTTCACAGGCTCCGAGCCTTACAAAAAGAGTTGATCTTCACAGGCACTCGCCTTGCTTCACAGGCTCCGGGCCTTACAAAAAGAGATGATCTTCTCAGGCACTCGCCTTGCTTCACAGGCTCCGGGCCTTACAAAAAGAGATGATCTTCACAGGCACTCGCCTTGCTTCACAGGCTCCGGGCCTTACAAAAAGAGATGATCTTCACAGGCACTCGCCTTGCTTCACAGGCTCCGGGCCTTACAAAAAGAGATGATCTTCACAGGCACTTGCCTTGCTTCACAGCCTCCGGGCCTTTTTAGGGGTAGAACCTCCGGAGGTGCTGGATGTTCCACGCATTCTGGATCAGCACTCCCTCTTGAGTCTCCAAGCGCGCGGAACCGGGCCTGGAAATATGGACAACCTTGAACGGGCCCTCCCACGTGGGAGAGAGTTTGTGCAATCCCTCCCGGGAGAGGACCCTCCTGAGCACAAGGTCTCCTACCTCAAGAGTCCTGGGGCGGATGTTGCGGCAGTGATATCGCCGCAGCACTTGTTGATACCTGGCAGCTCGCAGTGCGGCTTCCCGGCGACGTTCCTCCCCCAACATGAGGTCCATCCCCTGCATGGCGTCCTGCTGCGCCTCGTCAAACGCCAAGACCTGCGCAGAGCAATGTCTAACCTCGTGAGGGAGGACTGCTTCCGCTCCGTAGACCAGGAAGAATGGGGTCTCCCTAGTTGGCTTGGTCACGGTGGTGCGGATGGACCACAGCACGGACGGAAGCTCGTCTTACCAACCCCTGCCGCAGGCCTCCAGCTTCTTCTTGAACGTCCTAGTCTTGAGGCCCCTCAGGACCTCCGCGTTGGCTCGCTCGGCTTGGCCGTTGCTTCGGGTGTGTGCCACCGAAGCGTAGCATATCTGCGTTCCAAGGTTAGCACAGTATGTTTTGAAGAGGTTACTGGTAAACTGCGAACCGTTGTTGGTGATGATGCGGTTCGGCACCCCGAAACGGCTCACGATGCCCTTGATGAACTTGACCGCGGAACCCGCGGGGATGGTGCGGACGGCCTCTACCTCAGCCCACTTGGTGAACTTGTCCACGGCGACGTAGAGGAAGCGGTAGCCCCCTGGCGCCCGGGGGAACGGGCCTAGGATGTCCAGCCCCCAGACTGTGAATGGCCACGAGAGGGGTATAGTCTGCAGGCCTCCCGCCGGCTGATGGATTTGCTTGGCGTGGAACTGGCAGGCCTCACAAGTTTTCACCAGTTCGACGGCGTCATTGAGTGCGGTCGGCCAATAGAACCCACTGCAGAACGCCTTGCCGACGAGGGTCCACGATGATGAATGATGTCCACAATCCCCGCCGTGTATATCTTCCAGCAGTTCCTTCCCTTGCTCCCTAGAGATGCAGCGCAGGGATACATTGTTTGGTCGCTTCCGGCAGAGCTCTCCATCCCTGATGCAGTATGTCGTGGCCTGCCGCGCCACACGCTCCGCTTCCTCCTCCTTCTCCGGTAAGGCCCCCTGTGTCAAGTAGCTCCGGAGCTCCGTGATCCAGCACCCCTCCTGTGGTTCCATCGTCAGGAGCAGCCGAGCCCCCGAGGCCGAGCCACGGACCGGGGCTCCCGAGGCAGGTGGCGGGGGGAGTTCCTCCCGAGGTTGAGCCGTATTTGATAGTAACGGCTGGGCTGAGGGCTTGAAGAGCTGCTCCTCGAAGACGCCAGGCTCCTGAGGTAACCGCCTGGACGCTCGTTTGGCGATGTCGTCGGCCTCCTGATTGGTGCCGCGGGGCACGTGCTGTAACTCCAGCCCCCAGAACTGCTTCTCCATCCTGTGGACCTCCGCGTGGTAGGCTTCCATGTGCTCGTCCTTCGGCTCGTACACCTTGTTGGAGAAATTGACGAGGAGCTGCGAGTCGCCCTTGATGGTCAGGCGCTTCACCCCCAGGGCAGCTGCGGCCTTCAAGCCAGCTATCAAACCTTCATGCTCCGCTATGTTGTTGGAGACCTTTTCGCCGTGATGGAAACAGAGCTGTACAGCGTAGTAGAGCTTGTCTTGAGTGGGCGATTCAAGCACTGCCCCAGCCCCGGCGCCATGCCTGGAGAATGCCCCGTCGAAGTGCATGACCTAGCCTTCGGGCGCTTCGCTCCCCGGGGAGAGGGACCGATCCTCTTCTGCCTTGAGGCCTGGTGCCTCAGTCCATTCTGCCACGAAATCTGCCAACGCTGCTCCTTTGATGACCCTGGTTGTGCTGAACTCGAGCTGAAACGCCTGCAGCTCTATGTTCCACTCTGCGACCCTTCCGGCTGAGTTAGGGCTCCTGAGCACCCTCTCCAGGGGGTATGATGAGACAACCTTGATGGGATGGGCCTGGAAGTAATGACGCAGCTTGCGCGAGGCTACCAGCAGCGCGAGGAGGAGCTTCTGAGGCATCGGGTACCGTGCTCTCGCGTCCCGTAGCACCGTGCTAACAAAGTAAACTGGGTGCTCGACTTGGCCGGGAGCATCAGGGGTTGCTGCGCCCTCGGGAGGTAAGGGCGCCTCACGAGGTGACGTGGCCTCCAGAGGTGGGCCATTCGGTCGGGCTGCCTCTCCTGCCCCCGGTGCATTCCTCGGCAGCCGCCCCTCCTCAGCTGCGGTTGTGGCTTCTGCATGCTTCCCTTGTTCCCATTTTATCCTGCCTCGCGCCGCCGCTGTGGTCTTGATTTGGCGCTCCTCCCTAACTGCCACCAAGGCCGCGCTGGTGGAGTAGGGTGTGGCGGCGAGGTACATCAGTAGGGGCTCCTGTGGACGCGGAGCTACCATGACTGGGGGACTGGTCAGGTACCTCTTCAGGTCTTGGAATGCCTTATCTGCCTCTTCAGTCCATTCAAAGGGCCCCTTCTTCTTCATCAGCTGGAAGAAAGGCAGCGCTCGCTCCCCTAATTTGGAGATGAAGCGCCCCAGTGCGGTCACGCGCCTAGTGAGCTTCTGCATTTCTCTGAGGGTCTTGGGCGGACTCATGTCTTCGACGGCCTTGACCTTCTCAGGGTTGGCCTCGATGCCACGATGGGACACGAGGAATCCCAAGAGCTTGCCCGAGGGGACGCCAAACACACATTTCTCTGGGTTGAGCCATAGGTTTACTACGTCGAGGCTCGTGAAGGTCTCCTCCAGGTCTTGTATCAGGGTCTTGGCCTCCCGAGATTTTACTACGATGTCGTCAACGTAGGCTTCGACGTTCTTTCCGAGCTGCTGGCCCAAGGTGATGTGCATCAGCCGCTGAAAGGTTGCCCCTGCGTTACGCAGCCCGAAAGGCATGCATGTATAGCAATATACCCCGCACGGGGTCAAGAAAGTGGTCTTATCTACGTCTTCCACTGCCATCTTGATCTGGTGATACCCGGAGAAGGCGTCCAGGAACCACAGCAGGTCGCATTCCGCAGTGGAATCGACAATCTGGTCGATGCGGGGGAGTGGGAACGGATCTTGCGGGCATGCCTTGTTGAGGTTGGTGAAGTCGACACACATGCGCTCTTTCCCTCCTTTCTTGGGCACAACGACAGGGTTGGCCAACCAATCCGGGTACCGAACCTCGCGAATGACCCCGGCAGCCTCGAGCTTGCGGGTCTCTTGGGCAATGAAGGCATGCTTCTCCATGGACTGCCGCCTGGCCTTCTGCTTCACCGGGCGCACATTTGGGCATACGTTGAGGTGGTGCTCGATGACACTCCTGGGGATCCCCGTCAGCTGATCTGGCTCCCAAGCAAACACCTTCTTGTTCGCGCGCAAGAACTTGACCAAGGCCTCCTCCTGCTCAGGCTCAAGGTTGGCGCCTATGGTGAAAGTGGCGCTGGAGGACCCATCCTCGTCGACTGGTATCTGCTTGGTTTCTGCTTTGTCCTGGGTGAATAGCTGCTTCTTCTTGGCGGGCGCAGCCCCCTTGGGCTCAGGGGTCTCTGCGTCAGCGGGCCGTGCTGATGCCGCTGTCTTGAAGACGAGCTGGAGCACTTGTAGGGCGCTCCCGGCGTCCCCGCGCACGACGAGGGGGCCGCTGCTCCCAGGCATCTTCATGAGGTTGTACACTGGGTGCGTGGCGGCCATGAACTGGGCCAGCGCCGGGTAGCCGAGGATGGCGTTGTAGGGGAGGTCGATGGGGGCGATGTCGAAGTCAACCATCTCCGTGCGAAAGTTGTCGTAGGTGCCGAAGGTTACCGGGAGCCGGATCTGCCCCAGGAAGTCGGACGATCCGCCCCCGACACCTGAGAAGGGTCGACTGGGTCGCAGTCGCTCCCGAGGTATGCGGAGGAGGTTGAAGGTTTCGACCGAGAGCACACTGAGGCCTGCACCGCCGTCGACGAGGGTCCTGGTGATGGCCACCTGGCAGATAGTGGGGGTGCACAACAGGGGGAGTGCGCCCGAGCCGGCCGGGTTGGCGGGGTGGTCCTCCGAGCTGAAGGTCAGGCCGTCCTCGTGCGCCACCCGGTCTGGGGAAGCCCCCTGCCGTGCGGAAACGACATTGACTCGACGGGCGAAAGGCTTGATGTGGCGACTTGTGGGTGGCGCCTGCGAGCCACCTAGGAGGGCCGCAACGACCGGGGGCATCGATGTTGCGGTGCAGTTACTTCGTCGCGCGGGCAGGAGCCGAGGTGGCTTTTGCTGCCCGCTTCCCGCCGAGCCGGTGGCGGTGTCGACGGCGGGCGACGAGGAACGACAAGGGCGCCCACCGACAGGGGCCGTCCGTGCGACGTGACAGGCGGTGGCGGCCCGGCGCTCGGCTGGGGCCCGGCGAGCGCCGGACATGGTTGTGGCGGTCGGAGGAGAGCAGAGTGGTGGAAGACGAATTCCGGCGCACCCCTACCTGGCGCGCCAAATGTCGGATTTCGGGTTCCGGCAGACCCTTAAGGTTCGAACACTGGGGTGCGCGCGGAGATTACACCTCCAACCTCTCCGTCTCACAGGGATCTAAGCTACTGAAAGAAACATGCAAGAGACACGAGATTTATACTGGTTCGGGCCACCGTTGTGGTGTAATACCCTACTCCAGTGTGTGGTTTGTGGATTGCCTCTTGGGGCTGGTGAGGATGAACACTACAAGGAAGAACAGCCTCGCGAGGGTCTGTTCTTGGCCGGTGGGTGAACTGCAAAGGGGAGTGCAGCTACCCTTCTCTCTCTCTCTCCCTCTTTGCCCTTGCCGATGATCTGGAGCCGAACCCCTTGCCGTGTGGGTGGCTAGTCCTATTTATAAAGGCCCTGGTCCTCTCCCCAAATATTGAGCGGGAAGGGATCCAACAATGGCAGGCTAGTTTGAAGGGAGACAGCTAGTACATCTATCTTGTCAAAAGCAGTCTTCGCCTGCCAAAGGCTCTGGTGATGACGCTGCGCTGGGCTCCATGGTGACCTCCGTCTCGTAGTCCGTTGGCCTTGGTCTCGTTGCACCGAAGTGGCAACCTTTGCCTGATTCCTCGGTACCCCGCGGCTGCGCCTGTCCCCTTTGCACCGAAGAGGAAAGAAGGACGCTGCACGCGCTGGCACCCGCCTGGTACCCTGGGTCGTCATGGCTCACGACATGGGCACCTCGCGAGGTACCCCGCCTCGATGTCTCCGCCTTCTCACGAGTCTGCCTAATGAGGCTTGGCCTGAGGAAGTGCCGCGCGAGGGTCTTGAGTTTTGTGCTGGTGAAGATGGTCCGTGTTGGGCCCCCACTTGAGCCACACCACAGGCTGCAGGCAGGCAAGTCTGGGGACCCCCGTTCCCAGAACGCCGACAACTACCTTACTAGGCAGGAACTCCCGGAGGATCAAAACGAGGCCCGCTGCATAGTGCGGCGATCTAAAGCCTACAGAGTCCATGAGGGAGAGCTTTATAAGAAAAGCACTACCGGAGTCCTTCAAAGGTGCATCTCCGAACAGGAAGGGCGGAACCTTCTGGCTGAAATTCATGCCGGACTCGGTGGTCACCACGCCGCTGCTCGGTCCCTTGTTAGCAAGGCTTTCCGTACATGCTTTTATTGGCCGATGGCCCGGGCAGACGCTCAGGACTTAGTCCAACGATGCGCTGGTTGCCAACTTTTTGCCAACCAAAGCCATATGCCACCCACCGCACTCCAAACTATACCAATTACCTGGCCTTTCGCGGTCTGGGGGCTTGACATGGTCGGACCCCTTAAAGGCGGGACCGATAGAAAAAAAATACTTGCTGGTCATGGTGGATAAATTCACCAATTGGATAGAAGCCAAGCCTGTTAAAACAGCTGAATTCGTACCTGTGATAGACTTCGTATCCGGGGTTGTACACCGTTATGGCGTCCCCCACAGCATCATAACCGATAATGGTACAAACTTTACTGCAGATGAGGTAAAACTCTGGTGCAAAAATATGGGCATCAAGCTCGATTATGCTTCCGTCTATCACCCACAAACCAGCGGCCAGGTCGAACGTGCAAATGGTCTCATTATGAGCGGCATCAAACCCAGATTAGTGCGGTCCCTTAAGGAATCTAATACGCACTGGGTAGAGGAGCTCGACTCCGTACTCTGGGGGCTGCGGACCACGCCAAATCGCACCACCGGATACACACCAGTTTTCATGGTATATGGCATAGAGGCAGTTCTGCCCTGCGACATAATTCATGACTCACCTAGAGTGCGCATGTACGAAGAAAGAGAAGCCGAGCTTGATCGGCAGGACGACTTGGACGCTTTGGAGGAGGAGCGTGAAGTGGCAAAAGCCCGGTCCGCATTTTATCAACAGCAGGCCCGAAGATATCAAAGCAGAGAAGTACGGGCCAAAAATTACAATGTTGGCGAACTAGTTCTACGCCTGCCGGATAAGAAAAAGGACAAACTCAAGACCAAGTGGGAAGGTCCATTCATAATCGACCAAGTCTTGACTGGCGGGGCGTACCGCCTGCGAGATGCGTCGGATAACCGACTCGAGCCGAACCCGTGGAACGCCACCCGTCTCAGAAGATTCTATGCCTAGCGCCGGACTCTGTGTTCGTCTCCTTCCTCTGTCCATTTTTTAGCATTTTTTCTGTCTTACATTTCTCTCCTTCCCCTCTTTTCTTTTATAGCCCTTAACGGCTTATCTGGTGACGTGCTACTCGCGCTCATCAAACCTGGGGGCTTCTTTAACAGAAGCTTATTTATACGGGCTTCATGCCCCACACATGCGTCAAACTTCCGCATATACCTTTTTCTTCACCATTATATGCATCGATATGACTTAAGTTTTGGCCAAGCTGGGTTTCCTGGCTCCTGTGCTTACCCCTACGTTCCCGATTGTTCGGCTAGGCGGTAAAGGGAGCACCTCTGCGATTGTTACTGCCGGGTCAGCCGGATGTGTACCTCGGACTGGGTGAAGCCGAAAGCTAGCGTTCTTAAGGGAATATTCGGTCGGTGAGATAAAAGATGATCTTTTTACCCATTTTATGCGCCCCCAGATGTTTTTTCTCTGCGTCTTTCTACACAGTCCGGACATGCACTTTAGGGCATGCCTCCCAGCGAAAGGAACCCCTAACAGAACTATTCTCTCTGGAAAATGTTTCTTACTAACCATGTAATATAACATAACTACTTGGGCACTTGTCTGATAAAGCACTAATGACCCCTACGCCTGGTCTCCACGCTGTGACACCCCAAAAATTTGGCCTTGTTTTAATGGAATAAAATTTTGCCAGGATTTAAATCTTTGAATTTTTGAGCTCCATTTTGTTTTTTTAAATCAGTTCCTTCCCTGTTATGATGAGTTTTTCCCAAAGAGAAAACTTTTCTAATGTGTTATTGGACTTGTTTAACCTCTCAAGTAAAACTTTCCCTTATCCAGTATGACTAATTAACTAATTTAGTTGCTTGATCTTTGTTTTCTTGAAAAATGGATTTTTAGGTTAAATGGTCATATTTGAACTACAACCATTTGATAAATTCACTTAAAATTCCCACAAAAATTTGGAGATGTCATGTGATGTTTTTAAATCACTTTTATGCTAAAATATATTTCATTCATGAAATATTTTGAGCCCTACACTCAATTTTTCATCTCTGGTCCAGAGTGCTTTTTGCACTGCAACCTATTTAAATATTTCTTTAAAACTTCTACCAAAATTAGGGGAGGTCAGTAGGAGCCTATTGTTCCATTTTGTGCAAAAACCTATTTATGTCCTTTGAAAAATTTGAGTGAATCAACCTCATCTTCATTCTGGACCAACTTGATGGTTTGTACAGCAACCATGTTTTTACTTGCTCTTTAACCCTTGATTATTTCTCCTACTTGTAGTCCCCCATGTTAAACCCTTAAGTCCAGGAGCATGCACCTTTTGGATCATTTTTGGTTCATGAAATAATGCTATTTATTTCCTGTCCAGAATTGAAGTTTTGTGAAACTTGCACTAACAAGTTTCTGCTTTTGGCCAAATAACCTCACCACTCTCTCTTTCATCCACAGAGACACTGATCTGGAGATTTTGGCCACTCCAAGAAATGCCTAAGTGCCCTTGGCATTTTGTCAAACACCTTTCAGGCATGATCAGTTTTGACATGAGTCCTTGTTTGCACTATGGACTTAATCCCCTGGCCAGACCAGCATGTCCAATGGTTTTGCCTTAAACTATAACCCCACCCTGCTAACTTTCTTGTGGTTTGGAGCACCCTAATATGCCATAGCATTTTGTTGAGCACGTCCCGTGCGTGCACTGGCGCGCCCAGAGCGCGCAAATTGCAGCCACGCGGCCGAGCCGACACGCTGGCCCCCACGGCTTTGGCCCGCTCTGCAGAACCTCGCCACGCGCTCCCCTTCTCTCAGCTACGCGCCAAGCCGCCCCTCGCCGCGCCCAGCAGGCCAAGCACTAGCCGCCGCCGCCGCCCGACAGCCCTACGCCGTTCAGCGCCGCCCAAGCCACTCCCGCTCGCCACCTGGCCCCTGGAACAGCGCGTGCTCATCCGCAGCCATGTCCGCTAGCGCTCGTCGCCGCCACGATGCCCTGCTACTACAGAACGTCGATTCGCCGAAAGCTTATCAACGGCCGCCGCTGAACCGCCTCGACTCGCCTATATAAGGAGCCCCGAGCTCATCTCCGCACGCAGGCAGTCCCAAGCCACCTCCAGTGGACCCCCATTGGCAGCCAATCGACCCGGGGAGACCTCCTTCCTCATCTCCGGCAACCACGGCCGCCGCCACTGCCCCGGCCATTTCGGCACCACCGAGGCCTCTCCCTCTCCATTCTCTCCACCAAGAACCTCCTCATCCTCCCGTGAGCCTTTTCCCCTACTTGATTTTGATTGGGAGCTAACGCCGCCACAAAGTCACTTCGCCACCGAAGCCTTCCTCCGCCGCGGAGCTCGCCGCCGGCCGCTCACTCCGTCACCGCCGACCCAACGACTACCGGGAGGACCGCCCCAACCTTACGGATCCATCCCCACCCTCGGGGGCCCGCGAGGAGCAGCCAAACGCCGGCGACGATCGCCGGAGCCCCGCTCCGCTCGGGCAAAGGAGGGAGACGATGCGCGGCGACTGGTCAAACCTGACCAGTGGGCCAGGCAGGCCCACTGTCAGTGGCACCCCGCGCCGTCCACGTGTTTAAGTGAAGGCTAAACTTCAGGAGTACGCCTCCTCTATACCAAAAGCGTAATCTCATCTGAATCGTTTTATTTTCTGTTTTAATTTAAATAACAGATTTGACCAAATCTTTGACTGGCTATAACTTTTTAAATATAACTCCAAATGGGTTGATTCTTTTTCCTACCTTCCTCAAATTTGATCTAGTTTATTTTAAGATTTATTTGAGAATTTTTCAAATAACTTTTTGGTTCTGTTTTTAAAATGTGTGTTAATTCAAATATATTTTTTAAATAGGATTTTGGGGAGAGAGAAGAAACTTTCAAAAGTTTTGGAGTGCACCCTGCCTTTCCACACATTGAAGGCAAGCATTCTAAACCCCGGCATAATATTTTTGGTGTGATCGTTGATACATTTATAACACCACCGCATTTCGAAGGACTTGTTATTTCATGTGATATGATCATATGCATGGGTGCATGTTGTTGATTTCCATGCTGTTGGAAATGGACACACTTGTGATGATAATCACCCTCATATGCCTTGCATGCATATCGGCAGGAACCCGGGGAAACCTCTGCCTTGGGTAGGCATGAGTTTGTCGCCGGTCTCCGTCGGGACGGTTATGTCTGGTATGGCATGGTATGGTGATATGAGAGGTGACTCTGTTGGATGAGAATATATTTGTCATGCTAATCATGCAGGGAATACTTGAACCTCCTGAGTCGACCGTAGATCGAGTCTTGTTCCACTAACCCCCATACTTGTTTCGTACTACCACTCGTCTCTATAGCAAGTAGAGTACGGTTCAGTAAGTTGTCAACCTCTTTCTAGCACACACCGTATAGAGAGGCCATGGTGGAAGATACCGGTTGTAGCTGGTAGGCAGGCCACCTGGTCCGGGGGCATGGGTGTTTCCGGTTGGGATCGAGAGGGGAGGCCACCCCTTAGAGCGCGCGATATAAATTTGATCCCATGCTACGCGAGGTTGTAGCCTCCCCACTTAGAGTTTGCTTAACAGGTGTCGTGGGTGATTCCAGACACGTGTGAGATAAGCTGGTGTGTGCAAGTTAGGTGTGTTTTCAACAAAAAGACCATAGACGGAATTAGTCCTGCTGGACTAAAGAAACCCGTTACTCGTGGGTAAAGAGTACACCCTCTACAGAGAATAAACCTATTCGAATAGCCGTGTCCATGGTTAAGGATTACAGTCTGGGATGGGTCAGGTGTCGGTCTTAGTGTCGGTCTTCGGAGGTGAAACTGTTAACCAGAAAATGGAATTACTACTCGTGACTTGTGATATCTATGATTATTATTATTGTTGACTAACCCGTGATATTATTATTATTACCGAATATCTCTAGGATGGTTCTACCTCCGGGATATTCACTATGATCATTTCTTTTAAAGCCCTTTATGTGGCGTCGCTCAGACGCCCGACTGTGGCATTACTTGTTATTTGTTTCATAAATTTTTTATACTACCATGTTATTGCAATTTTATAAATAACTTGCTTGCACGCATCCGAGATTTATTTATCTTTTGTGACTGACGTCATGAGCATAAAATATTTTTCAGCACATCATTGTTATATTATACCTGTGTTCATAATGTTTGCGAGTACATTCAAAGTACTCACTGGCTTGTCCCTGGCTATTGTCTTGGCCAGATTTTTCTTGCTCGGAGAGGAGCGACGCGATGCCAGCCCCGGAAACCACTCAATGGAGATAGCAGCCTCGCGAAGATAGGAATTTAACCTGGTCAGCTGTTCCCATGGGAAATGGAGTCCCATAGACACTGATGTTTCACAACCCGCTTCCGCCATCAACCACTAGAAACCATTTGTTGTACTCACAGGCCAGAATGGTCTTGTACTACATATTTTGTATTTTTCTTGGAGTTTCTGTATCAAGTTGGAGCCTCATCAGCTAACAGTAATCCTGGGGCTGATGAGCACGACGGTCTTTTCTGGAAATTTATTACCCGGAAAACCCGGTCGCGACAGACTTGGTATCAGAGCCAGGCTGACCATTGGCTAATCCTATCTTACCCAAGTCAATAAACTTAGGCAAACCAACCCACCAGACCTTAACCAAACCCCAGCCAAGCTTCTCGTGCAAGATAGCCACACAGTGACCCAACACTTTTGGCAGTCGGTGCCCAACCTATCAACCTAACCTGTCACTCATGCGCCAGTGACCGGCCCCTAAATAGTCCTTTCTCACAAGCGTGCGAAGGAAGATTCCGTCCCCTTTTTCGTATAAAAAGGGCGCGCTAGCACCAAACCAGCACAGCACAGCCGCTACCCCAAACCGAGCCACAATGCCTGGACCTATAGTGCACAACGAAACCACAGCAACCAACCTTGGAGGTTTTGTGACCATCCTCGCAAACCTCACCCGTCGTGCCTACGCGTTAGAGGAGCCACCAGAATATGTTGTGTATCAAGCACCCATGAGCGGTGAAGACCGCCAATTCTGGGCCACTGTGCACATTTACGGTAGGAGTCTAGCACCCGAGCGCCCCTACCGGTTCACCGGAAGAACAACTTCCTTTGAGCCACAAGCCATCCAGCTAGCCGCTCGAGAGGGTATAGTTCATCTCAGGCACTTGTCGCCCAGAGTTAACTGTCGCTCGTTCCACTACTACCCCAGACGAGAAGGGTATGGTAGACCACCCCAAGTTGCCAATGGAGATCACGAGATGGACCCCGCATTGTTGCACCTAGTGCGCTATGTAAGTGCACTAGAGGCACTATTCGACCAGATCACTATTGATCTAATCGCAGCTCGTGGAGAACTGGTTCGTCGAGCCCCGGCGAGAGAAGAAAACGAGCCCAACACCGACAACCCAGTCGTGCTGTTTGGACAACCGATCGAGATCCCGAGATTTGCCCCAGCCATCGGCCAAGGTGCTGCGATAACCCCAGAAGTGCTTCGTCGCATATTGGGAGCACACTCCAACGGGGTTGTGGCCAACAATCCCCGCGATGGTCATTCTCACTACCCCGACCCTGCAGTTCCTCCGCCATCTCCGACTAATCCCGGCAGAGAGACACGTGGAGAAGCCTCGACATCCACCAGGCACGCCCGTTTAGACATAAACGAAGTAGACTAAGCCGTATGAGTAGCACCAAGATTCAATGTATCCTCGCTTTGTAATCACGCGACCGTGTATATTAACACAGCCTGTCGTTGTGCCTCTGTCTTAATAGTAGCCTTGCATAATTGGTCAGCGCATAGCTGCATATTTTTCAGGGCACAACTACCAAAACCAACCCGACGACAACCACAGTGACACGTCTCTTTATGAGATATGTGTATCTCTGACACTGACCCGACCTTTGGAGCTAAGCTGGCAGATTTATTACCTTTCACCACGGTAAAACGATCCGGCTCCATTGCTATATAAAGGCCACCTTGTGACCTTACCCAGCAACCCTCACTTTGTGCACAACACTCACGCTTTTTCCTGTCATGCCGAACCCCAGCATTCATCTGAGAACCCCAGATGCAACCCCAGGTAGCTTTGTCAAATTATTGTGGGATTTTACCCGCAGTACCATGGGTTCTACCCAGCCACCTTAGTATGAGCTGTTCAAATCGAGGATCACCCCATCCACCTCGGAATATTGGGCAGCAGTACACATTCCTCCTGTAGACCCCAACCAAGATCCAACGGAAGTTTCCTTCATGGGGAAATCTATGCCAACCCCACCCTTGGCCATAGAAGCTGCTGCGAAAGAAGCGATTGCTCGTCTTCGATCCGCAGTACCCTATGCCCGCGAACGAGGATATTATTACTTTCCGAGTCGTGCAGCACCCGGAGAAGTAACATCTTTTCCCGGTGGACGTATTGAGAGAGACCCAGTTCTGGCCAACCTTATCCAGTACATAATTGCTCAAGAGCATTTAAACCAGCGAGTGATGGATTATCTCCAGAGCCTCGCAGATTTAAATCCTCAGGTTGCCATCAGCAGACCGCTGAGACCCGACACGGAGAGACGCATACATCGACTGGTCAATCCACTGCCTCCGATTGAAGAAGAATGTATCCCTTTACCAGAGACATTTTATCAGGACCCCGTCCAGTTACCGTTTTCATTTTAGACGTTGCTACTGTATTTGTTTTTTCAGCATTTATATTTATGTGTGTGACTCATGCGTAATACCCTGAGTTTGTACGATGAGTCAATTATTTGGCTTCTGCTTATGTGTGTAGTTTTTGTTGTCGTTTATGCTCCTTTAAATTAACTGTTTTTACCTCGCAAAACCCTGGAGTGAGATTTTCTTTTCCCTGAGTTGCTACATCTACACTTTCTCACGACATGGGTTAATTAATTTCACACAGCACCACGCTGCAGACTCACAACCCTTATCATTCGGACACATACACTGTTTGCAAAACTTTGCGACGGTGTTACATCCAGCTAATCACCCCCTAACAACAGTTAGCACCCGGCACACTCCATCTACTCCTCATGATCACCACCACCGCGGAGAGCCAACACCCGAGCCACAGCATCGTGATACTCGTCGAAGATCATCGCGCACAGGAGCACAGAGAGCCCCAGCAGCGTCGCCAGCCCTCCGCATATCAGGATCACAAACCAGTCCGGCATCGCCTCCGCCATTAGAGCCTCGACCGAGCTTCTGTAAGCAGTAATGGAGAAAGAAGGAGGAGGAGAAGTGAGGCCAAGTGTGAGGAAGAAGAGAGAGGCACCCCGGCCGTTTTTATAGCTCGAGCTAGGTGTACGGTGGGCGAAGTCCACCAACGCCGCTCGTCGCCGATCGCCGGTGTTCGGAGTCGAATCCGCGAGCAGTGCCGACAGCGCGCTGGCCCGCGAGGTGAGTGCACGCTGCACCAGCAGCTAGCACGCCGCGCACTACCACGGTACGGCCTAGATGCCCTACACACTAGGTGTCGCCGGTGGAGAAAGCGCGCGGGAGAGAGGAAGAAGAAAGGGCCAGAGGGAGAAGAAGAGGAGACTGATAGTGGACCCCGGGTCCACCTGTCGGCCAGAGAGAGCACTGTGCTCTCGGGTACAACCAGCGTATATCTAAATTTAGGAGTTATCCTAAATTTATATCCAGCATAGAAATCACCCGTTTTGTCCCGAACCATAGACTTTTCCGCGCAGCCCCAGTTTTTCACACTGTGGTTTTTTACCACTTATTGCCCTCTCACTGTAGCTACATCTTTTTTGCGTAAATTATTTTCTTAACACCGCTTTTAGCAAATCTCGAGGACGAGATTTTTCTTAAGGGGGTTAGTATTGTGACACCCCAAAAATTTGGCCTTGTTTTAATGGAATAAAATTTTGCCAGGATTTAAATCTTTGAATTTTTGAGCTCCATTTTGTTTTTTTAAATCAGTTCCTTCCCTGTTATGATGAGTTTTTCCCAAAGAGAAAACTTTTCTAATGTGTTATTGGACTTGTTTAACCTCTCAAGTAAAACTTTCCCTTATCCAGTATAACTAATTAACTAATTTAGTTGCTTGATCTTTGTTTTCTTGAAAAATGGATTTTTAGGTTAAATGGCCATATTTGAACTACAACCATTTGATAAATTCACTTAAAATTCCCACAAAAATTTGGAGATGTCATGTGATGTTTTTAAATCACTTTTATGCTAAAATATATTTCATTCATGAAATATTTTGAGCCCTACACTCAATTTTTCATCTCTGGTCCAGAGTGCTTTTTGCACTGCAACCTATTTAAATATTTCTTTAAAACTTCTACCAAAATTAGGGGAGGTCAGTAGGAGCCTATTGTTCCACTTTGTGCAAAAACCTATTTATGTCCTTTGAAAAATTTGAGTGAATCAACCTCATCTTCATTCTGGACCAACTTGATGGTTTGTACAGCAACCATGTTTTTACTTGCTCTTTAACCCTTGATTATTTCTCCTACTTGTAGTCCCCCATGTTAAACCCTTAAGTCCAGGAACATGCACCTTTTGGATCATTTTTGGTTCATGAAATAATGCTATTTATTTCCTGTCCAGAATTGAAGTTTTGTGAAACTTGCACTAACAAGTTTCTGCTTTTGGCCAAATAACCTCACCACTCTCTCTTTCATCCACAGAGACACTGATCTGGAGATTTTGGCCACTCCAAGAAATGCCTAAGTGCCCTTGGCATTTTGTCAAACACCTTTCAGGCATGATCAGTTTTGACATGAGTCCTTGTTTGCACTATGGACTTAATCCCCTGGCCAGACCAGCATGTCCAATGGTTTTGCCTTAAACTATAACCCCACCCTGCTAACTTTCTTGTGGTTTGGAGCACCCTAATATGCCGTAGCATTTCGTCGAGCACGTCCCGTGCGTGCACTGGGCGCGCCCAGAGCGCGCAAATTGCAGCCACGCGGCCGAGCCGACACGCTGGCCCCCACGGCTTTGGCCCGCTCTGCAGAACCTCGCCACACGCTCCCCTTCTCTCAGCTACGCGCCAAGCCGCCCCTCGCCGCGCCCGGCAGGCCAAGCACTAGCCGCCGCCGCCGCCCGACAGCCCTGCACCGTTCAGCGCCGCCCAAGCCACTCCCGCTCGCCACCTGGCCCCTGGAACAGCGCGTGCTCATCCGCAGCCATGTCCGCTAGCGCTCGTCGCCGCCACGATGCCCCGCTGCTACAGAACGTCGGTTCGCCGGAAGCTTATCCACGGCCGCCGCTGAACCGCCTCGACTCGCCTATATAAGGAGCCCCGAGCTCATCTCCGCACGCAGGCAGTCCCAAGCCACCTCCAGAGGACCCCCATTGGCAGCCAATCGACCCGGGGAGACCTCCTTCCTCATCTCCGGCAACCACGGCCGCCGCCACTGCCCCAGCCATTTCGGCACCACCGAGGCCTCTCCCTCTCCGTTCTCTCCACCAAGAACCTCCTCATCCTCCCGTGAGCCTTTTCCCCTACTTGATTTTGATCGGGAGCCAACGCCGCCACAAAGTCACTTCGCCACCGAAGCCTTCCTCCGCCGCGGAGCTCGCCGCCGGCCGCTCACTCCGTCACCGCCGACCCAACGACTACCGGGAGGACCGCCCCAACCTTACGGATCCATCCCCACCCTCGGGGGCCCGCGAGGAGCAGCCAAACGCCGACGACGATCGCCGGAGCCCCGCTCCGCTCGGGCAAAGGAGGGAGACGACGCACGGCGACTGGTCAAACCTGACCAGTGGGCCAGGCAGGCCCACTGTCAGTGACACCCCGCGCCGTCCACGTGTTTAAGTGAAGGCGTAAACTTCAGGAGTACGCCTCCTCTATACCAAAAGCGTAATCTCGTCTGAATCGTTTTATTTTCTGTTTTAATTTAAATAACAGATTTGACCAAATCTTTGACTGGCTATAACTTTTTAAATATAACTCCAAATGGGTTGATTCTTTTTCCTACCTTCCTCAAATTTGATCTAGTTTATTTTAAGATTTATTTGAGAATTTTTCAAATAACTTTTTGGTTCTGTTTTTGAAATGTGTGTTAATTCAAATATATTTTTTAAATAGGATTTTGGGGAGAGAGAAGAAACTTTTAAAAGTTTTGGAGTGCACCCTGCCTTTCCACACATTGAAGGCAAGCATTCTGAACCCCGGCATAATATTTTTGGTGTGATCGTTGATACATTTATAACACCACCGCATTTCGAAGGACTTGTTATTTCATGTGATATGATCATATGCATGGGTGCATGTTGTTGATTTCCATGCTGTTGGAAATGGACACACTTGTGATGATAATCACCCTCATATGCCTTGCATGCATATCGGCAGGAACCCGGGGAAACCTCTGCCTTGGGTAGGCATGAGTTTGTCGCCGGTCTCCGTCGGGACGGTTATGTCTAGTATGGCATGGTATGGTGATATGAGAGGTGACTCTGTTGGATGAGAATATATTTGTCATGCTAATCATGCAGGGAATACTTGAACCTCCTGAGTCGACCGTAGATCGAGTCTTGTTCTAGTAACCCCCATACTTGTTTCGTACTACCACTCGCCTCTATAGCAAGTAGAGTACGGTTCAGTAAGTTGTCAACCTCTTTCTAGCACACACCGTATAGAGAGGCCATGGTGGAAGATAACGGTTGTAGCTGGTAGGCAGGCCACCTGGTCCGGGGGCATGGGTGTTTCCGGTTGGGACCGAGAGGGGAGGCCACCCCTTAGAGCGCGCGATATAAATTTGATCCCATGCTACGCGAGGTTGTAGCCTCCCCACTTAGAGTTTGCTTAACAGGTGTCGTGGGTGATTCCAGACACGTGTGATATAAGCTGGTGTGTGCAAGTTAGGTGTGTTTTCAACAAAAAGACCGTAGACGGAATTAGTCCTGCTGGACTAAAGAAACCCGTTACTCGTGGGTAAAGAGTACACCCTCTATAGAGAATAAACCTATTCGAATAGCCGTGTCCATGGTTAAGGATTACAGTCTGGGATGGGTCAGGTGTCGGTCTTAGTGTCGGTCTTCGGAGGTGAAACTGTTAACCAGAAAATGGAATTACTACTCGTGACTTGCAATATCTATGATTATTATTATTGTTGACTAACCCGTGATATTATTATTATTATTACCTAATATCTCTAGGATGTTTCTACCTTCGGGATATTCACTATGATCATTTCTTTTAAAGCCCTTTATGTGGCGTCGCCCAGACGCCCGACTGTGGCATTTCTTTTAAAGCCCTTTATGTGGCGTCGCCCAGACGCCCGACTGTGGCATTTCTTTTAAAGCCCTTTATGTGGTGTCGCCCAGACGCCCGACTGTGGCATTTCTTTTAAAGCCCTTTATGTGGCGTCGCCCAGACGCCCGACTGTGGCATTTCTTTTAAAGCCCTTTATGTGGCGTCGCTCAGACGCCCGACTGTGGCATTTCTTTTAAAGCCCTTTATGTGGCGTCGCTCAGACGCCCGACTGTGGCATTTCTTTTAAGGCCCTTTATGTGGCGTCGCTCAGAGGCCCGACTGTGGCATTACTTGTTATTTGTTTCATAAATTTTTTATACTACCATGTTATTGCAATTTTATAAATAACTTGCTTGCACGCATCCGAGATTTATTTATCTTTTGTGACTGACGTCATGAGCATAAAATATTTTTTAGCACATCATTGTTATATTATACCTGTGTTCATAATGTTTGCGAGTACATTCAAAGTACTCACTGGCTTGTCCCTGGCTATTGTCTTGGCCAGATTTTTCTTGCTCGGAGAGGAGCGACGCGATGCCAGCCCCGGAAACCACTCAATGGAGATAGCAGCCTCGCGAAGATAGGAATTTAACCTGGTCAGCTGTTCCCGTGGGAAATGGAGTCCCATAGACACTGATGTTTCACAACCCACTTCCGCCATCAACCACTAGAAACCATTTGTTGTACTCATAGGCCAGAATGGTCTTGTACTACATATTTTGTATTTTGCTTGGAGTTTCTGTATCAAGTTGGAGCCTCATCAGCTAACAGTAATCCTGGGGCTGATGAGCACGATGGTCTTTTCTGGAAATTTATTACCCGGAAAACCCGGTCGCGACACACGCATACCACGGTTCTTATACAACTGCTATGGTATTCGGACACACTCCGGACCGTCAGGTCCCGAGGTTGAAGCGAAAAGGTCGGCAATGACAAATGATCTACAATCCGGCTAGAAGGCATTACACATGTCAATTCAAAATTACATAGTCATTCTGACTAATTGTATTGCTCTTCTATACCATCTAACAGGTTGTCTAGTTTACAGTCCTGCTGGGAATACTTCGCGGCCAACTCTACTTGGCCGTATACTAAGCTCACAGGGATCTCCTTCCCGTCAGGCCCCACTGGTCCGACCTCGGCCATGTGGTTTGGGTCAGACTTTGTAAAACGGGTCTTCACCATGGCCCAGGCTTCCCGAGCGCCTTGTCGACAGGCTGATATCTTCCACAAACGAAAGCGCCACTGAGCTCCCTTCAGCTTCTCCGCAAGCTCTCCAAGGCCCTCGGGCACGGAGTGGGCAGGCCATAAGGCTTGGGCAACGCCTCGCATCGCCTGCCGAACTCGCTCATGCAGTTGCATGAGTTCGGGAAGAAGATCACCCGTAGAACCGGGCAACTCCTCTGCAGGATGACCTGTGAGCATACCTACAGACATTACTCTGTTAGTCGACCTCCTCGTCGAACTTTTTTTTAAAGGTTCGTTCAAGCACTTACTAAAATGTCGCGTCGAAGCCGCTGATTCTCCTTCCTGGAGTCCAAAAGCTGGCCACGAACATCTTCAAGCTCGACGTCCAGCTTGGTGTTGGCATCCTGAAGATCATTCTTCTCTCGCCTCACCCTCGTCAACATACTCTCACCGGCCTTTAGCTGACATAAGAGTTGTTGCTTGTCCGGATCGAGTGCGGCGCCATCTGCAATTTGATTTGTCAGATTTGCACCCGCACCGCACAATACTAGTCTCTCGAAGTGTATTTTACCTGAGGGGGTCTCTTGGGGCTCCCCTGCTGCGGCGAGTGCGGCCTCTAGTTGGGCCTTGCACTTTTCCAACTCTTGGGACAGTACAGTATTCTTCTCTGTAAGAACCTGCATATTAAATGATCCTTAAATCAGTTGTTCTAACTGTTTCAAGTCTCGGGGGCTACTGGCATGTGTACATATTTAGCCAAAATTTTCTTACCCGTATGTCTTTCACATACTGCTCCGTGGCTCTGGTTAAACCATTTTGAGCAGCACGGAGGTATGCATCTCCCGAGTTAAAGGCATCTAAAGCCTCTCGGGAGAAACAAGCATCGCGTAGAGTTGTCCGGCGACGTCTGTGGTTCATGGCACTCTCCACTTCTGAATTTGTGGCAGACAGTCTGTCTGCATCCTCTGTCAGAGGAACGTCCGGTGCGCGCCTTGTACTCGTCTCCGCTTCCTGGCCAGACGTTGGAGCCTGGCTGGTGGAGGCGTGATTGGCAACCTCTCCGGATGCAGCCGGCGAGGTCTCTTTGTCCTGAAGATAGCACGAGCGGTGCACTATACCTTTGCGTCGGCATTTCAATCCGGACTTCATTTCTTTTTGCCCTACGGGGCTCTGCGGCCCCTCTTTGGCTGACCGCCGTAGATTCGGCCTCCTGCCTCGGAAATCTCCCCTGCAAAACACGGTTGACATCAGAAACACTGAAATACGTGAGAGTGGAATCCCTCTCAAGGGAATGAGACTCCGGTTTCCATCCACTGGGAGGCCGGAATTAACCCTGGGTAATCCGCCGTGATGGCTACCAAGGTATTGTCCTTGCTTAGTTGATAAAACACTCCGTCGATAAGCTCCACAGATATATCCGGATCCTCTTTGGAGTCCGGATCGAGGGACCGTTCTGGGTCCTCGGGTTGTGGAGGGCGGCTACTTATGTTCTTTACCTCCTGTCGTAGTCCCTGCATTGAAGTCGTTAGGCTACCTATCTAACCACGGGGGTATAAAACAAACGGGCAAGCGCAGTTGTTCACTTACCCAACTTGGAGGATCGTTCATACTGAATCTGGCCCGCGGATTGACGCGGAGGAATCCCTCCTTTTCTCCCTTGTACAGAGAGGATAAAGTCTTTACTAGAACGGCGGCCGAGTCCGGCCCTTTACGACCGTAACGGGTGGCGTCATCCTCCCCGTTGAATTCCCACATTGGGTGGCCTCTATATTGAAGCGGTTGTACCCCCCGCATGATGCATGCGGCCATGACTCCAATCATCGTTAGTCCGGAATGAGCTAACAGCCTTATCCGGCCCATAATATAAAGGACGTCTCTGTCACTTTCTCTCTGAGAGCTCCGCGCACGCCAGCTCAAGCGTTTCTTCAATGGAGCACTGTTGAACTCAGGGAGACCGGCCTGGATAGGGTCCGGTAGCGGGACGTCCTCTATATAAAACCATTTCGAAGGCCAGCCCTTGGACGCTTCCTTTGGGGTTCCGGATAGGTATCTGGTCCCGGCGATGCGCCATACTTCGGCTCCGCCCACTTGGTATATAGACCCCTTCTGAGAATAGGGCACCGGGCAGAATAACCTCTTCCACAGTGCGAAATGGGCTTCAACGCCTAAAAATAGCTCGCAGAGAGCGACGAAACCCGCAATATGTAATACGGAGCCGGGCGTGAGATTGTGCAGCTGGAGGCCATAAAACTCCAGAAGCCCGAGGAGAAATGGGTGAATCGGCAATCCTAGTCCCCTTAACAGATAGGGGACAAGGCACACCCGCTCTCCTTTAGAAGGATTGGGGGTGCTCTCTGCTTGTTTTCCGCCATTATAGGTGGCGAGACCGGATCGGACCGGGAACATGCATGCCTGAGGGAGAAATCCCTTGGCTTGAAGCGACGCTAACTCACTATGTGGGATGGTGCAACTCTCCCAGTCCCCGGGTTTGGGACCGGGGGGGCGAGGGGAGCAGCTGCGATGGCTAGCCATGTTGGAATAGACCTTTGCTGGAGGCGCTCTGATGATTACTCGCGGAAGGGAGAAGGTGTGGCTTGGATCTAAATCCCCATCCCGTTAAATAGAAGGCTTGTTCATGCGGCTAGGGGTGTGAATGTAAAAACGCCCTGACTTTTCGCATCTGTTTTACACGTGGAAGACGTCCATTATTGGGCCGGGAAGCCGAGGAGCACTACATTACAAGAATCGGACATTATTCCTACAGGTACACAAGATTTGGAGAAGAACCCGCCTTGCAATGCCGAACAATTTGCGCACCGGACTCGTCATCATTGAAGCCTGGTTCGGGGGCTACTGAGGGAGTCCTGGATTAGGGGGTGTTAGGGTAGCCGGACTATACCTTCAGCCGGACTCCTGGACTATGAAGATACAAGATTGAAGACTTTGTCCCGTGTCCGGATGGGACTTTCCTTGGCGTGGAAGGCAAGCTTGGCGATGCGGATATTCAAGATCTCCTACCATTGTAACCGACTCTATGTAACCCTAACCCTATCCGGTGTCTATATAAACCGGAGGGTTGTAGTCCGTAGGACAGAATCAACTCCATAGACAATCATACCATAGGCTAGCTTCCAGGGTTTAGCCTCCTTGATATCGGGGTAGATCTACTCTTGTACTACCCATATCATCAATATTAATCAAGCAGGAGTAGGGTTTTACCTCCATCGAGAGGGCCCGAACCTGGGTAAAACAAAGTGTCCCCAGTCTCCTGTTACCATCCGGCCTAGACGCACAGTTCGGGACCCCCTACCCGAGATCCGCCGGTTTTGACACCGACAGTTCTCCTATTGGATTGATAACCTTGGTTCTTAATTGAGGGAAATACTTATCTCTAATGTACTACTTCATCCTCTCCTCTTCGAGGAAATCTCAATGCAGCTTACAAGTAGCAAACATTCAAATCCATTCCACAACAGTAAATTTCATAGATCAAAAATAAAAAAATATCTAATTCTTCTAGTAGGGATAGTTCTTCCCTCAAATTATTTGTTTTTCTTCCTCAAACACCAAAAGAATTAGAACCCCTTGAATCTCTTGATATTAATATTAATAATGTATATATGATATCTAGATTTAACTACCAATATTTGTCCACCAGGGGCATGAAATCCTTATTGTTAAGCCAACTAAGGTCAAACCTAAATTCTCTGTTGTGAGAAGAAATAGTTTTGTTGTCCTAAGTGTCAAGCAATGATGAACAATGGTTAGAAAATTCTCTAAACAATTTCCTAACATTAGTTATGGAAAAAGTCCTACCAAGAACTAGACATAATAATTATGTCTAGTTTCTCAAGGGTAGGGATCTGAAATCTGATGGTTCTTGGATCAGGTGTGCAAGCCCACGCCTAAATCGATTTCTCTCAGGCAAAGAGTGTTGACAATAAAGCTAAATAGACTAGAAGAATGAGATAATATGTTTTTCGTTCCTTTCACCATAATGTCTTAAAATATTGAAACCCCCTCCCGAAATATAGGGCGTCTCCATGGCATTACAAACTCAACAAACTTAGTTAAAATTCAGTTTTATGCTCCTCCTGAGCAGACCCATAGACTACTACGAGCGCCCATATCATCTTTTCTGCATCACATATTTCCCAGCTTGAGTTCACTTCTAGGATGGTCAAGATTTTATCAATTTCTGAAAAAACACCACCAGGAACAAGCTTCATACAAAAACTCAACAAGTAGTCTCTCTTCATAGTGTCATGTAATACAAAGAAATCTAGGCAATGATCTTTGATCCAGATAAACAGGTCTTCATTCCCCCCTATAATTCCATAAGAGACCTACAAATTTTATCTACCACCGGTGGTAGTTACCACCACTTGAGTTTTGTATGTTGTATGTAGTATCTGTCAAATCAGAGAGTATGTACATGTAGTATGCAGCATATTATAGTGTTTAGGTACTATATATACTTGTTAGGTAGTATGTATCATATTTTAAGTATGCTTCTATTTACGTACATATATGTACATATTTGTGACGCCCCCCGATTCAATTGTACACTAATCATACACGCAAACGTGTACGATCAAGATCAGGGACTCACGTGAAGATATCACAAAACAACTCTAAACACAAATAAAAGGATACAAGCTTCATATTACACTGGTACAACGAGGTGCTATACAACAAGGTCCTAAATGAGTTTTATGCGGAACCCGTCTGCCATGCAAGACTCCATCGCACCGTTTCCCAACAATTACCATGTGCGATAATGTTCTATCACAAACAGTTCAGGAGCCCCTTCGCACACATACAAGTGTTGCAGACTGTTTGTGATTTGTTGTGTATCACCGACGGTTGCGGCAAGAGTGACGTGAGTTTTTCGTTTGGGATCCCACACGTTTCCTAAAAAAATTACGACCGTGATTGTATTTTACATTGGGCACGATTTACTCCGAGCTCTCATGTACGATAACGTGATATCACAAATGGTTCCGGCGACCCTACGCACACGTAGTAGCACTGCAATTCGTTTGCGATCTGCTGTGTACCACTAACGATTCCGCTATGATTGATGTATGCTTTCCTATGTGGATCACACACACTCATTTAGTTGAACCGTGTGCGGAGCAATTCAGGTTAAAACAAAAATATCACATTTTGAATCATGATGCAAAAAGAAATTCGCCACAATATTTAATTGAACAAATAGTGTCCACAGGAAGAACATTCATCAGATTTCGCAACAATTGCAATTGAACATATGGTAGCTAAATTCCAATGATTTGTCGACACATATATGCATTACATAATTAATCATAGTGTACGAAATGTGAAGACCTCATCAGATGGAAAACAATGGATCTGTGCATATATGTTTAGCGGCTAAGTCTTACTCAATGTTTTAGGAGAAGGCATGCTGGAATCTTCATTATCACTAGTGGGATTGATGTAGTGATTTAGGAAGAAGTCGTTGTTAAATCTCCGAACCATCAGCAATTCACCAGTGGGGAGCGGTTCAGGGGTCCTCGGTTCTAAGATGAGCTGCAGTATTTTTTAGATCAGAATGTGCCATATGAGTGGAGTAGAAGATATTAATTAAGATAGACTTACTGGTACTAATTTGTGAGGATCTTCACAACTATCAGCAGATTCGCAGATGGAGATCATGTGTCTGCAAATATAGTATCCACAAAGGTTGGTCCCTACTTGTTGCTGAGGACACTGAATTTTTTTGTACAAAACTAGTCATGTATTTGTCCTATTAGGAACAACCTAACCGGTGTTAACTATCAGCGGATTTGCAGATGGAGATCATGTGTCTGCAAATATAGTATCCACAAAGGTTGGTCCCTACTTGTTGCTGAGGACACTGAATTTTTTTGTACAAAATTAGTCATGTATTTGTCCTATTAGGAACAACCTAACCGGTGTTAGATGTATATTTTTTTCTTTGGACATAAATAGAAAGAGGTTTATTTAGAAGCTTGAACATTTGACTAGCATAAGAAAAGGTATTTGCAGACTATTGGATAAATTTTCCGAAACTAACGGATTTCAGTGTGTTACCGGAGAAACAATCTCGTGCTGCAGAGGTAGTTCCCTCTTGAACAGGTTCCCTGGTTTAGTTTTCCATAATGCGAGCACACTGCAAATGAAGATGAATTTGGACAACGTAAAACCAGATATGAATGCAAATTAATTTCAACATCATAGAATTCAATACCTATCCATGAATTGCTTAAGATGCGTCAGATCCTGAGCGTTTGTTGACTCTCTAAGAGAATCCATGTAGTGAACTGTGTTTTTTGTTTGGAACGATGAATAGCAATATCCAGTGATTGCTACATATTAAGAAAGCCATGAACTTACGAATTATGTCTAAAAATGAAAGACAATCAATGTATGCATGGTTGTTTACTTGACTTACCATTCATGATATGGCCAGAGAAATGATTTTGCATTGGACGTGTTTTCGAAGATACGGACGACCGTGTTAATGGCCCATACCCGTAGGTCCTTACCATCTAATGTTGTGCCATTTGCTAATGCGGGATCTATGAAATACACACTCTCCCTTTTTCTTCTATGCGCGTTCAATGCCCTGAGAGGAATAAAATGCATTTAGTTTTTTTATCATTTATAGCCTAGTATGGAGAAGTTTATCAGAGTTTGTTAAGTACTTACAAGATCAGGCATCTTACAAGAGTGGCATCGAGCTCGTTTAAGTTGATGACGAGAAGTAAGTCCTCGAAACTCACACTAATGGAACCAACATCATGTCAGAAATGATCTCTGTTGTAGTGGACTGGCAGAACATGATGACCTGCTATTAATTTGGTTCTAGGCGATGAGTGCTTTAAGTAAGAGGCAATCGTTCTCTTTCCTCTTCGCTCTCCCGACGCACTTCCTCGCAGGTGCAACCATTTTGGCTGCTTCCTTCTTGGTACTTGAAGTATTTCTGGCATAACGTCTGGTTGGCTGAAGGGTAGACTGTCGAGCAAACGGTGAAGGTTCAACAGACTGCTTAGCAGACGGTTTAGCTATGTCGGACCACTAAGCTGGTGGTGCTGCTGTGATGGACTGTTGGGCTATAGGAGCAGAGGCATCGGACTGCTGACCATGCGTTGAAGCTATGTCGGCTTTCTGCGCAGGTGGTACCAACTTGTCGGTGTGATGAGGAGGTCGTGCCAACGCGTTGGTTTGCTAAGCAGGAAGTGCTGACGCATTGGTATGCTGATCATGCGGCTGCGGACTAACGGACTGATGAGCAGTCAATTCTGGTCCTACAGACTACTTAGCAGGTGGTTCCGAAGCATCAGACTGCTTAGCAGTTCGTTCCACTAGGTTGTCTGCTGAGCATGTGCTGCAGCTGGGTCTCCCCCGCTGCTTCAGCGGCCGACATCTAAACCGGTGGTGCATCTTCAGCAGTTGTAGGCCTTACCATTGGTTGCTCTAGGGTGGACGATGACATGGCCTGTACGGCAGAAAGTCGGGCCGGCTGATCATAGGTTGATGCATTAGCCGTCGAATTATGATTATTAGGTTCTTTGGGGGAAGCATGCAAGAGCTGTTGTGGCAAGGAGAGCGTCACCGGTTGAGGGGCGACATTGGTTGCTCTTGGCGGGGCTTTAGGGATCTCATTGATGAACTCTATTTCCTTTCGTGGCCGTTGGATGTGATATAACAGTGTTTCTCCCAAGGTCCTTTGCTCATCAAAGTGTCCTAGGACATTCTTCAGAGAAAATTCATTGAATCCAGGCTTTACTTCAGTCACATAGCACTTCACACAACCCGGCTTCAATGGCACATTGTCCAACAAGAGGCCCTCTTCCAAGAAAGGTGGGCAAACCTAGGCTATTGCACATTTTAATGTACCTTCATAATGTGTAAGCACGCCCTTCAGTCTGTCTTTCATTCCAGATAGATCAGATATAGCATCATCATGAGCGGTTGCAGTCTCAGTGTTGCTGGGGTCAGCTGATGCACAGCTACTCTTGTGCGGTGTTGTCACACAATAAGCTGCATCCTCCATGCCGGCATCCCCTCCCATCTGTTGGCTATCTATCAGTGTTAGAGTCTTTTGCATCATCATGGACTCCTCAATATCCTTTCGAATAGCCAGATACATGTCCTTCCTCAACCTTTCATACAATTCATTCTGCTTCATTTCACTCCTTGCTTTTTTTATGCTGAGCCTATCTTCTTGGCTGAGTGTGAAAGCCCTCTTGTGCGGGACATTAACACCTATACCCCTTGCATGACCAGGGGGCTCTCTTGTTTCCAGAGTATCGGACAGAATGTCACATGGCCCTGAGTTCCTATAGAACCTTCCAGGGATCTTGGAAGATTTTAACATCACGTGATATAGTCCTTCGTCACGCGAATTTTCAAAGTAATAACTTCCGTCATCACGCCTCCTTGTGCATGCCCGCAAGTAGTCTCAGGCGCGTTTGCCCCTGATTTCACTAAAGGTCGGTTTCCCACCTGTCGCTACTGCTTCTTTGTCCTCCCGGTCCCATATCGGTTTCATGCCGTAGTATCCCGCCACACCCATACGGTGGGGGTGTGTGTTCCTCTTCTGAAGTTCCGATTACTTGGCACTCTTCTCAGCAAACTCTGTAGTTGCCCTGACCCTTTTGAATTATGCCCAGTCTACCTTTGTAATTTGGGGGTATGCAGGGATTGGGTCCTTCTTGTATAGCATGTGCTTCCAGTTTCTCCAAGCATCCCTAGCCTTCTTCAGTGTAGCGTGTTCCACCTGCATTCTCCACTGCTCTGGAACGTTGAAGTGATCCAAGATCTCCCGGAGTATCCTTTGCCATGTTTCCGTGTCAGCCTTCTGAAACCCCGGCAGATTAATGTTGAGCCTTGCCCTGCCAACAAATCCACACACACTCCTGAACCTCGTGTGTGCTTTATCTGGTTTAGTTGGAGCCAAAGACTTCAAATCAATCTCGATTAATTCATCTACACCTTTAGGCTGGTGTGTGGGCTTCCTTCGAGCGTTCCTCCGTGTCCTGACCGGAAGGGTAATTGCTGCAGCTCTATCCTGTTCAAGATTACTTGACCCATCACCTTCTGCTGAAGACCTAGGGTTGTCGGAATCAGATGAAGATACATCACATGAAGCATGAGTGATGTCGCTGCTACTCGGCATCTACAGAGAACACATGCGAAACTCAGGAAAGGAGGATAAGCATAAAACTAGCAACTTGGTATCAAGCTGTCTAAACATGTCATGCAATAATTTAGAAAATGTATGACTTATTTGTTAAGTTTGTGTGACTCGGGCGCCCGCGATCTGTAAATCAGCAGTAACTTATTGGAACAAATACAACTTATATGTACTAGTTAGGAAGGTAGATAATGAACATATATATGCTCTCTGTTATTTTATAGCCAATTTGGGAACATACGGAACGAAATAGGAAGAGGGATTGCGAGGAAATATGCAAACCCGGCCGGACCATAGGTGGGGCGAGGTTTACAAGATCGATATGCTTGAGGGTGGCTGGTGAGCAAACAAAGATGGCAAGGCATGGGCAGCCGCATGTTGGGAACAACAGTGGAGGTAGGCTTGACGCCAAAGAGCGGCCATATGGCCGGGGTGAGCATGCCGACGCCGGAGAGGGTTCTGCTATGGATCTGGGGGAGGGGGGAGCTGGCGATGGAGATTGGGTGGACTAGTTGAGTGTAGGGGTGGGCATAAAAATCGACAAACCGAACACCGAACCGAAGCTGAAACCGAAAAAATTGAATTTTCGGTTTTTGTCATTGGTATACATAATTTCAGTTTTTACATACAATAACCGAACTAAGTTCGGTTAGTTCGGTTTTTAATTTGGTTAGCCGAAATGCTACCGAACTATACAGTGAAGACAAGTTCGCAGACTGGACAATTGGTCGTCTCCTGTTTTCCTATTCCCAGCACCCCACGCCTTGCAACCCACTTCGCTAGGGCCGGGTGTTGCTATTGGATTTCACAAGGAGGCAAGTGGCCCGCTAGCCTGTGTAAGTTACATGGACCGACCATCTGCTTGACTTGATAAAAAAAGGTGTGGGAGTCTGCCTGCGAGTGCAGCCGAGCAGGCATGTTCGATTAGTCCCACCTCGCTGGCTGACGAGATGAGGCAAGGATTTTACGATATATAAGAGGGTCACGTTGTTCCATTTCTAGCACAATCGCTAGCAGCATGGTATTTCGGTATAAACCGAAAACTACGCCGAACTATCGGTTAACCGAATTTTCAGTTAGCAATTTTGAGCTCTAATTTTTAGTTATCAATTTTGTTAATCGAATTTAACAAAAAACCGAATAGTAGAAACCGAACTTTTGGTTTATACCAAATGCCCAGGACTAGTAGAGTGAAACGTGGCCGTGTGGTGGGGGGGTGTTGGCAGCTTGGTGAAAAGGGTCAAAAATATCTCCGGTCGCCGCGCGGAAAGTCATTTGTAAACGGTTTCCTCTAAGCGCTCATGTGCACAAAGAGAATAATTTCGTTTGAAATGAAGATGTACTAATTTTGAAATGAAGACGTGAGTTCATCGTTTCGCCTCTAAATTTTTCCTACGTTAAGCAATCACCATTATACCACGGGTTTGATTTGCTGGCGCATTTTAGGTCTCGTGTGCTATATTTAAGACATTTTTTGGCATTTATCATGCATTTTGGCATATAAATCAAATCCTACTGGCACTTCAGACGTGACACTTCAGACTCCAATCGTCAGTGACTACATCATTTCGCCTCGAATTTTTTCACGGTAAACAATCACGGTTTGATGTTCTGGCCCATTTCTGGTCTCGTCTGCTATATTTAAGTCATTTTTGCACTTACCTTGCATTTAGTGCATATAAATTCAAAACGGTTCTACAACTACATTTGGGTGTTAGTTAGAAAAGAAGGTGTAGAAATCATTTATGTGTCCCTTTGCGAATTTTCATCCATTGTCCGAGAAACGGGGAGAAGTTTCAAACATTTTGGCCGCGAGGTGCGGCCACCGGCGTAGGCCTAGTTGGTATTTTAATTACAAGTAATTCAGATGGACTCCAAACATCATCAAAATCGGTGTGTGCCCGTGGCGTGCTCTCACGACCCCAGGAAAAAATTGTAAAGTTTGACACAAGTTTTGATGATCGCTCCTTCCAAACCGGAGCATCTCACATGAAGGACCATGGTTTCCAAAAGGAGACGTGTCAATTCAAACTCAAGTGGCCGGTGACTTCATCGTTTGGCCTCATAAAAATTTCCACGGTACGCAATCACCATTATACCACGGATTTGATTTTCTAACGCATTTCAGGCATCGTTTGCTATATTTAAGACATTTTTGAATTTAACGTCCAATTTGTAGATATAAATAAATCACAACCGGAACTGCATGTGCTGTTGAAAGGGATGAGGATCGCCGTTCGATCAAGGAAATCCTACGGTGCAGACATATGATCCGTGGGTTTGGGTTCTGGCCAATCAAAACGCACGACTCAGATCATGTGCATGGCAGGGGGGCATCAGCCACGGTTTAGTGGGCACATGGCTTTGGTGAGTTAACCGTGCTATTTGAAAACATTTACATTAACTAATAGCATATTTTCGTTTGAATGAAAACACGATTTCATCGTTTTGCCTCCAATTTTTTTCCACGATAAGAAATCACGATTGTACCCTATGGTTCGATTTTCTAGTGCATTTTACCAGGCAGCAGGCCTGGCTAGCAATCTCAAACTTCGAATGTGAAAAAAAGATCCCATTTGCTATATTTGAGTCATTTTTTGTGCACACACACACACACACACATATATATATACTCGCAACTACATGTGGGTGTTAGCAAGATCATTTGTGTGTCACTTCACGAGTTTTCATTCATTGTCCGAGAAATGGGAAAAACTTCAAACAGTTCAGCCGCAGGGTGCGGCCAGAGGCGTAGTCCTTGTTGGTATTTCAATTTCAGGAAAGGCATATAGAGTCGGGAAATAACAAAAATCATTGTGTCACTGTGGTGTGCTCTCACGAACGCATGGAAAATTTTTGGTAAAGTTCGGCACAAGTTTTGGTGCTCGCACCTTCCATACCGGAGCATCTCACAAGGAGGATCATAGTTTCCAAAAGGAGACACGACACTTCGGACTCCAAATGGCCAGTTACTACATCATTCCGCCTCGAAAAAAATCATGGTAAACAATCGCGGATGTACCCTTGGTTTGATTTTCTGGCCCATTTCAGGTCTCATCTGCTATGTTTAAGTCATTCTTTGCGCTTACCTTGCATTTAGTCCATATAAAGTCAAAAACCCTACTACAACTTCATGTGGGTGTTTTAGTTAGGCTATACTTAGGCTACTCATAGTGGAGAGTATCATATACTAGTATCATGCATATATATGATACTAGTGTATGATACTACCTTTAATTAATTATAGTGCATAGTATAATAGAGTAGTGTCATAGATGACCATATTTACTGCCACGCATGACACAAATTAGCATCTCATTTAACATGATACGATATCTACCTATATGTTACTCTAAAACTCTCTATCTTCTTTAATTCTTTGCCACATCAACATACTTGCTATTTCCAAGTGCATGATACCGGCTATGATACCACCACTATGGCCAGCCTTATAGTGGGGAGTATCATATACTAGTATCATGCATATGATACTAGTTTATGATACAACATACCTTCATAGTGCATAGTATCATAGAGTAGTATCATCGATGACCGTATTTATGGCAATGTATGACACAAAGTAGTATAGCATTTATTATGTTACAGTATCTACCTATGTTACTCTAACCCACTCTCCCTTATTTAATTCCTTGCCACGTCATCATATTTGCTATTCCCGAGTGCATGATATCAGCTATGATACTCCCACTATGGCCAACCTTAGCAAAGAAGGTGTACAAATCATTTGTGTGTCGCTTTGCGAGTTTTCATCCGTTTGTCTGAGAAGCGGGGAGAAATTTCAAATATTTCAGCTGCGAGGTCCGACCACTGGCATAGGCCTAGTTGGTATTTTAATTACAAGAAATTCATATGGAGTCTGGACATCATCAAAATCGATGTGTACCTGTGGCGTGCTCTCACGACCCAGTGAAATTTTTTTGGTAAAGTTTGGCACAAGGTTTCCATACCAGAGCATCTCACATGAAGGATCATGGTTTCCAAAAGGAGACGTGTAAATTCAAACTCCAGTGGCCGGTGACTTCATCATTTGGCCTCATAAAAATTTCGTACGCAATCACCATTATACCACGGGTTTGATTTTCTGGCGCATTTCAGGTATCGTTAGCTATATTTAAGACAATATTTGAGTTTAACACTCATTTTGTGCATAAAAATAAAATTACAACCGGAACTGCATTTGCTATCGAAAGGGATGATGATTGTTGTTCGATCTGGGAGCATCCAACGGTGCAGACGTACAATCCATGGGGTTTCGGTTCTGGCCAATCAGAAAGCATAACTCAAATCGCGCGCGGGGTTTGGTCTGCACATGGCTTTCATGAACGAACCGTGTGCTATTCGCAAACCAGATTGTATATTTTTGTTCACACATACTATAGTGAGATCAATTGAGTGTGCTACCTCTATGATATAATAATAATAATAATAATAATAATAATAATAATAATAATAATAAAACAATTCATATTCATTGCCTGAGCTGACAGCATATCAAGGTCAACATATTAACGGTTCTTACATCAACAGAAAACCGGGCATAACTCACAAATTCAGTACACGCACTACAAGAAATATGTCAACTAGTGACCTTCTGTCAGTGACCCTGGAAGAATTGGTCATAGATCTACGACCATTTGAGATCAATTAGTCAAAAGCTGTTCGGGGGGCTCCAAACCCTCAACTATATCGACCATTTTGGTCAGAAAGGTCGTAATTTCCTTACACGAAATGGTCATAAAGCAGATAGCACTGGTCTGCTGCCTTATTTCTAGCTGATCACGACCAATATAGAAGGTTATAACCTTGTAAATTGTGGTGGATTGCTATGACTAGGCGCCACCTCATCAGTTTTGCCTATGTGTCATGTCCATCTGTCAGTTTTTGCCCTAGGTTGTGAAGCAACCTATATTTCTGTCATTCCCAAAATTCCCAAAACAATCTCATAAATTCTTTGGGTCATATCTTTGTCAAATATGTAAAAATCCTTCCTTGCCTAGTTCAAAAATAATTAAAAAATATTCATTTTCCTATTCTGTTCAGAACAGCACTTTGTGAAGGAAGTGCTATTTATATATTCTTGATTGCCCTCAAAAATTTTGGGCACTCTTTCCTATCCAAACCATTGCCTCATGACAAAATTCAGCTCCATTTGCCCAGTAAATCTTCCTTGGCAAATTTCCAAAGTTTTGTCCACCTAGAAGCATTGTGAAGGAAGTACCATTTTTATATATCCAAATGACATGAAATTTGTAAAGTTCCTTCATATGCCCAAATTATCACCCTCCTCCAAATTGCAGTGCAGTCAAATCATCTATGTGAGCCCAGGTTCAATTTATATTTTATGGCCAGATTCGCACGCTGCAAAGCAAGTGTTATCTAGACCCCTCCTATTACCCTCAAACTTTTTGAGCACTCTTCCATACCCAAATCATTGCCACATGATAATATTCAGGTCCATTTTCCTGTTAAATCTTTCTCAGGAAATTTCCAAAGTTTATATCTCGAGAGAAGCTTTGTGAAGTAAGTACTAGCTAGGCTTACCCAAATGATCTGAAAATTTACCAGGGCATGACCATGCCTATGTAACTTACCTACACAAAATTTGAGCTCATTTAATTTATCCAATTTCTCTCGCTAATTTTCCCAAGTTTCTGTCCAAAGACGAGCATTGTGAAGGAAGTACCACTTTGTCATGTCCAAATAGTATCGATTTTCTAAAGTGCTTTCCTATGCCCAAATAACCATTCTCCACCAAGTTTCAGCTCAATCCATTCATTATTTTGATCCTAGCTTCAACATTCATTTTTTGTCTAGTGTGGTACTTTGCAAAGCAAGTACCACCTAGGCTCCTCCTTTTGAGCTGAAAATTTGTGAAGACAGTCTTATTACTAGGTGATCGTCCTCAGCCAAAACACACGCCAATTGGCCATGTGCATTTCTCGTACTGCTAATCAAACACTTGGCTACTAATTCATATTTGAGCATAATTCGGTCTCCTCGTGAGAAACTTCTGGTGTAATTTTATTCCTAGCACCTACCTGGGGAGTTCCCAACCCACTAGACATGCCTAGGCCACCAAGAACGCATGTTAACGCCACAGTCACGCGGTGACCACGCAACGGGCATGTGACTTTACGTGCTTTAGAGTTGGGGCCCTCGGCTACCGTCCAAACCTCAACGTATCGCCACCAAACCATGTATTTATGATTAAATAGATACTTATGTAACTATAAATGATTTTTGGAAAAAATAAAGAGCAAACTATAAGGCGGCTGCAGTTCAAATTTGACCCAATTCCTACTAAATCAGCAGGAATTTGTCTTTCACACCAGAGGTGGATCAAGGCTTGTGACACCGAACCATTTTGTCAATTGTGCATTAAATATGGCCTAGTATTTTAGAAAATTTATTTGGTCCAATTTTGCAACAAATATATGGTAGCTCCTTCACAAAAAGAACTCAATTCGGGCACTCGGAAAATGGAAAATGAATTTTCCGTGCAAAGAAAATGAAAACTCCCTTAGGCAACATTGTTTGGAATTCCAAGATGCACCCTTGTGCACAATATGAGATCATTTGAACAAACTATGCGATGAATGTGGTCATAAGATTGATCATTTGGCTTGAAAACCCTGAATCTTCACACATGATAGCTCATTTCTGAGAACACTTTTTAAAATTAATTGTCGTATTACAGGTTTATTATTTTTCCTGGAAACTTGGTCACATATAATGACACAATGCGAAGGTTTTCCAATTTTTTGAATTTTTTATGCCCGTTTCAAAATGCGATCAAAACGGCGGGTTTGACCGTTCCTAGGTAGTGATTGAATCTTGGAAAAATTTTGATGTTTCTCTAATTAAATAGATACTTATGTAACTATAAATGATTTTTGGAAAAATTAAAGAGCAAACTATAAGGCAGCTGAAGTTCAAATTTGACCCGCTTCCTACTGAATCGGCGGGAATTTGTCTTTTTCACCAGAGGTGGATCAAGGCTTTTGACACCCAACCATTTTGTCAATTGTGCATTAAATATAGCCTAGTATTTTAGAAAATTGATTTGGTCCGATTTTGCAACAAATATATGGTAGGTCCTTCACAAAAAGAACTCAATTCAGGCACTCGAAAAATGGAAAATGAATTTTCCATCCAAAGAAAATGAAAACTTCATTACGGAACATTGTTTGCCATTCCAAGATGCACCCTTGTGCATGATATGCTATCATTTTAACAAACTATGTCATGAATATGGCCATAAGATTGATCATTTGGCTTGAATGACATGAATCTTCACACATGATAGCTCATTTTTGGGAACACTTTTTTAAAATAATTTCCGTATTACAAGTTTATTATTTTTCCTGGAAACTTGGTCACATATAATGACACAATGCGAAGGCTTTCCAATATTTTGATTTTTTTTTTGAATTTTTTATGCCCGTTTTGAAATGCGATCAAAACGGCGGGTTTGACCGTTCCTAGCTAGTGGTTGAATCTTGGAAAAAATTTGATGTTTCTCTGATTAAATAGATACATATGTACCTAGAAATGATTTTTGGAAAAAATAAAGAGCAAACTATGAGGCAGCTGCAGTTCAAACTTGACCCGCTTCCTACTCAATCGGCGGGAATATTTCTTTTTCACCAGAGGTGGATCAAGGCTTTTGAGACCCAACAATCAGGTCAACTGTGAATCGAATATGGCCTAGTTTTTTTAGAAAATTGATTTGGTCCAATTTTGCAACAAATATATGGCAGGTCCTTCACAACAAGAACTCAATTCAGGCACTGGGAAAATGGAAAATGAATTTTCCGTGCAAAGAAAATGAAAACTCCCTTAGGCAACATTGTTTGGAATTCCAAGATGCACCCTTGTGCGCAATATGAGATCATTTGAACAAACTATGCCATGAATGTGGCCATAAGATTGATCATTTGGCTTGAAAACCCTGAATCTTCACACATGATAGCTCATTTCTGAGAACACTTTTTAAAAATAATTGTCGTATGACAAGTTTATTATTTTTCCTGGAAACTTGGTCACATATAATGACACAATGCGAAGGTTTTCGATTTTTTTTATGAATTTTGTATGCCCGTTTCGAAATGCGATCAAAACGGCGGGTTTGACCGTTCCTAGCTAGTGGTTGAATCTTGGAAAACTTTTGATGTTTCTCTGATTAAATAGATATGTGTTTACCTAGAAATGATTTTGGGAAAAAATAAAGAGCAAACTAGGAGGCAGCTGAAGTTCAAATTTCACCCGCTTCCTACTGAATCGGCGGGAATTTGTCTTTTTCACCAGAGGTGGATCAAGGCTTTTGACACCCAACCATTTGGTCAATTGTGAATTAAATATGGCCTAGTATTTTAGAAAATTGATTTGGTCCAATTTTGCAACAAATATATGGTAGGTCCTTCACAACAAAACTCATTTTAGGCACTCGGAAAATGATTGTCTTAAAAAACACTCATTTCGAATAATACATTTTTAAGATATTTGTATTATTCAAAGTTTGTTATTTTTACTGAAACGTAGGTCACACTTGGTGCCACAATGCTAAGGTTTTTCTTTTCTATTTATTTTTATAAATTTCCTAGGCCCTAAAAAGGCTGACATGATTTAGCATCTTATTTCTAATCGATCACGACCAATTTAAATGGTCATAACATCATCAAAGAGATACTGCGTTCTGATTGGTCCAAAAACATATCACGCGGATCATGGATTAAGCACCGTCGGATGCTCCGGATCAAACGGTAGAGCCCTCGTCACTGTCATTCCCCTCCGGAATCACCACGTGCCCCTCACATCCCTCTCACCCTCGTCCACCCATGAAACCCTAGCTCATCTCTCGTACGCCGTCGCCGCTCCCTTCTCCCCCCGCTGCCGCTACCTTATCCCCACTATCGCCGCTCCCTTTTCCCCACCGCCGGTCCTTCACCCACGCGCTCCCCAAAACAGACTCCGCCCACCTCGCGCTCCCCAGATCCATCTCGAGCCGCCTTCTCGCGCTCCCTAGATTCGTCTCGATCCGCCTCCCCTTCAATTTGAGACGCCTCTCCACCTCCTACCTCCTCCCTCTCACTCCTTCGCCCGCCCGCACGTGCTCGACCATCCTCTCCCCCACGACGAGCGCCGCACCATGGAGCGGGGAGGGCAGCCAGGCGGCCGGAATGCCTGCGCAGAAGTGCCCGCACCCGTCGCTCAACGCAGACGACGGCCACGTCCAGGAGGAGGTTGCCACTGTCGTCGGGGTCGCCGGCTCTGGCATGGCTCTGTTGAGCTGGCCAAGGACGGTGTCGGTGAGAGCACTGCTTTTGCTTGTTGCGTAGGCGTTAGGCATATGATTTAGGATCTGTTTCATCTCCTCTTCCTTCGTCATGAGCTGATCCGGTTTCTGGCCTTGTTTCTCGTGGTTTTGCAGCGTGGATCCATTCACCGAGAAGAAGTGGTATGAAAAATTAATCCAGTATTGTTGAATCAAGAAGAAGTGGCCTTACTGTTATGTTTATTTGTCCTATGAATTTGGATGCTTGGTACTCCATTTTACTACTGCTCTGTTCCATGATCTCCCACTAATCTTCTTCGTGATTTTGGAGCCCGGTCATTTGGCGCAATCCTATGTGTGTGTGGGAACCTAATGCTGATCTTTATAAGATTTTCAGCAGATGTGGATCTCTTCTCTGTAGTTGCCTACCTACCTAGCTCGATCTACATTCACGTGTTTTCATGCATTGCATGAGATTTTTTCTTAATGGTTATGCATGTTTAGCTAGTTCTTGCAGTGAGGCATATTTGCGATGCCAGTTTAGCTCGACGTCCATGGCAGGAGCTCAGTGCTTGCTCAACGTCCATGGTGTCCACGCGTACGCATGCATGATTTACCAACTGCTGCTCTCAGGCACAACTGGATTTCTACTGTGCTTCCCCACCATTTCAAACTAGCCTCGCCTCGTTGTTGGCTGACGGTGTGGACTATCTGCATGCATGTACATGCATCTTCTGAAATAGAGTGATTGGTTTGAATTCAAGTGCAGAATATAGGAAAATGGGTGCTAGCTGTACATATTAATTGCCTCCGTTCAGTGTCGATTTCTTCAGTGTACTGCTGCTAGTGTCAATTGATGCATTGGTTTGAGTTTGATTTAGTCAGGAAGGTTTAGTAATTCATTTTTAGATTAATTTGACATGGGTTTGATGAACTATGTAATACTCCCTCTGTCTCAAAATATAAAACGTCTTTTGGTCTAGCGACTGATGCTTTTAATTTTTCTCAGTTTTTATGCTTCAGATCGCTTCCTCCATGACACCCCGATCCAGGTGGCGGCAGAAGATATGGCGTCGACAATCGAGTGTGCCTAACTCTGCATCTATAACCGGCATGTCTTCTTTGGAAGGTCAGCTGCTTTCTCCCCACATTGAAATCTCGACCCCTTTCTTGGTGATGGACTCGTTGACTGATTCGTATGTGCATCGATGCAGGGTGCATGTGCTCTACTACGCGCTACTCCAGACAGGTCACCTGGACAGATGTTCTTCTTGTTTTTGAACCACTACCACTTTTTTAGCTATTGCCACTTGTTTTTGTTGGTAATTTGAGCACTTGTTAGTTTAGTCAGGTAGGGGATTAGAGTGAAATGATCCTGTAGGAGGTCCTGGACGATGATGTGCAAACAATTATTTTCTCTAGCATTAGTATGTCAAATTTGTCTAAGTTAGTACATGAGGATTCTGCTAGCTGACATACTAATGTTGGTCAATGAGTGATGCTTCATAGCGGACAACTACTGGTTTTAATATGCAAACAACAACAGTGCCAAAGATGCTATGTAATGATTAATGTGTACTTGTTGAAAGTTCTTGCTTATATTAGTGTCTCTTATTTCTTTTCTAATTAATGTCTCTCATTTTTGTTCTAGTTAATGTGTAACTGAGAATGGACATACTTCTCTCTTTTTAGACTGCTAGATTGCACAAGTTGAACGATCTGCTCTAGTTTAAATAAGTTGGGATCCATCAATATAATAGGACTTTGTTTGCATTTCACCTAGCTTGTAACCAATATCCTTATTGCTAATTTACCTCAAGTTTATTTAACATTGTTGAAATGAGTGCTATAAAGTTTCATGTCTAAGCTCAATTTTTATCCTAAGTCCTGAAGTAATTATTTTGGTTACATCATAGTTTGCTGAGAATATTAACTTGAACATTGTATGTATGCCCTGATGCATGTACACACACGGTTCAGCAAATATCGAGCTGCAGCGAAACAACCTGGAGCTAGAGAACATCAAGGATAAGATCAAGGAAGTTCTTTCCTTGTTGGCAACATTGTGAGGTTCGTGCATCATTAGGATTGCTTGAGTGATCTCAGTACTATCATTGTGATGTTCCTAACCTCCCTATTTTCACTATCCAGATCATGACCAAGCATGACAAGAAGGGAGGCTCGTCAACCACCTCCCAGCACACCTATCATGACCGATGATGAGACGCTGAAGGTGCACTTCTTGTTTGTACATTTCGTGCTTGGTTGGTGTCATGGAGATATGCATGTGCCATGTGTTGTACGACCTCTGTGTTTTTGTTTCTTGTCATATGTACTTATCTGTTGTCTTGTCCCTGATGTAATACCCACATGTACTATCATATTGGTGGTTGGCTAACGGATTGCATTGCAAATATACTGTTCTTCATTGCCTAATGCTTTTGGTTGCCGATAACAGGACCTATAGTTAGTAAACCTACAATTAGCAAGTTATGTTTATGGTCTATCATGTTGAAATACAAAAATGTTTCGTGTCACATGCTTAAAATACTTTGAACTATATACCTAGTTCGGCTGTAGAGAAAAATGCAACTGGTTCTTTAACACACTGAACTATTCAGCCTACCTACTCAAACAACCATCAGTATCCAACAAACATCTATGGAAATAATTTTTGCCATCAATCCTTTGTTTTAAACAAGTATTAATATTTTGGCAGGACAAAAAGTTGCAAATTCCGATGATGGTTTATGTTCCTTCTTTTAGGTTACGATAGATGATGCTGGAGAGATGCCCTTACCAAACTGGAAGGGCTGCAACCAAATCTAATCGGCAGCATAGCAGTTATCTCTAAATATCTAAGCTAGTGATCATATTTTCAATGATTTTTTTCTGTTTGGCCTTCCTATAGGTCTATAATGTGATGAAGATGTGATGTTGTTTTGTTATTGCCAAGGTTATTTGAACATGGCTGTCGTTTGTTATAGATGACAATCTTTTAGTTGCTGCTTCTTATGTCTATAATGTGATGAAGATGTAATTGCAACAAATGTTGTATGATGGAACAAACGTTGCTTTGACAACAAACTTGAAAAAAAACTCAATTGTTTCTCTGTCGTCTAGTCCTTTTGCATTAGTAGGCTGAAAATATTGATGTGCTGGAAGAGGCCTTGGCCCGAACAATGTTGGACAAATTAATTCCTGGGTTGCAAAAAGGCCTTGCCCCAGATGGTATTAGGTTGAAAGAATGACTGGAAAAAGGCTGAGCCCGGATAGAAAAGGCCCAGCCATATAGCAAAAAAATCAGTCCAAAAAACATAAAAGGCCAAATTACTAGGCTTGGCCCATCTAAAGCACCAAATTGGACCGGGCTGAATCTTATCAATGACCTTTTCAGTTGGTCCCAATTTTGCCACGTCGGATCCGACGTGGCCTGGGCAGACAGCCAGTGACCAAAACAGAAGGTCATAGAATCCATGACCTTTTGTTTTGGTCGTTACCTTCCACGACCTTCTCATAGAGAAGGTCGTTAATTTCAGTTTACGACCGCCAGCTTTTGACCATCTATTTTTGGTCACAAAAAAGTCGCAAGTGAAAAACAATGACCTTTCAGTGACCAATAGTGATGGTCGCAAGTTGATGTATTTCCTGTAGTGATGTGACAGTTCTAAATTGGACGAATTAAGTTGCAGGGTAGGCATAAAGACTAGTATTATGGCTTAATTACCATGTACATGGTGGAACTCGGATCATTACGTTGACCCCGAATGAACTTGGGTTTTCTAATGATTTTACGCTTCTTTGTTACATTGGTGCGTGATCCCTTGGCTGGCAACTCAGCAAATTCATCGTACTCATCCTCATCGGCAACATCCTCGACACCCAGTACCTTCCTCTTCCCATGCATCACTACATGGCAGTTCTTACGCAAGGGATCTTCCGCATAGAAAATCTGAGTAGCATCGCTGGCCAGATTGAAGGGGTCAGCGTGATATGCCATCGTTGTCATGTTAACACATGTCTTCCTGTAATCATCAACCTTTACATGACCAAGAGGAATCCATGCGCACCTGAATAATGCCACCTTAACTTTCATATTGTTAAGCTCCCAAATCTTTTTGATGGTTCCATAGTATACCCTTTTATCAGCTTCGTCTACAATAATGCATTCTATTCGAACAGAGTTGTTCTGATATGAGGTCTTCTCATCATGTTCCTTAGTGTAGAAGGTGTATCCATTGATGTCATATGCTTGGTACGTCAACACCATAGGTGATGGCTTTTGTGCCAACCACGTAGCAATGTCATCGATGGATCCTTGTGCCAAACGATTCTTCAGCCATTCAGAGTAGTTCTTAGTGTGCTCCTTCATCTCCACATCTGATAAAGGCACCATTGGTAAGAAGCTTTGGCGTATCTCCGCCAAGTGTTCTTCGGCATAAGCGCTAAGAACTGGGATGTTAAGCAGTATCGTCAAATGGGCTTTCTCTACCAATTCTCTGGGTGCAACCATTTGTGTGCCAGCAAGGACTGGCTTAACTTCCAGCCTTCCCTCGTGGCGAGAGAGGGGAAAACCTATAGGTCTTTGTTTCATGTATCCGGTGCAAAACACAACCACCTCCTCAGCGGTATAACCTTGTAGGATTCTTGCCTATGGATGGTTTCGGTTCCGACAAAAGCGCTTCAGTATTCCCATGAACCGCTCGAAGGGATAAATGTTGCGAAGGAACACAGGACCACAATACTTTATCTCGTCGACAAGGTGCACAGTGAGATGGACCATTACATCAAAGAATGATGGTGGGAAAACATCTCTAGGTTGGACAATATTCTTGCAATATTGCATACGATCCAACTCTTCAGGATCTACAACTTCTTGCCATAGTTGGTTGAAGAAATCACAGAGCTCAATGAGTGTGTTTCTTATATCTTTGTCCATCAGATTCCTGATGGCCACCGGGAGGATTTGTGTCAACATTACATGGCAATCATGTGACTTCATGTGTCTCAACTTCATTTTACCTGAGCTCACATCCACGAGACTTCTGATGTTTGCGGAGTAGGAAGATGGTGTTTTAACTGACAACAAATAGGTGAAAAACTGTGTTGCTTCTTTTGTACTGAAATTGTAACTCTGGCGAGCTTTGATGAATTTTTCATCATCTTCTGCTTCACTCTTGCATTTTGATTAATCACCAAGCATATCTAGCTGTGAGCCGTCACCATCCTTTTTTTACCTTCAATCTTGAGCAGAGTACCAAGGTTGCTTTCACATACGTTCTTCTCTACGTGCATGACATCGATGCAGTGACGTATACGTAGAATCCCCCAGTAAGGTAATTTCCAAAACACCGATTTCTTATTAAACACTTAACCCTTGGGTGTTTGTTTCACTGTCAAAGCGTGCTTCTTGCCAAGCACACCATTAATTTGTTTAGCCATGTTGTGGACCACCTCCCTATCATAGGGTCTTCGGCCCACAGCTACCTCTACCGTACCAACAGATTCAACTTTCATCTTTTGGTATGGGTGATTTCTCTGTAAGAACCTACGATGACGCAACTACACGGTTTTGCTCGAGTTGGGAAGAAATCTGCTAGCTGTCCTATCCATGCATGTGACGCACCCTACATGTCCCTTTCTTTTGTGCCCTGATGTGTTACCTAATGCCGACATAACTTGAATGGTGTGCACCAGCATCGCATGTAGATTGAAAATCTCCTTTCTGTAAGCATCATAACATTTTACAGCAGGCGCATCTATCCACACTATTAGCAGTTCTTCTACCAGTAGCTGAAATTAAATGTCGATGTCATTTCCAGGTTGCTTCGGGCCTTGGATAATCATTGACATCATAATGTATTTTTTCTTCATACACAACCAAGGAGCTAGGTTATATATGCACAGAAGCACCGGCCATGTGCGTTGATTGGTGCTCATATCGGCAAAAGGATTCATCCCGTTAGTACACTCCCCGAGCCTTATACTTCTAGGATCCTTGGCAAAGTCTTCAAACTTGTTGTCGATTAATTCCCACTAAGCCCCATCTTTGGGGTGCTTCATATACTTATCCGCATTTCGCTCATCATGATGCCACCGCAACCTCTTTGCCTCTCTAGGGTTTGCAAACAAACGCCTCAACCTTGGAACTAAAGGCAAGTACCAAACAACCTTGAATGGGATTCCTGTCTTCATCTCACTGTCCAATTTGTACTTGTCCTTTGCTCTCCTAAGCTTGTTGTGTATGGTTGCATGTGGGACATGCACGCAAATCTTTCTACTCACCACGGTACAGTACACAATCATTCACACAAGCGTGTATCTTCTATACTTCAAGTTCCAATGGGCAAACAATTTTCTTTGCTTCATTCATGCTTCCGGGGAGCACATTATCTTCCTGAAGAATTTCTTTGAAAAAAACTAACATCTCTGTGAAGCCCTTGTTTGATAGACCGTTTGCTGCTTTAAATCTGAGAAGCGTCAGGGTGGCACTCAACTTGGAATATTTCTTTTTGCAACCTGGATACAATTCTTTCTTGGAGTCCGCATCTATGGTTGGCAGATCCTTGTACCCAATCATATCCTTTTTGGGCCCTTGAAATATGCAATCATAGCAGAAAAATCTGGCATATCAAGATCGTCGTCATCTGCGTCGACGTCTTGGTTTTATAGTGGGCATTTCGGCTTTTCGGTGTTCCATTGGTAGGTTGACGCCTCTGCCCTGATGTTAGATTCAGCATACATGTGACACTGGTCAGGGTTTGGCATCTCGCAACCCTGGGTATATTCATCCATGACCTCCTCTTCACCATTTCTGGTCCAACGTGTATATCCATCCACGAATCCCCGAGAGACTAAGTGCCACTGGACATCTGCAACTTCACGTGACTCTGTATTGGCACAATCAGTACATGGACACATGATGTAATCCGCATCACCAATTCTCCTCTTTGTACTTTCAGCCAAATTCATGAACTCTGTCATGCCACTGATAAAATCTGTGGTTCTCCGATTCTTCATCCATCGAGATCGTTCCATCTGCACCACACGAATGGTAATTAAAAACAAAACAACAACATTAATACACGGATTAACTGCTGCCCAAGGATGCGTGCATAAATCACAAAGTTCTATTTTCATAATTACTAAGGGCGCTCCATATGGTTATCCAGACGTGCAATGACAAAAATTAATGGCCAGTCAATTTACACGCAGAGTACTAGTACATCACTACACTTAGGAATTGAATACATTAATTAAGCCACTCACAAAAAGAATACCTTAATTAATTAGCCATGCGGCGACCTCCACCCAGCAGACAGAGAAGCGCGATGCGGCGGCACGCCGAGATAGCAGGGTCGAGGAGCAAAGCTTAGTGCGGCTGCCACCTGAAGTTCGACCTCCACTATCCCGCCATCGACTGCGATGGATGTGCTTGAATCACGCCACCGCCGACCTCGATGGTTGAGCTCCTCCTATCTCCCGCCGTAGACTGAGGATTGACCTCCTATGACGCTGCCACCACCCACCGATCGAGGATTGACCTCTTCTCTGGTAGCCCCTACCTAGGCCGCCGCCATCTCTAAATGCAGAGCGGCTGTTTTATTTTTTGACAGATATCCGCAGAGCGGCAGTTTACACGGTATCACTGTAACTCAATTATATGTACATGGTAGTACATCATATACAGTTATGTAATGGCAACCGTGTCTCACCTATGTTGTCTTCTCACACTGTTTGGTGCGGAAATCATGTGTGATGTTGTAATACCTAACAAAAATGACATGTATAAACAATGTGCCGTATACAACATATAGTGCCATAAGTAGTTCCCGACCGTTAGCTTATCCCCACAGTTTCCCCATTTCCTCCAAATCCCTAGATAGCCTCCAAATTCCCTTGTGTGGCGTTGACATTGGGGGAATGCGGACAAGTGGTGTTGATGGTTTCGGTGTGGCTGCTCCTGCTGGTATCGCCGCCGAGCACTTGCCTAAGGTCATTAGAAGGTAGGTGTACTATGGATCTGAATCGTCCTGTCAGGTTCCAATCTATCCCGATGTTTTCTAGCATGTCCAAAGTAGCTCCTTGCTGAATCCATCTTGAATGACCCCCCCCCCACCACCACCACCACCAGGAAAGCGATCTGCCGCCAAATCCAGAGCATGACTCTAGACTCCCACAACATGAGTTCGACTCCGAGTTTTGCGCCACCAATAAGTACCAAAAGCTGAGTTGTGTGCACGGGCACACTCCCGCTCGATGTGTATGCACGAAGGGATTCGACATTGGCAGGCAGTTTCTCAGTTGCCCCTTAGAGGTTAGTGCTAAGTTCATCATTTTACTTGAGTTAATGCCACCGCTCATCCTAAATAATATTTAATATTGGCAGGGATATGAGGCTTGTGCCTTTGTTAACTGGCTGGATGAAGAATGGCATGGCAGGGCTCGGAGTGTTATCACCAAGATCGCGGAAGATAACATAAAGCTGAAGAAGAAACTGGCTGGTCTGGAATGTACAATCAGTACGATGCAGCAAGAAAGAATCAATCACAGGCAACAGATGAAAGCAAGAGAAAAGAAGGAACTAGCATGTGTAGTTGTGGTTGTTGCATTAGCCAGGTTCTATGCGCTATTTGCAATAATGATTAGGTTTTTTGATAGTATTGCTATAGCACATCTAGATGTGATCTAAGTAATGCACATCTACGTCCTATGCCATTGCTGTCACGCGAAGATTCGTGCAGATATTTTCCTTTGTCTTTTTTTCTTTTCCTTTGTAGTTTGATTATTACTGGCTTGATCAATAAGAAGAGCTCAGTGTATTGCTTGCCAACTGTCCTACTCCGTTCGTACTGGTACCGGTGCATAATCCCAAAACTTGTTCCTTGTTTTTGTACTGAAAAAAGAAATCAGCAAGTAGGAGTCCTGCGCAACCCGAGGAATTTGGAGCGACTGGGTACAAATAATTGCGGTTAATTATATCAGCGGTTAGATAATACGTCAACCCCCGCTTCAATTGGCATTTCCTCTTCTCTGCATACCCCGCTTAAGTGTCCACCATCTTCATCAACCCCGGCAGGCCGCGCTACACACTTGCACACACTCTGCAATCTCACTTTCTCGCGGTTTTTATACGACCGCAGCCATGCCGAGCGATAGCAAGGTCGACAGTTCGTCCAGCAGTCTGGCGCCCGATAATAGGTCAACATCAGAATAATCCCGCTCATCTTCCATGAGTCCGACGTCGATCCCAGACCTCGATTATATCTGGATCATGGAAGGGACGCCACCTCTGGAGTCATCAGACATCAACCAGACGGACGAGGAGCCATCGGAGGACGAAGAAGAGGACAACAATGATGAGGAGGAGGAATGGTCAAACGAGGAGGAGGACAATGACGATGACGATGGCGTCAGCGATCAAAAGCCAACAGTCAGGGGCAAAAAGCGTCATCACCAAGACGATGTCACGGGGCCATCCAACAACAAGAAGAAGGACTAAATTAAGCAGACTATATATATATATATATATATATATATATATATATATCCGTTTGCTCATATTAATTTGTTATCTCTGTTTATCGTGTCAATCTCATCGCAGACGGTTAGTAATACATATTCAACAGAGAGCTTCTACATTATCGCCCACGGGTTGGTTTGTTGAACCGTGTGCCCTTACGGGCACATAATTCACAAAAAAGACCGTATGGGTTGTCTATAATGATTGCACACAATTCTGATTACCAATCTGTTTGCCGGGTATCACACCCATCTTGTTACGCTGAATCGTTTATGTTCACCTCGATCATCGCAAATGGTTCATTAGAACGAGAAATATGCCGTATATCGCACACACCTTGACCTGGCTGCCCGTTTCTGTTGTTCTGTCTCATCACAAATAGTTTGTATGGATCAACCGTATGGCCCGCATCATACACGCAACTAAAATCTGAAGCGTGTTTGATGTATCATTAATCGCAAATGTTTTGCATCTTTTTTATGGTTTTTTACATCATCGTTTGCGATTAATGCATCACACACAGTTTCGTCAAAGGGTCTCTGATCATAGTGTCGCTTTAGCAGCATCCTGCAGTAGTGTTACAAGCCAGGGGCCTCAAGGGCTCGAATACAAATGCTCGATCATAAATGAGTCAGCGGAAGCAGCAATATCTATGTACAGACATTAAGTTCAACAAGGTGTCATAAGATGGCTAGCACAAACATGGATACAGATCGAAGAGGCGCAGGCCTCCTGCCTGGGTCCTCCTAAACTACTCCTGGTCATCAGCGGTCTGCACGTAGTATTAGGCTCCGTCGGTGTAGTGGTAGTCATCGTCGGTGGCGTCTGGCTCCTGGGATCCTCCATCTAATCACAGCAATCGGGTATAGAATGGGAAAAGAGGTAGCAAAGCTATTGTTAGTACTCATACAAAGTACTCACAAGACTTAGATCAGATCTATGCTACATATGCATCGGTATCAATGAAAGGGGTAGTAACTGTGGACTAAACTACAGAATGCCGGAATAAGAAGGGGAGAAGCTAGTCCTATCGAAAACTATGCTTCTGGCAGCCTCCATCTTGAAGCCGTAGAAGAGAGTAACAAGTATAGTAACAAGTGACATCGCATAGGATAATCCTACCCGGCGATCCTCTCCTCGTTGCCCTGTGGAAGAGCGATCACCTGGTTGTATCTAGAACTTGTAAGGGGTGTGTTTTATTAATTATCTAGTTTTAGTTGTAAGAGGTCGAAGTACAACTCCAAGTTGTCCTATTACCATGGACGCGGCTATTCGAATAGATCAATCTTCCCTACAGGGGTGCACCACATTACCCAACACACTCGATCACTCTGGCCGCACACACTTTCCTGGGTCATGCCTGATGACCCACAAGTATAGGGGATCAATCATTGTCCTTTCAATAAGTAAGAGTGTCAAACCCAACGAGGAGCAGAAGGAAATGACAAGTGGTTTTCAGCAAGGTAATTTCTGCAAGCACTGAAATTATCGGTAACAGGTAGTTTGATAGCAAGATAATTTGTAACGAGCAAGTGACGGTAACGGTAAATAAAGTGCAGCAAGGTATCCCAATCCTTTTGTGGTAAAGGATAGGCCAAAGCGGTCTCTTATAATAAGCAAAGTGTTCTTGAGGACACACGTGAATTTCATCTAGTCACTTTCATCATGTTGGTTTGATTCGCGTCGCTACTTTAATAATTGATATGTGGGTGGACCGGTACTTGGGTGCTATTCTTACTTGAACAAACCTCCCACTTATGATTAACCCCCTCGCAAGAATTCTCAACTACGAGAAAAGTCTTGATATAACATCTAACCATAGCATTAAACATATGGATCCAAATCGGTCCCTTACAGAAGAGCGCAAAAACTAGGGTTAAGCTTCTGTCACTCTAGCAACCCATCATCTAATAACTACTCCACAATGCATTCCCTTAGGCCCAAAGATGGTGATGTTTGATGACCCACAAGTGTAGGGGATCTATCGTAGCCTTTTCGATAAGTAAGAGTGTCAAACCCAACGAGGAGCAGATGGGAATGATAAGCAGTTTTCAGTAAGGTATTCTCTGCAAGCACTGAAATTATCGGTAACAGATAGTTTTGTGATAAGGTAATTTGTAACAAGTAGCAAGTAATAAAACTAAATAAGGTGCAGCAAGATGGCCCAATCCTTTTTGTAGAAAAGGACAAGCCTGGAAAAATTCTTAGATGAAGGAAAGCACTCCCGAGGACACATGGGAGTTATCATCAAGCTAGTTTTCATCACGTTCATATGATTTGCGTTTGGTACTTTGATAATTTGATATGTGGGTGGACCGGTGCTTTGGTACCATCCTTACTTGGACAGTCATCCCACTTATGATTAACCCCTATTGCAAGCATCTGCAACTACAACAGAAGTATTAAGGTAAACCTAACCATAGCTTGAAACATATGGATCCAAATCAGCCCCTTACGAAGCAACGCATAAACTAGGGTTTAAGCTTCTGTCACTCTAGCAACCCATCATCTACTTATTACGTACCAATGCCTCCCTATAGGCCCAAACAATGGTGAAGTGTCATGCAGTCGACGTTCACATGACACCACTAGAGGGATGACAACATACATCTCATCAAAATATCGAACGAATACCAAATTCACATGACTACTTATAGCAAGACTTCTCCCATGTCCTCAGAAACAAACGTAACTACTCACAAAGCATATTCATGTTCAAAATCATAGGGGTATTAATATGCATAATGGATTTGAACATATGATCTTCCACCAAGTAAACCAACTAGCATCAACTACAAGGAGTAATCAACACTACTAGCAACCCACAGGTACCAATCTGAAGTTTGGATACAAAGATTGGATACAAGAGATGAACTAGGGTTTGAGATGAGATAGTGTTGGTGAAGATGTTGATGGAGATTGACCCCCTCCCAATGAGAGGATCGTTGGTGATGACGATGCTAATGATTTCCCCCTCCCGGAGGGAAGTTTCCCCGGCAGAACAGCTCTGCTGGAGCCCTAGATTGGTTCTGCCAAGGTTCCGGCTCGTGGCGGCGGAGTTTCTTCCCAAAAGCTTGCTTATTATTTTCTCCTCGACGAAAGACTCAATATAGCCAAAGATGGGCATCGGAGGGCCACCAGGGGGTCCACGAGGCAGGGGCGCGCGCCCAGGGGGTAGGGCCCCCCCACCCTCGTGGCCAGGGTGTGGGCCCCCTTTGGTATTTTATTTGCTCAATAAATTTTATTATTTCCAAAAATGACTTCCCTGAAGTTCAGGACTTTTGGAGCTATGCATAATAGGTCTCTAATATTTGCTCCTTTTCTAGCACAGAATTCCAGCTGTCGGCATTCTCCCTCTTCACGTAAACCTTGTAAAATAAGAGAGAATAGGCATAAGTATTAAGGCATAATGTATAATAACAGCCCATAATGCAATAAATATTGATATAAAAGCATGATGCAAAATGGACGTATCAACTCCCCCAAGCTTAGACCTTGCTTGTCCTCAAGCGAAAGCCGAAATCGAAAAATATGTCCACATGTTTAGAAATAGAGGTGTCGATAAAATAAAATACGGACATGAGGGCATCATGATCATTCTTAGAACAGCAACACACACACACACACACACACACACACACACACACACACACACACATATATATATATATAGGGTCGCGCTATTCGTCACCCTGGGTGAGGAATAGTTATTCTTCACCCCCTCTTTATTTTGACTTCAATGCACCGTATTTTTATGTTTCGTAAATTTTGTCTTATTTCATACATAAAAACATAACGTAAGAAATGTGTACTTGCCGTAAAAAATATTTTATGTTACATAATATTACGAATGTAAAAACATAATGTAAAACATACATAAAATGTGATTTTTCTGGTCTTATAACCTATATTTTTTATTTTTTATATCAAATTTTACATATTGAATCAATATGCATGTAATTATTTATATTCTAAACGTAATTTATTTAGGAAGCGATCGTAAGATTACCTCGGGTGAAGAATAATTTATTCTGCACCCTGGGTGAAGAATAGTAACACTATATATATATAAACACTATTCTGATCATGGGATCAGAATAATATTCTGATCACAACATGAACTTCTCGAGTAACGCGCCTGACCTTCGCCGAGTACTAGGTTGAACTTCAGCTAAAATGTGTCCAAATGGGGCTTGCGATATACCGTTGGATAGCTATGGACACCAGTATCATGACCCAAGTTAAATTTTTGGCAAAATGTAAGCGGTTTAAGAGAAGTTTTGAAAACCATTTTTTCTTCATATAAAAAACGTGAATCGTATTTTCGATCGCATTTTTAAACCGTTTATCGGAATGAGGCAAATAATATGGCGTTGAAAAGCTGCTGCAAAACCGCTCCTTCCACATGTTGAAAGTTTTCTCTAATTCCCTACGGTTAAAGAGTAATTTGGAAAATCATAAAATTTCGCAAACCGAACACCCGAGTTTGTATTTTCGACGCCATTTCTAAACGGCTAATCCAATTGAGGCAAATAATATTGTCGGATTTCGGGTTCCGGCAGACCCTTGAGGTTCGAACACTGGGGTGCGCGCGGAGATTTCGCCTCCTACCTAAATGCACTCCTCCGCCTTGCTAGGATCTAAACTAAGGAAAGAACAATACAAGAGACACAGGGTTTATACTAGTTCGGGCCACCGTTGTGGTGTAATACCCTACTCCAGTGTGTGGTGTGGTGGATTGCCTCTTGGGCTGATGATGATGAACAATACAAGGAAGAACAGCCTCACGAGGGTCTGTTCTTGGCTGGGGCGCTGAACTGCTGGGAGGAGCTCAGTCACCCTTCTCTCTCTCTACTTGGTCCCTCTCTTCCTCTCTTTCTCTCTTCTTCTCTTCCTCTCTTCCTCTCTTCTGTGGGTGGCTGGTCCTATTTATAGAGGCCCTAGTCCTCTTCCAAAATATCGAGCGGGAAGGGAGACAACAATGGCGGGCTAATTTGAAAGGGGACAACTAGTACTAGCTATCCTGACAAAAGTAGTCTTCGCCTGCGCAAAGCTCTGGTGATGACGCCGTCTTGGGCTCCACAGTGACCTCCGTCTCGTAGTCCTCCTGGTCTTGGTCTCGTTGCACCGAAATGGCAACCTTTGCCTGATGCCTCGGTACTCCGCGGCTGCGCTTGCCCCCTTTGCACCAAAGAGGAAAGGAGGACACTGCACGGGTTGGCACCCGCCTGGCGCCCTTGGTCGTCATGGCTTGCGTCATGGGCACCTCGTGAGGTAGCCTGCCTTGGTCTCTCCGCCTCCTCGTGAGCCAGCCTGACGAGGCCGTGCCTGAGGAGGCTCCGTGTCGTCCGCCCCGCGAGGCTTGGCCCCTCGCGAGGGTCTTGGGTTTGTGTTGGTGAATATGGGCCGTGCTGGCCCCCCCTTTGGGCCACGCCGCAGGCCGCAGGCAAGCAAGTCTGGGGACCCCCGTTCCCAGAACGCCGACAGTAGCCCCCGGGCCCAAGGCGCGCCCGGACTTGGCCGTGCAGGGAGGCGGAAGGGCAAGAGCGAAGCGCCGCGGGCCCTAACAGCCTGCGGCCTTGGGCGCCGCGTGGCGGTTGATTGGACGTGGGCGCCTTAGCAACTGCGTGAGTTGATAAAGGAGCGGCATCCACCTAGGCTTTGCTTCTTGCTTTCCCAGGTTGCTGCTCAGATCCCCTTTCTTGCGCCTCTCCTTCCTTCCCCCAAAATTTCCAGATCCACTCCGACCGTGTGACCTAGGAAGCCATGGCGCCTCGTCAGCCCCCGGCCGTAGCTTGGTACTCGTCTGCCCTGGACCCGCCGAACGTGTCGGAGGCAAGCCTTGCCCGGTTGCGCCGGATGGCGATTGCGCGGGGCATCAACCGGGAGAAGGTGTTTAAAGCTGGCTCCGCCACCCCTGAGGGTCAAGGGAGCACCTTCTATCCTCTCTTCGTAAGTGCCATTGCTGCTGGCCTGGTGCCTCCCTTCTCCGAGTTCTTCTTCTCTGTCCTCCGCCACTATAAGCTGCAAGCCCTGCATCTCCACCCCAACTCCGTCCTTCTCCTGGCAATCTTCGCCTATTACTGCGAGGCCCACGTAGGGGTGCAGCCCTTAGTGGCCTTGCTGCGCCACTACTTCTACGTCCGGACCTCTCGTGGTACTGCTTCCGCGTGCGCGAGCTTCATCGCGTACGGTGGCGCCATTGCCATTTCGAACCCCGGGAAAAGGATCGAGGGCTTCAGGAGCAAGTGGGTCTTGGTGGATGCTGGGCGCATCCACCCTTGGCTGATCTTGCCCACAGAGCAGCCCACGAGCTCCAGCGATTGGGGTCGAGCGGAGCTCACGGACCCCCATATTGAGGCCGGCCAATATGGCAGCGGCGAAGCTGACCGGTGCGTCGCTGCTGAGGGAATTCCTGAAGCACCACCTGGCTCCGCTTCAGCAGTACTCACTTCCGATGTGGAGGCCCTGTCCGAGCCCCGCGGCCCTAGCCGACGGAGATCTGGCTGCGGTCCTCCAATCTCTGGTCGGGGGCGATGTGGCGAGGTTGGCGGGCGCTCCTACACCCTTATTCCTTCGCGACGACTGGGAACAGGTAGTGGTGTCCATGCTCGTCTTCAACGGGGATGGGCCCGTGCCCGTGGAAACTCCCGAGGAACCGGTGGACGTGCCCTCCGACGACTCCAGCAAAGAGGAGGAAGGAGGGGAGCAGGGAAAAGGGCCCGACTCTGAGGCGACTGAGGGAGAGTCGAGGGCTCCCCTCCCCCGGCGCAGGTCCCGCGTTCTCCGCCTCTCTCCAAGCGATGACGAGGATGACGACGAAGACGACGACGAGGACAACGACGAGCAGGACGGCGGGAGCTCGCCCCCGATCCCGAAGAAGGACAGGACTGGACTGATCTCCCGCGGGTCTGCCCCGGCCCCGAGGCGGACCGCAGACGCACCTTCCGCCTCCAAGCTTCCCGAGGTTGACCCTTCCAGCCGGCTTTCAGGCTTCAAATTTGGCCGGAGGCCGCTTGAGCTCACTCGCGACGACCCGTAAGCATTCGATTCTTGTATTTATCTCTTGCTCTGCTTTTGAGGCTTGACGTCCGCATCCCTTGGATAGGCTGGCGCCCTCAGCAAAGAAGCCAAAGGGGGCTCCCAAGGTTCCATCTGTGGCAGCGCTTCTGCCCGCGAAGGAGGGTGACCGCGACGCACAAGCTTCTCCTGCCCAGTCATCCTTGCGAGGCCTGGCTGAGCCGGCTGGGGCGAGCTCAGCCCCCACGGCCCAAGTGGCTCCCGAGGTGCTCTTGCCTGCCGCCGCCACTACAGCTGTCGGGGCACGGCAGACTCCACCTCAGGATGCTACGGCCGCGCTGCTGCCTTCTCCTCCTACTCCACCGGTTGCTGTCTCTCCGACTCCTTCTGCCGTTTTGGATCGTGTTGTTGCTGAGCTGGACCGACTGCGTCAGGATCTTCTTGGCGCCGACCCCCGCTTGGTGGCCGGGCGCTTGGAGCTGGCTTCAGGATGGGTTCGCTCTGACACTTCGATTCGGGCAGCGCTGGTCCAGGCCTCGACGGCATGCGACGAGGAGAAGCAGGCCGTCCTTGAGGCGAAGGCTGCTCGTGATGCAGCCCTGGGGGAGGTGGTCGACGTCCGTGGCTGTTGCAAGGCGCTGGAGGGCGAACTGCAAGATTTGCGGGACCAACTCGCGAACGAGGTCCGCCTTCGCCAAGAGCAGGAAGAAGGTGTGAAGGCTCGCGAGGCGGCTCTCAAGGAGAGGGAGGTCAATCTCAAGAAACACCGCGACCGCCTAGGCGCGCTGGAGCAGGAGTTGGGGGCGAGGAAGGCCAAGCTGGACGACGAGGCCTTGGTTCTTGCCGAGGACCGCGTGGCCTTCACGGAGCTGGAGGCGAGGGCTCGCTCCTCACTGAGGACGCTTTACGACAGCGGCCTGGAGAGCCCACTGGCTGGCACCGAGGATGGCCCCGCCAAGCTGCTTCCCTTCCTGGTTCACGCTCTTGAAGATGTCGCCCTTGGCCTTGGCCCAACGGCCAAGGCCGAGGCGCGTGTCCTGTCTTCTACAACATTGACGCGGGTCCTCACCCACATCTACCTTCGCGATCCCGGTGTCGACCTTGACAGCCTGCTGGAGCCAGTGAGCGGCGAGTATGCCGCTGCCGCTGCTGAGGCCGTGAAGGGTCGCACAGAGGCCCTGCTGGGAAAGTTTCGGGCCTCCAGCACCAAGCTGAAGCAAGGTGCTGCCGCCGCCACCGCTCCGGGAGGCGTACCCAATCCGCGCTGCTCCACCGCCGACAAGTGACTCCGTCACGGCTCCTGTCCTGCTTTTAATTCCTGCACATGTATCATGCCTCGGGGAGGCGTTTAAACTTGCGTTTGGCGTCGAGATAACAGTGTGGACTGTAATATTTGCTTTTGAATTCCTTGAAACTTGCGCTTTTCCTTCCTACTTGCTTATGTTCTATGCCGGCAGAGCCCGACCCCGCGCATGCCTCACCCAGCGTTGGTCCTGACCGGAAACTAGGACGGGGCCAAGGAGTGAGGGGCCACGTGACAAGTTAGGCTCCTAAGTCGCGATGCTCAGGAGTCCCCCTTGGCGCACGAACAGCAAGTAGGAAGGTGTGATGCGGGTGGATCTATCGTTCTACGTCTGCAGAGCCCGGCCGCGCGCGTGCCTCACCCAGCGTTGGTCCCGACCGGAAACTAGGACGGGGCCACGGAGTGAGGGGCTACGTGACCAGTTAGGCTCCTGAGTCGCGATGCTCAGGAGTCCCCCTTGACGCTCAAACGGCCTTCGTACCTTGGCTCCGCTCGGGGAGAGACGCGCGACGAACCAGGCCCGGGGGGACCTGGCTGGGCGGCGTGTGTCTGGGTGTGACCCAGGCGCAGCCCCCGTGCCCTGCCCCCTCGCGCGGCACTCCCGAGGGGAGGCATTGCGATGAGGCTAGACACTGAGCTCTGGGCTCCCTAAGGTTGGTGCGGCCTGGGGGCCACCCTCAGTTGTTTATCACCAGCGCGGAGCATAGCGCTACCGTATATGTACGGGCATAGCCGCTCCTCGGCAGTGTTGTCAGCCAGCGCGGAGCATGGTGCTTCCACTGGTACGTGGGAGGGGGCCCCCTCCGGGAGGAGCCCCCGGGGCGTGTACATCCCCGCCCTGACACGTGGCTGGCACGGTCGGGCCTGGCGAGGTGTATCTGGGCACCCGTGAGCCAGCGCGGGACTCACGGGGCCCTACCTCTAGGCGGGTTACGCCTAGCACTGGGCCTTATCTTGTGATGAGTCCCTGCAAATTTGGTTAGATGTCGGCACTCTACGTCCTCGGGTCCCGGCCCTCAAGCTGGTCTCAGCCGTCGCTGGTATGCCAGGTCGTGATGCCATGGACAAGGCCAGAGGGTGAGGGATGGAGAGCCAGTAAGAGCCCTGAGTCGTGATGCTCAGGTACCCCCCCTTTAATGTTCAAGTGGTCGGCATGGAGAAGAAGAGGTGCCGTGGACCGGCGTCAAATAATCAAGCATGGTGGGTCTAACGCATAATCGGAAATAAACGCAAATGGGATACATGCCGCTGGGCCTGGCTCGAGCGGCTTGGGGATCATGCAGCCCGAGGGGCGCCCCCAACAAGGTAAGCTAACAACATGGAATAAAAAAGGGATACACAGTGCAGGGACGGACCCACGCGGCCTGGGAATAATGCACCCCTGGGGGGGCGCTCCTAGCTGGGAATAAAACTCGAAAGATGTCACCTGATGATGTTGAGGATGAAGGAGCGTTGATGTAGCAGGCTCGATGGCTGCGGGAGCCGATCCTCACGAGCCCCCAGGCCCAGGGGCCTCGGGAGGCTCCGGAGGCGCTGGCGGCTCCTCACGGGCCATCTCCATCCCTGCCAGGGCTGCGGAACGCCTGGCCTCTCGTGCCTCCGTGATGCCCCTCATGAGGCGCTGGTATGTGTCAGCCGCGTTCGGCAAGCCGTAAGGCATGCGAACGTAGTTGTGGGGTGGGCCTCCACAGCACCCCACTTGCGAGGGCCAGAGACGCTCCAGAGAGGCGACTCGGTTGAGCCCTGGTATGTCGATACAGACGCGCAGCCCACCATCCTCGCCTGGATGGGGAGCCACTGCTGGCAGGCGGCGGCCGCCTTTCATGACTCTTGACTCCTGTAGCTCCTGAATGGCCTTGCTGACGAACTCCTGAGGGTCTGGATCTCCTTGCCTTTCTCCTTCTTGAGGGAAACATGCTTCAAAACATGCCTCCATGTGGTGCCCAAGCGCCTCCCTCGTGACCATAGCTAGGTCGGTGGCCCTCCAGGGGAGAGCCCCGTGCCCTGCCTGAGGAGGGCACCGGGCGCGCTTTCCTATGCGATGGAGGGAGGTTCCCCCTGGGCTGGCACGGGCCCAGAGGGGCCTGCCTCCTGAGTGGTCGGGCCAGACGATGTCTTCTTCTTCTTAGGGGCGGTCTCGGGAGGCCTCCTGCTTCCACGATCCGGGTCTTCCAGTGACGCGGCCTGAAAGGCTCGTCCCAGGGAACACACCGCGTCCTTCTCTTCACAGGGCACCGTGATGACTCTGCCGCTTCCTGGCATCTTGAGGACGTTGTAGCCGTGGTGAGTTACGGCCATGAACTTGGCCAGCGCTGGGTACCCAAGGATGGCGTTGTACAGCAGGCGAATGTGAGCGACGTCGAAGTCGATGAGCTCGGTGCGGTAGTTGTCGCATGCCCCGAAGGCGACTGGGAGGCGAACCTGCCCAATCGGGACTGTGGAGCCGTCGGTGATACCGGAGAAAGGCTTGGTTGGTTGAAGCTGGCTGTAGGGCACTTGGAGGTTGTTGAATGTCTCCACGGACAGGACGTTGAGCCCTGCCCCGCCATCGATGAGGGTCTTGGTGACCACCATGTTGCTGACGATCGAGGAGCAAAGCATCGGGAGAACTCCGGCTGTATCCGCACACTTGAGATGATCTGCTGAGCTGAACGTGATGGCGCACGCCGACCACCTGAGAGGGCACGTGGCTTCGAGCCTGGGAAGGACTGCGTTCACTTTGCGGGCGAACTGCTTGAAGATGCGCTGAGAGGCTGGGGCTTGTGCCCTGCCCAAGATGCAGGCGATCGCACGCGGCTCCTGGAAGCCCCCAGCCCCCTCGTCCTGGTGGCGGTCCTCATTTCTCCTTGGCTGCGGTGGCAGTGGTGGGAGGCCTGCGTTGCCTTGCGAGCGATCCTCGCAAGGCTGATCCCTCCGGTCTCCCTCGCGAGGCTGGTCCCTCCATCCTCCCTCTCGAGGCGGGTCTTGCCAGCGATCCTTGCGAGGTTGATCGCGCCACCCTTGGCGCGAGCCACGGTCATCCCAGTGTCCTGTGTTCCTTCCTCCTCCTCGACCGTAGCCCTGGTCACTACGGTCAGGGCGACGGCCGATCCTTCCTTCTCGCACAGCTCGGAGCTCTTGACATTCGTTGGTGTTGTGGGTGTGGAGGTCGTGGTACACACAGTACCGGCTGCCCTTGGAAGGTTCGGGCTGATCTCTGCCTCGCTTGTTGTCTGGTTCTGCCGCAAGCACGGTAGCCCCCTTACGCTTCACATCCTTGGCCTTGGGCTTCTTCTCTTCTGGGTCTACGGCAGGCAGCTCGAGGAGGGAGAGACGCCCTTCCTCAGCCCTGGCGCACTTGGTTGCCAGGTTGAAGATCTCCAAGGAAGTGCACAGGTCTTCATGCATCGCCAGCTCCTCCTTCATCTTGACGTCACGCACGCCGTCGGAGAAGCCCGAGATGATGGCCTCCTCAGTCACCCTGGGAATCTTGAGGCGTGCGTTGTTGAAGCGCTGGATGTACTTCTGCAGGGTTTCCTCGGGCTGTTGCTTGATGCGGCGTATGTCGCTCACGGCGGGTGGCCGGTCGCGAGTGCCTTGGAAGTTGGCGATGAAGCGGGTGCGCATCTTGTCCCAGGAGGAGATTGTGCCTGGGGACAGGTTTAGGAGCCAGGTGCGGGCCCCGTCCTTGAGTGCCATGTGGAACCAGTTCGCCATGACCTTCTCGTCTCCGTTGGCAGCTTCGATGCCCAGCTCATAGAGCTGGAGGAACTCTGCAGGGTCAGCCGTGCCATTGTAGCGAGGAGGCAAGTCTGGCTTGAACTTGCCGGTCCACGCGACGCTGCGTAGCTCGGCGGTGAAGGCACGGCAGCCTGCTGTGGCCACGGGAGGCCTTGGATGACGGGGAGCTTGGTCTTGCATGTCCCCACGCGCTGCAACTGGGAGCAACGCGGGGTCTTGACGCACGGGAGCAGGAGCATGGTCGCGACGTGCTGGAGCAGGGAGCGCCCGGGCAGCTTCTTGCGGGCGAGGGACTTCTTGACAGCTCTTCTCTTGCTGCGCTGGTGCCTGACAGAGCGGGTTCCGCCCAGGGGCCACGCGCCTTGGAGCCATGGTGCCTTCCTGAGGAGGAGGCAGCCGGGGCGCCGACGGAGCTTCATTGCCCGCGTGGGCGAGGTGCGGTGCAGCGGAACGGACGGCGCAGGAGAGCCCCCTGCGGCGCGGACGAGCTCGGCGACGCGGTCGAGCCATTCTTCGTAGACGTCGTCGACGGGACGGTAGCGCAGGAGCTCGTTCGCCGCGATGAGTGCAGCTCGAGCCTCCATGGGCGCGCGGAGCGCACGGGACGAAGAACCAGCTGGGGTGAGCGAGGGAGTTGCGGTGCGGCCGTCTTGCCGCACGGACGGATGCTGGGACGATGCTTGCTGCTTGTCCCCCGCCGGGCCAGTGGCGGCGTTGACGGCAGGTGACAGGGAATGGCGAGGACGCCCACCGATAGGGGCCGTCTGGGCGACGCGGGAAGCGAGTGCGGCCCGACGCTCGGCGCGGGCCCGACGAGCGTCAGACATGGGCGTGATGGTCGGAGGAGAACGGGGTGGTGGAAGACGAATCCCGGCGCACCCCTACCTGGAACGCCAAATGTCGGATTTCGGGTTCCGGCAGACCCTTGAGGTTCGAACACTGGGGTGCGCGTGGAGATTTCGCCTCCTACCTAACTCCACTCCTCCGCCTTGCTAGGATCTAAACTAAGGAAAGAACAATACAAGAGACACAGGGTTTATACTGGTTCGGGCCACCGTTGTGGTGTAATACCCTACTCCAGTGTGTGGTGTGGTGGATTGCCTCTTGGGCTGATGATGATGAACAATACAAGGAAGAACAGCCTCGCGAGGGTCTGTTCTTGGCTGGGGCGCTGAACTGCTGGGAGGAGCTCAGTCACCCTTCTCTTTCTCTACCCAATCCCTCTCTTCCTCTCTTTCTCTCTTCTTCTCTTCCTCTCTTCCTCTCTTCTGTGGGTGGCTGGTCCTATTTATAGAGGCCCTGGTCCTCTTCCCAAATATCGAGCGGGAAGGGAGCCAACAATGGCGGGCTAATTTGAAAGGGGACAACTAGTACTAGCTATCCTGACAAAAGTAGTCTTCGCCTGCGCAAAGCTCTGGTGATGACGCCGTCTTGGGCTCCACGGTGGCCTCCGTCTCGTAGTCCTCCTGGTCTTGGTCTCGTTGCATCAAAATGGCAACCTTTTCCTGATGCCTCGGTACTCCGCGGGTGCGCTTGCCCCCTTTGCGCCAAAGAGGAAAGTAGGACACTGCGCGGGCTGGCACCCGCCTGGCGCCCTTGGTCGTCATGGCTTGCGTCATGGGCACCTCGTGAGGTACCCCGCCTTGGTCTCTCCGCCTCCTCGTGAGCCAGCCTGACGAGGCCGTGCCTGAGGAGGCTCCGTGTCATCCGCCCCGCGAGGCTTGGCCCCTCGCGAGGGTCTTGGGTTTGTGTTGGTGAAGATGGGCCGTGCTGGACCCCCTTTGAGCCACGCCGCAGGCCGCAGGCAAGCAAGTCTGGGGACCCCCGTTCCCAGAACGCTGACAAATATGGCGTTGGAAAGCTTATGAAAATGCGCTACTTTTTTATGTTAAATGTTTTTTCTAATTTTGAATGGTTTAAAAGTAATTTAGAAAATGGTACAAGTTCCACTGAGTTCATATTTTCGAGCTAATGTTTTAACCGTACGTCCAAATGCAGCAAATGCGAAACTTTTTTCTATATATGGCGTTGGAAAGCTTGAAGAAATGCGAAACTTTTTTTTATATATTGTTTCTCCTAATTCATTACGGTTTTATGTCAGTTTTGAAAATGGTTAAAATGTATTTTTGCCGTAATTTCTACAAACTTTATCGGAATGGGGCAAATAATATACCACTGAAAAGCTACGAAAAATGCGAAACTTTTTCATGTTGATGGTTTTCTCTGAATCCTGACAGTTTTCAAGTAATTTCAAAAACAGATTCTTCGAAAATGCACCGTGTGAAGAACCTGAACTTCTTGGCGCGTGTACCTGAACTTCACTCTGTTTTTCACGTGATTTTTTTGCTCGTAGCTCTCCATCCACTGCTCGTAGCTCTCCATCCACTCACCGGAATTGAGCAAGTGATATACCAATGGAAAATTGCTGTAAACACGCAACTTTTTTGTGTTGATCATTTCTACATACTCGTGATGGTTTTAAAAGTTTTTCATCTGAAATTCATTCAATGTAGTAGTTGACCTTCTGTTGTTTTCACGCTGAACTTATGTGACGTATTTTACATGTAATTGAAGGTCGTACGTCTCGCACTAGAGATCTTGAACTTCACCGGGAAGAGCACGTGAACTGCTTGCAACAAACTTTTTAAGCCTTTTGTTTTCTATTCTTATATTGCTATCTGAAATGCATTTCATGTAGTAGTTGAACTTCCTCTTATTTTCATCTTAAGCCGTTGTCACGTATTTTTGTTCAACCTCTCTCACAAGAATTTTGAACTTTCTCGGGCCGAGCACTTGAACTTCTACCAACAAAACTTTTAGCCTTTGCTGTTTCATTCTTGTTTTTCATAAAAAATGCCCACCGTGTAGTACGTGAACTTCTGGTAGTTATCGACCTGAACTTCTCTCTGTTACGTGATTTTTTTAACAAACTTTGCTTTTTTAGTAATGTGGAAAATATGTTCTTCTTACAATCATCAACCATCTCTGTTTTTATATTGAATTTTTGTTATATTTTCATAAATGGGAAAATCAATGGAGAAGTTTTTTGTACATCCCACATTTTTTTGCTATGCACTATCCAATTAATTAAATTTGAACTTCTAGATTAAACATTTTTTTTGGTCGAGGCTTTTGCCTTCTTCTTGTTTTTCATGCCATGTATTTGAAAAAAAGACTGCACACTTTTCTGGGGGAGTTTCTGTGATGTGAATCTCCCAAAAATATAGTTACTCCCCGATTCCCTGCGGAGGATCTCGGCCGTGTCACTATGTGTTTGGTCTCCAAATTTTTAAATGCTTTGTACCCGCATACTCCCTGACTTTTTTAAGTTAGTTTTTCATTTCTTTTTAACCAAGTTTTTTTATTACTAGACTCCCTTGTTATCAGTGATTGAACTGCACCCCTTTTTATTTTTTTATTCTCTATTTTACTATCGACACATTTTTTTAGATGGACAAGAGAGACTTTTTATATCCAAAAATCGTTCTAACCACCTTCATCTTGCCGCATGTATGATCAGCAGGAGATGTTATTGTCATGCATGATGGAGAGAAACTCGCCAGCACCATAATGTTGAACTTCCAAAACTCAAAATACCTTAACAAAAAAACAACACAAAAAATAAAAATTGTATACATTAAGTGCAAGCAGCATCCTGTAGCGAACACCCATTTTCATCCAGTATACATGCGATGGTTATTGAACAACTACACAAAGGTACACACTCTCAAAAATGACATCTCCCCACCTAGTTATCACAATAGCTGGTATTTTTCATCATCATGGCAGACTCACCAAAATCTATCTCGCCATCAACTGTGACAGAGCAGAAATCAAGTTGAGTCAATTGATTCTCCACTAGGATAAAGTTTCAGAAAATTGAAGCTCTTCCATTGTCAGCAAAGAGAGAGAAGTGGCTAACAATTTTTTCATCCGTCTCTTGAAAATATTACTTGGATGTCTTTGGGAGAGTGGTTTTTTAACCCAGCACTTTTTGGTAATACGCTAAAAATCAACATCCGAAACCTTTTCCTGCAAAATATAATAGAGTTCACAACAATGTTCTTACCTGGATGGTGTTTGCACCCCAATCTGGACTGTGGGAGGATGAGGATGTGCATGCCTCTGCTGCGGAGCACGCGAGCACACACACACACACACTAACACACATGCGTCTGCACGGAGCACGCACACATCAAACTGAAGCTTTTCTCAAAAAGCAAGAGGAATTCCAACAATCTTGTTCGACCTTCCACGAGAATTTTGCTCGACCTGCCCGATGAGTACTATCCGAACGGCCCAAGAAAATCGAGAGAATTACAGAGAAGGAATTGTGTTTCTCTGCTTATCTACAGCCGGGGGGGGGGGGACATCACCTTGTTTGGGCCGGGGCGAATGGAGCGCCGGTGTGCAGGGAGATGGCGTCCATCGTGGAGCGGGGCCGATGGCTCGCTGATAGCCGGGGGAGCGGAGCAGCGAGATGCAGGTGCAGCGCCAAGTGGGTCGCTCATGTCGGGGATGGAGGAGCGAGGCGCCTAGGGAGGTGGTGCTCCGGCGGCGCAGGATGTGGCGCTCCAACGACGGGGAAGGAGCCGGTCATGGCGCGGCTGCGGGGAGGTCTGGGAGGTCGCCCAATGGCGGGGATCTAGGGTGGTCGCCATGGAGGTGGTGGAGTAGGGGAGCGAGGATCCCGGCGATGGTGGGGGTGCGGGGGAGGAAGCGCGTGGCGGCGGGGGAGGAAACGCCGCGCCGGTGAGGGAGGAAGCACGGGGCGGCGGCGGGTCGTGTGTGGAAGCCGGCTGGAATCGAGGGAGGTAAGAGACGGGGTGCGAACAGGGGAAGGTCGTGTGTGGTTTATTAGGCCGTTCAAGAATGTGCTAATGGGCCGGTCTGGCGCTAATCTTTTTCCTTTTCTAAATCTCCGGAACACCTTGTTGCCCCTATATAGGGCTGACCGTGATCCGAATAACTATTCTGATCATGTGATCAGAATAGTGCTACCCTATATATATATTGTCATATGATCTCTTATGCTAAAGTAACAATTCAATCACAATTTCAAGTATGAATCATAAACTTCATTGAGAACCAACAAACTCTAATCTCAGTCACTGAGGCAATTGCAATTTATCATAACATAGGAAAGAGTCAATATAAGAGCTTTTCAGCAAGTCCACATACTCAACCATCTTTTAGTCTTTCATAATTGCTAACACTCACGCGATATTTATGGTTATGAAGTTTTAATCGGACACAGAGAAAGATAGGGGCTTATAGTTTTGCTTCCCAATGTTTTACCACAAGGGTAATTTCAACAATAATAGTTCATGGAAACCCACATCCAATTATATATCAGGATCCTTCCAACACATTGTGCTTGCCAAAGGATAAAATGTAAAAAGGAAAGGTGAATATCACCATGACTCTTTGCATGAATTATAAGACAAGAATAAAAGATAGGCCCTTCGCAGAGGGAAGCAGAAGTTGTCATGTGCTTTTATGGTTGGATGCATGAAATCTTTAATGCAAAAGAACGTCACTTTAAATTGCCACTTGTGATATGGACCTTTATTATGTAGTCTGTCGCTTTTATTTCTTCCACATCACAAGATCGTATAAAGCTTATTTTCTCCACACTAATAAGTCATACATATTTAGAGAGCAATTCTAATTGCTTGCAACAATGACAACTTACTTGATGGATCTTACTCAATCCATAGGTAGATATGGTGGACTCTCATGGCAAAACGGGTTCAGGGATATTTGGAAGCACAAGTAGTATCTCTACTTGGTGCAAAGAAATTGTCTAGCATGAGAGGGAAAGGCAAGCTCAACATGTTCGATGATCCATGACAATATAATTTATCTCAGATGTAAGAAACATAACCCATTACGTTGTCTTCCTTGTCCAACATCAACTCTTTAGCATGTCATATTTTAATGAGTGCTCACAATTATAAAAGATGTCCAAGATAGTATATTTATATGTGAAAACCTCTCTTTCTTTATTACTTCCTAGTAATTGCAACGATGACCAAAACTATGCTTGTCAACTCTCAACAACTTTTATTCATCACACTCTCTATATGTGAGCTCATTACTCTCCATAAGATCCATATGATCTCTTTATTTCTTTTTATTTCTTCTCTTTTATTTTATTCCCTCAAGATCATAGCAAAATAATCAAGCCCTTGACTCAACACTAATCTTTATTATATATAGCTCATGGACTCGATTACATAAGAAGATCATAAAGCAAAACTCACAACTAGATCATACTAAAATTTTATTCTACTAGATCAAGATATTACCAAAAGGATTGAACCAAGAAAAAGGTAAATATAAAAGGTGTGATGGTGATACGATACCGAGGCACTCCCCCAAGCTTGGCAGTTGCCAAGGGGAGTGCCCATACCCATGTGATTATGTCTCCTTCCTTGGAAGTGGTGATGAAGGAGTTGTTGATGATGTAGGCTTGTCATCCATCTTCCAAGGCATAGGCTCACCATCATAGAAGGATGATCAAGTCTCCGGGATCCTCAAATCTGCAGCCAAACTCATCCTCTTGAATCTATATTCATACTCACAGTTTTGGTTTTGCAGGTCATAAATCTGGGCTTGGAGGCGCTCGATTTTCTCGTGAAGCTTGAAGATGGCCTCCCCAATGTCCTTGGCGCCCAGCTTGTGGTTGTTGGTGAACTCTGTGATCATTATGTGATTAGAGTCGGTTCCACACTCCACCATCTCCTGACCCTTGAAAACTTGTTGCTCCATTGCCTCGAGCCTTGTCACCATGCTTCCGGTCCTCCTTGGTCCCTCAACATCGCGGATGTGCAGCAACCCCTCATGCATCTCAATGGTTTGAGGGTGTTGCAGCACCTCCGCGAGGTAGGGGTTGATGACCTTCTCGAAGAACTTGTCCTTGGGGGCACTTGAAGGCGCCATGGCAACCTAGATCTGTCAGAAAAATGGCTCGAAACAAAGACAGGAGATATTTGCGTGATACGGTGGTCAAAACCTTCGGGAGATTATATAATGAATTTTTACCGACCAAAAGAAGTATCGTGCAAGAAAACGGAGTCTGGAGGGCATACGAGGTGCCCACGAGGTAGGGGGCGCACCCAGGGGGGTAGGGCGTGCCCTCCACCCTCGTGGAAGCCTCGTGTCCTTTTCGGTCTGCTTCTTATTTTCCTATTTTCTTAAATATTCCAAAACGGAGAAAAATTGCCATTATAACTATTTTGGAGTCGATTTACTTACCGTATTACGTACCTATTCCTTTTCGGAGTCTGAAACGTTCCGGAAAATGTCCCTTGTGTATTCCTCCGGGGTTACAGTTTCAATAATATTAGTTTCAACATTTATGGGATTACCTGAGATATAATGTTTGATTCTTTGACCATTCACCACCTTAGGATTTGTGCGTTCGAAATTGTTGATTTTTATGGCACCGGAACGATAGACCTCCTCGATGACGTAAGGACCTTCCCATTTAGAGATAAGTTTGCCTACAAAAAATCTTAAACGAGAGTTGTATAACAATACATAATCACCTATATTGAACTCACGTTTTTGTATCCTTTTATCATGCCATCTTTTAACTTTTTCTTTAAACAGTCTGTCATTCTCATAGGCCTGGGTTCTCCATTCATCAAGTGAGCTAATGTCAAAAAGCCTCTTCTCACCGGCAAGTTTGAAGTCATAGTTGAGCTCTTTAATAGCCCAATATGCCTTATGTTCTAATTCGAGAGGTAAGTGACATGCTTTACCATAAAGCATTTTATACGGAGACATACCCATAGGATTTTGTATGCAGTTCTATAAGCCCATAATGCATCATCAAGTTTCTTGGACCAATTCTTTCTAGATCTATTAGCAGTCTGTTGCAAAATTAATTTAAGCTCTCTATTGCTAAGTTCTACTTGGCCACTAGACTGTGGATGATATGGAGATGCAATTCTATGATTAACATCATACTTAGCAAGCATTTTACGAACGGCACCATGAATGAAATGCGAACCACCATCGGTCATTAAATATCTAAGGACTCCAAACCTCAGAAAAATAACTTCTTTAAGCATCTTAATAGATGTGTTATGATCATCACTACTAGTTGGAATAGCTTCTACCCACTTAGTAACGTAATCAACAACAACTAAAATATGTGTATACCCATTAGAGGAAGGAAACGGTCCCATATAATCGAAGTCCCAAACATCAAATGGTTCAATAACGAGTGAATAATTCATAGGCATTTCTTGACGTCTACTGATATTACCAATTCTTTGACATTCATCACAAGATAAGACAAACTTACGGGCATCCTTGAAGAGAGTAGGCCAATAAAAACCGGATTGCAATACCTTATGTGCAGTTCTATCTCCAGCATGGTGTCCTCCATAAGCTTCTGAGTGGCACTTCCGTAGGATCTGTTCCTGTTCATGCTCAGCTACACAACGTCTAATAACACCATCTGCTCCTTCTTTGTAAAGATGTGGGTCATCCCAGAAGTAATGTCTTAAATTGTAGAAAAACTTTTTCTTTTGCTGGTATGTGAAACTAGGTGGTATAAATTTAGCAACAATGTAATTAGCATAATCAGCATACCATGGAGCAGTGCAAGAAGCATTTATGACAGCTAATTGCTATCAGGAAAGCTATCATCAATAGGTAGTGGGTCATCAAGAACATTCTCTAACCTAGACAAGTTCTCTGCAACGGAATTCTCAGCTCCCTTTCTATCAATAATATGCAAATCAAATTCTTGTAGCAGGAGAACCCATCTAATAAGTCTAGGTTTAGCATCTTTCTTTTCCATAAGATATTTAATAGCAGCATGATTAGTGTGAATAGTTAGTTTAGAATCAACAATATAAGGTCTAAACTTATCACAAGCAAATACAACTACTAAGAATTATTTTTCAGTAGTAGCATAATTTCTTTGAGCACTGTCTAGAGTCTTACTAGCATATTGAATAACATTTAACTTTTTATCAACTCTTTGTCCTAGAACAGCACCTACAGCATAGTCACTAGCATCACACATGATTTCAAAGGATAAATTCCAATCAGGTGGTTGAACAATAGGTGCAGAAACCAAAGTTTTCTTAAGTATTTCAAATGCTTCTACACAATCATAATCAAAGACAAAAGGAATAATTTTTTGTAATAGGTTAGTCAGAGGCCGGGAAATTTTTGAGAAGTCCTTAATGAACCTCCTATAAAAACCGGCATGACCGAGGAAACTTCTTATACCTTTGATGTCCTTGGGACACGGCATCTTTTCAATAGCATCAACTTTAGCTTTGTCAACTTCAATACCTCTTTCAGAAATTTTATGCCCCAAGACAATACCTTCATTAACCATAAAGTGGCACTTCTCCCAATTCAAGACATGGTTAGTTTCTTCACATATCTGCAATACTCGATCAAGGTTGCTCAAGCAATCATCAAAAGAGGATCCATAAACAGAGAAATCATCCATGAAAACTTCACAAATCTTTTCACAAAAGTCAGAGAACATAGCCATCATGCATCTTTGAAAGGTAGAAGGTGCATTACATAAACCAAAAGGCATACGTCTATAAGCAAAGGTACTGAAAGGGAAAGTAAAAGTAGTCTTTTCTTGATCATCAGCTGACACAAGTATTTGAGAGAAACTAGAGTAACCATCTAGAAAGCAAAAATGTGTATGTTTGGATAACCTTTCTAGCATTTGATCAATGAAATGCAAAGGGTAATGATCTTTTTTAGTAGCTTTATTTAATTTGTGGAAATCAATTACCATCCTATAACCTATAATAATTCTTTGTGGAATCAATTCATCTTTATCATTAGGAACAACAGTAATACCTCCCTTCTTAGGGACACAATGGACAGGGCTTACCCACTGACTATCAGCAACGGGATAAATTATACCTTCTTCAAGGAGCTTTAATATTTCCTTTCTTACCACTTCTTTCATCTTAGGATTTAGCCGTCATTGGTGATCAATAACTGGTTTGGCGTCTTTCTCCAAATTTATTTTGTGTTGACATAGAATGGGACTAATGCCCTTAAGATCATCAAGAGTATATCCAATAGCAGCACGCTGCTTCTTCAGAGTTTTCAATAATTTCTCTTCTTCATGCTATGAAAGGTTAGCACTAATAATAACAGGATATATCTATTTTTCATCAAGATAAGCATATTTAAGAGTATTAGGCAATGGTTTAAGCTCAAACACGGGATCACCCTTGGGTGGAGGAGGATCCCCTAGGATTTCAACAGGCAAGGTGTATTTCAAAAGGTCCCTGTTTAAAGAATACTTCATCTATTTCCCTTCTTTCATTCATGAACATATCATTTTCATGGTCCAACAAATATTGTTCTAAAGGATCAGTAGGAGGCATGGCAATAGAAGCAAGACCAATAATTTCATCTTTACTAGGCAATTCTTTATCATGGGGTTGTCTACGAAATTTAGCAAAATTAAACTCATGAGACATATCTCCTAAACCAACAGAAACAATATCCTTGCTGCAGTCTATCTTAGCATTAACAGTATTCAAGAAGGGTCTACCAAATATAATGGGACAAAAGTCATCATGTGGAGAACCGAGAACAAGGAAATCAGCAGGGTATTTATCTTTCCCACACAAGACTTCAACATCTCTAACAATTCCAACTGGTGAAATAGTATCTCTATTAGCAAGCTTAATTGTAACATCAATTGCTTCTATATCAGCAGGTGCAATATCATGCATAATTTCTTTGTATAAGGAATGAGGTATTGCACTTGCACTAGCACCCATATCACATAAGCCATGATAGCAATGATCTCCTATTTTAACAGAAATAACAGTCATGCCTACAACAGGTCTATGTTTATTTTTAGCATCAGGTCTAGCAATTCTAGCGGCTTCATTGCAGAAGTAAATAACATGCCCATCAATATTATCGGCCAAGAGATCTTTAACCATAGCAATACTAGGTTCGACTTTAATTTGCTTAGGGGGTTTAGGTGTCTTAATAGTACTTTTGTTAACCACAGTTGAAGCTTTAGCATGATCCTTTATTCTAACAGGGAAAGGTGGTTTCTCAATATAAGCAGTAGGAACAACAAGATCATTATAAGTGATAGTCTTTTCTTCAACTTTAATAGGTGATTATATTTAAACCACTTCTCATTTGGGAGATCAACATGAGTAGCAAAGGATTCACATAAAGAAGCTACTATCTCAGAGTCAAGTCCATGTTTAGTGCTAAATTCACGGAAAGCATCGGTATCCATAAAAGATTTAACACAATCAAACTTAGGTGTTATACCTGACTCCTTACCTTCATCGAGGTCCCAATCTTCAGAGTTTTGTTTAATTCTTTCCAATAAATCCCATTTTAATTCAATAGTCTTCATCATAAAAGATCCAGTACAAGAAGTATCGAGCATGGAGCGAACATTGACTTAAGCCTCCCATAAGCTTGAGCGATGCTTTCTCCTTCACGAGGCCAAAAATTATATATATAATTACGATCACGATGAACAAGATGCATAGGATAAAACTTCTGATGAAATTCCAATTTCAATCGCCTGTAGTCCCATGATCCCATATCATCACATGGCCTATACCATGTCAATGTATCTCCCTTCAAAGATAAAGGGAAGACCTTCTTCTTGATAACATCATCAGGCATACCTGCAAGTTTAAATAATCCACAAACTTCTTCCACATAGATTAAGTGTAAATCGGGATGCAATGTTCCATCTCCTACAAAAGGATTAGCTAGCAGTTTCTCTATCATGCCCGAAGGAATTTCAAAGTAAACATTTTTAGTAGGTTCGGTAGGTTGAGGAGCAACTCTTTGCTCTACTGGTCGGGGTGAAGATACCCCGAACAAGCCCCTCAAAGGATTATGTTCCATAGTAACAAGTGACAGTAAATTTCAGCACACTATATAAATTTTTCCTTACCAAATTCCACCTACCAAAGGCTCTTTACTCCCCGGCAACGGAGCCAGAAAAAATTCTTGATGACCCACAAGTGTAGGGGATCTATCGTAGCCTTTTTGATAAGTAAGAGTGTCGAACCCAACGAGGAGCAGATGGAAATGATAAGCAGTTTTCAATAAGGTATTCTATGCAAGCACTGAAATTATCAGTAACAGATAGTTTTGTTATAAGGTAATTTGTAACAAGTAGCAAGTAATAAAAGTAAATAAGGTGCAGCAAGATGGCCCAATCCTTTTTGTAGCAAAGGACAAGCCTGGACAAACTCTTATATGAAGGGAAGCGCTCCTGAGGACACATGTGAATTATCGTCAAGCTAGATTTCATCACGTTCATATGATTCGCGTTCGGTACTTTGATAATTTGATATGTGGGTGGACCGGTGCTTGGGTACTGTCCTTACTTGGACAAGAATCCCACTTATGATTAACCCCTATTGCAAGCTGAAGGAAATATGCCCTAGAGGCAATAATAAAGTTATTATTTATTTCCTTATATCATGATAAATGTTTATTATTCATGCTAGAATTGTATTAACTGGAAACATAATACATGTGTAAATACATAGACAAACAGAGTGTCACTAGTATGCCTCTACTTGACTAGCTCGTTGATCGAAGATGGTTATGTTTCCTAACCATAGACATGAGTTGTCATTTGATTAACGGGATCACATCATTAGGATAATGATGTGATTGACTTGACCCATTCCGTTAGCTTAGCACTTGATCGTTTAATTTGTTGCTATTGCTTTCTTCATAACTTATACATGTTCCTATGACTATGAGATTATGCAACTCCCATTTACCGGAGGAACACTTTGTGTGCTACCAAACGTCACAATGTAACTGGGTGATTATAAAGGTGCTCTACAGGTGTCTCGGAAGGTACTTGTTGGGTTGGCGTATTTCGAGATTAGGATTTGTCACTCCGATTGTTGGAGAGGTATCTCTGGGCCCTCTTGGTAATGCACATCACTCAAGCCTTGCAAGCATTGCAACTAATAAGTTAGTTGCGAGATGATGTATTATGGAACGAGTAAAGAGACTTGCCGGTAACGAGATTGAACTAGGTATTAAGATACCGACGGTCGAATGTCGGGCAAGTAACATACCGATGACAAAGGGAACAATGTATGTTGTTATGCGGTCTGACCGATAAAGATCTTCGTAGAATATGTAGGAGCCAATATGAGCATCCAGGTTTCGCTATTAGTTATTGACCGGAGATGTGTCTCGGTCATGTCTACATAGTTCTCGAACCCGTAGGGTCTGCACGCTTAAAGTTCGGTGACGATCGTAATTAGGGTTTTTGTGTTTGATGTACCGAAGGTTATTCGGAGTCCCGGATGTGATCACGGACATGACGAGGAGTCTCGAAATGGTCGAGACATAAAGATTGATATATTAGAAGCCTATATTTGGATATCAGAAACGTTCCGGGTGAAATCGGGATTTTACCGGAGTACCGGGGGGTTACCGGAACCCCTCGGGGGTTATTGGGCCTACATGGGCCTTAAGAGAGAAGAGGAGGGCCGGCCAGGGCAGGCCGCGCGCCCCCTCCCCCTAGTCTGAATAGGACAATGAAGGGGGGCGGCGCCCCCCCTTTCCTCTTTCTCCCTTCCCCTTCGTTTTCCACCAAGGCAAGAGGGGGGAGTCCTACTCCCGGTGGGAGTAGGACTCCTCCAGGCGCACCCCTAGGGCTGGCTGCACCTCCCCCTCTCCCTCCTTTATATACGGGGGCAAGGGGGCACCCCATGACACACAAGTTGATCTTCATGATCGTTCCTTAGCCGTGTGCGGTGCCCCCTTCCACCATATTCCACCTCGGTCATATCGTAGCGGTGCTTAGGCGAAGCCCTGCATCAATAGAACATCATCATCGTCATCACGCCGTCGTGCTGACGAAACTCTCCCTCAATGTTTTGCTGGATCGGAGCTCGAGGGACGTCACTGAGTTGAACATGTGCAGAACTCGGAGGTGCCGTACGTTCGTACTTGGATCGGTCGGATCGGGAAGACGTACGACTACTTCCTCTATGTTGTGTCAATGCTTCCGTTGCCGGTCTATGAGGGTACGTAGATAACACTCACCCCTCTTGTTGCTATGCATCACCATGATCTTGTGTGTGCGTAGGAATTTTTTTGAAATTACTACGTTCCCCAACAGTGGCATCCGAGCCTAGGTTTTATGCGTTGATGTTATTTGCACGAGTAGAACACAAGTGAGTTGTGGGCGATATAAGTCATACTGCTTGCCAGCATGTCATACTTTGGTTCGGCAGTATTGTTGGATGAGGCGACCCGGACCGACATTACGCGTACGCTTACGCGAGACTGGTTCTACCGACGTGCTTTGCACACAGGTGGCTGGCGGGTGTCAGTTTCTCCAACTTTAGTTAAACCGAGTGTGGCTACGCCCGGTCCTTGCGAAGGTTAAAACAGCACCAACTTGACAAACTATCGTTGTGGTTTTGATGCGTAGGTAAGAACGGTTCTTGCTAAGCCCGTAGCAGCCACGTAAAACTTGCAACAACAAACTAGAGGACGTCTAACTTGTTTTTGCAGGGCATGTTGTGATGTGATATGGTCAAGACATGATGCTAAATTTTATTGTATGAGATGATCATGTTTTGTAACCGAGTTATCGGCAACTGGCAGGAGCCATATGGTTGTCGCTTTATTGTATGCAATGCAATTGCGCTGTAATGCTTTACTTTATCACTAAGCGGTAGCGATAGTCGTGGAAGCATAAGATTGGCGAGACGACAACGATGCTACGATGGTGATCAAGGTGTCGCGCCGGTGATGATGGTGATCATGACGGTGCTTCGGAGATGGAGATCACAAGCACAAGATGATGATGGCCATATCATATCACTTATATTGATTGCATGTGATGTTTATCTTTTATGCATCTTATCTTGCTTTGATTGACGGTAGCATTATAAGATGATCTCTCACTAAATTTCAAGATAAAAGTGTTCTCCCTGAGTATGCACCGTTGCCAAAGTTCGTCGTGCCCAGACACCACGTGATGATCGGGTGTGATAAGCTCTACGTCCATCTACAACGGGTGCAAGCCAGTTTTGCACACGCAGAATACTCAGGTTAAACTTGACGAGCCTAGCATATGCAGATATGGCCTCGGAACACTGAGACCGAAAGGTCGAGCGTGAATCATATAGTAGATATGATCAACATATTGATGTTCACCATTGAAAGCTACTCCATTTCACGTGATGATCGGTTATGGTTTAGTTGATTTGGATCACGTGATCACTTAGAAGATTAGAGGGATGTCTTTCTAAGTGGGAGTTCTTAAGTAATATGATTAATTGAACTTAAATTTATCATGAACTTAGTACCTGATAGTATCTTGCTTGTCTATGTTTGATTGTAGATAGATGGCCCGTGCTGTTGTTCCGTTGAATTTTAATGCGTTCCTTGAGAAAGCAAAGTTGAAAGATGATGGTAGCAATTACACGGACTGGGTCTGTAACTTGAGGATTATCCTCATTGCTGCACAGAAGAATTACGTCCTGGAAGCACCGCTAGGTGCCAGGCCTGCTGCTGGAGCAACACCAGATGTTATGAACGTCTGGCAGAGCAAAGCTGATGACTACTCGATAGTTCAGTGTGCCATGCTTTACGGCTTAGAATCGGGACTTCAACGACGTTTTGAACGTCATGGAGCATATGAGATGTTCCAGGAGTTGAAGTTAATATTTCAAGCAAATGCCCGGATTGAGAGATATGAAGTCTCTAATAAATTCTATAGCTGCAAGATGGAGGAGAATAGTTCTGTCAGTGAACATATACTCAAAATGTCTGGGTATCATAATCACTTGACTCAACTGGGAGTTAATCTTCCTGTTGATAGTTTCATTGACAGAGTTCTTCAATCACTGCCACCAAGCTACAAGAGCTTCATGATGAACTATAACATGCAAGGGATGACAATTCCCGAACTCTTCGCAATGCTAAAGGCTGCCGAGGTAGAAATCAAGAAGGAGCATCAAGTGTTGATGGTCAACAAGACCGCCAGTTTCAAGAAAAAGGGCAAAGGGAAGAAGAAGGGGAACTTCAAGAAGAACAGCAAGCAAGTTGCTGCTCAGGAGAAGAAACCCAAATCTGGACCTAAGCCTGAAACTGAGTGCTTCTACTGCAAGCAGACTGGACACTGGAAGCGGAACTGCCCCAAGTATTTGGCGGATAAGAAGGATGGCAAAGTGAACAAAGGTATATGTGATATACATGTTATTGATGTGTACCTTACTAGAGCTCGCAGTAGCACCTGGGTATTTGATACTGGTTCTATTTCTAACATTTGCAACCGAAACAGGGACTACGAATTAAGCGAACACTAGCAAAGGACGAGGTGACGATGCGCGTGGGAAATGGTTCCAAAGTCGATGTGATCGCAGTCGGCACGCTACCTCTACATCTACCTTCGGGATTAGTTTTAGACCTAAATAATTGTTATTTGGTGCCAGCGTTGAGCATGAACATTATATCTGGATCTTGTTTGATGCGAGATGGTTATTCATTTAAATCAGAGAATAATGGTTGTTCTATTTATATTAGTAATATCTTTTATGGTCATGCACCCTTGAAGAGTGGTCTACTTTTGGTGAATCTCGATAATAGTGATACACATATTCATAATGTTGAAGGCAAAAGATGCAGAGTTGATAATGATAGTGCAACTTATTTGTGGCACTGCCGTTTAGGTCATATCGGTGTAAAGCGCATGAAGAAACTCCATACTGATGGACTTTTGGAATCACTTGATTATGAATCACTTGGTACTTGCGAACCGTGACTCATGGGCAAGATGACTAAAACGCCGTTCTCCGGTACTATGGAGAGAGCAACGGATTTTTTGGAAATCATACATACATATGTATGTGGTCCGATGAATATTGAGGCTCGTGGCGCATATCATTATTTTCTCACCTTCACAGATGATTTAAGCAGATATGGGTATATCTACTTAATGAAACATGAGTCTAAAACATTTGAAAAGTTCAAAGAATTTCAGAGTGAAGTTGAAAATCATCGTAACAAGAAAATAAAGTTTCTACGATCTGATTGTGGAGGAGAATATTTGAGTTACGAGTTTGGTCTACATTTGAAACAATGCGGAATAGTTTCACAACTCACGCCACCCGGAACACCACAGCATAATGGTGTGTCCGAACGTCGAAATCGTACTTTACTAGATATGGTGCAATCTATGATGTCTCTTACAGATTTACCGCTATCGTTTTGGGGTTATGCTTTAGAGATGGCTGCATTCACGTTAAATAGGGCACCATCAAAATCCATTGAGACGACACCTTATGAACTGTGGTTTGGCAAGAAACCAAAGTTGTCGTTTCTAAAAGTTTGGGGCTGCGATGCTTATGTGAAAAAGCTTCAACCTGATAAGCTCGAACCCAAATCGGAGAAATGTGTCTTCATAGGATACCCAAAGGAAACTGTTGGGTACACCTTCTATCACAGATCCGAAGGCAAGACTTTCGTTGCTAAGAATGGATCCTTTCTAGAGAAGGAGTTTCTCTCGAAAGAAGTGAGTGGGAGAAAAGTAGAACTTGATGAGGTAACTGTACCTGCTCCCTTATTGGAAAGTAGTACATCACATAAACCGGTTTCTGTGACACCTACACCAATTAGTGAGGAAGCTAATGATAATGATCATGAAACTTCAGATCAAGTTACTACCGAACCTCGTAGATCAACCAGAGTAAGATCCGCACCAGAGTGGTACGGTAATCCTGTTCTGGAAGTCATGCTACTGGATCATGATGAACCTACGAACTATGTAGAAGCGATGGTGAGCCCAGATTCCGCAAAGTGGCTAGAAGCCATGAAATCTGAGATGAGATCCATGTATGAGAACAAAGTGTGGACTTTGGTTGACTTGCCCGTTGATCGGCAAGCAATTGAGAATAAATGGATCTTCAAGAAGAAGACTGACGCTGACGGTAATGTTACTGTCTACAAAGCTCGACTTGTTGCGAAAGGTTTTCGACAAGTTCAAGGGATTGACTATGATGAGACCTTCTCACCCGTAGCGATGCTTAAGTCTGTCCGAATCATGTTAGCAATTGCCGCATTTTATGATTATGAAATTTGGCAAATGGATGTCAAAACTGCATTCCTGAATGGATTTCTGGAAGAAGAGTTGTATATGATGCAACCAGAAGGTTTTGTCGATCCAAAGGGAGCTAACAAAGTGTGCAAGCTCCAGCGATCCATTTATGGACTGGTGCAAGCCTCTCGGAGTTGGAATAAACGCTTTGATAGTGTGATCAAAGCATTTGGTTTTGTACAGACTTTTGGAGAAGCCTGTATTTACAAGAAAGTGAGTGGGAGCTCTGTAGCATTTCTGATATTATATGTGGATGACATATTATTGATTGGAAATGATATAGAATTTCTGGATAGCATAAAGGGATACTTGAATAAGAGTTTTTCAATGAAAGACCTCGGTGAAGCTGCTTACATATTGGGCATTAAGATCTATAGAGATAGATCAAGACGCTTAATTGGACTTTCACAAAGCACATACCTTGACAAAGTTTTGAAGAAGTTCAAAATGGATCAAGCAAAGAAAGGGTTCTTGCCTGTGTTACAAGGTGTGAAGTTGAGTAAGACTCAATATCCGACCACCGCAGAAGATAGAGAGAAAATGAAAGATGTTCCCTATGCTTCAGCCATAGGCTCTATCATGTATGCAATGTTGTGTACCAGACCTGATGTGTGCCTTGCTATAAGTCTAGCAGGGAGGTACCAAAGTAATCTAGGAGTGGATCACTGGACAGCGGTCAAGAACATCCTGAAATACCTGAAAAGGACTAAGGATATGTTTCTCATATATGGAGGTGACAAAGAGCTCATCGTAAATGGTTACGTTGATGCAAGCTTTGACACTGATCTGGACGATTCTAAATCGCAAACCGGATACGTGTTTATACTGAACGGTGGAGCTGTCAATTGGTGCAGTTCTAAACAAAGTGTTGTGGCGGGATCTACATGTGAAGCGGAGTACATAGCTGCTTCGGAAGCAGCAAATGAAGGAGTCTGGATGAAGGAGTTCATATCCGGTCTAGGTGTCATACCTAGTGCATCGGGTCCAATGAAAATCTTTTGTGACAATACTGGTGCAATTGCCTTGGCGAAGGAATCCAGATTTCACAAGAGAACCAAGCACATCAAGAGACGCTTCAATTCCATTCGGGATTTAGTCCAAGTGGGAGACATAGAAATTTACAAGATACATACGAATCTGAATGTTGCAGACCAGCTGACTAAGCCTCTTCCACGAGCAAAACATGATCAGCACCAAGGCTCCATGGGTGTTAGAATCATTACTGTGTAGTCTAGATTATTGACTCTAGTGCAAGTGGGAGACTGAAGGAAATATGCCCTAGAGGCAATAATAAAGTTATTATTTATTTCCTTATATCATGATAAATTTTTACTATTCATGCTAGAATTGTATTAACCGGAAACATAATACATGTGTGAATACATAGACAAACAGAGTGTCACTAGTATGCCTCTACTTGACTAGCTCGTTGATCTAACATGGTTATGTTTCCTAACCATAGACATGAGTTGTCATTTGATTAACGGGATCACATCATTAGGAGAATGATGTGATTTACTTGACCCATTCCGTTAGCTTAGCACTTGATCGTTTAGTTTGTTGCTATTGCTTTTTTCATAACTTATACATGTTCCTATGACTATGAGATTATGCAACTCCCATTTACCGGAGGAACACTTTGTGTGCTACCAAATGTCACAACGTAACTGGGTGATTATAAAGGTGCTCTACGGGTGTCTCCGAAGGTACTTGTTGGGTTGGCGTATTTCGAGATTAGGGTTTGTCACTCCGATTGTTGGAGAGGTATCTCTGGGCCCTCTTTATATTGCACATCACTCAAGCCTTGCAAGCATTGCAACTAATAAGTTAGTTGCGGGATGATGTATTACGGAACGAGTAAAGAGACTTGCCGGTAACGAGATTGAACTAGGTATTAAGATAACGATGATCGAATCTCGGGCAAGTAACATACCGATGATAAAGGGAACAACGTATGTTGTTATGCGGTCTGACCGATAAAGATCTTCATAGAATATGTAGGAGCCAATATGAGCAACTAGGTTCCGCTATTGGTTATTGACCGGAGACATGTCTCGGTCATGTCTACATAGTTCTCGAACCCGTAGGGTCCGCACGCTTAAAGTTCGGTGACGATCGTAATTAGGGTTTTTGTGTTTTGATGTACCGAAGGTTGTTCGGAGTCCCGGATGTGATCACGGACATGACGAGGAGTCTCGAAATGGTCGAGACATAAAGATTGATATATTGGAAGCCTATATTTGGATATCGGAAACGTTCCGGGTGAAATCGGGATTTTATCGGAGTACCGGGGGGTTACCGGAACCCCCCGGGGGTTATTGGGCCTACATGGGCCATAAGAGAGAAGAGGAGGGCCGGCCAGGGCAGGCCGCGTGCCCCTTCCCCCCTAGTCCGAATAGGACAAGGAAGGGGGGCGGCGCCCCCCTTTCCTCTTTCTCCCTTCCCCTTTCCTTTTCCAACAAGGCAAGAGGGGGGAGTCCTACTCCCGGTGGGAGTAGGACTCCTCCAGGCGCACCCCTAGGGCCGTCCGCACCCCCCTCTCCCTCCTTTATATACGGGGGCAAGGGGGCACCCCATGACACACAAGTTGATCTTTGTGATCGTTCCTTAGCCGTGTGCGGTGCCCCCTTCCACCATATTCCACCTCGGTCATATCGTAGCGGTGCTTAGGCAAAGCCCTGCATCGGTAGAACATCATCATCGTCATCACGCCGTCGTGCTGACGAAACTCTCCCTCAACGTTTTGCTGGATCGGAGCTCGAGGGACGTCACCGAGTTGAACGTGTGCAGAACTCGGAGGTGCCGTACGTTTGGTACTTGGATCGGCCGGATCAAGAAGACGTACGACTACTTCCTCTACGTTGTGTCAACGCTTCCATTGCCGATCTATGAGGGTACATAGACAACACTCTCCCCTCTCGTTGCTATGCATCACCATGATCTTGTGTGTGCAGAGGAAATTTTTTGAAATTACTACGTTCCCCAACACAAGCATCCGCAACTACAGCAGAAGTATTAAGGTAAACCTAACCATAGCTTGAAACATATGGATCCAAATCAGCCCCTTACGAAGCAACGCATAAACTAGGGTTTAAGCTTCTGTCACTCTAGCAACCCATCATCTACTTATTACTTACCAATGCCTCTCTATAGGCCCAAACAATGGTGAAGTGTCATGTAGTCAACGTTCACATGACACAACCAGAGGGATGACAACATACATCTCATCAAAATATCGAACGAATACCAAATTCACATGACTACTTATTGCAAGACTTCTCCCATGTCCTCAGGAACAAACGTAACTACTCACAAAGCATATTCATGTTCAAAATCAGAGGGGTATTAATATGCATAATGGATCTGAACATATGATCTTCCACAAAGTAAACCAACTAGCATCAACTACAAGGAGTAATCAACACTACTAGCAACCCACAGGTACCAATCTGAGATTTGGATACAAAGATTGGATACAAGAGATGAACTAGGGTTTGAGATGAGATGGTGCTGGTGAAGATGTTGACGGAGATTGACCCCCTCCCGATGAGAGGATCATTGGTGATGACGATGGTGATGATTTCCCCCTCCCGGAGGGAAGTTTCCCTGGCAGAACAGCTCTGCCGGAGCCCTAGATTGGTTCCGCCAAGGTTCCGCCTCGTGGCGGCGGAGTTTCTTCCCAAAAATTTGGTTATGATTTTTTCCTCGACGAAAGACTCAATATAGCCAAAGATGGGCATCGGAGGGCCACCAGGGGGCCCACGAGGTAGGGGGCACGCCCCCCACCCTCGTGGCCAGGGTGTGGGCCCCCTCTGGTATTTTCTTCGCTCAGTATTTTTTTATTAATTCCCAAAATGACTTCCGTGAATTTTTAGGACTTTTGGAACTGTGAAGAATAGATCTCTAATATTTGCTCCTTTTCCAGCCCAGAATTCTAGCTGCCGACATTCTCCCTCTTCATGTAAACCTTGTAAAATAAGAGAGAATAGGCATAAGTATTGATGCATAGTGTGTAATAACAGCCCATAATGAAATAAATATCGATATAAAAGCATGATGCAAAATGGACGTATCAATGTGTCATGTAGTCGACGTTTACATGACACCACTAAGGGAATCGCAACATTCATATCATCAAAGTATCGAACGCATATCAAATTCACATGATTACTTGCAACATGACTTCTCCCGTGACCTCAAGAACAAAAGTAACAACTCACAAATGATATTCATGCTCAAGATCAGAGGGATATTAAATAGCATAATGGATCTGAACATATAATCTTCCACCAAATAAACCATATAGTAATCAACTAAAAGATGTAATCAACACTACTAGTCACCCACATGTACCAATCTGAGGTTCCGGTACAAAGATTGAACACAAGAGATGAACTAGGGTTTTAGATAATATGGTGCTATTGAATATTGCCCTCCCAAAGATGAGAGGGTTGTTGGTGATGACGATGGCTTCGATTTCCCCCTCCGAGGGAAGTTCTCCCGGCGGAATCGCTCCGCCGGAGGGCAAAAGTGCTCCTGACCAAGTTCTGCCTTGAGACGGCGGCTCTCCGTCCTGAAAGTCTTCTCCTTCTTTTTTCTAGGTCAAAAGACCTTATGTACCAGAGGATGGGCACCAGAGGTGGGCTGGGCTGACCACAACCCACCAGGGCGCGCCTGGGGGCTTGGCGCGCTCTGGTGTCTTGCGGGCACAATGTGGCCCCCTCCGGTAGTTATTTGCTTCAGTATTTTTTATATATCCCAAAATAATTCTCAGTAAATTTTCAGCTCATTTGGAGCTGTGCAGAATAGGTATCTCTGACATAGCTTTTTTAGGTCCAAAATTCCAGTTGTCGGCATTCTCCCTCTTTGTGTAAACCTTGCATATTATGAGAGAAAAGACATTAGAATTACTCCATAAAGCATTATTATGCATAAAAACATTATAAATAACAGTAGGAAAACATGATGCAAAATGGACGTATCAATGCCCGGCCTTGGAAGATCAACACGTCACAGCCCTACCTAGGCTCAATAGAGAGGCCAGCACGCCGGTCTACATCCTAAGCGCGCAAGGGTCTTGGGCCCATCACCCGATGCACTCCCGCATTTTGCGAGGGCGGTCGGGATCAGTCCTGGGAACCTGCACTACAAGGTAGTTGCTTTATGCGGACCACCCAGGCGCGCGCCGCTCAGTCGCCGATGTTTGGAAAGCTTCGGCTGATACTATGATGCCAATTGCACATATCTTGTCCCACGCGGCGGTTAGTGCGTATATGGCCAACAACCAACTCAGATCAAATACCCAAATCTCTTTAAGCGTGTTATTTGATGTAACCTCGGACGCCGACCAAGGACCAGGCCCACTTCTCTCCTGGGTGGTCTCAACCTGCATAGTCGCTCCCCCCAAAGTAACACTCGGGGGCCGTTGGGAACCCAGGCCCACCACTACCTGGGTGGAACAACCTATCCCTTCAACCCCCATATACAAATAGTAACATAAGTAATGTAATAGTATATACCCGTGATCACCTCCCGAAGTGATCACGACCCCATAGTATAGTATGGCAGATGGACAAGAGTGTAGGGCCACTGATGTAATACTAGCATCATATACTAAGCATTTAGTATTGCAGGTAAACATAACAACAGTAGTAGCAAAGACATGCTATGCACCAGAATAGGATCATCTGAAAAGCGGTAACAGCTACACTACTCTAATGCAAGCAGTAGAGGGAAGGAATAGGCGGTATCGAGATGATCAAGGAGGTTTTGCTTGCCTGGAAGTGATGACCCAGAAGTATAGGGGATCAATTGTAGTCCTTTCGATAAGTAAGAGTGTCGAACCCAATGAGGTGCAAAAGGAAATGACACAGCAAGGTATTAACTGCAAGCACTAAAATAGTCGGTAACATGTAGTTTGGTAGCAAGATAATTTGTAATGACCAAGTAACGGTAACGGTAAATAAAGTTCAGCAAGGAGCCCAATCCTTTTGAGGCAAATGACTGGCCAAAACGGTCTCTTATAATAAGCAAATCGTTCTTGAGGGTACACGGGAATTTCACCGTGTCACTTTCATCATGTTCGCTTGGTTCGTGTTCGCTACTTTGATAATTTGATATGTGGGTGGATCAGTGCTTAGGTGTTGTTCTTACTTGAACAAACCTCCTACTTATGATTAACCCCCTCGCAAGCATCCGCAACTACGAGAAAAGTATTAAGATAAAATCTAACCATAGCATTAAATTTTGGATCCAAATTGGTCTCTTACGAATCAGCGCATAAACTAGGGTTTAAACTTCTGTCACTCTAGGAACCCATCATCTAATAAATACTCCACAATGCATTCCCTTAGGCCCTAATAAGGTGAAGTGCCATGTAATCGACATTCACATGGCACCACTAAGGGAATCACAACATACATATCATCAAAATATCGAACGCATATCAAGTTAACATGATTACTTGCAACATGACTTCTCCCATGACCTCAAGAACAAAAGTAACTACTCACAAATGATAATCATGCTCAAGATCAGAGGGGTATTAAATAGCATAATGGATCTGAAATATAATCTTTCACTAAATAAACCATATAGTAATCAACTACAAGATGAAATCAACACTACTAGTCACCCACAAGTACCAATCTAAGGTTCCGGTACAAAGATTGAACACAAGAGATGAACTAGGGTTTGAGAGGAGATGGTGCTACTGAAGATTGGCTTCCCAAAGATGAGAGGGTTGTTGGTGATGACGATGACGATAATTTCCAGGAGGGAAGTTCCTCCGGCGGAATCGCTCCGCCGTAGGGCAAAAATGCTTCTGTCCAAGTTCCGCCTCGAGACAACGGCGCTTCGTCCCGAAAGTCCTCTTCTCATATTTTCTAGGTCAAAATGACTTATCCCAGAAGATGGGCACCAGAGGTGGGCCGAGAAAGGCACAACTCACCAGGGCGCGCCTGGGCTCCCTGGCGCGCCCAGGTGGGTTGTGCTCACCTGATGGGCCTCCTCCGGTAAGCAAATATGCTCGTGCATCGCAACGGGAGAAAATAAAATTCCACCATCAGCATTCTGTTCGCTTGTTTTTTTTTGTCTCGACCCTCGACGCCTATGCCCTACATTAATCGAGTATCTCTTTCATTGGCCCATACTTAATTAGCCCATCACATATAGTAGAGGATAATTACCGAGGCGCGTCAGTCAACCAATATTTATTTGTGTCTCTCCCTTAGGGATAAATAGAAACCACACCTCACCCTGTATTTATTGGTTTATAAGATAGCTTACTGGTTCTAAAGAACAGACATATACCGAAAAAGACTTTCGTCCCATTTTATATATAAAGCAAAGATCATCAACAACCCGATATAACGCACGCCATCGGAACACACGCACACACCCAAGGCAGGATACATAGGCGCCGAGCGCAGCAATACCACCCCTAGCACTACACGAGCAACCGGGGGCCTCAACCGTGAACTCGTCACCACGAAAAGAAGAAGCTACATACGAGGAACCGTGGGCTCCAAGGCAGTGCCTACAGGAAGGTTACGACACCGAAGCCGCCACCACCCGACCCAAGGATCAGAGTTTCCCCTGGAGCAACACGACGGGCAGTGAGAGCCGTGAAACTGATGGAGTAATTGTGTGTAAGGGAGTTAAGTGGGTTATTAAATTGGTGAACGAAAGTGAAAGGATTAATTATAGAATTACTGCACCGCGAGGATCTTGGGCCGGAGAAAGTAGCTCAACTGGATTTGTGCAATATGGATGGGCCGACCTAGTCTCCCCGTCCATCCATCAAGCACACATATTTAGTCTCTCTCTTAGTACTATGTATAGAACAGTTGCAAGGTGGTGTGGCTAGTCAGTGATGCACGAAAAAGTTAAAGAAACAATCCCGTGCATGTAACCAGAGAATTAATTTTGTAATTCAAAATATGTTATACAACAACATGAACTGCTACTTTCAATCAGAAAAAACAAACAAAAGGACAAACTTAATTTTACAATACAAAATATGTTGTGTTCTCAATTGACCAACCTACTATCAATTGCCTCGGTGATGTTCCTGTTGTCAAGGTCCACGAACTTGCCACAGACCTAGGTCATCTGACCTGGCATCTTGCCATTCCGCCACCGATGCCACCTATATCTTGAGAAAAACAAATTAATTGATACTCAACCAAAATGAATAGAAATATTTTAGCTACGAGCACATGTTTGAGAACTGAAGATTTTGTTATACGGCAATATTCAATACAACCAAAAGGAGTCTAGCCATGTTTAACACAAAATTTTGTACATAAATCAGAGCATGAAACATGAGATTTAATCACACACATGAAGTGAAGTTGTGACCATTTATTGTGCGAAAAAAGGGTGTGTTGTGTAGGACTGAGGATGCAACTTCTGTTATAGGATCTTCATTTTCATATCACTTTGAACGAATAACAAATTGACATCGCACATAGAAAAGAAAACAAAATAAAGAGAAGCATGTAAGTTTTTATGAGAAAAAGGTGTAAGATAGGGGTACCTCATTTCACGCTTGTACTTGCACGCACCTCATAGCCATCTCTTTCAACTGAACATTATCTGGCATCTTTAGAAGAAAAACATGCCATTGTAGGAGCTAGTGACACCTGTTTAGTGAGGATGATAAAAGGGAGGCAAGTCGTTGTCCAAATGTGTAGCATCCAAGTTACTTACCAAGAACATGACAAAACTGAACGTCCTATGCACCACTCCCAGCTGCACTTTGCCAGAGAAATATATGTGAAAATCATTCAGATGACCCGGCAGATAAACTGAGTGAATACAAAACAGAAATCATGTAGACATGGCCTAAGAACACAGGGACCTCCCAATAATAGTACACTGAATTTGGTCAAGAAAAATCATAATAGATCGCTAGTTCGCTATCTCATGAGAAAAAGCATAATAAAACAAATAAAACGATTTGACAGCTTTCATGGATGTACTATTTACCTCACGCAGTCAGGCCGAGAGCGTGTTTGATCAATTCTTCTCGTGTGCTTTCCTATTTCTGCATTAGAGGTACACATGACAGGCTTTCAATTTGCCCGGAAAGCAAATTGGATCGAGGTGCTGGGTGTTAATTAATGGTTAATTTGACGTCCGCACCCACCAAGCCACACCATATGTTTTGCCCCTCCTTTTTTAAAAGTGACAATTTCAGTGTATTATGCTGGAGTTTTTTGATTGCTTCGCTTTGACGAGTAACATGATACGTGGAGAAAAATCAAAAGGCAAAGAAGAAGCTAAATGCTTCATCCTACAAAGATACAAACAAAATAAATAGTTTCAGACCAAGTAAACTTTGACAGATTACCAGAGTTTTTTTTACAGTTTTTAGTCTGACAAAACAGATGAAATCTTGTTCCAGGCTAGCGACGAAGTGACCCAAGTAAACGAACAGGAAATCTGCTTCTTACTGTTGTTCTTTGGCTCTATGCAACTTGCCAGAATTAAGTCTTCCATTCACCGGCTGAATTGATCATTTCTCTTCATTCCGATTAATGGTAGCAGCATCTCCCCTCAGGACAATAAGTTGGCATCGTTCATTGCAGTGCATGTCCCGCACCCACTCAAATTCTAATATCTCCCATACTCTTAGGTCATTGCCCATGTGAATCTTATTCCAACTCACCTGCCATCAGAATAAGTAGGAGCACCATTGACCTTGCAAGTTGCAACCATGCCATCCCCACGGTCTCACACTTTGCACCTTGCATCCACACACTCTCGGCGGAGATGCAAATTGTCTGTTGCACGGCGGAAATTTGAACAAAACACTTCTGCTTCGGTACACCCCCCTAAACACAAAGATGGATTTTTTATAAACTCTTTTTTCCATCAGAATAAGTAGGAGCACCATTGACCTTGCAAGTTGCAACCATGCCATCCCCACGGTCTCACACGTTGCACCTTGCATCCACACACTCTCGGCGGAGATGCAAGTTGTCTGTTGCGCGGCAGAAATTTGAACAAAACACTTCTACTTCGGTAAACCCCTCTAAACACAAGGATGGATCAGATTAGCCCATACCTTTTCATAAGTAAGGGAATGATAGGCATTTGAGTGGGTGCATGTCCCGCACCCACTCAAATTCTAATATCTCCCATACTCTTAGGTCATTGCCCATGTGAATCTTATTCCAATTCACCTGCCATCAGAATAAGTAGGAGCACCATTGACCTTGCAAGTTGCAACCATGCCATCCCCACGGTCTCACACTTTGCACCTTGCATCCACACACTCTCGGCGGAGATGCAAATTGTCTGTTGCGCGGCAGAAATTTGAACAAAACACTTCTGCTTCGGTACACCCCCCTAAACACAAGGATGGATTTTTTATAAACTCTTTTTTCCATCAGAATAAGTAGGAGCACCATTGACCTTGCAAGTTGCAACCATGCCATCCCCACGGTCTCACACGTTGCACCTTGCATCCACACACTCTCGGTGGAGATGCAAGTTGTCTGTTGCGCGGCAGAAATTTGAACAAAACACTTCTACTTCGGTACACCCCCCTAAACACAAGGATGGATCAGATTAGCCCATACCTTTTCATAAGTAAGGGCATGATAGGCATTTTTTATTAACTTTTTTTTTATAAATCACGTATACGCGGTACATTAACGGACGTGCACACCCTGCCGTACTGGGCTGGCCCATTCAGTACATTCATCCTTTTTTTTTGAAACCGCAAAAAAGGTGCTTGCTGCAGGATTTGAACCTAGGTCCTTCAACAATTAGCACCGCCGCAATAACCAGCTAGGCAACAGGACCTCTAGTGTCAAGTAAGTTTTTTTATACTTGAAATACAACACTAGAAAAGCGCAACATTTTCTGGTTGTTTTTTTCATTTCTATTTTGTTTCTTACATGTGTGAAGTTCTTATAATTCGTGATTTTTTTAATAGAAAATGACGACAAAATTTCAAATTCTTGAATTTTTCTTTTAAATCAGTGAACTTTCTTTCCCCAAAATTGATCAATTTTCTTCACAAATACGTGAAGTATTTCGCAAGTTGGCAATTTGTTTTTGAAAATTGTTGGTCTTTTTTTTAAATTGATGAACTTTGTTTCTAAATCAATGCATTTTTTAAATTTTGTTAATTTTTTTCCAAATCAATGAACTTAATTTGAATTATTGATGAACTTTTTTCAAAATCAATAAAAGAAAAGAAAAACAAAATAATATAGAAACCCATGTAAAAACTGAAGAAAAAACCAGCCCGGTTGAAAAGGAAAACCAGAGTCTTTCTTTTTAGCGTTATATTTGACGCACTACAAAAGATGGAAAAAGGAAACCTAGACCATGATCAGTGGAGGTGTTCGAGTAGGCGAGATGGCTCCGTCTAAGAGCACATCGTTTCCCGACATGCTTGAAATGGCCCCAATTTTTTTCATGCCTTGTATGACCAATCCATGGCACCATGCCAAGTTGTTTTGGTTTCCGACAAATTTTACATTTTTCGTAGTTTTCTCGGTAAAAAATGCTCGATAATGGGCGGCCGTATCGCAACTTGCATACTGTGTCAGAAATCGTACAAACCTGGCATGGATGACTACCATGGTCATGCCCACCTGCTTGAAAAGGTTGGAGTCATTTTAAGAATGTCCAAAAATAGCCCATGTTTAATGAAGGGGTGTTCAGGTTGGCTAGAAAGCCTCTACCTGAGGGTGCGTTGTTTCTCAACATCCTTCTAAAGGCCTAATTTTTCCACCTTCTTCTATGATCAAATCAAGGCGCCATGTCAAGTTGTTTAAGTTTTCTACAATTTTTTCAATTTCTAGAGTTTTCTCGGTGAAAACAAGCTGATAAATGGCCGGACGTGACACAACATGCATGCGTTGTGGGGAATTCATTCAAACCTGGCATGGATGCCTACCATGGGCATGCCCATCTACTGGAAAAGGTTGGGGTGATTTCATGCATGTTCAAAAATAGATCATGTTCAACAAGGGTGTTTGGGTAGGCGAGAAGGGTCCATTTAAGAGCATGTTTTTGTGGCATCCATTAGCTCACCCCAAATCTTTCCATGATCTTATATTACCGATTAAACGCATCATGCCAAGTTGTTGTGGTTTCGACAAATTTGACTTTTCCGGGGTTCTCTCGGTTAAAGAAGGTAGATAAATGGTCGGATGTGTCACAACTTGCATATTTTGTCGAAAATCATTTAAACCTGACATGGATCCTTACCACGGGCATGCCTCTTGCCTGCAAAAGTTGGGGTCATTTAAAAAATGTTCAAAACTAGACCATGTTCAATGGAGGATGCACCCGGATGGGAATGACTATGGTAGGCAACCATGATAGGTTAAACAATTTTCGACACCGTATGCAAGTTGCGACATGTTCGACCATTTTATCGATCTTCTTTTACAAAGGAAACTCCAGAAAATGCAGAATTTGTTGAAAACCAAACCAACTTGGCATGGTGCCTTGAATTGCTTGTAAAAGGCCATGAAAAAAATCGGATCCATTTCTTCATCTTTTTTGGTGGGGAAATTGGGGCCATTTCAAATATGTTGAAAAATAACGTGCTCTCAGATGAACCGTTTTGACCTTACCGAATAATCTCCGTTGAACATGGTGTTTTTTGGACATCCTTGAAATGACCCCAACTAATAAATACAAAGGGATAAAATTGAAAACATTAAGTGTTTTTTAAAACATTTAATAAATATTTTATATTCACTAGTTTAATAAGTTAGTTACAACTTGTATTTTGGTATTCAAAAAAGAGTAAAATGAATTAACAAAATAAGAAATCAAATGAAAAAATAGAAAATAAAATAAAATGCTTAGGCCTTGGCCCAACTAGGCGACGACATTGCTCTCGTCGGGCATGTGTTGGGCCGGTCCAAGAGCTCACGGATTTGAAAAGTTCATCAAACTTTTTAAAAATATTCATGGATTTGAATATTTTCACAAAAAATCAAAACAAAGTTCACTATGAAATTTACAAAAAATATTTCTCGGTCTTGGGAACCTCTGGTTCCCAGCCATCTTTTCCTCTTTTGGGACCTCCTCGGAGGTCGTGAACCGTGTTTTTCTTTTTCTTTTTATCTTCTCTTGTGTTTATTTTTTTGTCTTCTTAGACTTTTCGTTTATTTTGTTTATTTTTTCTATTTCTCATATATTTAAAAAAATTCAGAATGAAATATTTTGTTCATATTTTTCTGTTTTTTCTGGAATTCCATTGTTTCTTTTTTCAAAAAATGTTCGTGTTCGAATTTTTTTTAAAAAAAAACTGTTCGTATTTTGACATTCTGAGCATGTTTGAAAGGCATGAACATTTGTTTTGAAATTTATGTACAATTTTTAAAAATACAAATATTAGTATTTTATGAACAAAACAGGAAAACTAGAAACCCTAAAGAAAACCGTGGAAAAAAAAAGAGACATAAACTAAAGAGTGGAAGTCTTGTGTTTCTTTCTTGGGAACAAGAACTAGAAAACAAGCCAAGCAATAAAATCTGATGTGCTGTCCTGGATGGTTTGTGCGGTTACACGAAGCGCGTTGGGGCTGTGGTTCGAATCCAGCCGAGGGCATTCATTTTTTGACAACTAGATGATGCTCCGCACGTTGTTGCGGGACATTTAGCAATATTTTAGTAAGCTTTTGGTTATATGGAACATTAATATTTGAAATAATAGTTTTTAAAATTATATAAGAATTAAATCTAATACCATAATAGAATGGAATTTACATGCATGCATGTTTGCATGTTGAAGTAAATTTTTAATATGCATAGTTGCATGTTGAGATGGGCCTTTCCTATGCAAGTTGAATGATGAGGTGGCATGCTTGCATGTTGAGAGAAATATATTAGTGGGGGCTAGCTATTTAGATATAGAAGATTAAAACTAAAAAAACGTAAATGGGCTGAGCCCATGAGGGAGGGCTGTTCGCCGGGCATTATACAAACCTACAGCGTATATACGTTCTGTGTAGAAAAGTGAATACAATTTGTGAAAAGTCCATACTACTCTTTATACGTTTTATGAAGGAGGGTGTACCGAAGCACTTCTCAAAAACATTTGGACAAAAGTTCGAGTTTGCCAGGGGTACAAATGAAATGAAAATGAATTGATAAAACATTCCTGCAAAAAAAATTCTGCCACTTATACTTTATGTTATGATATTTTAATCAGATTGGATGGCAAAGATTTCTCATTTTATCTCCTTTCTATGAATGTAATACAATAAAAAGTTCTAATCTTCACAGAAAATCTGCATAATTGCGCAACCATACACAGAATCATTGAATACTGATTGTAGTGGAATTTAGTGTCACCTGTGCATATCCCCATCTTCCTTACCTTCATCGTCTTCAACAGCAATGCTCCATCTCTTCCTAGGCTTCAAAAACATAACACTAATCAAATCCAAAAAGGGGAGTGGTAGAAAACGTAATTGAATTTTGAAAGTCTGATTGTCTCTTGCACACATAATCAGTGATCTCGGCAAGGGGCCGGAACCATGGGTCACCTCGCGCTCCTCGGCATCCTATACAGCCCACGTGCACGCCTCATCAGTTTCAACATAGCTAGGCGCTGTCCCCCATGACTGGCCGCCGTCATAGACTAAGGGACTGTTTGGTTCCAAATAATTCACCAACTTATAAGTCGACAGGTGAAAAAAGTGACTTATTTTGCCAAACAGATCCGACTTATAAGTCACCCTAACTTATAAGTTATAAGTTGCTCTACCCCAACTTAAAACTTATAAGTTATCCCTTTTTGCGTGGGTCCCACCACCTGCATGATGTTGATTGGTGTAGAAAGGTGTGCCAGATGACTTATAAGTCAGGTGACAATCAAACAGGCGTGACTTATAAGTCATTAGTTTTTAAGTCACCTAACTTATAAATTGGGTGACTTATTGAAACCAAACAAGCCCTAACAACAGAAAAACGGGTATGGCCGCACGGATGGGACTGGATGATGGAAAGTTGAGACCGGCCAGGACTGGAACTTCGACCAAGTTGAACGCCATCAAGCACGCCAACCCCAAATCAAACCAGCAAGCATCAAGCTAAGAATAAACAATGCGAGATTTGGACGCTTATGTACCCTGTAGGACGCGTGCGAGGTCCAGGTTGCCTCCTCCCGGATTTAAGGCGTGAGCTGCCACCACCCTAAGGCTAACTCCACCGCACGACTTCAAACGGACGTCCGTTTTGTTTGGTTTTTGTCCTTTTGGATAGGGATTTGGGGTTGTGTCCGAACCTGTCCTGGGATGCGGTGGCCGTGCGCCCAGCGCACGGACGCATCCCGGCCACATCATGTCCGCGTATTATTTCTTTGCAAGTCCTTAACTTTATTTCATCATTCATTTTTGATACATGAAAAATACATCATCACATTTTAACTAGTAAAGCAAGACCAAAGAAAACAAGAACCACAAGAATACATTTTAGAAGATACCCAACTTCCATAACTGCTCCCTTGAGTTGGGTTAGGGCCTTCTCGATGCACTCGTTGTTGATCTGCGGAGGAGGAGGCTCGATCTGGCATCCTCCTTTCTTTTTCAATCCAGAAGTCGATGTTGCTTCCTCCTCACACCTAGTCTCGTGTCTAGCCTCTAATCTAGCAACAAGTGCACTTGTCTCATTTACAGCCTCTATGCTAGCGAACATGTACTAAATTTCGCTCTATCAATATATCGATGTACTCTTCTTCCCAATACCAAAACTTGCATCCATTCTACACAACAAAATTTGAAGTTAGCATAACTAGTTAAATCTAGAGCACAAACCGAAGCTAAAGAAAACGCATACCCCATCGTTTAAGCACTTGATGAACACCCATTCGGGATGTTCCGGCATTGTAGACACGCGGTGCACGACCATCCTTGGGCAGTGGTTGCACTTAATGAGTGGCAACGGTGCGCCGGCAAGCTTTTGGGCAAGCACCGAGCCCGGCCGACCGCCATTCGTGTATCTGCCGGCGGACCACCGACGGTGCAGATCCGAGCGGTTAGAGGAGGAGCCACTGCCTGCATGTGGCCTTGCGGCTCTGCCAGGGCCTTCCGACGAGGTGCCCGGCCAGTCCATGGCGCGACCCGACCTCCCACGGCTGGCCGAGCTCAAGACCGACCGGATCCGCCCCAAAACCGGCCGGCGGGTGCGCAAACCAGGTGGTCATGGTCACGTCCGAGCCCGGCGCCGAGGGGAAGGGGTTGGGCGAGCTCGCGTCCGATCTGCACGGCTGCAATGGCAGCGGCGGCGGCGGCAGCGACGGGAAGAGTGGGGAAGAGTGGAGGGGGTGCGGCCGGAGGGAGGGAGGGGGCGGATAGAAAAAGGCCCGTCTTGTGCCACCGACGAGCGGGCCAGGGGAGGACACGCGCAGACAACCCGCGTGTCCGCGTGGTGTCCGTTTCACCCCAAAAGCGGCGCAAGTTTGGGCCGTGAATGGGTCAAAAGCGGACAGAAAGCGGACAAAAGTCCGTTTGCTCCCGCGTGCTGGGCCACTTTTTTGTCCCTTTTACCCCAAACGGATGGGGCCGGACAGGATAGGGTCGCGCAGTGGAGTTGGCCTAAGGCCCCAGCTGAGTCCGGCCGCCGCCGCCACCACAGCCGAGCTGTCCGCCCGCACAGCTACATGGCCGCTTCTTGCCGTCATTGTCCACTACTGCTGCGGATTAGAAAAGACGACCGGGGATATGGAGTTTGACTCCAACTGCACGTACACGAAACAAAGCGAGCGAGGAGACCCGAACGTGCAAACGTAAAACGTATGGAGAACATTATTATATTGGAAATAAAAGGTAAAACATATAGAGAGCTATGAAAGCTTCCGTCCTTTAATATTAGGTAAGATTGTAATATAATTCTTCATAAATTTTCAGCTCATTTGGAGATGTGCAGAATAGGTAACTCTGACGTAGCTTTTTCAGGTCCAGAATTCCAGCTGCCGGTATTCTTCCTCCTTGTGTAAACCTTGCATATTATGGGAGAAAAGGTATTAAAATAACTCCAAAAAGCATTATTATACATAAAAAAATTTGTAAATAATAGTAGGAAAACATGATGCAAAATGGACGTATCAACTCCCCCAAGCTTAGACATTACTTGTTGATAACCCACAAGTATAAGGGATCATTTGTATCCTTTTTTGATAAATAAGAGTGTCGAACCTAATGAGAAGCTAAAGGTAGAACAAAATATTCCATCAACTTCTATCCACCACGATGCAACTTTATGCACATTTTATGCTTGCTTTACCTAGGATAAGTATAAAACTATTTGGTAGGTGAAAGGATAAGTTTGCAAGAATAAAACTAGAAGTACTTTGCAAGAATAAGACTACGAGTAAAATGCAAGACAATAAAAATAGATAGTTTTTGTCAACAAGAAAGTCATTTGTCCCTAGGTGATCGATAACTAAATCGGTGATCATTATTGCAATTTTATATGAGGGAGAGGCACGAGTTAACATACTTTGTCTACTTGAATCATATGCACTTATGATTGGAACTCTAGCGAGTATCCGTAACTACCAAATATCATTAAGGTAAAACCCAACCATAGAATTAAGTATCAAGTCATCTTTACTCCCATACGCAATGACCCCCAAACTCGGGTCTGTGCTTCTGTCACTCATGCCACCCCACCATAAGCGAACCATGAACGTATTGCAACACCATACAGAGGGGACCCCTCATGTTTGCGTGACACAGAGGGCACTGTAGGACAACACTAAAATAAAATATACAACTCAAACCGATCATGATCATCTATCAACCCATAGGACAAAATAGATCTACTCAAACATCATAGGATGACCACATATCATTGGGAAATAATATATAGTGTGAAGCACCATGTTTAAGTAGAGATTACAGCGGGGAAAAGAGGTGTTACACCACTTCATAGAGGGGGAAATTTGCTGTTGACGGTAGCAAGATTGTTGATGTAGATCACCGTCATGATCCTTTGCCCCGGCGGCGTTCCAACGCCACCAGGAGAGAGGGGGAGAGAGACCCCCTCCTTATTCTTTTCCTTGGCCTCCACCCTCGATGGGAGGAGAGAGACCCCCTCCTTTTTCTTTTCCTTGGCCTCCACCCTCGATGGGAGGAGAGTTCCCCCTCTGGTCCATGACCTCCATAGCGGTAGAGGGGCAGGAGCCCCTCCGAGATTGGATCTTCCTCTCTGTTCTCTTCTGTTTTGCGTTCCCATTTTCTGTCCCTTCACCGTTTCTTAAATTCCCAGAGATCCGTAACTCCGATTGCGCTGAAGTTTTTACACGATTTTTTTTCATAAATTATATTTCTTGCGCCAGAATAAGGGCCCAACTGACTTACGAGGAGGGCACAAAGACACCTGGGCGCGCCAGGGGGTGCCCGACGCGCCCCTGGTGGGTTGTGGAGGCCATGGGCATCCGTTAGCGTTGATTCCACCACCCCCCCCCCAAAAAAATCACATATATTCCAAAATAATTCTTCGCAATTTTTTATCGCATTTGGGCTTCATTTGATATGGATGTTCTGTGAAACAAAACACATGCAACAAATATGAACTGGCACTAGGCACTAGATCAATAGGTTAGTCCAATAACTTATATAAAAGGTTGCCAAAAATATGTGAAAGTTGTATAATATTGGCATGAAACAATCAAAAATTACAGATACGGCGGAGACATGTCAGCATCCCCAAGCTTAATTCCTGCTCGTCCTCGAGTAGGTAAATGATAAAAACAAATTGATGTGGGATGCTACCTAGCATAAGCTTGATCATATATCTAATCATGACATGAATATTAAGGCACGAGTGATTCAAAGCAATAGTCTATAATTTGACATAAAGACATTAATACTCAGGCATCCCAACAAACAATCATGTCATTCAAAATATCAACGCTAAAGAAAGCTATCCCTACAAAATCATATAGTCTTGTCATGCTCTATCTTCTCGACACAAAGTATTTATCATGCACAACCCCGATGACAAGCCGAGCAATTGGTTCATACTTTTTAACGCGCTTCAGCTTTTTCAACCCTCATGCAATACATGAGCGCAAGCCATAGATATAGCACTATGGGTGGAATAGAGTATGACGATAGGGGTAAATATTGAGAAGACAAAAGAGTAAGAAAGTCTCACATCAACACGGCTAACCAACGGGCTATGGAGATTGAAGGAAATATGCCCTAGAGGCAATAATAAAGTTATTATTTATTTCCTTATATCATGATAAAAGTTTATTATTCATCCTAGAATTGTATTAACCGGAAACGTAATACATGTGTGAATACATAGACAAACAGAGTGTCACTAGTATGCCTCTACTTAAATAGCTCGTTAATCAAAGATGGTTATGTTTCCTAACCATGGACAAAGAGTTGTCATTTGATTAACGAGATCACATCATTAGTTGAATGATCTGATTGACATGACCCATTCCATTAGCTTAGCACCCGATCGTTTAGTATGTTGCTATTGCTTTCTTCATGACTTATACACGTTCCTATGACTATGAGATTATGTAACTTCCGTGTGCCGGAGGAACACTTTGTGTGCTACCAAACGTCACAACGTAACTGGGTGATTATAAAGGTGCTCTACAGGTGTCTCCAAAGGTACATGTTGGGTTGACGTATTTCGAGATTAGGATTTGTCACTCCAATCGTCGGAGAGGTATCTCTGGGCCCTTTCGGTAATGCACATCACTTAAGCCTTGCAAGCATTGCAACTAATGAGTTAGTTGCGGGATGATGTATTACGGAACGAGTAAAGAGACTTGCCGGTAACAAGATTGAACTAGGTATTGGATACCGACGATCGAATCTCGGGCAAGTAACATACCGATGACAAAGGGAACAACGTATGTTGTTATGCGGTCTGACCGATAAAAGATCTTCGTAGAATATGTAGGAAGCAATATGGGCATCCAGGTCCCGCTATTGGTTATTGACCAGAGACATGTCTCGGTCATGTCTACATTGTTCTCGAACCCGTAGGGTCCGCACGCTTAAGGTTTCGATGACAGTTATATTATGAGTTTATACGTTTTGATGTACCGAAGGTTGTTCGGAGTCCCGGATGAGATCACGGACATGACGAGGAGTCTCGAAATGGTCGAGACATAAAGATTGATATATTGGAAGCCTATGTTTGGATATCGGAAGTGTTCCGGGTGAAATCGGGATTTTACCGGAGTACCGGGAGGTTACCGGAACCCCCCGGGAATATATGGGCCTTAGTGGGCCTTAGTGGAAAAGAGAAGAGGCAACCAGAGATGGGCAGCGCGCCCCTCCCCTCCCTTGGTACGAATAGGACAAGGAGAGGGGGTTGGCCCCCCTTCCTCTTCCCCCCCCCTCCGTGAATCCTATTCCAACTAGGAAAAGGGGGGGGGGGAATCCTACTCCCAGAGGGAGTACGACTCCTCCTGGCGTGCCTCTCCTGGCCGGCCGCACCCCCCCCCCTTTGAGCCTTTATATACGGAGGCAGGGGCACCCCCTAGAGACACAAGTTGATCCACGTGATCATATTCTTAGCCGTGTGCGGTGCCCCCTTCCACCATAGTCCTTGATAATATTGTAGCAGTGCTTAGGCGAAGCCCTGCGATGGTAGTACATCAAGATCATCACCACGCCGTCGTGCTGACGAAAATCTTCCCCGACACTTTGCTGGATCGGAGTCCGGGGATCGTCATCGAGCTGAACGTGTGCTAGAACTCGGAGGCGCCGTAGTTTCGGTGCTTGATCGGTCGGGCCGTGAAGACGTACGACTACATCAACCGCGTTGTCATAATGCTTCCGCTATCGGTCTACGAGGGTACGTAGACAACACTCTCCCCTCTCGTTGCTATGCATCACCATGATCTTGCGTGTCCGTAGGAATTTTTTTGAAATTACTATGTTCCCCAATAGTGGCATCTGAGCCCAGGTTTTATGTGTTGATGTTATATGCACGAGTAGAACACAAGTGAGTTGTGGGTGATATAAGTCATACTGCTTACCAGCATGTCATACTTTGGTTCGGCGGTATTGTTGGACGAAGTGGCCCGTACCGACATTACGCGTACGCTTACACGAGACCGGTTCTCCTGACGTGCTTTGCACATAGGTGGCTTGCGGGTGACAGTTTCTCCAACTTTAGTTGAACCGAGTGTGGCTACGCCCGATCCTTGCGAAGGTTAAAACAACACCAACTTGACAAACTATCGTTGTGGTTTTGATGCATAGGTAAGATTGGTTCTTTCTTAAGCCCGTAGCAGCCACGTAAAACTTGCAACAACAAAGTAGAGGACATCTAACTTGTTTTTGCAGGGCATGTTGTGATGTGATATGGTCAAGACATGATGCTAAATTTTATTGTATGAGATGATCATGTTTTGTAACCGGGTTATCGGCAACTGGCAGGAGCCATATGGTTGTCGCTTTATTGTATGCAATGCAATCGCGCTGTAATGCTTTACTTTATCACTAAGAGGTAGCGATAGTCGTGGAAGCATAAGATTGGTGAGACGACAACGATGCTACGATGGAGGTCAAGGTGTCGCGCCGGTGACGATGGTGATCACGACGGTGCTTCGGAGATGGAGATCACAAGCACAAGATGATGATGGCCATATCATATCACTTATATTGATTGCATTGGATGTTTATCTTTTATGCATCTTATCTTGCTTTGATTGACGGTAGCATTATAAGATGATCTCTCACTAAATTATCAAGAAGTGTTCTCCCTGAGTATGCACCGTTGCGAAAGTTCTTCGTGCTGAGACACCATGTGATGATCGGGTGTGATAGGCTCTACGTTCAAATACAACGGGTGCAAAACAGTTGCACACGCGGAATACTCAGGTTATACTTGACGAGCCAAGCATATACAGATATGGCCTCGGAACACAGAGACCGAAAGGTCGAGCATGAATCATATAGTAGATATGATCAACATAGTGATGTTCACCAATGAAACTACTCCATCTCACGTGATGATCGGACATGGTTTAGTTGATTTGGATCACGTAATCACTTAGAGGATTAGAGGGATGTCTATCTAAGTGGGAGTTCTTAAGTAATATGATTAATTGAACCTAAATTTATCATGAACTTAGTACCTAATAGTATCTTGCTTATGTATGTTTGATTGTAGATAGATGGCCCGTGCTGTTGTTCCGTTGAATTTTAATGCGTTCCTTGAGAAAGCAAAGTTGAAAGATGATGGTAGCAATTACACGGACTGGGTCCGTAACTTGAGGATTATCCTCATTGCTGCACAGAAGAATTACGTCCTGGAAGCACCGCTGGGTGCCAGGCCTGCTGCTGGAGCAACACCAGATGTTATGAACATCTGGCAGAGCAAAGCTGATGACTACTCAATAGTTCAATGTGCCATGCTTTACGGCTTAGAACCGTGACTTCAACGACGTTTTGAACGTCATGGGGCATATGAAATGTTCCAGGAGTTGAAGTTAATATTTCAAGCAAATGCCCGGATTGAAAGATATGAAGTCTCCAATAAGTTCTATAGCTGCAAGATGAGGAAAATAGTTCTGTCAGTGAGCATATACTCAAAATGTCTGGGTATAATAATCACTTGATTCAAATGGGAGTTAATCTTCCAGATGATTGCGTCATTGACAGAATTCTCCAATCACTGCCACCAAGCTACAAGAGCTTCATGATGAACTATAATATGCAAGGGATGAATAAGACTATTCCCGAGCTCTTCGCAATGCTGAAAGCTGCGAAAGTAGAAATCAAGAAGGAGCATCAAGTGTTGATGGTCAACAAGACCACTAGTTTCAAGAAAAAGGGCAAAGGGAAGAAGAAGGGGAACTTCAAGAAGAACAGCAAGCAAGTTGCTGCTCAAGAGAAGAAACCCAAGTCTGGACCTAAGCCTGAAACTGAGTGCTTCTACTGCAAGCAGACTGGTCACTGGAAGCAGAACTGCCCCAAGTATTTGGTGGATAAGAAGGATGGCAAGGTGAACAAAGGTATATGTGATATACATGTTATTGATGTGTACCTTACTAATGCTCGCAGTAGCACCTTGGTATTTGATACTGGTTCTGTTGCTAATATTTGCAACTCGAAACAGGGACTACGGATTAAGCGAAGATTGGCTAAGGACGAGGTGACGATGCGCGTGGGAAACGGTTCCAAAGTCGATGTGATCGCAGTTGGCACGCTACCTCTACATCTACCTTCGGGATTAATATTAGACCTAAATAATTGTTATTTGGTGCCAGCATTAAGCATGAACATTATATCTGGATCTTGTTTGATGCAAGACGGTTATTCATTTAAATCAAAGAATAATGGTTGTTCTATTTATATGAGTAATATCTTTTATGGTCATGCACCCTTGAAGAGTGGTCTATTCTTATTGAATCTCGATAGTAGTGACACACATATTCATAATGTTGAAGCCAAAAGACACAGAGTTGATAATGATGGTGCAACTTATTTGTGGCACTACTGTTTAGGTCATATCGGTGTAAAGCGCATGAAGAAACTCCATACTGATGGACTTTTGGAACCACTTGATTATGAATCACTTAGTACATGCAAACCGTGCCTCATGGGCAAGATGACTAAAACACTGTTCTCCGGTACTATGGAGAGAGCAACATATTTGTTGGAAATCATACATATAGATGTATGTGGTCCGATGAATATTGAGGCTCGTGGCAGATATCGTTATTTTCTCACCTTCACAGATGACTTAAGCAGATATGGGTATATCTACTTAATGAAACATAAGTCTGAAACATTTGAAAAGTTCAAAGAATTTCATAGTGAAGTTGAAAATCATCGTACCAAGAAAATAAAGTTTCTACGATCTGATCGTGGAGGAGAATATTTGAGTTACGAGTTTGGTGTACATTTGAAACAATGCGGAATAGTTTCGCAACTCACGCCACCCGGAACACCACAGCGTAATGGTGTGTCCGAACATCGTAATCGTACTTTACTAGATATGGTGCAATCTATGATGTCTCTTACTGATTTACCGCTATCGTTTTAGGGTTATGCTTTAGAGACGGCCGCATTCACGTTAAATAGGGCACCATCAAAATCCGTTGAGACGACGCCTTATGAACTATGGTTTGGCAAGAAACCAAAGTTGTCGTTTCTGAAAGTTTGGGGCTGCGATGCTTATGTGAAAAAGCTTCAACCTGATAAGCTCGAACCCAAATCCGAGAAATGTGTCTTCATAGGATATCCAAAGGAGACTATTGGATACACCTTCTATCACAGATCCGAAGGCAAGACTTTCGTTGCTAAGAATGGATCCTTTCTAGAGAAGGAGTTTCTCTCAAAAGAAGTGAGTGGGAGGAAAGTAGAACTTGACGAGGTAACTGTACCTGCTCCCTTATTGGAAAGAAGTACATCATAGAAACCTGTTTCTGCGACACCTACACCAATTAGTGAGGAAGCTAATGATAATGATCATGAAACTTCAGGACAAGATACTACTGAACCTCGTAGATCAACCAGATTGAGATCCGCACCAGAGTGGTACGGTAATCCTGTTCTGGAAGTCATGCTGCTAGATCATGATGAACCTACGAACTATGAAGAAGCGATGGTGAGCCCAGATTCCGCAAAATGGCTTGAAGCCATGAAATCTAAGATGGGATCCATGTATGAGAACAAAGTGTGGACTTTGGTTGACTTGCCCGATGATCGGCAAGCAATTGAAAATAAATGGATCTTCAAGAAGAAGACTAACGCTGACGGTAATATTACTGTCTACAAAGCTCGACTTGTCGCAAAAGGTTTTCGACAAGTTCAAGGGGTTGACTACGATGAGACCTCACCCGTAGCAATGCTTAAGTCTGTCCGAATCATGTTAGCAATTGCCGCATTTTATGATTATGAAATTTGGCTGATGGATGTCAAAACTGCATTCCTGAATGGATTTCTGGAAGAAGAGTTGTATATGATGCAATCGGAAGGTTTTGTCGATCGAAAGGGAGCTAATAAAGTGTGCAAGCTCCAGCGATCCATTTATGGACCGGTGCAAGCCTCTCGGAGTTGGAATAAACGCTTTGATAGTGTGATCAAAGCATTTGGTTTTGTACAGACGTTCAGAGAAGCCTGTATTTACAAGAAAGTGAGTGGGAGCTCTGTAGCATTTCTGATATTATATGCGGATGACATATTACTTATTGGAAATGATATAGAATTTCTGGATAGCATAAAGGGATACTGGAATAAGAGTTTTTCAATGAAAGACCTCGGTGAAGCTGCTTACATATTAGGCATAAAGATCTATAGAGATAGATCAAGACGCTTAATTGGACTTTCACAAAGCACATACCTTGACAAGATTTTGAAGAAGTTCAAAATGGATCAAGCAAAGAAAGGGTTCTTGCCTGTGTTACAAGGTGTGAAGTTGAGTCAGACTCAATGCCTGACCACTACAGAAGATAGAGAGAAAATGAAAGATGTTCCCTATGCTTCAGCCATAGGCTCTATCATGTATGCAATGTTGTGTACCAGACCTGATGTGTGCCTTGCTATAAGTCTAGCAGGGAGGTACCAAAGTAATCCAGGAGTGGATCACTGGACAGCGGTCAAGAACATCCTGAAGTACCTGAAAAGGACTAAGGATATGTTTCTCGTATATGGAGGTGACAAAGAGCTCATCGTAAATGGTTACGTTGATGCAAGCTTTGACACTGATCCGGACGATTCTAAATCGCAAACCGGATACGTGTTTACATTAAACGGTGGAGCTGTCAGTTGGTGCAGTTCTAAACAAAGTGTCGTGGCGGGATCTACATGTGAAGCAGAGTACATTGCTGCTTCGGAAGCAGCAAACGAAGGAGTCTAGATGAAGGAGTTCATATCCGATCTAGGTGTCATACCTAGTGCATCGGGTCTAATGAAAATCTTTTGTGACAATACTGGTGCAATTGCCTTGGCGAAGGAATCCAAATTTCACAAGAGAACCAAGCACATCAAAAGACGCTTCAATTCCATCCGGGATCTAGTCCAGGTGGGAGACATAGAGATTTGCAAGATACATACGGATCTGAATGAAGCAGACCCGTTGACTAAGCCTCTTCCACGAGCAAAACATGATCAGCACCAAGGCTCCATGGGTGTTAGAATCATTACTGTGTAATCTAGATTATTGACTCTAGTGCAAGTGGGAGACTGAAGGAAATATGCCCTAGAGGCAATAATAAAGTTATTATTTATTTCCTTATATCATGATAAAAGTTTATTATTCATGCTAGAATTCTATTAACCGGAAACGTAATACATGTGTTAATACATAGACAAACAGAGTGTCACTCGTATGCCTCTACTTAACTAGCTCGTTAATCAAAGATGGTTATGTTTCCTAACCATGGACAAAGAGTTGTCATTTTATTAACGGGATCACATCATTAGTTGAATGATCTAATTGACATGACCCATTCCATTAGCTTAGCACCCAATCGTTTAGTATGTTGCTATTGCTTTCTTCATGACTTATACACGTTCCTATGACTATGAGATTATGTAACTCCCGTGTGCCGGAGGAACACTTTGTTTGCTACCAAACGTCACAACGTAACTGGGTGATTATAAAGGTGCTCTACAGGTGTCTCCAAAGGTACATGTTGGGTTGACGTATTTCGAGATTAGGATTTGTCACTCCGATCGTCGGAGAGGTATCTCTAGGCCCTCTCGGTAATGCACATCACTTAAGCCTTGCAAGCATTGCAACTAATGAGTTAGTTGCAGGATGATGTATTACGGAACGAGTAAAGAGACTTGCCGGTAACAAGATTGAACTAGGTACTGGATACCGACGATCGAATCTCGGGGAAGTAACATACCGATGACAAAGGGAACAACGTATGTTGTTATGCGGTCTGACCGATAAAAGATCTTCATAGAATATGTAGGAACCAATATGGGCATCCAGGTCCCGCTATTGGTTATTGACCGGAGACATGTCTCGGTCATGTCTACATTGTTCTCGAACCCGTAGGGTCCGCACGCTTAAGGTTTCGATGACAATTATATTATGAGTTTATACGTTTTGATGTACCGAAGGTTGTTCGGAGTCCCGGATGAGATCACGGACATGACGAGGAGTCTCGAAATGGTCAAGACATAAAGATTGATATATTGGAAGCCTATGTTTGGATATCAGAAGTGTTCCGGGTGAAATCGGGATTTTACCGGAGTACCGGGAGGTTACCGGAATCCCCCGGGAGATATATGGGCCTTAGTGGGCCTTAGTGGAAAAGAGAAGAGGCAGCCAGAGATGGGCCGCGCGCCCCTCCCCTCGTTTGGTCCGAATAGGACAAGGAGAGGGGGCCGGCCCCCCTTCCTCTTTCCCCCCCTCCGTGAATCCTATTCCAACTAGGAAAAGGGGGGGGGGGGAATCCTACTCCCGGAGAGAGTAGGACTCCTCCTGGCGCGCCTCTCCTAGTCGGCCGCACCCCCCCTTTGAGCCTTTATATACGGAGGCAGGGGCACCCCCTAGAGACACAAGTTGATCCAGGTGATCATATTCTTAGCCATGTGCGGTGCCCCCTTCCACCATAGTCCTCGATAATATTGTAGCAGTGCTTAGGCGAAGCCCTGCGACGGTAGTACATCAAGATCATCACCATGCCGTCGTGCTGACGGAACACTTCCCCGACACTTTGCTGGATCGGAGTCCGGGGATCGTCATCGAGCTGAACGTGTGCTAGAACTCGGAGGCGCCGTAGTTTCGGTGCTTGATCGGTCGGGCCGTGAAGACGTACGACTACATCAACCGCGTTGTCATAACGCTTCCACTGTCGGTCTACGAGGGTACGTAGACAACACTCTCCCCTCTCGTTGCTATGCATCACCATGATCTTGCGTGTGCGTAGGATTTTTTTTTGAAATTACTACGTTCCCCAACAGAGATGCCCATCAATTGATATCAATGAGAGGAGTAGGGATTCCCATGCAACGAATGCACTAAGAGCTATAAGTGTACGAAAGCTCAACATGAAAACTAAGTGGGTGTGCATCTAATTCTATAATGAAAAATTCCCACTAGTATATGAAAGTGACAACATAGAAGACTCTCTATATCAAAAACATGGTGCAACTTTGAAGCACAAGTGTGGAATTAGCATGCCCCTTCCCTCATTATTTTTTTCATTTTTTTCTTTTCTTTTTTCTTTTCTTTTTTTCATTTTTTCTTTTTATGTCTTTTTTTCTCTTTGTCCGGAGTCTCATCCCGACTTGTGGGAGAATCATAGTCTCCATCATCCTTTCCTCACTGGGACATGCTCTAATAATGAATAATGATGATCATCACACTTCTATTTACTTACAACTAAAAGAAATAAAATTACAACTCGATACCTAGAACAAAATATGACTCTATATGAATGCCTTTGGCAGTGTACCAGGATGTGCAATGATCTAGCATAACAACGATATCAAATAAACGGACAAGCCATGGAAATATCATGGTAGCTATCTTACGATCATGTAATTCAATATGATAATGAATGCTCAAGTCATCAAAACGGAGGCGGTGGAAGTTGCATGGCAATATATCTCGGAATGGCTATGGAAAGGCCATAATAGGTAGGTATGGTGGCTATTTTGAGGAAGATATAATGAGGCTTATGTGTGATAGACCATATCATATCACGGGGTTTGCATGCACCGGCGAAGTACTAATACGCATGCCCCTAGGGGGTAGATTGGTAGTAAAAGACAATCGCTCGTCCCCGACCGCCACTCATAAGGAAGACAATCAATAATAAATCATGCTCCAACTTCATATCATAACGAGAGACTATACATGCATGCTTCGGGAATCACAAATCTTAACACCAATATTCCTACTAACCACAACCATTTACTAGTACCTCCCACATATTATCATTTCTATATCACAAAACTATTGCAAGGAATCAAACATATCATATATATCTAGTGATCCACAAGTGTTATGTACGATTTTTTGACTAATAATGCAATTGACCAATTCCCGTTGACTCTCTAAATAGATATAAGTGAAGCATGAAAGTTTAATTCTTTCTATAAAATACCAAGCTCTAATAAATATAAGTGAAGTAGAGCATTCTACGAATAACGGTTTCCTATGTGACGAGAAACAGGCAATCCAAACTTCAAATGATATAAGTGAAGCACATCACTAGTACAGCGAGTTGCTATACAAATGGATTTTTAACCCATTTCCACGAAGGCATTTGGAACCGTCGCCTAGTGAGTGAGTGTGGTAGGGGGGTCCTTCCCACACGACCCAGAAACCACCGGGGATATGCCCTCCTGGCACACACGCTCGACAAAATGAGGTCGTGTGCGACCGGCGAGCAATCAAATACGGTTATACATACAGTAGTGCTAAAAAGGTTCAATTATACAGGCGAAATCGTTTCCGGTCATAAGTTCATCCCACACAGTCAGTCCCCGCTAAACGTTTCCATTCGTATATACATCCAACATAGTTGCTCCAAGGAAAACGTTTCAGTTCGCAGGTACATCAGACACAATTTTCCCCGTTAAAACGTTTGTGATAGCGTTTCCATTGCACACGGTATTAACAATTTTATTGTTTGTGTTATTGAATGCATCGCACACGGTGCGTAGAAGAAACTCTGTGGCAAAGGCTGTCCGTCACACACAACCTTTATGTGGTAAACGTTTGTGCCAGGTGGCCTAACGCAAACAGTTTTCAAGATGATGTCGTGTGTGTTTGTTCATTGATCCAACACGGTTTATTCCTAAAAACGGTGTGCGTTGCCTGAGGTCATCGCCCACGGTGTTTTCTCAATAACCATTTGCAATAGAAAAAACCCAATTAGCAGGGTAATTATCCTATTATTAATAATCCATTTATTAATCTAATTGAAATTTCATATTAAGCACACAATATATTTCATTTTCATAATTGAAATACATCAGAGTACAATATAGCTTCAGCACTTAGCTACCCCATTACACAACTGCACCAGCACCAAGTTTCACATGCAACATCTATAACCTTTCGAAATTAGCATCATAGACGGTACATAGATAGATGTATCTCATCTGGAAAACTGCTGAAGTAGAAGGCGAATATTGAGTCTTCATTGTTGTTGAAGGTCTTTGCAAGTCTAGGCCAGTGCCTGTGGATGATTGACTGTCCATCCTTCATCCTCTTCAGGAACACATCAATATTGAACCGTGGGTGTTGTATGAATTGTTGAGGAACGTAGCATCCAATTTAAAAAAATCCTATGATCACGCAAGTTCTATCTACGAGATGCATAGCAATGAGATGGGGAGAGTATGTCCACGTACCCTCGTAGACCAAAAGCGGAACCGTTAGGTTAACACAGTTGATGTAGTTGAACGTCTTCACGATCCAACCGATCCAAGTACCGAATGTAGGGCACCTCTGTGTTCAGCACATGTTCATCTCGATGACGTCCATCGAGCTCTTAATCTAGTAGAGGGTCGAGGGAGAGTTCCGACAACACGACAGCATGGTGACGGTGATGGTGATGTGATCCGTGCAAGGCTTCGCCTAAGCACTATGATGCTATGACCGGAGGAGTAAACTGTGGAGGGGGGGCACCGCACACGGCTAAGAAACAACTGTTGTGTCTTTAGGGTGCCCCCTGCCCACGTATATAAAGGAGGGGGAGGAGGAGGCCGGCCCAAGGGGGGGCGCCAAGAGGGGGGAGTCCTACTAGGACTCCGTTCCTAGTAGGATTCGGCCCCCCTCCTTCCTTCCAACGGAGAGGGGAAAGGGGGGAGAGGGAGAAGGAAAGGGAGTCGCGCCACCCACCCCTTGTCCATTAACTTTCCCGGGGGGGGGGGGTCCGGTAACCTCCCGGTACTCTGAAAAATCCCTAAACCTCTTCGGAACCATTCTGGTGTCCGTATATAACCTTCCAATATATGAATCATTACCTCTCGACCATTTCGAGACTCCTCGTCATGTCCGTGATATCATCCGGGACTCCGAACAAACTTCGGTCACCAAAACACATAACTCATAATACAAATCGTCATCGAACGTTAAGCATGCGAACCCTACTGGTTCGAGAACTATGTAGACATGACCAAGACACATCTCCGGTCAATAACCAATAGTGGAACCTGGATGCTCGTATTGGTTCCTACATATTCTACGAAGATCTTTATCGGTCAAACCGCATAACAACATATGTTATTCCCTTTGTCATCGGTATGTTACTCGCCCGAGATTCGATTGTCGGTATCATCATACCTATTTCAATCTCGTTACCGGCAAGTCTCTTTACTCATTCCGTAGTGCATCATCCCGTAACTAACTCATTAGTCACATTGCTTGCAAGGCTTAAAGTGATGTGCATTATCGAGAGGGCCCAGAGATACCTCTCTGATACATGGAGTGACAAATCCTAATCTTGATCTATGCCAACTCAACAAACACCTTCGGAGACACCTGTAGAGCATCTTTATAATCACCCAGTTATGTTGTGACGTTTGATAGCACACAAGGTGTTCCTCCGGCATCCCGGAGTTGCACAATCTCATAGTTAGAGGAATATGCATAAGTCATCAAGAAAGCAATAGCAATAAAACTAAACGATCATAATGCTAAGCTAACGGATTGGTCTTGTCCATCACATCATTCTCTAAGGATGTGATCCCGTTCATCAAATAACAACACATGTCTATGGTCAGGAAACTTAACTATCTTTGATTAACGAGCTAGTCAAGTAGAGGCATGATACGTCTCTGTTGTATCTACTTTTCCAAACACTTTTGCCCTTGTTTTGGACTCTAACTTGCATGATTTGAATAGAACTAACCCGGACTGACGCTGTTTTCAGCAGAATTGCCATGGTGTTATTTCTGTGCAGAAACAAAAGTTCTCAGAATGACCTGAAAATCAACGGAGAATTATTTTGGAATATATAAAAAATACGGGAAGGAAGATCCACATTAGGGGGCCTCCACCTGTCCACGAGGGTGGGGGCGCGCCCTACCCCCATGTGCGTGCCCCCTTGCCTCGTGGGCCCCCTGATGCTCCATCGACCTCAACCCTGACTCCATATATTCATTTTCACGGAGAAAAAACCAAGGAGAAGGATTCATCACATTTTACGATACGGAGCCACCGCCAAGCCCTAAACTCTCTCGGGAGGGCTGATCTGGAGTCCATTCGGGGCTCCAGAGAGGGGAATCCGTCGCCATCGTCATCATCAACCTTCCTCCATCACCAATTTCATGATGCTCACGCCATGCGTGAGTAATTCCATCGTAGGCTTGCTGGACGGTGATGGGTTGGATGAGATTTATCATGTAATCGAGTTAGTTTTGTTAGGGTTTGATCTCTAGTATCCACTATGTTCGAGATTGATGTTGCTATGACTTTTCTATGCTTAATGCTTGTCACTAGGGCCAGAGTGCCATGCTTTCAGATCTGAACCTATTATGTTTTCATGAATATATGAGAGTTCTTGATCCTATCTTGCAAGTCTATAGTCACCTACTATGTATTATGATCCGGCAACCCCGAAGTGACAATAATCGGGACCACTCCCGGTGATGACCGTAGTTTGAGGAGTTCATGTATTCACTATGTGTTAATGCTTTGGTCTGGTACTCTATTAAAAGGAGGCCTTAATATCCCTTAGTTTCCACTAGGACCCCGCTGCCACGGGAGGGTAGGAGAAAAGATGTCATGCAAGTTCTTTTCCATAAGCATGTATGACTATATTCGGAATACATGCTTACATTGCATTGATAAATTGGAGCTAGTTCTGTGTCACCCTAGGTTATGACTGTTACATGATCAATCGCATCCTGCATAATTCTCTATCACCGATCCATTGCCTACGAGCTTTCCATATATTGTTCTTCGCTTATTTACTTTTCCGTTGCTATTGTTATCATCACTATAAAACACCAAAAATATTACTTTTGCTACCGTTACCTTTTGCTACCGTTACCGCTACTATCATATTACTCTGCTACTAAATACTTTGCTGCAGATATTAAGTTTCCAAGTGTGGTTGAATTGACAACTCAGCTGCTAATACTTGAGAATATTCTTTGGCTCCCCTTGTGTCGAATCAATAAATTTGGGTTGAATACTCTACCCTAAAAAACTGTTGCAATCCCCTATACTTGTGGGTTATCAAGACTATTTTCTGGCGCCGTTGCCGGGGAGCATAGCTCTATTCTTTGAGTCACTTGGGATTTATATCTGCTGGTCACTATGAAGAACTTGAAAGATGCGAAAACAAAAAATTATCCCTCAACTACGACGGGAGGTAAGGAACTGCCATCTAGCTCTACACTTGATTCACCTTCTGTTTTGAGTAAGCTTGCAACACCTAAACCTGCATCTGCTATTAATTCTGATATGTCGCATATTATTGATGATGCCACTTCTGCTATGCATGATACTTATGATGAAACTACTTCTATGCTAGATACTACTGTGCCACTTGGTGAATTTCTTGATGAACAACTTGCTAGGGCTAGAGAGAATGAAATTATTGAAAATGATAGTATTGATGAAAGTGATGATGAAGGCTCTCCTAATAAATATGAATTGCTTGTTGTGCCTGAGGGCTATGTTATGGATGAAGAAACTAAAAGAGACTTTCTTGCATGCAATGATAGAAGTGATCTTAAGAAATTATTAGCTAAGATTAAACAAAAAACTCTGAATGCTAGAATGAAATATGATCCTGCTTATGCTACTTCACCTATCTTTGTTACCGATAAGGATTATGAATTCTCTATTGATCCTGATATAATTACTTTGGTTGAACCTGATCCTTTTTATCGTTATGAATCTGAAACTGTTGTGGCACATCTTACTAAATTAAATGATATGGCCACCCTGTTCACTAATGATGAGAGAACTCGCTACTTTTATATCCTTAAAATATTTTCATTCTCATTAAAGGGTGATGCTAAGATATGGTTTAATTCTCTTGATCCTAGTTGTGTGCATAGTCCCCAGGATATGATTTATTACTTCTCTGCTAAATATTTCCCTGCTCATAAGAAACAAGATGCCTTAAGGGATATATATAATTTTGTGCAAATTGAAGAAGAGAGTCTCCCACAAGCTTGGGGGAGGCTTCTCCAATTACTCAATGCTTTGCCTGATCACCCTCTTAAGAAAAATGAAACACTTGATATCTTTTATAATGGACTAACCGATGCTTCCAGAGATTACTTGGATAGTTGTGCTGGTTCTGTTTTCAGGGAAAGAACACTAGATGAAGCTGAAATTCTATTGAATAATATGTTGACAAATGAAAATAATTGGACACTTCCTGAGCCAACTCCTGAGCCAACTCCTGAGACTATTCCTAAACTAACTCCGAAGAAAAGAGGTGTTCTATTTCTCAGTCCTGAAGATATGCAAGAGGCAAAGAAATCTATGAAAGAAACGGGTATTAAAGCTAAAGATGTTAATAATTTACCTCCTATTGAAGAAATACATGGTCTTAATTTACCGCCTATTGAAGAAACACATGGTCTTGATAACCCGACACAGGTAGTAATGCTAAATTCTCTCTATAGATATGATAAAGCTGAAATCCCTCCTACTAAGTTTGCTAGCCAATGTTTGGATGAGTTTGATAACTTTATGGTTAAGCAAGAAGACTTCAATGCTTATTTTGGTAGACAATTAAAACAAAATGCTTATATGATTGAACACTTGGGTGATTATATGTCTAGAGTTAAAGGTGAACTTAAACTCATTAGTAAACATGCTTCTATTGTTACCACTCAAGTAGAACAAGTACTTAAAGCTCAAAATGATTTGCTCAATGAATTGAATAGTAAGAATAATGGCTATGTTGTTAGAGTGGCTACTAGAACTGGTAAAATGACTCAGGAACCTTTGTATCCTAAAGGCCACCCTAAGAGAATTGAGCAATATTCTCAGAGAAATAATATAGATGCACCTAGTCCTTCTAAAAGGAAGAAAAAGAAAAATGATAGGACTTTGCATGCTTCTAGTGAACCTGTTATTGACATACCTGAGAATCCCAATGATATCTCTATTTCTGATGCTGAAACACAATCTGCTAATGAACATGAAACTAGTGATAATGTTAATGATAATGTTCATATTGATGCTCAACCTAGCAATGATAATGATATAGAAGCTGAACCTGCTGTTGATCTTGATAACCCACAATCAAAGAATCAACGTTATGATAAAAGAGACTTTGTTGCTAGGAAACACGGTAAGGAAAGAGAGCCTTGGGTTCAGAAACCCATGCCTTTTCTTCCTAAGCCATCCAAGAAAAAGGATGATGCGGATTTTGAGCGCTTTGCTGAAATGATTAGACCTATCTTTTTGCGTATGCGCTTGACTGATATGCTTAAAATGAATCCTTATGCTAAGTACATGAAAGATATTGTTACTAATAAAAGAAAGATACCGGAAGCTGAAATTTCCACCATGCTTGCTAATTATACTTTTAAGGGTGGAATGCCTAAGAAACTAGGAGATCCAGGAGTACCAACTATACCATGCTCCATTAAAAGAAACTATGTTAGAACTGCTTTATGTGATCTTGGAGCCAGTGTTAGTGTTATGCCTCTCTTTTTATATCATAGACTTGATTTGAATAAGTTGACACCTGCCGAAATATCTTTGCAAATGGCTGATAAATCAACTGCTATACCTGTCGGTATTTGTGAGGATGTTCCTGTTGTAGTTGCAAACGTTACTATTTTAACAGACTTTGTTATTCTTGATATTCCCGAGGATGATAGTATGTCTATTATTCTTGGAAGACCCTTTTTGAATACTGTAGGGGTTGTTATTGATTGCAACAAGGGCAATGTCATTTTTCATGTTAATGGTAATGAGCATACGGTACACTTTCTGAGAAAACAACCTCAAGTTCATAGTATAAACTCTATTGGAAAAATTCCATCGATTATTTTTGGAGGTTTTGAATTTCCTCTTCCTACTGTCAAGAAGAAATATGATATTCTTGTTGTTGGGGATGTGCATATCCCTGTTGAGGTAACCTAGTGTTATTCAAAAATTCTCTGGTTCCATGTTACTTGGAATGAGTTTGTTAACAAGACTTGATCAACCTTGTTAGTGGATTCCTTTTGATGAGCATGAGATGGATAAATTTAGAAAACACAACTCTCTGTACCCTCTTTTTACTTTCTGTTATTTATATTAAATAAAGCAGAAATATTAATTTATGTCTGTTTTCTGAATTATCCATGCAATATAAAAATACCCCGAAAATAAAAGTTCTCCTAATGCCTTGAAATTTAAATATGATTTTTTCTGGAACATTTGAGAATATCTGGCACTGAGAACACAGCAGGGGGAGCAAGCACCTGGCCACGAGGGTCCACGGCGCGCCCACCCCCTGGGCGCGCCCCCTGCCTCGTGGGCCCATGGTGGCTCCCCTACACTTATTCCTGCAGACACACACTTCTTCTTCCTCCCAAAAAATCACCATCCATCTCAAGCACGAGTTCTAGCTCATTTTGCTGCGATTTTCGATCTCCTTGCTCAAAGCACCTCTCACAAAACTGCTTTGGGGGATTGTTCCTTGGTATGTGACTCCTCCATTGGTCCAATTAGTTTTTGTTCTAGTGCTGCAAATTTGTGCTACCTAGGTGACCATGTTCTTGAGCTTGCATGTCAAATTTATATGGTTCCAAGTAGTTCTAATGCCTGATATAGGCTCTAGGCACTTGTAGGAGTAGTTGCTATCAATTTTGTTGAGTTTGATTTACTTTTATTTGAAGTTACTAAAAATTACAGATTTTTTCAGAAAATAATGAAGAGATTTTTGAGGGGCTCATCGAGCCGAAGCTCGAAGGAAAAGCAAAATGAGGAAGTAGAGAGGCCCAAATAGAATTTGCCTCACACCGCGGAGGTTCGGCCGTGTGAATGGCCTTCCGATGATTTCTTGAGAGCAGCTGGGATTTATGATGATTTTTATGAATTGGCTAAGAATGCAGGCCTCACCGACTTCCTCCGCGACCAACACGAAAGTATCTCTTACTCACCAATACTTTTGTGCAAAACTTCTACCATTATCCTAGGGAATCACCTCCTTCAGTAGAGTTTCATTTATATGATGTGGTTAAGAAGATGTCACTAGATGAATTTTGCAGGGTTTGCAAAATACCTTTCGAGGGTAGCTTAGAGGAACCACATCGTAGAGATGTGGACGGGTTTAGTTCACACTATCACTGTAGGGGAAACTAGGAAAGTTTCCAATGCAAGAATCACTAGCATACATTTTCCTATTTTATGCTACTTTGCAAGATTTGCTAGTCGTTGCTTAATTGGTCGCGGAAACTGTGGAAACCTTAGTGTTCCTGATATTATTATTTTGTTCCATGGTTTATTCCGTGACGACTCTGTTAGTATGGGCGGTATTATTGCCAAACGGTTAAGTCTGAACCATACAAAGGGCCCCATCTTTAGAGGTGTCTATGCTTCACGCCTTGCTGCATACTATAACATACCTATTAGGAACTACAAAAAGGAAGAAAAATTGTTGCCTACTATTTATTTAGATTATAAAAGTATGGTAGCACATGATTTTATTGTTAAGAATAGGGAAAATGAGCTTAAATACAAATTGTTCTTTCATAAACATCACCCTGAGACTATACCCTGCCTGCCTCTTCCTTGTTTGATTTATCTGCAGGCAAGTACCTTGTTCCGTTGGAGGCTATTCACGCCTACTGGAACCTTGCATTAGCGGCAGAGCCAGAGCTGAAACCACAATTTGAGCCTCCACAATAGTCTGATTACCAGTGGGATCCGGAGGCGATTGCGAGCCAGTGGCAATCTGACTATGCATCTCAGTACGACCCCAACTACAACTTTGGATATCTGCCAGGCCATCCGTGGAAATAGACCAACTTAGGCCAAAAGCCTAAGCTTGGGGGAGTACGTATTTCCCACCGACATTACATTCATGTTCACAAACTCATTGCTACTTGTCGGTGCTCATACTTTTTCATTGTATCATCCATACTAGTTTATTTCCTTTTTATGCTTTCTTCTTGTGTGTTTGATAAACCTTAAGAAAAAACAAAAAAATTAGTTATAGATTTTAGCTAGCTTTAATTTCTATGCTTGTAGTAGTAATTAAAAAGAAAACCCAAAAAGATTTCCTGTTCTTCTTTTGCTTGTTGGGAGTTTTCCCGTGTAAATAGTTTTATTTCTTTTCTTTTCTTTGGGGGTCGATAGGAGAAGACCTTAATTAAACTGTTGAAGTGGCTCTTATATGCATTATTGTTGATCTGACAAATGAGCCCATATTGCCTTGTCTTCTCCTATTTATTGAATGCTTGCAGATTCCAGCCTAGTCCAATGCACGTGCACTGTTATTATTATTCACATCATTCAGTCATGCAAGTGAAAGGCAATTATGACGATATATGATGGACTGATTGAGATGGAAGAAGCTTGTATGAACTCGACCTCTCTTGTTTTTGTAAATATGATTAGTTCATCGTTCCTGATTCTGCCTACTATGAATAAACATGTTTGCAATGACAATTAGAGATTATAGTTTCTTATGCTAGAGCTCTGGTGTTGCGATCCCCTATACTTGTGGGTTATCAAGGCATACTAGGGACACTCTGTTTTGTCTATGTATTCACACATGTACTAAGTTTCCGGTTAATACAATTCTAGCATGAATAATAAAAATTTATCATGATATAAGGAAATATAAATAACAACTTTATTATTGCCTCTAGGGCATATTTCCTTCAGTCTCCCACTTGCACTAGAGTCAATAATCTAGATTACATAGTAATAATTCTAACACCCATGCAGTCTTGGTGTTGATCATGTTTTGCTCATGGAAGAGGCTTAGTCAATGGGTCTGCAACATTCAGATCCATATGTATTTTGCAAATCTCTATGTTTCCCTCCTTGACTTGATCACGTATGGAACTGAAGCGTCTCTTGATGTGTTTGCTTCTCTTGTGAAATCTGGATTCCTTCACCAAGGAAATTGCTCCAGTATTGTCACAAAGATTTTCATTAGACCCGATGCACTGGGTATTACGCCTATATCGGATATGAACTCCTTCATCCAGACACCTTCATTTGCTGCTTCCGAAGCAGCTATGTACTGTGCTTCACATGTAGATCCCATCGCGATGCTCTGCTTGGAACTGCACCAACTTACAGCTGCACCATTCAATATAAATACGTATCCGGTTTGTGATTTAGAGTCATCCGAATTAGTGTCAAAGCCTGCATCGATGTAACCATTTACCACAAGCTCTTTGTCACCTCCATAAACGAGAAACATATCCTTAGTCCTTTTCAGGTATTTCAGGATGTTCTTGACCGCTGTCCAGTGATCCACTCCTGGATTACTTTGGTACCTCCCTGCTAAAATTATAGCAAGCCACACATCAGGTCTGGTACACAACAGTGCATACATGATAGAACCTATGGCTGAGGCATAGGGAATGACTTTCATTTTCTCTCTATCTTCTGCAGTGGTCAGGCATTGAGTCTGACTCAACTTCACACCTTGTAACATAGGCAAGAACCCTTTCTTTGACTAGTCCATTTTGAACTTCTTCAAAACTTTATCAAGGTATGTGCTTTGTGAAAGTCCAATTAAGCGTCTTGATCTATCTCTATAGATCTTGATGCCTAATATATAAGCAGCTTCACCGAGGTCTTTCATTGAAAAATTATTATTCAAGCATCCTTTTAAGCTATCCAGAAATTCTGTATTATTTCCAATCAACAATATGCCATCCACATATAATATTAGAAATACTACAGAACTCCCACTCACTTTCTTGTAAATACAGGCTTCTCCAAAAGTATGTATAAAACCATATGCTTTGATCACACTATCAAAGCGTATATTCCAACTCCGAGAGGCTTGCACCAGTCCATAAATGGACCGCTGGAGGTTGCACACTTTGTTAGCACCTTTAGGATCGACAAAACCTTCTAGTTGCATCATATACAACTCTTCTTTAAGATATCCATTAAGGAATGCAGTTTTGACATCCATTTGCCAAATTTCATAATCATAAAATGCGGCAATTGCTAACATGATTCGGATAGACTTAAGCATCACTACAGGTGAGAAGGTCTCATCATAGTCAACTCCTTGAACTTGTCGAAAACCTTTCGCAACTAGTCGAGCTTTGTAGACAGTAACATTACCGTCAGCGTTAGTCTTCTTCTTGAAGATCCATTTATTCTCTATGGCTTGCCGATCATCGGGCAAGTCAGCCAAAGTCCACCCTTTGTTCTCATACATGGATCCCATCTCAGATTTCATGGCCTCAAGCCATTTTGCGGAATTTGGGCTCATCATCGCTTCCTCATGGTCAAGTAACATGACCTCCAGAACAGGATTATCGTACAACTCTGGTGCGGATCGTACTCTGGTTGACCAACGAGGTTCGGTAGTAACTTGATCTGAAGTTTCATGATCATCATCATTAGCTTCCTCACTAATTGGTGTAGGAATCACTGGAACTGATTTCTGTGATGAACTACTTTCCAATTCGGGAGAAGGTACAATTACCTCATCAAGTTCTACTTTCCTCCCACTCACTTCTTTCGAGAGAAACTCCTTCTCTAGAAAGGATCCATTCTTAGCAACGAATATCTTGCCTTCGGATCTATGATAGAATGTGTAGCCAATAGTCTCCTTTGGGTATCCTATGGATACACATTTGTCCGATTTGGGTTCGAGCTTATCAGGTTGAAGCTTTTCCACATAAGCATCATAGCCCCAAACTTTAAGAAATGACAGCTTAGATTTCTTGCCAAACCATAGTTCATACGGTGACGTATCAACAGATTTAGATGGTGACCTATTTAACGTGAATGCAGCCGTCTCTAAAGCATAACCCCAAAACAATGGTGGTAAATCGGTAAGAGACATCATAGATTGCACCATATCTAATAAAGTACGGTTATGACGTTCGGACACACCATTACGCTGTGGTGTTCCAGGTGGCGTGAGTTCCGAAACTATTCCACATTGTTTCAAATGAAGACCAAACTCATAATTCAAATATTCACCTCCATGGTCAGATCGTAGAAACTTATTTTCTTGTTACGATGATTTTCCACTTCACTCTGAAATTCTTTGAAATTTTCAAATGTTTCAGACTTATGTTTCATTAAGTAGATATACCCATATCTGCTCAAATCATCTATGAAGGTTAGAAAATAACGATACCCACCGCGAGCCTCAACACTCATCGTACCACATACATCAGTATGTATTATTTCCAATAAGTTAGTTGCTCACTCCATTGTTCCAGAGAACGGAGTCTTAGTCATCTTGCCCATGATGAATGGTTCACAAGCATCAAGTGATTCCAAAGGCCCATCAGTATGGAGTTTCTTCATGCACTTTACACCAATATGACCTAAACGGCAGTGCCACGAATAAGTTGCACTATCATTATTAACTTTTCATCCTTTGGCTTCGATATTATGAATATGTGTATCACTACCATCGAGATTCAACAAAAATAGACCACTCATCAAGGGTGCATGACCATAAAAGATATTACTCATATAAATAGAACAACCGTTATTCTCTGATTCAAATGAATAACTGTCTCGCATCAAACAAGATCCAAATGTAATGTTCATGCTCAACGCTGGCACCAAATAACAATTATTTAGGTCTAAAACTAATCCCGATGGTAGATGTAGAGGTAGCATGCCGACGGCGATCACATCGACTTTGGAACCATTTCCCACGCGCATCGTCACCTCGTCCTTAGCAAATCCTCGTTTAATCTGTAGCCCTTGTTTCGAGTTGCAAATATGAGCAACAGAACCAGTATCAAATACCCAGGCGCTACTACGAGCATTAGTAACACTACAAAAAAAGACACTTCTGTGATGATACGTGTTTGTCACAGTAGGTCACGTTTTCTGTCATGCATGTACATCCATGCAGATTTTATGACAGAATCAAGATAGTCATACATGTGCTGTCATAGAAGTGTTCCATGACATTACCAAAATTATCATCACAGAAGTGTTCACTTCCATGACGATAAATGCCGCGTCATGGAAGTGCTTTCGTCAAGGGTGACCGACACGTTGCATCCATTGTAACGGGTCGCCGTTAAGCTATCGGGTCCGGTTTTGGATCCAATAACCTGCTAACAACCACGACCAATGACGATTTTCCACCTGTAAAATTCTCATTGGCCGACAGAACCACGTGTCAGCTCCGCGTTGGCACAAGTGTCACTCATCCAATGGGCAAGATGTGCATATGATATGTCGACACCTGGATCGGCCCAACAGTGGCCCATTCAGGTTAAAAGGCCGGGCTTGTCAAAATAAGCGGGCCGGCCCATTAGCGGCCTACTTGAGTTAGGCCCATTTACAAGCACGGCCCATACAAGTTACATAGAATCGGCCCATCAAAGGACCATTCTACATTTGACAATTTCTAGCCCATCGTCAGTTTTAGACTGTTAATGGCCCACTACATCTTTGGGCCCAATTGTGGCCCGAGCTTCTTCCTCCTGTTAGCGTCCCATCGTCAGTTCTAGCCCGTTAACGGACCAGAACGTCTTTTCTCCTTTTCTCGGCCCATTCTGCAGTTGGGCCAATTCTAGCCTGTCGTGACATTAGGCTTGTAATTGGCCCATTCGGTAAATGGGCCAACTCCTAGCCCATTTTGTCTCTCGGCCTGTTAACGACCCGCACAATAGTTGGGCCTTTGACTTTAGGTCCATTAGGGGCCCATGTTCCGCAGGGCATCATTCCAGCCCAGCGCGACTTTCGGCCTGTTAAAAGCCTAGTTTGCAAATTGGGCCTTGTCGGTGTCAAAACCGGCGGATCTCCGGTAGGGGGTCCCAAACTGTGTGTCTAAGGCGGATGGTAACATGAGGGAGGGGGCACGATGTTTACCTAGGTTCGGGCCCTCTTGATGGAGGTAATACCCTACATCCTGCTTGGTTGTTCTTGATGATATGAGTATTACAAGAGTTGATCTACCATGATATTGGAGAGGCTAAACCCTAGAAGCTAGCCTATGGTATGATTGTATGTTATCCTACGGACTAAAACCCTCCGGTTTATATAGACACTGAGGGGGCTAGGGTTACACAAGGTCGGTTACAAAGGAGGAGATATACATATCCGTATTGCCTAGCTTGCCTTCCATGCCAAGTAAAGTCCCATCCGGACACAAGATGAAGTCTTCAATATTGTATCTTCATGGTCCAACAGTCCGGCCAAAGGATATAGTCCGGACGTCCGGAGACCCCCTAATCCAGGACTCCCTCAGTAGCCTCCGAACCAGGCTTCAATGACGTCAAGTCCGGCACGTAGTATTGTCTTCGGCATTGCAAGGCGAGTTCTTCTCAAATTTTGAATGTTTGTTAAGTAGTGTCCGGACCCATAAATGTTGGACTTCTTGGCTTCTGCGCCTAATAAGGGCTATCTTCCATGCATCGAATGAATACGAGGAGCCAGGGCATTTTTACATTCACCCCCTAGCCAGATAAATAAATTGTTTATTAAAGGGATGGGGATTCCTAGATCCAATCCATACCATCCTCCCACAGCGAGAATCCATCGGAGCATTCTTTCGGAAAAATCCATTCCAACATGACCGACCACCGGAGCTCCTCCTCTCGCCCCCGCAGCCCTAAGCCCGGTGATTGGGAGAGATGCTCCATCCCACACAGTCGATTAGTCGAACTGCAGACTCAGGGATTTCTCCCTCCAGCGTATATGGTTCCCGTCCGAGCCAGGCTCGCCACCTACAATGGCGGGGAGCAAGCGGAGAGCTTCCCCAGCCCCTCTACGGGGGAGCGGGTGTGCCTTGTTCCTTACTTATTAAGGGGACTCGGATTTCCAATTTATCCGTTCCTTTGCGGGCTCCTGGAGTTTTACGGCCTCCAACTGCATAATTTCACCCCTGCTTCCATATTACACATCGCCGGCTATGTCGCTTTTGCGAGTTATTCCTGGGCTGCGAGGCTCATTTTGAGCTGTGGAAGAGGTTATTTTGCCTCGTCCCTCGCACACATAAGGGGTCACTTTACCAAGTGGGCGGAGCCGAAATATGGTGCATCGCCGAAACCGGATACCCGTCTGGTACTCTGAAGACTGGCCTTCGAAATGGATTTATATGGAGGGCGTCCCCCTTCCGGACCCTGTTCGGCGGGGTCTTCCTGAGTTCAACAATGCTCCTCTGAAGAAACGCCAAAGCTGGCGCCCACGGAGCCCCCAGGAGGAAGACAACGGAGAAGTCCTTTACCTGATGAACCGGATTAAAGCGCTGGCTCAATCAGGATTGACAGTAATCGAGGTTGTGTCAATATGCATAATGCGGGGAGTGCAGCCACTTCAATATCGAAGGCACCCCCTGTGGTGTTTTAACTCGGAAGATGATGCCACCCGTTGCGGGCGTAAGGGACCAGACTCTGCTGCTGCTTTAGCAAAAATTCTGTCCGAGTTGTTAAAGGGAGAGGAAGAGGAGTTCATCCGCATCAAGCCATGGGATGGATTCTCCATGTACAATCCTCCAAGCTGGGTGAGTTATATCTCCTTACTCCCATTCTTCCCACATTTTTTGTCGTACGTACTTATATTACCTTGCCATTTTACGGCAGGAACTGCGAAAAGCTGTAAGGGAGGTCAACAACCCATCTCCACAACCAAGGACCCTGACCGGGCCCTCGGTCCCGGACTCGAAGAAGATCCGGACATATTCGTGGAGCTGATAGACAAACAGTTCTATCAATTGAGCTGTGATCACGCCATGGTGGCCATTACGGCCGACTATCCCGGACTGCTCCCTGCGTCGCACATAAGAAAAACCAAAATCCCAACTCCAAAAACCACGATCCCCTTTTAGACACTTCACCTACCATACACATATGGTGTTTTACAGGGAAGGCATTCGGGACGCCGTGCCGAACCCGCAGCAACTCACCAACAAGAGGCACCGAGGCCGGGTAGGCCAAAAAGGAAGGCGTTCAGGATGGAGACGCCAGCGCAGAGGTATGAAAAAAACCCCGCTCCGTGGTTGTCGTCTTTCTCAAAATGTAATGACGTCCATGTTTCTTTAATAGAAAAAATGCTCGCCGGAATATGTTCGGAGAGGCTGCCGATCACGATTCCACTAGTCGGGCTCCAGGGCCGGACATAGAGGCGGAAGCCGACATGGGGTGGATGCTGGATACTCCTCCTACAGTGGATGCGGATAGACTGTCCGCTACAAATTCAGAAGTGGAGAGCGCCATGAATCATAGGCGTCGTCGGGCCGTACTCCGTGATGCTTGCTTCTCACCAGAGGCATTTGATGCCTTCAATTCTGGAGACGCGTACCTCTGTGCTGCTCAAAATGGTCTAGCCAGAGCCATGAACCAGTATGCAAGGGATGTACGGGTAAGTAAATCTGACGATTATATGTATCAGTAGCCCTTGAGACTTGAAACAGTTTACGCAACTGATTTAAGGATCAATATTTGTGCAGGTTCTTACGGAGAAGAATTCCCAACTGTCTCAAGAGCTGGACGAGTGCAATGCCCAGCTGGAAGCCGCTGTTGCCGCCTTGAAGGAGTCCAAAAAGGGCCCCCCTAGTAACTCCTTTGTCTATTGCAAAGAATATCAGTACCAGGTAGTATGCGGCGTATATGCACACCTAACAATAGATGTTGCAGGTGGCCCCGGAGTGAATCCGGAGGCTGTGGAGGCGAATACGGCACGTGATGATCGACAGCGAAACACTCGCGAGCGTGTGCTGACGCGAGTCAGGCAGGAGAAAAATGATCTCCAAGATGCCAATATCCGGCTGGGCATGGAACTGAAGGACGTCCGAGCCTAGCTTGCGGACTTTGTGAAGGAGAATAAACGGCTTCAGCGCGGTATTTTTAGTAAGTGCTTGAATGAACTTTTTAAAGGAGTTCGGCGAAGAAGCCTGCTAACAACGTTATATCTGCAGGTATGCTGACGGGTCGTCCCGCGGAGGAGATGCCTGGGTCCTCGGGTGATCTTCTGCCAGAGCTCTCACAACTGCACGAACAAGTTAGGCAGGTGATGTAGAGTATTGCCCAAGCCTTGTGGCCGTCCGCATTCCCGGTAGGAGGAATGGGGGAGCTTATAGAGAAGCTGAAGGGAGCATGGCGGCACTTCTGGTTATGGAAGATATCAGCCTGCCGACAAGGTGCATGGGAAGCCTGGGCTATGGTGAAGACACGATACACCAAGGCTGACCCAAACCACATGGCCGAGGTCGGACCTGTGGGGCCTGATGGGAAAGAGATCCCTGTCAGTTTAGTGTATGATCAAGTAGAGTTAGCCGCAAAGTATTCCCAACAGGATTGTAGGCTAGACAGCCTATTGGATGGTATAGAAGAAGAATTTAATCAGTCTTAGTGACCATGTACTTCAAGTGACATATGTAATGTCCCTAGCCGGATTGTAAATCATTTTTCATGGCGGACCTTTTCGCTTCGACCTCTGGACCCGATAGTCCAGAGTGTATCCAAATACCCACTCGGTTATATAAAAACCGGGGTATGCATGGAAACCAGGCGTAGGGGTCATAAGTGCTTGAACAGACAAGTACCCAACTAGCTATGTTATATTACATGGGTAGTAAGAAACATCTTCGAGGGAGAATAGTTCCGTTAAGGGTTCCTTTCCCTGGGCATGCCCTAATGTGCATGTCCAAACTGCGAGACACAGGTTAAAAACATCTGGGAGCGTGTAGTAATTTAAATGAATGTCATCTTTTATTCACCGACCGAATATTCCCTTAAGAACGCTAGCTTTCGACTTCACCCAGTCTGAGGTACACATCCGGCTGACCCGGCAGTAACAATCACAGAGGTGCCCCCCTTATGCCCTTGTCGAATTAATGGGAACGTAGGGCATAAACAGAAAAGCCAGGCAACCCATCTTGGCCAAAACTTAAGTCACATCGATGCATATAATGGCGAAAAAGGGTACATGCGGAAGAATAACACATGTGCGGGGCATGAAGCCCGGAAAAATAATTATGTTAAGCTTTTGTATAGGAAGCCCCCAGGTATATTGAGCGTGGTTAGCACGTCGAGATTGTGTCACCAAGACACAGGTTTAGCCCTTTAGGGCTTTGAAGAGAAAAGAGAAAAAGAAAAGGGGAAAAAATAGATGTGCAAAAAAATCATGGAGGTAAGGAGACGAACATAGAGTCCGGCGCTAGGCGTAGAATCTTCGGAGTCTGGCTGCCTTCCACGGGTTTGGCTCGAGTCGATTATTCGATGCATCTCGAAGACGGTACGCTCCACCGGTCAGAACCTGGTCGATAATGAAGGGACCTTCGCATTTGGGCTTGAGCTTGTTCTTTTTCTTCTCCGGCAGGCACAGAACTAGTTCACCAATGTTATAGGTTTTGGCCTGCACTTCTCTGCTTTGATACCTTCGAGCCTGTTGTTGATAGAATGTGGAACAGGCTTTTGCCACATCGCGCTCCTCCTCCAGGGCATCCAAACTGTCCTGCTGATCGAGCTCGGCCTCTCTTTCTTCGTACATGCGCACTCGAGGTGAGTCATGAATTATGTCGCAAGGCAGCACCGCCTCAGCGCCGTACACCATAAAAACGGTGTGTATCCGGTAGTGTGATTCGGCGTGGTCCGCAGCCCCCATAGTACGGAGTCGAGCTCCTCTACCCAATGGGTGTCTGATTCCTTTAAGGACCGGACTAATCTGGGTTTAATACCACTCATGATAAGACCATTCGCTCGTTCGACTTGACCGTTATTTTGCGGATGATAGACAGAAGCATAATCGAGCTTGATGCCCATGTTGCTGCACCAAAGTTTCACCTCATCGGCTGTAAAGTTCGTGCCGTCGTTAGTGATGATGCTATGGGGAATGCCATAACGGTGTACAACCCCGGATATGAAGTCTATCACCGGTCTGGATTCAGCCGTTTTGACAGGTTTGGCTTCTATCCATTTGGTGAATTTGTCCACCATGACCAGTAAGTATTTTCTCTTATGGGTTCCCCCCTTGAGGGGTCCGACCATATCGAGCCCCCAGACCGCAAAGGGCCAAGTAATGGGGATGGTATGGAGGGTGGTAGGTGGCATGTGGCTTTGGTTCGCAAAAAGCTGGCAACCAACACAATGTTGAACCAGATGTTGTGCATCTGCCTGGGCCGTCGGCCAATAAAAACCTGTACGGAAGGCCTTACTTACAAGGGCCCGGGCTGCTACGTGGTGGCCGCCGAGTCCGTTATGGATTTCTGCCAACAGCTTCCGCCCTTCCTCTTCAGAGATGCACCTTTGAAGGACTCCGGTTGTGCTTTTCTTATAAAGCTCTCCCTCATGGACCTTGTAGGCTTTAGATCGCCGCATTATGCAGCGAGCCTCATTTTGGTCCTCGGGTAATTCTTGTCTAGTTAGGTAGGCCAGGAATGGTTCTGTCCACGGGGCGATGACGACCATTATCACGTGGGCTGAAGGTGTTATTTCGGTGGCAGAGCCTCCGATTGTGTCAGAGTATTCGGTATCTGGGGTTGTGGCCGGGTCCGGACTAATTTTGCCGGTGTCCCCTTCCCATACCACGGATGGTTTAAACAGTCTTTCCAGGAAGATGTTTGGTGGGACAGGGTCGCGTTTAGTGCCGATACAAGCTAGGATGTCCGCTGCCTGGTTGTTTTCCCGAGCCACGTGGTGGAATTCCAGCCCCTCGAACCGGGCTGACATTTTGAGGACGGCGTTGCGATATGCCTCCATTTTCAGGTCCTTGGCATCGAAGTCTCCATTTATTTGGGATGTTGCGAGGTTCGAGTCCCCACGCACCTCTAGGCGTTGGATGCCCATGGAGACTGCCATCCGGAGGCCGTGTAGTAGGGCCTCGTATTCGGCTGCGTTATTGGAGTCCGTATACATTATTTGGAGCACATATTGCACCGTGTCTCCGGTGGGGGATGTTAGGACAACGCCAGCCCCTAGACCAGCTAGCATTTTAGAGCCGTCGAAGTGCATGATCCAATTGGGGTATGCGCCGTACTCTTTAGGGAGCTCGGCTTCTGTCCATTCGGCTACGAAATCGGCCAGTACTTGCGACTTAATGGCTCGTCGTGGCTTATATGTTATGTCGAACGGGAGGAGCTCAATGGCCCATTTGGCAATCCGGCCCATGGCATCACAGTTGTTTATTATGTCATTGAGTGGTACTTCGGATGCCACCATGATCGAACACTCTTGAAAGTAGTGTCATAATTTCTGGGATGCCATAAATACCGTGTATGCTATCTTTTGGTAATGTGGGCACCGTGATTTGCATGGAGTGAGGACGGTGGATACATAATATACCGGCTTTTGAAGCGGGAATTTATGTCCATCTGTCTCTCGTTCGACGACGAGCACTGTGCTTACAGCCTGGTGAGTTGCCGCTATATATAATAGCATTGGTTCGCCAACAGTTGGCGCGGCCAGGATGGCTTTGATTTCTTCCAGTCTGGCCGTGGCTGCATCCGTCCACTCAAAGTGTTCAGTGCGCCTAAGAAGGCGATAAAGGGGAAGTGACGTTTCTCCTAATCGGGAGATAAAGCGGCTTAAAGCCGCCACGCATCCTGTCAATTTCTGGATTTGTTTGAGGTCAGTTGGGATAGCCAACTGTGACAGAGCTCGGATTTTAGCCGGATTTGCTTCAATTCCTCTACTCGGGACGATGATGCCCATGAGCTTTCCAGCGGGAACGCCGAGGACGCATTTTTCCGGATTGAGCTTAATGTCATATGTTCGGAGATTGGTGAACGTGAGCCTCAAGTCGTCTATTAAAGAGTCGACATGTCTGGTTTTAATGACCACATCGTCTACGTATGCCTCCATAGCCTTGTCGATCTGCTTTTCCAGACATGTCTGGATCATGCGCTGATATGTTGCGTCGGCGTTTTTGAGCCCAAAGGGCATTGTGTTAAAGCAGAAGGGGCCGTATGGTGTTATAAATGCTGTTGCGGCTTGATCAGACTCCGCCATCTTAATCTGGTGGTAACCGGAGTATGCGTCGAGGAAGCACAATGATTCGTGTCCTGCGGTAGCGTCGATGATTTGATCGATGCGAGGCAGTGGGAAGGGATCCTTTGGGCAAGCCTTGTTAAGGTCTTTGAAGTCGACACATAGGCGTCGAGATTTGTCCTTCTTTGGTACCATCACCAGGTTTGCTAGCCAATCCGGATGTTTTATTTCTTTAATGAATCCGGCTTCCAGTAGCTTGGCCAGCTCCTCTCCCATAGCTTGTCACATATATTCAGAGAAACACCGAAGAGTCTGCTTGACCGGCTTGAATCCTTTTAGAATATTAAGGCTATGCTTGGCCAGTCTGCGTGGGATTCCTGGCATGTCTGAAGGATGCCAGGCGAATATGTCCTAGTTCTCGCGCAGAAACTCTCGTAGTGCGGCGTCTACAGCAGGGTCTAACTGTGCCCCAATGGATGTTGTTTTTGTAGGGTCCGTTGGATGGACTTGGAATTTAACTATTTCGTCCGCTGGTTTAAAGGAGGTGGACTTGGATCTTTTGTCTATTATCACGTCGTCCCTGTCCACCGTGGAGCGCAGCGCGGTTAACTCCTTCGCCACAAGGGCTTTGGATAATGCCTCGAGGGCTAGTGCGGCTGTTTTGTTCTCGGCGCGGAGTGCTATGTCTGGATCACTAGCTAGAATGATAATTCCCTTGGGTCCGGGCATTTTGAGCTTCATGTACCCGTAATGGGGTATGGCTTGAAAAATCGTGAATGCCTCCCGCCCTAGAAGGGCGTGGTATCCGCTACTGAACGGGGCCACTTGGAATGCAATTTCTTCGGACCTGTAATTCTCTGGAGTGCCGAATACCACATCAAGTGTGATTTTCCCAGGGCAACGTGCCTCCCGACTAGGGATGATTCCTCGGAAGGTCGTACTGCTTTGTTCAATACGGTTGCTGTCTATGTCCATTTTTTGGAGAGTTTCCTCATAGATGAGGTTTAATCTGCTGCCGCCATCCATGAGCACCTTAGTGAGCCAAAAGCCGTCCACAATTGGGCTGAGGACCAAAGCGGCTGGTGCTCAGGTTGTTCAGAATTTAGGTTCGTCACTGGCGTTGAAGGTGATAGCCGTGTCGCTCCATGGATTTATTGCTGCCACGTGGCAGACTTTGGCAAGGCCGCGGAGTGCTCGCTTATGCCTATTATTTGAGGCGAAGGTCTCGAAGACCGTTAATACTGTGTTGTTATCCGTGGGGAGGTGCTCTGAGGTATTTTGGGTGAGATGATCATCACCACTTTTGGCCACCCGCCGGAGTACCCAACATGCTCTAAGGCTGTGTGTTGATATGGTATCCGTTGTACTATGGATTTTGCAGGGCCCGTTGAGCCATCCCTCCAATATGGTTCCACGCCCTATAGTGGGCTTTTGCTTCTTTGTAATTGAGTCGGGCGACTTATAAGAGTGCGCCCTTTTAGTTCGAACTGGGGGTTTTGTCAGAGCCGGATTATCCAAAATTGCGTTTGGGTTTTCCAGGCACTTTCCATCGCACAGTATTTCCGTACTGTGTCCGCCAAGTCAGCGAAGTGTGCTACGTCACGGCGACTTATGGCGTTGAGGACTCCCTTGTCCGTGCAATTATTGCAAAAGAACGAAATTGCATCTTCCTCGCGACAGTCCTTGACCTTGTTCATTACAAGGAGGAATCTGGCCCAATAGTGATGTACTGTCTCTTGGGGCGTTTGCCTAATGTGGGAAAGATAGTTTGTATGTGGGTGGGTGGGTGGATTTAAGTCCAGACCCACCACCACCCCCCACAACCACCGTCCCCACCCAAGCCCCTTCGATCACACCGGCGAACTCCGGCAAGCTCTGAAAAATTGACTGACCCAATTTTGAAATTTAGTCTACTGTGATTTAACTAGTGTGGAATATAAAAGGGGAAAACCATAAGCATTGCGAGTATGGTGTTGAGCATGCCATGGCGGATCTGAAGGTGCAAACCGGACAAAGGCAACTTTGCATCCAAGACAAGAAATCAGAGTAAAGCAGTGGCGATCTATTTTCTTGCCGCGATAAATAAGTTGAGCAGATACAAAAGAGTATCGCCTCTGGTGCGGCGCCGTGTATGCATCTACTGAGAATTTGATGGTGCTACGGTAGCGATGGCTGTCGGCGGCATGGAAGCAGATCTAGGAGGATAAACGGTGGCGGCGAGGTGCGATGGACGAGACGGTCGTAGGAGCGGCGCCGGCAAGGTGGACGACGGTGGGGATGAAGCAAGAGGACGGGATGCCAGGATCCCGGTCCGAAGCCGTGGATGAGAGAGGTCGATCTCTTGTAATGTACGACGGCGTTGGGGTATCAGCTCTGGCATGGTGGAGGAGGACGGCGGTGGATGGGGTGGCGGACAGCGGCGGACGGAGGAGGGTGGGGTGGAGAGGGTGTTTTGGCACCCACGGAGTACGAATGGGGAAAAGGGAGGTAGAGAGGAAGGGGAACCATGTATTCAGGGCGCGCTTGTCTCAAATGCGAGGAAATTTACAAACTTAGCCCCCGTTTCAAATTTCTACTACATCACAGCAACACTAGTCGGTTGGGGATAGGACGGTAATCTCGCATACACCAAATATTTGCCGACGAGAGTTTGTTTTTGGTGCCCACCGTGTATGAATATGAATCGGGGAGGAAGTCGATTTCGGCCGAGGACACACTGTGTTTTGGCACCCACCGTGTATGAATCTAGGTGAGAGGCGGTTACGTCACGTTTGGGTGAAATTACAAACCTACCCCTATCGAAACCTATAGAAATCCAGCATATAGGCTTTGCGTGGCAGGGATAAGTAGTAGTGATTTCCATCTCGCAGATTTTGGTTTCGGGCGGTTACTGCGACTTTCCCCGCTTCGTTCAAATTTTGCAGAGTGCACGTTTACCATGCCAACTCAATTCGAATCCCGTTTGTATTCTATTTTTTCGGGCGGGATCCATTTTCAATTGGAATTACATTCTATATACATCATTTTTTATATAAACTTTCAAAAGCACAACACCATTTATACATAAATATGGTTTACAAATGGCATGATCTCAGATTCATAAGGTTGTATCCATCAATTTGGATTTTCAAATATTTGAAACCACTTTATGTTGAAATCCAATGTATGCATTCCTCGCTAACTGTCTCCAATTAATGTGTGTTTCATGCGGTTTTTTTACTTCTCAAACATGTATAATGTGTTTCACACACGCAACATATAGTGTAATCCCGTTTAGACATTAATTGCATATAAACCATGCATTGTTTGTAATTGAAGAATCTATGGATCACCAATATTGATAAACTATATAACATTACACGTGTGCCCAAATTCAAATGAATATGCATGTTTGATACACCAATTTGCGTTATGATATTATCGATGTCGTGATCTCCAGTTTAAATATTTGAATCCCCTTTAATCCAGATATTCGTCTCATATAGCTATCACTCATGCTTATATAGGACTATCTCTCTGGACCTATACGCGTTCATCGTCTCTCAGGTATCTCTCGTGCTACCTGTATGTCGACAATGATCTTTTATCTTCGTAACACACTGACGGTACTCTCTCCCTCGACCTTCATCACTCTATCTCTCTCTAAGTATATCTCGCTCCCTGCTATGTGTCTCTAACTATGATTCTCCATGTGGAATCTCTTTCTCTCACACAAACACAAAACTTTGTCTCCCGGGGTCTCATTTCTCTCTACTATTCCCATGTGTGCCACTCGCACACCCCTCATACAGAGATGTCTTTCGCTCCTTAGATATGAGAACCTACGACTCTTCCTCTTCAATATCTCTTTCTCACACACAAACACAAACTCTGTCTCCCAGGGTCTCATATTTCTCCATTGTTCTCTTGTATGTCGCTCACACACACCCTCTCTCCCTAGAGATATCTTGCGTTCCCTCGTATGTCTCTCTAGCTATCACTCTCGTTGTGAAATATCTTTCTCTCTCGCAGACACAAAACTCCGTCTCTCTGGATCTCATTTCTCTCTGATATCTGTTTGTATGTGACTCACACGCACCCTCTCTCTATCTCTCTCACACCCACACACATAACCCAGCCTTCTGATCCACTCGACTCCTATCTCTAACGCACACTAGCTAGCATCTTTATCTTTCTATTTATCTGTTTCTCCATCAACCTTCTTTCTCGCCCTCACTCTTGATTCCTATCACGCACACTACATATGTTTCTCTCTACATGCAGTCAAGTGCCCTCTCACACACATATATAACTTCACCCTTTGAACCACCCGACGGTCATCTCCAACACCCAAACTAGCGGATGTCCCTCTAGCTAGCATCTCCATCTCTGTATCTATCTGTAGTTTCTCCGTCAACATTTCTTTCTCGCACGGAGTCTTGCTTCCTATCACCCACACTATATATGTCTCTCCATACATATGCATTTATAGGTTGGTCTCTTTTGCACAATCGTTGCGCCTCACTCCCTCTGCTCGCCATAGATGCATGCTCCAGCCCACGCCACTATCTCTTAAAGACAAAAACACATGCTCAATTGTCGGGACTTCTTCCATGCATTCTCACATGCATGCATATTGTCATACCGATCCGTCTCTCCCATGTCGTTGATCTTATGACTTATGTCTTCTTTCTTTTATCTCGATCATGCGCGCGCGCACACACACACACATCCCACGTATACATGTATACCTCTCACACATGCACGTTCAAGGTCTCTATGTCTCCATACGTAGTTAATTACCCTCAATCCTAACGCCACATCGAATCATTCTCCTCTTTTGTGCACATAACTTCCGCCTGGATGGGTAAAACACACACTCACACTTAACAATCTCCTTCTAGCTACCCCCCCCCCGCCTCTCACTCTTCCCCTATATCCCCGAAACCAATAAGACCATCCCTTAGTTTAATTCCCGCCTACATGCACCATCGATATATAGTAGTCTTCCTCGGTGTCTCTCGAACAAACACGTTCTCTCGAAGTCGACTCCTCTCACGCGCACACACCTTCTCTTCCCTCTCTACGGGCATTTTCTCTCTCGCACCCCATCGTTGGTGGCCTCTGCCATACACATCACCTATCTATGATGAAAGCCATGCACACTTAAATTACATCCGCCACAGAGGACCCCGCGACACACACACACGCACCCCCCAACACACACACACTAAGGCTCCATCTCTCTCTCTATCTCACACACACACACAAACACACACACACACACACGCAAGCACGCACGCCCCCCCCCCACACACACACTAAGACTCCATCTCTCTCCCTCTCTCACACGCACACAAACTAAGACTCCATCTCTCTCTCCTCTCTCTCTCTCTCACACACACACACACCCCACACACACACTAAGACTCCATCTCACACACACATGCTCTAGGCGGAGCATTTGTTCCTACCACCCTTCTTCCAACCTTACCCGTATGATAAACAATCACCTTTATTTACTTGCATAACATGGACAAATTCAACTTTACTTTAGTAGTCAGCAAACTTATCATCTGTACCCTTATAAAAAACGAGTTGGTGGTGATGGTGTGCCTGCCATCTTGTAATACAGACCGTATGATCTATATCTGAGGATAGAAAGCAAACTATGATAATTTTACAAAAGATACCCGCACCTCTCTCCACATCATTATCTCCCGCAACCTCATTGCTCAGCAATTAAAAAAGGAATAAGTCTCTGGAACAATCTAGCATGCATGGTGGCCGCTGCCGCCTGCCGGCGCCGTCCATCCCCATGCCTCCGCCCATTCCGACCACCAGTCACCACCACGCTCCACTCCTCCTCGCCTTATCTCTCATCTTTCATTTTTTCGATGACATTCTCGAGATACCAGTTTTCCGATAAAATTCTTGAGATATCATTAGTTTTTACACATGGGATTACTCCTGCATGGGTCAATCACAACAGGTGTTCTGTAAAAAAATGCATATTGATGTTCCGTGCAATGCACGAGAATCTTGCTTGTAATTATATAACGCAAATCACGAGCAGGAAGTGACATTTTTTTGACACAACCACGTTAACATGGCCACGTAAATCACTAGCTAAAGTAAATACCATTATACTTATATCCCGATGCAAAAGGTTGAGTACATGTCCGAAGAGTAGAGTCGCACACACGCACTCTGTCTCTCAGAATCTCTCTCACACACACACCAGTTACGTGACGCCCACTTAAGCAGACACGTATGTTACAATTTGTGCACCCGTGGGTACACGTGATGCTGCGCATTTATTTAAGCCGGAAGACGAACCCAAACAGTAGCTGCATTCATTCCCCTCCCGCCGCCTCTTCTCTGGTCGCCGTCGCCCGGTAGCCATGGGCCGGCCGAAGGTAACAACATACGCCATACTCCCACCGGAGCGGCGCTTTAATATGGAAATTTTAGTGGTCATGCATGCATCTTTTTGTGCTAGCACTCCTATATAAGGGTTGAACGGTCGCTTCCCACGGACGTGCGCGGGCGGTGGAAGAGGAAGGAGAAGGGAAGCGGGCTGTGGAGTAACGTTTTTACCACAATTTCTTAGGAAACTGAGTGCAATAATTGAGTAGTTTTGCAAACTACCAGTACTACACCTAAAACGGTTCAAAACCTATACTCCCTTGCCAGCGCGCGCTTCCCGCCTGAAATGGTCAGCGTCGCCCTGGAGCTAGTTGGGGCTCAAATAGCCCTAAACTATCCAAGCATGAGGGTTTAAATTGGAGCAAGTTGCACCGAACCCACCAAAAAAACTATCCCACCCAAGAGGTGCTAACTGGAGATAGTTCTCATTGGGACCACTGAAAAATCACTTTTCTCTCTCCATGAAGTGCATTTATTGTCAATCTAACCCTGTCACCCAAACACCTCTTTGGCAACAGTTAGTTCAGGGTTAGTCATGAGTTAGTCTAACCGCTAGCTAAGTTAGAGTATCAAACAGGAGCAGTATAGGACATGCAAGTTGCTCGAAGCATACAGGCAAATTCGTACGTGAAAGGATTTTTTTCTTTTTGAAAACGGAACGTGAAAGGAATTTTTTTAGAATGCTCTTGGCATGTCGCTAACATGTGATAGTTAACCGACCTCAATAGACGGCAGAAACGCCAGCCCGCCGCACTTTGATAGAGACGAGGAGGGAGAAGCGATACAGGCTGCTGGATTACTAGAGATAGGTGTCGCACGGAAGCCAAGAAATATGGTGATAGCGTGGGTTAGCCATGTACTAGTATGATACTACACTGGGCTGCCGTGTTTCGTACTCTTCCAGTCCACTGTGGAGATGATTGGTTAATTTTATATCGCTGAATAATATTAAATATTATGAGTGCAGACGCTCCACCACGAGGTTCCTTGCTCCTTCTCGGTCGTCCGGAATCTATGTTCTTCCACTCTATTTTTTTACGTGAGCTTTGTTCATCCTTTTGCCAACACGCGAGACATCTAGCATCAAGGTGCACGTGTTATGCAAGGATCGTTCCATCTATATGAAGAACACGTGGGACTGGAACTACGAGACGAACATGTACCCAGGAGTGGACGTACGAACCTGAGTAATGTAGCGCAGTAAGTGAAGTAGAAAGGCACAAATGGTATGAACATGCGTGGCATATAGGGTGTGTTTGGTTGCGTTCTCGTCTCAGCATAGTTGTTCCCTCTTCATGCATGCTCAACTCAACACCCCTCTTCATGCATGCTCTCTTCATGCATGCTTCTAGTGTATTTGTGCTAAACTAGTGTGGACTCATGCACCCTCCATACACTCTACCAAACACCCAAAAGTAGGTCGAGAAGGGAACTCTTGGGCGGCATTTGTCTCTTACTACGTACTACCACTAAATGTTGTACGTGCAATGCACGGTGATGTTATGGAGTACGTGCCTAAGTACTCTACTACTACTATATTAGTTGGAGGCACATATTAACTTTTATATTTGTTTACGTGTATGCCCCGAGACCTTCCAACTAGACGTGTCTTTGTCTCCAGGTCGCACTTTGTATCGTTCATACCACTAAGTACTACTACGTGTGGTCTCCGACCCAGAAGTGGAAGAAGTGGAGACGCTCTACCACGCTGTTTTTTTACGCTGGGCTCTACCACGCTGTTCATGTCCCACTCCTTTCGCTGACGTGTGGGACATCCAGCACGTGCCGTGTTTGGCACCCTTCGTCGTAAGAGTTGAAACGCTAGCATTCATCAGAAATAAAAAATAATTATAAATCGGCAGTGATACTATTTTTTTGCGAACCAATCAGCAGTGATACTATACCACGCGGTTTCCTTGCTCCTCGATATCGGAAAGAATACTTCCGTTCGCCAACATGTGGGACGTCGACCATCCTGGTCCACTTGCCATGCACGCAGAACTCCAAGGGAGTCACCCAGGTCGTCGCGCCGCAGTAACAATGACTAATGAGCCGTCAAATCACAGGCCCACTTCCCACTTTGAAGTTGCTTGGACGAAGGAACCATCATGACTTCGTTGAATTCCGCTTCTTGAAGAAAACTACTGTACCAGCAGTACTGCTAGCTACAGTAGTTACTCCAACAGAGGCCTCCTTTCGTTCATAGGATAGGAATATGAAAATCATAGGAAGTGAGATGACATGCATCTCAATTCCTATAGAGAAAGAGATGCCATTTGATGCTTAGGATAGGAATTTTTCCATTTAGTCTAGGCTAATGTACTGGTAATTTGCTCTAAAAACTACAGTAGTAACTAGTAGTACTGGTACATGCTCGTACTCAGACACACACACACACACACTAACTACTAGTACTACTACTTCTCACATGCTGGCCAGACGCCGTCGTTCTCCTTCCCGGCTTTGTCGGCGACACCCCACCGTGCTTGGATCTCCGCCGACCTCTCCGCAGCAGCGCGTGCGTCCTTTTCTTTCTTGCGGCGGCGGGCCTCTCTTTTCTTGAGTGCTTTCTGACTTTTCCGCTCCCTCTGTGCGGCTTTGGCCGCCTCTTGCTCTACCGCCCATTCGGCCTTGGCATCTTCAAATTCCTCCCACATAGTTGTGAGGTCGCGAGCGGCGATGAACTCGGCACGGCGGGATGCCATCGCTTCCCTACCATTTTGTGTGCGGTCGTGGGCGGCGAGGAACTCGGCGCGGCGGGATGCCATCGCTGCCTTACCGGTTAGTATGCGGCGCGGTGGCATGAACGACGCTTGGTGAGAGCTCTGGGGTGGAGTGGCCGGACAACCGTATAGTGCATTGGTTTGTCAAGAGCTCAAGGACAGAAGACGAAGCAAATTTGGATTCCCCTTCAATCCTGGTCATTTATTACCGAGTAAAATGCATTGGCGGTCATCGAACTTGTCTTGATAGCTCACTTTGATCATTGTATACGAGATATGGTGATTATACGGTCACTGGCTCAGCGTATAGCTCCGTATTTGTCTGGTTGACCAGTCAAACAGTCCGCATGCGCCTCATCAGCTCGTGTTCTTTATCTATCTACGCGGGCCTACCTGTCAATGGAGAAAGAAATACTGTAAAAACCAAAATTATGCTAGAGTCCGGACCGCTTCCGGAGCCCGCTCTCACCGCCCTGGCCCCTCAAGACGCCAGCTGCCCGCCGCATGCATGCATAGCAAGTAGTACTCCTTATGTGGAGGAGAGAGAGGCATTGACAAAGTCAAGGAGTGGGCTCTGCAAGAGCCCGTCTCTACACGTGCTCCTAGGTATAAAAAATAATTCTAAAAAAGGCATAAAAACAATTGTGTCTTAAAAAAAGAAAGGTAAAAAACATTTGAGAGGAAATAGATAGAGAGAAAGTGAGAAAAAGCTGTAACCTGGGCATTACATGAGGAAGGAGGGAGTGGTGCACATGCCAAGTTCACTGGGCTGCCGTGTTTCACACTCCTCCGTCGTAACAGTGGAGACAATAGCTTTCATCAAAAATAAACAATGAATACTCGTTGCTCGTCCTCTATATCGGAAAGAATACTTTCATTCGCCGACATGTGGGACGTCGACCATCCTGGTCCACCTGCCATGCACAAAATTATCCTGGTCTACCCCGGTCGTATCGCAGGCCCAACCTTTCCCACTGTAAGTTGTTCGGACGAAGGAACCATCATGACTTCGTTGAATTCCGCTTCTTCAAGAAAACTTACTGTACCCGCAATACTGCTACCACACGCGAAGACTGGACGGCACTGTACCACGTCATATCACTGAAACCCACTAGGCCAAACTAGCCCGCCTAGGTCATCTATTTTGGAACGGAGGGAGTACGTCTCTGCACTGCTATGATTTTGTGTTGCACGTCATATCACTGAAACCCACTAGGCCAAACTAGCCCGCCTAGGTCATCGATCGCTAAGCCTACAATTTTAGGAGCTAGGGCTATTGGTCGATCGACGAGGGATAAGTATAAGCGTACCACGAGCTCATCAGCCCCAACGTTTCTCTTCGGTGAGTGTTTTGCAAGTACTATAGCTCGCACAGTAGCTAGCCTACTAACACCAAGAATCATCAAACAAGCCCTGCTGATATGATAAACAGTTCAAACTTACATCTAATCATGCCATATATTACATCAAAAGCTGGTGAGGATACATCTGTTTCCATAACTCGGAGAGGGTTCGCATGATTCATCGCATGATTCACTATCAAACAAAAGTAGCAAGATCCGCCCACACAAGACAGTGCACTAGCCCTAAGATGGTTTGATAACACGCATCGTTCTGGTAATTAAACACAGGGCAATGCAAACTACCCTGAAGGATTAGCGCGACCAACTATTTCTTGTCATCGATCTCTCGGGCAATGACCACAGCACGGACAGCGGCATGGGAATCGATTTCTGGGGCGATGTCCGCAGGACTGACCGCGACATCGGAATCGATCTCTGGGGCGATGTCCACAGGATGGACAGCGGCATCGGAATCGATCTCCGGGGCGATGCCAACAGGACGGGCCACGACATCGGAATCATCAAGGACGTCCACCGGCACCTGCACAACCCTAACATATTAGCAAGCACATTGCAAATAATCAAAAACCACAACTATGGTAATAAGCCATTATTTTTTACCTTGTGCAGCTCACCGGGGGATCTCAACCCTCCGGGGGCCATCTCCTCGTCCTCGATGGGGGCCATCACCTTGCCAGGGGAATACTGCTTCTCAACGGCGACTATCTCCTCAAACTCGGTCTTGAGCCTCACATAGGTGGCAATCAGAGTTCCTGGGGTAGGCACGGTGGGGCCCTTGCTGTTCTTCCAACTTCCTTTGAGGAGTTCGTCCGCCAACGTCCTCAACTCTTTGGCCAATGCTTGTTTCTTGGAGTTCTTCGTCTCCATGGGTTGGCCCGCCAACATGGTCAACTCGTTGGTCGGTGCTCGCTTCCTGGAGATCGCTGTCTCCAGTGGGTTGTCCGCCGACAACTCTTTGCCTAGTGCTCCAGGATCCATCAATGAACTGACAAACAAAAAGCAATCGAAAGGAAACCACAATCGCAATGAAAACGGGAAAAGAATAGGATGTGAGAATCGGTCGGTGCTTCGCAAAAAGAAGATTCTTGGAATGAAAATATAGCAGCATAACTGATTCGCCCACCTTTCCTTCGTCGGTACAGAAGAAAAATGGCAGAAGTGAGTAGCCTGGAGTGAGGTTTTCTTCAAGAAAGGGAAGAAAGGGCTTGAACGAGCGTTCCAGTGAAATGATGGTTGCTTCGTCCAGTCCAACTTGGAGGCCACCTTACCACTGCTGGTAAAGGTGTGGGTTTTGTGATATGACGGGTCATGACGGCCACACCGGGGTTACAGGTGAGTCTCGACTGTAGCACCTCGCTGTGATTTGGTGGATGGCACGCGGGCCCGGATGCTTTGAAATGTCCCGCATGTAGATAGAGCGGCTAGTCATATAGGAGTGCTCAATATTGTGCACCGCGACCAAGGCGGAGAGGAAAACGAGAGAACTACGTAATTAATGCATGAGTTTAATTAGGGTAGTTTTGTAAAGTACGAGATACATTCCTCCAATCGCAAAATGCCTTGGTTCATGAGATTTGAGATTTGAGCCCTATAAACCGGAAGGGAGGGAGTACTGCACACGGTGTAGTCTAGTCACTTGTTGAAATCTCTAGAAAGGCAAATACTCCTTTCCGGTTTACAGGGCTATACTACTCCCTCCGTCTAGGTGTGTAAGTCATCTTACGAAAACCAAATAGTCCCAAAACACTTAGGCGCGGTGCATTAACTTCTACCTTGTTTCTTGTTTCTTGACATATCAACCAATAAGAGATGAGAGGTGTGCATGCTTTTAATGACTTGCAATGGCTAGTTCATTGCATGCAATGCTATTAATTAGCAAATAAACATTGGTGACCCCAGGAGGAAACGGTGCTAAGCGCGTGGACCTATGCAGAATGAGTATCAACCAATGGATAATGGAGTTTAATTGTTAAACAATAGCAATTTTGTCTCATGCAAGAGCCTGGCTAGTACTCCAAGGAACCGCACCACGCGAGCGTTCGCAACTGCCACATTCGGGTTGCGCTTGGCTCTTCGCCTCTTCGAGAAGACGAACAATAATGATGTTACTCCTACTTCTATAGTATCGAATCCACTGCTGCATGTCCGTCCACCTCGTGCGGGAGGGATAGCGAAAGCTTCAACTTACTGCTCCTGCCTTTGCATCTATGACAGGTGGGCCCAACAGGTGGTTGGCCCTCCTGTCATGCAGCCAAAGGAAGGTGCAGTTAAGGCACCGGAGCTCAGTCCGCGAGGGAGAGGGCATTGTAGTAATCAAATTTCTCGGTCTTGTACGAGTTGACGAAGATAGGGGTTGCTTGCTTGCTAGGGTTGCTTGCTAGGGTTGCTCACTACGTATATATAGGTCGGAGCCTCCGCGCTTGCTTGCTAGGGTTGCTCTATTCACACACTCTCATCTCTCCAGATTTAAACAAGATAGGGGTAGTAACACTATCTTTCTCCCTTCAAAAAACACTGGCTTTCTATCCTCACCGCTGGTTACAGATCCGGACATATCCCCCTCCGCCGGTGAAGGGGAGGAGGGGCAGCGTTTAGGCTGTTGTCGACAGCGAGGGAGGAGACCCACTGCCAGCCGCACCGTTATCTCTGGCCGAGCGTCGGCGCGGGAGGTCCTCCGATCCCTTCGTCATTGTCTGTGGGTGGATCCAGGCTCCCGCCTTCCACCTATCCACATCCCGATGACCTTCAGGTATATCTTTGTTCGAGACCGCCTTAGCTCTACTTCCCTAGCTCGCTACGTCGCTACATGTGCATCATTTTCTACCTCTCAGCCCCTCTCGATCGGATGGTCCAACGTCACATTTTTTTCTTCTATTGTTAGAGGTAAAGCTACTTCATGGAGTCGAATCTTGTACTCCCTCCATCCAAAAATACTTGTCATTGAAATTGATGTATCTAGATGTATTTTAGTTCTAGACACATCCATTTTGATGACAAGTAATTCCGGACGGAGGGAGTACTTGGTTCAAATAAGAAATAAAGTGGGGGTGGGGGAATTTAGTATGTACATCGGAGTTGGTACAAACAAGAAGGAAAGGGGGTGAAAGTAGTACAGATTGGTCATCCAACTGGTCTCTTGGTCGAGAAAAGGGAAATATAGGGGTGACGCTGTACACAGTGGTATGACCAGGACTAGATTTGCTATCCACACATAGGAGTAGGTGGCTAGAGTGAACAAAAATGGGACCAACCCAGATATGTTTCTTGGATGTTTGTTTCTCGGGGCAACAAACTATGAATCACCACTTTATGCCCATGTTTACGTACATGGTGCTGGACTGCTGGTGCACCCACTGTCCCATGCCCTTATACCAAATATTTAGGCTCCGTTCGGAATAAAGGGGCAGAAAACATAGGTCTTGATGAAAATAGAGGAATTGGAAAGGAATGTAGGTATAAATCTATGGAACAGCGAACCAGAGGAAACTCTCAAGAGAATGTGTTCGGATGGACTATGAAATGTACAGATTTGTTTTTTTAGAGTAGCATGCTTGGCAGTATGAGATGCTATTTGTTTATTCAGCTGCACAGTGACTACTCTTGTCCTCACCTCACGTACCACACATAGGTTGATTTTTTTATTCCGGCAACACAGCATAGCAACCTGTCTAACGCATGGCAGCGAGCGCCTGCCTCGGGCTTCCGCCCAAAAAATGAGCAGCGCGTGGATGTTTCTAATCCTATGGAATCAGTACTACCAGACCAGCTTTCCTATGAAACACTATTCACCTTTCCCGTGTTCCGAACGGTTGGAAGGGAAAGAATACCGTAGGAATTGTGTTCCTACGAAAATCCTGCACCAAACCTGTGAACCGAACGCAGCCTTAGCTGTTCTTAATCTAATGTCCCTGGTAAAAATGAAGCCATGCCACTGTTATAAGCCATGACAAGTTTAGCCAAATGTTTTTGCCTGTAATTGTTTGAGACTCTGACTGTTTCCTCTGTGCCTTTTTGTGCAAACAGGGATATCCAATTCACCTGGTTGCTGTTGTGACCTTTTGGTGCACTGCACAAAACTCTTCTTAAAAGAAGTGACTTTTGTGCTGTTTAACTGGAATGTCAGAATGGAACAGTTGGTTCATTTTGGTGGAACTGCACAAAGGGAGATCTGTGTTCCAATCCTCATCATCCATATTGGCGCCATAACCTTCCTTTAGGTAAGAATGATATTTAATGCATGTGTTCATCTCTATTTTCCGACTGCCATGAGAAAATAATGCTGTTTTTTACTAGTACACTTGTACTCCCTCACTGACAAAACCAATTCTGAATTAGAAGGCCAATCATGTACTTGGTTTCACCAACTGGTGAGGAGAAAGAGAAACAGAGCATGAAGAGGAAGAAGAAGAAGAATAAACAGTGCCAAGGCGATCTTGCTGAAGCCAGAGGCCTCAGTCGAGGCCATTCAAGGGCTCCGGCAATGACTACCTTACATGTGAGACGATCCTCCAGGGAGCCCTTCCACTTCTGCTGTCTCACTTAATTAATTAGGAGTACTTAAGTACCACTAATTTATTACTGCCTAATTTTCCTGTTGGAGTTAAACAAATCTTTAGTAGGACCCTATGTTGAATCATGTACGTGTGTATGTTTGTCTATGGAGGTGAATCATGTGGTGGAGCAGGGAGGGAATATTATTAGTGTCATGACATAATAGTGCTATTGTTTTGCATGTCAATTTATTGCCATTGGTTCAATGAGGCAATGTTTTGCGTATTGTCCATCATGAATTTGATGCTACTGGTTGAGTAATATGCTAATGTCTTCCTATCCTTTCTCACTAAGCTAATGAAGGTTTCACCTTGTTCCTACTTGTGCAAACAGGGATCATGTTGTGCCAATCATACATTAAATGGAACTATGCCAAGGATGCTCCATTTCAGTTGAACTGCACAAAAAATTTAGGTGGTTCATTTTCTCAACCGCCTCCTTTCTCCTCTTCAATGTAGAATTTTGGCGAGATACAGGACCAAGATGACCGAGTAAACTGGTTGGATGAAAGTAGTGGCCAAGTTGCTCAAACCTCCCTCGGCACGAGGCCACTATTTGAGGATAAACCTACAAGCAAACTTCAGATTGTTTGTGTTGCCTCTTATGTACTCGAAAGTTTACTCGTACAAGAACTAATTTTAGCAAGAAGTACCTCTGATTGAAAACCATTTACCAGTCTATACCCTAGGTAATTAAAGTTCGTACATGGATCATATTGGCTGTGATCTCAATCATTTGGATGCATAAACATACTGAACATGTGTATATCTGAATATTTTTGTAAATTATGTATGAATATTGTCGTGTGATCTGTCAATCATTTGGATGCATAGATATGCTGAGCTTGTGTATATATGAATATTTTGAGTTGTTGATTGTGAATGTTGGCTATGGATATGAATTTGTCCTGTGAACCTGAGTTTGATATGAACGTTTACCTTTTCTGTTGTATTTGTGTGTGAACTTGTTAGTATGCCTACTGTGGGGTACAAAACGCATGTCTCTTATAAAAGTAATGCTGTGTCCAATTTATGTTTTCCCTTCTAACCACATTATATATATTCATATTATTACTATTATCGTATATTTTATACAGACTATATATAAATTATAAAAACATCCCAACTTATAAAAGTAAATGTTTAACGGAAGTTGGCAAGGAAAATCCTGGTTGTTTTTGACTCACAGGCAAGGAAAATCCTGGTGATTGCGTACAAAAACTTGCGAAGATTTTAAGGACCAATTTAATAATAACGCGCTCATTTTTATTTTGAGCAATAACTCGCTAATTTCTTAATTATATATATATATATAATGTGCCTCTCTAGTTTATTCTTTGATATTAATTGCTCCTTCTAGCATAACATTATACTCCCTCCGTCCGAAACTACTTGTCATCAAAATGGACAAAAAGGGATGTATCTAAAACTAAAATACATTTAGATACATCCCTTTTATCCATTTTGATGACAAGTATTTCCGGACGGAGGGAGTATATATAATGAGCCCACCTAATACGTGTATTTCAAGAAGTGCAAATGGGCTAGGATTTCTTAGAAAATATAAATGGGCCTGATTGACGTGAAATTATTTGTTCACCCAGCCCAGCAAATGGACTGTAAATTCTAGAAAACATGGGTTAAATATGTGCCACATTTTTGCAGGCTGACATGTGGGCCAATAGGTCGAAGCCTACGTAGGGCGTTGTCAACTTGGTCAACAAATGATTGTGTCATCCATAGCCATTGGATTTATATCGAACGGCTGACATGCACCTTGAATCTCTCGTCTTCTTCATTTATTAAATCTTCATTTTTCCTAACTTTGGGAAAGTCATATTATTCCCTCTCTCATATTTTTGATATTGGAAAAATAATTGAAGATGAAATAAATAAATCAAATGATCCTCTTTTCAATTCGAGAAACTCTTGAATATGAAAATAACGAAATCTCCAACTCTCTCTAAAGGTCCTTGAGTTGCGTGAAATTTCTAGGATCGACCAAAATGCATGAAAATATGATATGCATGATGATCTATGTATAACATTCCAAATTGAAAATTTGGGATGTTACAAACCTACCCCCTTAAGATGAATCTCGCCCTCGAGATTCGGGTTGGCTAGAAAATAGGTGAGGGTGGTCCTTGAGCAAATCTTCTTCTCTCTCCCAGGTGGCTTCATCCTCTGAGTGGTGGTTCCACTGAACTTTGCAAAACTTGATAACCTTGCTGCGAGTAACTCTGCTGGCATAATCGAGAATCTTGACTGGCTTCTCCTCATACGTTAAGTCGTCCTTCAACTGAATCGCTTCAAGCGGCACTGTACCTCTTAGCGGTATCTCCGCCATCTCGGCGTGACATTTCTTCAGCTGAGAAACATGGAATACATCATGAACTCCTGACAGTCCCTCTGGTAATTCCAACTTATAAGCGACTTCTCCCATACGCTACAAGATCTTATATGGTCCAACGAAACGCGGTGCTAACTTTCCCTTAACTCCAAAGCGCTTAGCTCCTCGAAGTGGGGACACTCGGAGATAAACTCTGTCTCAGGTTTCGTAAACTGTCTCTTTGCATTTAGAATCTGCGTAGCTCTTCTGCCTGGACTGGGCTACCTTGAGCCTATCGCGAATCAACTTAACCTTCCGTTCAGACTCCTTAATCAAATCTGGTCCAAAGAACTGACGGTCTCCAACTTCGTCCCATGACAACGGTGTCCTGCACCTCCTTCCGTATAAAGCTTCGAAAGGTGCCATTTTCAAACTGGTTTGGTAACTGTTGTTATAAGAAAACTCCGCATACGGCAAGTTATCGTCCCAGCTAGATCCATAATCTAGCGCACAAGCTCTCAGCATATCTTCCAAAATCTGATTGACTCTCTCAGTCTGTCCATCCGTCTGTTGGTGAAAAGCTGTGCTGAACTCTAGTCTGGTTCCCAAAGTTTCATGCAACTGATTCCAAAACTTTGAGGTAAATTGGGATACTCTATCTGATACGATACTCCTCAGAACTCCATGCAAACAAATGGTCCTAGTCATGTATATCTTCGCCAACTTAGCACTGGTGTAAGTGGTCTTAACTGGAATAAAATGTGCTACCTTCGTCAAACGATCAACTACTACCCATATCGAGTCATAGCCTGCTTTCGTTCTGGGTAATCCCGTGATAAAATCCATGCCTATCTTATCCCACTTCCATTCGGGTATCGGCAATGGTTGTAACAATCCTGCTGGCTTCTGATGTTCTGCCTTTACTCTTTGACATACGTCACAAACTGCTACATATGCTACAATATCCTTCTTCATTTCGGTCCACCAGAATGTTTCCTTCAAATCCAAATACATCTTGGTATTTCCGGGGTGATTCGAATATGGTGAATCATGTGCCTCTTGCGAAATCAACTTCCTGATCTCAGGGTCATTTGGCACATAAACACGGTCCTCAAACCATAGGGTGTCGTGCTCATCCTCACGAAATCCCTTTGCTTTTCCTTCGCTCAATTTCTCTTTTATAGCAGCAATCTCCTTGTCAGATTTCTGAGCTTCTCTGATTTTATCCATCAATGTTGACTGAATCTCCAATGCTGCTACATAGCCTCTCAGAACTATTTCCAAACATAGCTCACGAAGGTTTTCTGCTAACTCCTTGGGTATTTCTTCCGTCATTAACATATTGACATGGCTCTTACGGCTCAATGCGTCAGCTACTACATTAGCTTTTCCGGGATGGTAATGCAATCTCATGTCATAATCCTTGATGAGCTCCAACAATCTCCTTTGTCTGAGGTTCAACTCCTTCTGAGTGAAAATGTACTTCAAACTCTTGTGATCCGTGTACACCTCACAATGATTTCCAATGAGGAAATGTCTCCACGTCTTCAATGCATGCACTACGGCTGCTAACTCCAAATCATGCGTGGCATAATTCAACTCATGAGGCTTCAGTTGTCGTGAAGCATACGAAACAACTCTTCCTTCCTGCATAAGTACTGCTCCAAGTCCTCGACGTGAACCGTCGCAATACACCTCATAATCGTTGGTCTGATCTGGCAAAATCAATACTGGTGAGGTAACCAAGCGTTTCTTTAACTCCTGGAAACTAGCCTCACACTCCTCGGTCCATTTGAACTTAGTGTCCTTCTTCAACAACTCAGTCATAGGCTTTGCAATCTTTGAAAAGTTCTCAATAAATCTCCGGTAGTATCCTGCGAGTCCAAGAAAACTCCGGATCTCTCCAACTGTCGTGGGTGCTTCCCATTCGGTTACAGTCTCAACCTTTGTGGGGTCAACTGCTATACCTTCTCCGGATATAACATGTCCGAGGAATCCAACTTCCTTCAACCAAAACTCACATTTGCTGAATTTGGCGTATAACTGATGTTCTCTGAGTTTCTCCAAAACCAAACGCAAATGTTCCTTATGCTCCTCTTCATTCTTTGAATAAACCAGGATGTCATCAATGAAAACTACGACGAACTTATCCAAAAACTCCATAAACACCTTGTTCATCAGGTTCATGAAATAGGCAGGTGCATTAGTTAATCCAAATGACATAACGATATACTCATACAGTCCATATCTTGTGGTGAATGTTGTCTTAGGTATGTCCTGCTCTCGAATCTTCAATTGATGGTACCCTGATCGCAAATCGATCTTGGAAAACACTTTAGCTCCTTGCAAACAATCAAACAGATCATTAATCATTGGCAGTCGGTACTTATTCTTGATGGTTACTTCATTCAATCCTCGATAATCTACAACCATCCTTAATGATCCATCCTTCTTTTCCACTAGAAGTACGGGTGATCCCCAAGGTGAAGAACTTGGGCGAATGTAACCTTTATCCAATAACTCCTTAATCTGATTCTTAATTTCCACCAAATCCTTTGCTGGCATCCGGTACGGTCGCTTTGATATTGGGCCTGTACCTGGCAACAACTCAATCAAAAACACAATGTCTCTATCCGGTGGCATGCCTGGCAATTCCTCAGGAAATACATCAGGAAAATCCTTCACCACTGGTACTTCCTCTTGCACAACTCCTGTTAGGCAGTTTACTTGTGTCCTGTTTGGCACATGCCGGGATACATACTTGATCCTTCTTCCTTCTGGTGTGGTAAGCAAAATTGTCTTACTGGCGCAATCGATGTTTCCTCCATACATTGACAGCCAATCCATTCCAAGAATCACATCCAGACCTTGGGATTCCAGAATAATTAAATCCGTTGGGAAACATGCCTTCCTATACTTAATGGCACTTGGAAACATCCTTGTCTGGCCATGTACTCTGCTCCTGGCGAGCTTACTAACATTGGTGTCCTAAGAGCTTGGGTTGGAGGCATCTGAGGGTTTAGAAAAGATGAGAAATAAGAATAGAGTGAGGTCTAAAGGGAAAACACTACCCCAATGCACATGAGAAAAAGCACACAAAACACTTCATTCAATCAAACAAGGGCTTACAAGCGGTCTAAAACTAACGCAAAAGTGCTCGAACTATAATGATTACAGGGGGGAATGCTACTACTATCTGGTGGTCATCTAGAAATTTGAACCGGTGGATGATTCCATGATATCTGCTCCAGCTTCGTCTTCAAAGTCGGGTTCACTTGGATCCGAATCGGTGTTGTCGATGATGATGTAGTTGTCCGGGCATGCGACGTACTCGTCTTCCTCATTGGATGCTAACTTCCTCTTGAGTTCTTCAATCTCCTGCTTAAGATCGCCATTGTGTCTTGCTAGAGCTACGATCTCGTCCATGTAGTCCTTGCGTGTAGACTTCAGTTCTCCTTCGATGATCCTTGCCTTCGCATTCTTCAACTCTATCATATCATTACACATCTGGTTCTCGTGGCGTCGAATGTGCTGGTTTAACTCCTGGATGAAAGATGCAATGGATCTATCCTTTTTGGTGCTGACTAACTCCCATTGCTCATCTCGGCGTCCGCAAATCTGGTAGATAGTGGCCTTGAGGTCTTCTTGATAAATTTCTCCAATGCGTCCCATGGTGATATGAGCTGCCATGCTCCTTCCTAGACTCCAGGTTGGTGCATTGAAAACATTATCTATGGGCTTCGTGATTGGCGCGAATGTCCTTCCCGGAACGTGAGCTTGAATCTTCCAGCGCTCCTCTTTAGGCAGAGTGGCGTTGAATGTTCCCGTGAAGCTTGGTAATCCAATGTTCAGGTACTTGGTGACTTCCTTCAAGTGAAATCCAAAAGGTGTGCCTTCATCCGGTTGAGCGTACTTAATCTTCGCGTTCGTCATCCTAAAAGGGTAGAGAAGATGAGGAGTTAGAAAATGAGAAGAGAATGGTGATCTATGGCTTTAACTTAGTGGTCGTGTCCTACAGTCAGCGTGTGCTCTGATACCATCTCTGTGGCGACCCGACCCGAATGGATCAAGTCTACTGTGCTCCGGTGTCATCCCTGGATCAGTAATGCTGACACCACACAGTACTTCGAAGGATTTATAGCAGAGTTGCAATCACACACTTATTACATCGATGTCTCAAAGAGAACTTATTACAATAAATATGGTTTAAGGCCATCTAATAACGATAACAGCGGAAGACTCGGAAGATAAATGGGTCCATCAACTCCAACGGCATCACTGAGTATAGAACCATGACCTAAAAGCACCTTAATCATCCTCTGAAAAGTCTGCAACATGAGAAGTTGCAGCCCGAAACGGGTCAGCACATGGAATATGCTGGCAATGTAACACATAGAGAGTAATGGAATAAACAGCTATACTATATGCATATATGGCCGGTGGAAAGTTCTATGGTTACAGTTTTGCGTAAAGCCAGTTTTTCCCTACTACAAAGGAATAAATTTATTTAACTATCATGGTAGTTGTTAAACATCGAGAATGGTTGACAGCATTCCGATCCCAATTAAGTGAACAATTAAAACCCATCAATATTAATTAGAGTAACATGTTGAGATTCACATGATATTCAAGTACTAGATACTCAAATTGTCCATAACCGGGGACACGGCTAATCATGATTAGTTTGTTACACTCTGCAGAGGTTTGCGCACTTTTCCCCACAAGACTCGATCGCCTCCGTTTGGTTTCTCGCACTACATGGTGTTTGAGAAGACGGATGACCGAGACACAGTCTTTCAGAAGCGCTAGCACCTTACGTTCGGCTAGACTGGTACACCTACTTTCCCCTACATCTGCTAGTCTACCCTGTAAGAGTTCGCACGACTTAGTCAACTATGCCAGAGCCCATAATGGCTTGTGGCTGCACACGGAAGTTACTAGCATGAATGATCTTATGATCCCTTTGAGCCTGGGTGGCGGTCCAAAATAAAACAGGCAAGTCCTGATAGACATCAGGTGCCTCAATCCACCCAGATGTGTGTTTAAGTTTCCACCTTAGATAAACCATTAAATTATCAATCTCACATCTGTCATGGATATCACTCACCCAATCCACGTCTACTAGCATAGCATGGCATAATAAGCAAACGTAGAAGTAACTCCCAAAGGTATCATAATAATATAGGTAATAGGTACTACCTCATCTACTTCCCATCCCACAATTTAATTAGATCCTAATCATGCAATGTGTGAGGATTGATCTAATGCAATAAAACATGGGTTGTAGAAAAGGTATGATCAAAGTGTTACTTGCCTTGCTGATGATCCGCGAGTCCTAGGGTTTCGAAGTAACAGGCGGCGCAATCCGGGTGATCTAACGCAGACAAACAACAAGCACAGGTAAAACTCGAACAAGAGAACGAACCAGAAAGTTCAATTTAAGAACTCCGGTTGCAAAGAAAGAACGAACCGAACAAACGACGGAAAACAAACGGCGGAAGAAAACAACTCGGTTCTAGCAAATTGAAACTAGGTCAAATTTTACTGTAGCAAAAGCTTGTTCAAGTTGATTAGATGGAACAGCGGTTTTGAGACGAAACTCCAGGCGCTTGAATCACCTGATTCTGATAAGCGAGCGAGAAGATAAACTAGAACAAAGATCGGATCTGAGATCGCGATCGCGGAATAAATCCGACGAAAAAGAAAGAGACGAACGGTTAAATGAACGGGCGTCGTTAACCGGGAATAATCGGTGATCACGTTCATTGAGACGAACGGTCCGAAAGAAGAACGAAAACCGATCTAGGGTTTTCGGAAGAGAAACCGAAAAGAAACGAAAAACCGATCTAGGGTTTCGGAAGAAAACCGAAACGAAAAACTGGAGAGAAAACGAAAAGAATTGGAAGAAAACAGAACGATTTCTAGAGAAAAATCGAACCGGGGAAGAAAAAGAGAGGCGCGACGTTACCTCCGGCGAGGCGGGGCTCCGGCGGCGGCGGGCTAGGGCGGCGGCGGGCTAAGGCGGCGGCGGCTAAAGGGCGGCGGCGGCGGCTTGGGGCTGCACGCTGCTGCTTGCTGCGGCTTGGGGATTGATGTGGGGAGAGGGGGGTTATGGGGGTATTTATATAGGTGAGGGGGCGTTTACTTGGGGTAGGGGGCAAGAAAAAGAGAGAAAAACAAAGGAAAGAAGGGGGGGCTAGCCTAGAGTCCAACAAGGACTCGGCTAGAGGCGAGGCGGCGGCCTGGCTGCGCCTGGCGCACGGCGCGCGCAGGGGCTGGGGTGGCCGGCCTGCTTGGGCCTTTGGCCCAGGCGGGGCGCTGCTCATTTTTTTTAACTGGTTCCGCGCGCAGAAAACAAAAGAAAAAGAAAACTAAACGGGCTCCAAAAAAACTAAAGCAAATTTCCTCCGACTCCTAAAAATGAGTCGAACAAAATGAACTTTACTCCGGACCTAGAATGCAATTTTTGAAAACACGCATTTTCCCTATCCAAAGAAAAAGCAAATAAACTCCGAAAACCAAAATTTGATCTATTTATTAAATCTTCATTTTTCCTAACTTTGGGAAAGTCATATTATTCCCTCTCTCATATTTTTGATATTGGAAAAATAATTGAAGATGAAATAAATAAATCAAATGATCCTCTTTTCAATTCGAGAAACTCTCGAATATGAAAATAACGAAATCTCCAACTCTCTCTGAAGGTCCTTGAGTTGCGTGAAATTTCTAGGATCGACCAAAATGCATGAAAATATGATATGCATGATGATCTATGTATAACATTCCAAATTGAAAATTTGGGATGTTACAAACCTACCCCCTTAAGATGAATCTCGCCCTCGAGATTCGGGTTGGCTAGAAAATAGGTGAGGGTGGTCCTTGAGCAAATCTTCTTCTCTCTCTCAGGTGGCTTCATCCTCTGAGTGGTGGTTCCACTGAACTTTGCAAAACTTGATAACCTTGCTGCGAGTAACTCTGCTGGCATAATCGAGAATCTTGACTGGCTTCTCCTCATACGTTAAGTCGTCCTTCAACTGAATCGCTTCAAGCGGCACTGTATCTCTTAGCGGTATCTCCGCCATCTCGGCGTGACATTTCTTCAGCTGAGAAACATGGAATACATCATGAACTCCTGACAGTCCCTCTGGTAATTCCAACTTATAAGCGACTTCTCCCGTACGCTGCAAGATCTTATATGGTCCAACGAAACGCGGTGCTAACTTTCCCTTAACTCCAAAGCGCTTAACTCCTCGAAGTGGGGATACTCGAAGATAAACTCTGTCTCCGGTTTCGTAAACTGTCTCCTTGCGTTTAGAATCTACGTAGCTCTTCTGCCTGGACTGGGCTACCTTGAGCCTATTGCGAATCAACTTAACCTTCCGTTCAGACTCCTTAATCAAATCTGGTCCAAAGAACTGACGGTCTCCAACTTCGTCCCATGACAACGGTGTCCTGCACCTCCTTCCGTATAAAGCTTCGAAAGGTGCCATTTTCAAACTGGTTTGGTAACTGTTGTTATAAGAAAACTCCGCATACGGCAAGTTATCGTCCCAGCTAGATCCATAATCTAGCGCACAAGCTCTCAGCATATCTTCCAAAATCTGATTGACTCTCTCAGTCTGTCCATCCGTCTGTGGGTGAAAAGCTGTGCTGAACTCTAGTCTGGTTCCCAAAGTTTCATGCAACTGATTCCAAAACTTTGAGGTAAATTGGGATACTCTATCTGATACGATACTCCTCGGAACTCCATGCAAAAAAATGGTCCTAGTCATGTATATCTTCGCCAACTTAGCACTGGTGTAAGTGGGCTTAACTGGAATAAAATGTGCTACCTTCGTCAAACGATCAACTACTACCCATATCGAGTCATAGCCTGCTTTCGTTCTGGGTAATCCTGTGATAAAATCCATGCCTATCTTATCCCACTTCCATTCGGGTATCGGCAATGGTTGTAACAATCCTGCTGGCTTCTGATGTTCTACCTTTACTCTCTGACATACGTCACAAACTGCTACATATGCTGCAATATCCTTCTTCATTCCGGTCCACCAGAATGTTTCCTTCAAATCCAAATACATCTTGGTATTTCCGGGGTGATTCGAATACGGTGAATCATGTGCCTCTTGCGAAATCAACTTCCTGATCTCAGGGTCATTTGGCACATAAACACGGTCCTCAAACCATAGGGTATCGTGCTCATCCTCACGAAATCCCTTTGCTTTTCCTTCGCTCAATTTCTCTTTTATAGCAGCAATCTCCTTGTCAGATTTCTGAGCTTCTCTAATTTTATCCATCAATGTTGACTGAATCTCCAATGCTGCTACATAGCCTCTCAGAACTATTTCCAAACATAGCTCACGAAGGTTTTCTGCTAACTCCTTGGGTATTTCTTCCGTCATTAACATATTGACATGGCTCTTACGGCTCAATGCGTCAGCTACTACATTAGCTTTTCCGGGATGGTAATGCAATCTCATGTCATAATCCTTGATGAGCTCCAACAATCTCCTTTGTCTGAGGTTCAACTCCTTCTGAGTGAAAATGTACTTCAAACTCTTGTGATCCGTGTACACCTCACAATGATTTCCAATGAGGAAATGTCTCCACGTCTTCAATGCATGCACTACGGCTGCTAACTCCAAATCATGCGTGGCATAATTCAACTCACGAGGCTTCAGTTGTCGTGAAGCATACGAAACAACTCTTCCTTCCTGCATAAGTACTGCTCCAAGTCCTCGACGTGAACCGTCGCAATACACCTCATAATCGTTGGTCTGATCTGGCAAAATCAATACTGGTGAGGTAACCAAGCGTTTCTTTAACTCCTGGAAACTAGCCTCACACTCCTCAGTCCATTTGAACTTAGTGTCCTTCTTCAACAACTCAGTCATAGGCTTTGCAATCTTTGAAAAGTTCTCAATAAATCTCCGGTAGTATCCTGCGAGTCCAAGAAAACTCCGGATCTCTCCAACTGTCGTGGGTGCTTCCCATTCGGTTACGGTCTCAACCTTTGTGGGGTCAACTGCTATACCTTCTCCGGATATAACATGTCCGAGGAATCCAACTTCCTTCAACCAAAACTCACATTTGCTGAATTTGGCCTATAACTGATGTTCTCTGAGTTTCTCCAAAACCAAACGCAAATGTTCCTTATGCTCCTCTTCATTCTTTGAATAAACCAGGATGTCATCAATGAACACTACGACGAACTTATCCAAAAACTCCATAAACACCTTGTTCATCAGGTTCATGAAATAGGCAGGTGCGTTAGTCAATCCAAATGACATAACGCTATACTCATACAGTCCATATCTTGTGGTGAATGCTGTCTTAGGTATGTCCTGCTCTCGAATCTTCAATTGATGGTACCCTGATCGCAAATCGATCTTGGAAAACACTTTAACTCCTTGCAAACGATCAAACAGATCATTAATCATTGGCAGTGGGTACTTATTCTTGATGGTTACTTCATTCAATCCTCGATAATCTACAACCATCCTTAATGATCCATCCTTCTTTTCCACTAGAAGTACGGGTGATCCCCAAGGTGAAGAACTTGGGCGAATGTAACCTTTATCCAATAACTCCTTAATCTAATTCTTAATTTCCACCAAATCCTTTGCTGGCATCCAGTACGGTTGCTTTGATATTGGGCCTATATCTCGCAACAACTCAATCAAAAACACAATGTCTCTATCCGGTGGCACGCCTGGCAATTCCTCAGGAAATACATCAGGAAAATCCTTCACCACTGGTACTTCCTCTTGCACAACTCCTGTTAGGCAGTTTACTTGTGTCCTGTTTGGCACATGCCGGGATACATACTTGATCCTTCTTCCTTCTGGTGTGGTAAGCAAAATTGTCTTACTGGCGCAATCGATGTTTCCTCCATACATCGACAGCCAATCCATTCCAAGAATCACATCCAGACCTTGGGATTCCAGAATAATTAAATCCGTTGGGAAAACATGCCTTCCTGTACTTAATGGCACTTGGAAACATCCTTGTCTGGCCATGTACTCTGCTCCTGGCGAGCTTACTAACATTGGTGTCCTAAGAGCTTGGGTTGGAGGCATCTGAGGGTTTAGAAAAGACGAGAAATAAGAATAGAGTGAGGTCTAAAGGGAAAACACTACCCCAATGCACATGAGAAAAAGCACACAAAACACTTCATTCAATCAAACAAGGGCTTACAAGCGGTCTAAAACTAACGCAAAAGTGCTCGAACTATAATGATTACAGGGGGGAATGCTACTACTATCTGGTGGTCATCTAGAAATTTGAACCGGTGGATGATTCCATGATATCTGCTCCAGCTTCGTCTTCAAAGTCGGGTTCACTTGGATCCGAATCGGTGTTGTCGATGATGATATAGTTGTCCGGGCATGCGACGTACTCGTCTTCCTCATTGGATGCTAACTTCCTCTTGAGTTCTTCAATCTCCTGCTTAAGATCGCCATTATGTCTTGCTAGAGCTACGATCTCGTCCATGTAGTCCTTGCGTGTAGACTTCAGTTCTCCTTCGATGATCCTTGCCTTCGCATTCTTCAACTCTATCATATCATTGCACATCTGGTTCTCGTGGCGTCGAATGTGCTGGTTTAACTCCTGGATGAAAGATGCAATGGATCTATCCTTTTTGGTGCTGACTAACTCCCATTGCTCATCTCGGCGTCCGCAAATCTGGTAGATAGTGTCCTTGAGGTCTTCTTGATAAACTTCTCCAATGCGTCCCATGGTGATATGAGCTGCCATGCTCCTTCCTAGACTCCAGGTTGGTGCATTGAAAACACTATCTATGGGCTTTGTGATTGGCGCGAATGTCCTTCCCGGAACGTGAGCTTGAATCTTCCAGCGCTCCTCTTTAGGCAGAGTGGCGTTGAATGTTCCCGTGAAGCTTGGTAATCCAATGTTCAGGTACTTTGTGACTTCCTTCAAGTGAAATCCAAAAAGTGTGCCTTCATCCGGTTGAGCGTACTTAATCTTCGCGTTCGTCATCCTAAAAGAGTAGAGAAGATGAGGAGTTAGAAAATGAGAAGAGAATGGTGATCTATGGCTTTAACTTAGTGGTCGTGTCCTACAGTCAGCGTGTGCTCTGATACCATCTGTGTGGTGACCCGACCCGAATGGATAAAGTCTACTGTGCTCCGGTGTCATCCCTGGATCAGTAATGCTGACACCACACAGTACTTCGAAGGATTTATAACTGTCACATCCCTAGCTTCTGGTGTTGCCTAGTGTTTACATCATGTTTAAATTTCTGAAAACTTGAACTGGGAAAATTTGGAAGCCTCAAAACCCTAAATAAAAGAAGGGCAAAAACCCTAAAATCTCATTCATTGTTCCAAAATGCTCTTCTTAAATGTTTGATAATTTTTGGAAAGGGTTCTGGTCCCAACCAAAATATTGAACATTTTTAAGGACTTAATCTTGGGACTTTGAATTTAAATCATTAGCTATTTGAATTTGAATTATATTCATATAATTAGAATATAATTTCAAATACCCCTGAAATATTTTATGAGCTTTTGGAAAAGTCCATCTAGCAAAATAAAAATATTCAGAGGAGTTTTTGGCATTGTTTGGATTATTTTAAATTCAAAACAGTGGCAAAAGATTAAATAAAAGAAAACAGAACAGAAATATAGAAAAAGAGCAGAAGCCTACCTGGGCCACCTACCTGCAGCCCACCTAGCGCCCCACCTGGCACCAGCAACCGGCCCAGCTCCTGTGCTGGCAGCCCACCGGTGCGGCCCAGCCCACCAGGCGCCTCCCCCTGTCGCCTTCCTCCTCGTGCCAGTAGGCAGAGGAGGGACACCGCGACGCCGCCGCGCGCGCCACCTCCACCCTGCTCTGGCCACCTCCTGCTTCGCGCTGGAGGCTCGTCCTCCTCCCTGACCCCGTGCCTGGATGACGCCACGCTGCCCCGACTCCCTCTCGCACTCTCCCTCGCCTCATCCCCTCCTCTGTCTCTCTCTCACACGCACGGCCGTCGCCACCGACGCCGTTCGCCGCGGCTACAGTCACCGCCTCGCCTCTCCGACACGCCCACGTGCTCTGCCTCGTCCCTCTCTTCCTCCTCACCGAGCCGTCCGACGCCGGAAGCCCCTGGACGTCGCAAGCACCGCCGTTCCCCTCGTCGGCCACCGGAGATCGCCGCCGTCAATTCTCCGTCGCAGAAGCTTCCCCGAGCCCATTGAGCTGCTCTGCGAGTCCGCCGTGAGCCCCTCTTCCTTTCCCCTCACCTCTCTCTCTCTCGCATGCCCTGTAGCCGCCGCCCCACGAGCACCCGAGGCCGCCGTCCGCCATGGCCGGTGAGCTTCGTGCTCCCGAGCTCCTCCACCTGCGCTCGTTGCCTCCGAGTGCTCCTGATGACCCCAGTGACCCGTAGAGCCCCTCCAGTGCCTCAGCTCCCTCGTTTGCGAGCAGCAACGCCGAACCCGACCGCACCCGAACTCCGGCCGCCGCTCACGAGCTCGCCGTCGTCGGTACCGGCCACCACAGGCACGGCCACCACCACCGTTCGATGCGCACCAGCAAGGGCTCTCCAACGAGCCCAAGCACGGCCTCGCCCGTGCCCTGTAGCGCGTTTCCGGTTCGCGCCACCGTCTCGGGCCTCGCCGGCGTCATGTCGCCGGTGGGTTTGACCCACTTTGACCACGGCGGGACCCCCCCCCCTGTGTCCATGACATGTGGGGCCGGCCTTTGACTGAATTAGTGTAGGATTTTAATTAGTGCTAATTGCTCTGTTAGTTAATTAGGATTAGTACTAATTGAATTAGTTAAACTAATTACCCCTGCTGACACTGACAGTGGGCCCCGTGGCTATTAATTTGATTAGTTAGAATTAATTAACTCTGTTAGTCACCTGAGTCACTGACCAGTGGGCCCCACTGGTCAGGTTTGACCGGACCAGCCCCTGTTGACCTGCTGACGTCATGCCAACGCCATGCTGACGCAATATTCCTTTTCTGGAATTTAGTTTATTTTATAAATAATCAGGAAATTCCAGAAAATTGTATAAACTTCTAAAATTCATAGAAATTCAACCGTAACTCCAAATTAAATAAATTATATATGAAAAATTATCAGAAAAATTCAAGGAATCCATCTGTACCATTTTCATGCATGTTTGACCAATGTTTGTCCTCTGTTTTGGACAAAACAAATAAAGGGCATTTAAATAATCATATATGGAGTTGGAGTTTGAATCATGTATTCAAACCAACTTCATTTAAATCATAGCTAGGTGCATTAGCCCAAAACACATTCATATTGCCATGTCATAGCATGCATTATATTGTGCATTGCATTGATCGTGTTTCTTCTGTGTTTGCCGGTGTTGTTCCCCCTCGATAGACGTTGTACCGGCGATGTGATCGATGACACCGATGAAGAGCTATATTATCTTCAGAAGTGCCAGGCAAGCAAAACCCCCTTGTTCATTCCGATACAATCCCCCTCTCTCGCTCCTGCTCTCTTTTACTGCATTAGGACAACACCGATTCAACTGTTAAATGCTGCGGTAGTTGAACCCCTTTATCCTCTGCATGACCTGTCATTGCCACAGTAAATAGATGAAACCCACTAGCATGAGTAGGAGTTGTTTGAGCCCTAATGTGCCTACTCATTCATGCTTGTTTGTCATGCCTGCTACTGCTTAGAGTTGAGTCAGGTCTGATTCATCGGGAATGAATCAGAGGCGTGTGAACATGTCCTACTATGTGTGAGCTAAGTGTGTGAACACGATTTGGTAAAGGTAGCGGTGAGAGGCCATGTAGGAGTACATGGTGGGTTGTCTCATTGAAGCCGTCCTTAGGAACTGAGCTCTGTGTTTGTGATCCATGATTCAGCTACTACCATACATTGGGCCCTGAAATATGACCCCGCTCGACTTCTTATCCACCCAAGTCCTCTGTCCAGGAGTTGCAAGTAGTTTCTGGTGTTTGTAGTGTGCTGGAGGCCGTGCACAGCGCTGACCGGAGGGGTGGGCTGTGATGCGGTAGGCACGTGGCCGGGTATACCGGGCGCCCGTTTGGTGTCACGGAACCCTGTTCACATCGTTTGGGGCTGTGAGCGAAACTCCGGCCGGATCTCCTCATGGATGGAACCCGAATAGGCGATAAACCTGGACTAGAGACTTGAGTGTTTAGGTAGGTCGTGGTCTACACCCACGTCGGCTTTCGCTTGAAGTCTGCCGAGCACATGTCGTGTGCAGACGCTAAGTGGTGGAAACATGTATGAAGAAGTACACCCCTGCAGGGTTAACATCATCTATTCGAATAGCCATGTCCGCGGTAAAGGACTTCTGGGTTGCTTATATCAGTTCATAGACAAGTGAAAGTGGATACTCTAAAATACGCAAGATAAGCGTGAGTGCTATGGATGGCGTTCTTGTAGGGAGACGGGAGCGGATCCATAGTGGTGTATTGATATGGTGAATATGTGGACTCGTGTGCGCCACCTCAAAAGAGTTACTTGCAGTCGTAGTTCAGGATAGCCACCGAGTCAAAGCTGGCTTGCTGCAGTTAAACCCCCACCATCCCTTTGTTGATAATGATGCATATGTAGTTAGTTCTGATGTAAGTCTTGCTGGGTACATTTGTACTCACGTTTGCCTATTTTATGTTTTTGCAGAGAGACTTCGGTCTCGCTAGTAGTACCGCGTGGACTTCGACGTTTAGCTTGTTACCTCAGCTACGATCTTGTGCCCTCGGCAGGATCTGGTAGATAGTCAGGCTTCTCAGCCTTTTTCATTTTATAGTTGTCTATACTCAGACATGTTAAGCTTCCGCATGTGCTTTGACTTGTATGCTTTGAATGTTGGGTCATGAGACCCCTGTTTGTAATATCTCGCTCCTCGGAGCCTATTGAATAAATACTTGAGTCGTAGAGTCATGTTGTGATGCCATGTTGTATTTGCACATATCGAGCATATTGTGTGTATGTTATTGAAATGCTTGGTATGTGTGGGATCTTGATATCTAGTTGTTTATCCTTAGTAGCCTCTCTTACCGGGAAATGTCTCCTAGTGTTTCCACTGAGCCATCGTAGCTTGCTACTGCTCCGGAACACTTAGGCTGGCCGGCATGTGTCCTTCTTTGTTCCTGTGTCTGTCCCTTCGGGGAAATGTCACGCGATGAATACCGGAGTCCTGTTAGCCCGCTACAGCCCGGTTCACCGGAGTCCTGCTAGCCCAGTGCTACAGCCTGGATTCACTCGCTGATGACCGACACGTTCGATGCTGGGTCATGGATGCCTGTCCCTGTAAGTTAGTGCCACTTTGGGTTTACGACTAGCCATGTCAGCCCGGGCTCCTTATCATATGGATGCTAGCGACACTGTCATATACGTGTGCCAAAAGGCGCAAACGGTCCCGGGCAAAGGTAAGGTGACACCCGTGGGAATACCTTGCGTGAGGCCGCAGAGTGATATGAGGTGTTACATGCTAGATCGATGTGGCATTGAGTCGGGGTCCTGACAATAGCAGAGTTGCAATCACACACTTATTACATCAATGTCTCAAAGAGAACTTATTACAATAAATATGGTTTAAGGCCATCTAATAACGATAACAGCAGAAGACTCGGAAGATAAATGGGTCCATCAACTCCAACGGCATCACTGAGTATAGAACCACGACCTAAAAGCACCTTAATCGTCGTTTGAAAAGTCTACAACATGAGAAGTTGCAGCCCGAAACGGGTCAGCACATGGAATATGCTGGCAATGTAACACATAGAGAGTAATGGAATGAACAGCTATACTATATGCATATATGGCTGGTGGAAAGCTCTATGGTTACAGTTTTGCGTAAAGCTAGTTTTTCCCTACTGCAAAGGAATAACTTTATTTAACTATCATGGTAGTTGTTAAACATCGAGAATGGTTGACAGCATTCCGATCCCAATTAAGCGAACAATTAAAACCCATCAATATTAATTAGAGTAACATGTTGAGATTCACATGATATTCAAGTACTAGATACTCAAATTGTCCATAACCGGGGACACGGCTAATCATGATTAGTTTGTTACACTCTGCAGAGGTTTGCGCACTTTTCCCCACAAGACTCGATCGCCTCCGTTTGGTTTCTCGCACTACATGGTGTTTGAGAGGACGGATGACCGAGACACAGTCTTTCAGAAGTGCTAGCACCTTATGTTCGGGTAGACCGGTACACCTACTTTCCCCTACATCTTCTAGTCTACCCTGTAAGAGTTCGCACGACTTAGTCAACTATGCCATAGCCCATAATGGCTTGTGGCTGCACACGGAAGTTACTAGCATGAATGATCTTATGATCCCTTTGAGCCTCGGTGGCGGTCCAAAATAAAATAGGCAAGTCCTGATAGACATCAGGTGCCTCAATCCACCCAGATGTCTGTTTAAGTTGCCACCTTAGATAAACCATTAAATTATTAGTCTCACATCTATCATGGATATCACTCACCCAATCCACGTCTACTAGCATAGCATGGCATAATAAGCAAACGTAGAAGTAACTCCCAAAGGTATCATAATAATACAGGTAATAGGTACTACCTCATCTACTTCCCATCCCACAATTTAATTAGATCCTAATCATGCAATGTGTGAGGATTGATCTAATGCAATAAAACATGGGTTGTAGAAAAGGTATGATCAAAGTGTTACTTGCCTTGCTGATGATCCGCGAGTCCTAGGGTTTCGAAGTAACAGGCGGCGCAATCCAGGTGATCTAATGTAGACAAACAACAAGCACACAATAAGTACTCAACTAATGCACAGGTAAAACTCGAACAAGAGAACGAACCAGAAAGTTCAACTTAAGAACTCCGGTTGCAAAGAAAGAACGAACCGAACAAACGACGAAAAACAAACGTCAGAAGAAAACAACTCAGTTCTAGCAAATTGAAACTAGGTCAAATTTTACTGTAGCAAAAGCTTGTTCAAGTTGATTAGACGGAACGGCGGCTTCGATACGAAACTCCAGGCGCTTGAATCACCTGATTCCGATAAGCAAGTGAGAAGATAAACTAGAACGAAGATCGGATCTAAGATCGCGATCGCGGAATAAATCCGACGAAAAAGAAAGAGACGAACGGTTAAATGAACGGGCGTCGTTAACCGGGAATAATCGGTGATCACGTTCGTTGAGACGAACGGTCCGAAAGAAGAACGAAAACTGATCTAGGGTTTTCGGAAGAAAAAAAACCCGAAAAGAAACGGAAAACCGATCTCGGTTTCGGAACAAAACCAAAATGAAAAACCGGAGAGAAAACGAAAAGAATCGGAAGAAAACGGAACGATTTCTAGAGAAAAATCGAACCGGGGAAGAAAAAGAGAGGCGCAGTGCTACCTCCGGCGAGGCGGGGCTCCGGCGGCAGCGGGCTAGGGCGGCGGCGGGCTAAGGCGGCGGCGGCTAAAGGGCAGCGGCGGCGCGGCTATGGCGGCGGCGGCTTGGGGCTGCACGCTGCTGCTTGCTGCGGCTTGGGGATTGATGTGGGGAGAGGGGGGGTTATGGGGGTATTTATATAGGTGAGGGGGGGGGGGGTTACTTGGGGTAGGGGGCAAGAAAAAGAGAGAAAAACAAAGGAAAGAAGGGGGGGCTAGCCTAGAGTCCAACAAGGACTCGGCTAGAGGCGAGGCGACGGCCTGGCTGCGCCTGGCGCACGGCGCGCGCAGGGGCTGGGGTGGCCGGCCGGCTTGGGCCTTTGGCCCAGGCGGGGCGCTGCTCTTTTTTTAACTGGTTCCGCACGCAGAAAACCAAAGAAAAAGAAAACAGAACGGGCTCCAAAAAAACTAAAGCAAATTTTCTCCGACTCCTAAAAATGAGTCGAACAAAATGAACTTTACTCCGGACCTAGAATGCAATATTTGAAAACACGCATTTTTCCCTATCCAAAGAAAAAGCAAATAAACTCCGAAAACCAAAATTTGATCTATTTATTAAATCTTCATTTTTCCTAACTTTGGGAAAGTCATATTATTCCCTCTCTCATATTTTTGATATTGGAAAAATAATTGAAGATGAACTAAATAAATCAAATGATCCTCTTTTCAATTCGAGAAACTCTCGAATATGAAAATAACGAAATCTCGAACTCTCTCAGAAGGTCCTTGAGTTGCGTGAAATTTCTAGGATCGACCAAAATGCATGAAAATATGATATGCATGATGATCTATGTATAACATTCCAAATTGAAAATTTGGGATGTTACATGGACTGTTGGATGTTAATCCAACAGCCATGCTCCTTCTTCAACCTCTGTTCTTGCTCCTATCTCCCGTGGGCGGCATCGCGGCTGTGCTGCCGTGCACCCGAACCAGTGAAGTTTCCCACTCCTCTCCATCTGCGACTCCACTGTAGCTTAATAAATAGTAAGTCTTTGGTGTAGTAGGATCTTTATTTAGTTTGATGCATACACTTGTTCTTTTTTGGTAGCCCTTTTGTAATGATGGCTGATGTTTGGTTTGGAAGAGAGAGCTGCGTCTTCACTCTTCTGGCCTGCTTACTGCTTTTGTTGCACCCCCAACCCTGGTTGCTGCTGCTGCTGTTTTCAATGTACAATCAGTAGTATATTTCGTCTGTTGGTTGAATAAATGTGTTGTTAGAACGACAAACACAATGTTTGGGAAGTCGTTGCACGGTTCGATCCTTTAGTGCCCCGTACCGTATGTAGTGAATACTATTTATCATACGGAACACATTTTTTTTGAAACTCGGAACACATTTTCCATTTGTTGATAACATGCATCCCACTGGTGAAGGCTAGAATTGTATTGATAGGAAACTCAGATACATGTGTGGATACATAGACAACACCATGTCCCTAGTAAGCCTCTAGTTGACTGGCTCGTTGATCAATAGATGGTTACGGTTTCCTGACCATGGACATTGGATGTCGTTGATAACGGGATCACATCATTAGGAGAATGATGTGATGGACAAGACCCAATCCTAAGCCTAGCACAAGATCATGTAGTTCGTATGCTAAAGCTTTTCTAATGTCAAGTATCATTTCCTTGGACCATGAGATTGTGCAACTCCCGGATACCGTAGGAGTGCTTTGGGTGTGCCAAACGTCACAACGTAACTGGGTGCTATAAAGGTACACTACAGGTATCTCCGAAAGTGTCTGTTGGGTTGGCACGAATCGAGACTGGGATTTGTCACTCCGTGTAAACGGAGAGGTATCTCTGGGCCCACTCGGTAGGACATCATCATAATGTGCACAATGTGATCAAGGAGTTGATCACGGGATGATGTGTTACGGAACGAGTAAAAGAGACTTGCCAGTAACGAGATTGAACAAGGTATCGGGATACCGACGATCGAATCTCGAGCAAGTATCGTACCGCTAGACAAAGGGAATTGTATACGGGATTGATTAAGTCCTTGACATCGTGGTTCATCCGATGAGATCATCGTGGAACATGTGGGAGCCAACATGGGTATCCAGATCCCGCTGTTGGTTATTGACTGGAGAGTTATCTCGGTCATGTCTGCATGGTTCCCGAACCCGTAGGGTCTACACACTTAAGGTTCGATGACGCTAGGGTTATAGGGAATAGATGTACGTGGTTACCGAATGTTGTTCGGAGTCCCGGATGAGATCCCGGACGTCACGAGGAGTGTCGGAATGGTCCGGAGGTAAAGATTTATATATGGGAAGTCCTGTTTTGGTCACCGGAAAAGTTTCGGGTTTTATTGGTAATGTACCGGGACCACCGGGAGGGTCCCGGGGGTCCACCAAGTGGGGCCACCCGCCCCGGAGGGCTGCATGGGCCAAGTGTGGGAGGGGACCAGCCCCAGGTGGGCTAGTGCACCCCCCTCCCACCAAGGCCCAAGGCGGAAGGGAGAGTGGAAGGGGGCAAACCCTAGGCTCAGATGGGCCTAAGGCCCACCTAGTGGTGCGCCCCCCTCTCTCCCATGGGCCGGCCCGCCAGCTTTTGACCAAGTCAAACAGGCTTTCCATGGGCCGGCCCGCCAGCTTTTGACCAAGTCAAACAGGCCGGCCTTTACACAGGAATGGGCCTCTGTTAGGCCGTCCCACGTGTCGACGTATCATAGGTGCCTATCAGACCCACTAACGAGCTGACACGTGTTTCGTCTGGCCAATAAGAATTTTACACGTGGAAATTTCCCATTGGTGGGGGCTGTTAACGAGTTATCGGATCCAAAACCCGACCCGATAGCTTAACGGCGTTCCGTTATGGTGGATGCCACGTGTCGATCACCCTTGACGAAAGCACTTATGTGACGCGCGATTTATCGTCATAGAAGTGGACACTTCCGTGATGATAATTTTGATAATGTCATGGAACACTTCTACGACAGCACAGGTATGACTATCTTGATTCTGTCATAAATTTGTCATGGATGTACATGCATGACAAAAAAGCGACCTACTGTGACAAACACGTATCATCACGGAAGTGTATTTTTTGTAGTGGATGTTCCAATGGCAGTAGTATTCCAGACCCCCTTGAGCCGCTGAATTGGGTCGGAGTCTTCATGGCGGGGACGCAGTCCGGGCAAAACTCACCGCAGCGGCAGCAGCAGCCACCGGGTCGGCAACAGCCGGGTCAGGAGACCCCGTGTCGGTGTCAAAACTGGCAGATCTCGGGTAGGGTGTCCCGAACTGTGCGTCTAGGCCAGATGTTAACATGAGGCAAGGGACACGAAGTTTTACCCAGATTCGGGCCCTCTTGATGGAGGTAAAACCCTATGTCTTGCTTGATTAATATTGATGATATGGGTAGTACAAGAGTAGATCTACCACGAGATCAGAGAGGCTAAACCCTAGAAGCTAGCCTATGGTATGATTGTGTATGAATGTGTTGTCCTACAGACTAAAAACCCTCCGGTTTATATAGGCACCGGATAGGGTTAGGGTTACATAGAGTTGGTTTACAATGGTAGGAGATCTGTATATCCGTATCGCCAAGCTTGCCTTCCACGCCAAGGAAAGTCCCTTCCGGACACGGGACGAAGTATTCAATCTTGTATCTTCACAGTCCAGGAGTCCGGCTGAAGGTATAGTCCGGCCATCCGGACACCCCCTAATCCGAGACTCCCTCAGTAGCCCCTGAACCAGGCTTCAATGACGACGAGTCCGACACGCAGATTGTCTTCGGCATTGCAAGGCGGGTTCCTCCTCCAAGTACTTCATAGAAGATTTTGAACACAAAGATAGTGTCCGGCTCTGCAAAATAAATTTCCACATATTGCCATAGAGAGAATAATATTTACACAAATCTAATCTGCTAACGTATTCCGTAGTGTGACATTGCACCACGGCCAAGCCTTTATTTGAATCATTTTATTGTTCCACCTCAGCATGTCACGCGAGGCGGTTTCCTTGGTACGTCTTGTTAAAGCATAGATCGTGTCCCCTTATTCCGGGATTCTCATCAATATGGGCGTGGGTAACCCAACTGCTTCTAGGACTCCTAGATTATAGGCAAGTCCAAACGGCCACGGAGAGGACACTTGATATTCACCCTCTTTATAAAGGGACAAGGCTTTTATTTTTTTCCCTCCCGTGCTCAATCGAATCCTTCCCCCACCTCAAGCTCAAACACCCAAGGTTCAGGTCAGGTGCTCTGAACCTTCAATCATGTCTGGATCTAGCCTTCAAGGCCGATGGATGCCTTCCTCCGTCACGGAAGAAGACATCAAAAAGTTGAGGGAGGCCAGATATCTGACCGTCGAGGGTCCGCATCGGCTGCCTGCCCGAGAGCAGGCCGTCCCCTCCCCCAAACCCAACGAGAATGTTGTGTTCGTCTCCCACTTCCTCCGAGGTCTAGGCCTTGCTCTGGATCCTTTCGTTAGGGGTTTGATGTTTTATTACGGGCTAGATTTCCATGATCTAGCTCCGGACTCCTTTCTTCATATCACGACATTTATTGTCGTGTGCGAGGCCTTCCTTCGGGTTACCCCTCACTTTGGCCTGTGGCTCAAGACCTTTGAAGTAAAGCCGAAGATGATCGAGGGGCAACATGCAGCGTGCGGAGGTGCCTCAATACGCAAGATGACGGGAGCCCCATGGCCCAAAGGTTCCATTCCAGAGGTGTCTGAATTGTGGCAACAAGAGTGGTTCTACATCACGGCTCCTAGAAGTGCCAAGTGGGCGGCCGCCCCTGTTTTCCGCTCAGGCCCTCCACCACAACTGATGTCATGGATCAGCAGAGGGCTGAGCTGGGGTCCAGCCAAGGACGTGCCTATACTGCAAAGCCGCATTCGAAATCTCTTCAATGGAGATTTTAGTTTGGTTGCGGTAATACAAATTATGCTGGTTCATCAAGTCCATCCTTGCAAACACCGGCCCCTTCGCTTGTGGGAGTTCAATCCCGAAGTACCGTGTGTCATTCAAAATTTCCTCGGCTTGACGCACGAGGAGATGTACAAGTCATTCTTCGGACCTCAGGTAGAGTGTTTGAAAATCACCGAGGACGTGGGCCTGAGTAGTAACCGCGCCGCCGAATAGGTAAGGAATCTTTCGGCCGAACATACTATCTCTCATTTGTCACGAAGTTATTTCTAAGAGTTCGCTTTTTGACCAGGACTGGATAACAAAGGCGAAGTTGATTCGGTGTTCGTCCCCCCTCCTCGAGGGTTTGGACAATCCGATATTGGAAAAGATGCTCCAGGTCGCACCTTGCTCGGAGCCCTTGAAGGAAGATACTGGGAAGAATAATATGGGCGGACGCGGGCCCCCAACGCTGCCCATTCTAACTGAGGGAGCGAGCGTCTCCATGAAGGAAGACGACCGGAAGAGGAAAAGGACCGTGCTCGGGGATTCAAAAGCCGAAGCTTCCAAGCGAGAGAAAAAGTCTCCCACAGAGGGTCCTACATTCGGGGGTTCTTTTGCCGCACAAAGTCCGCGGGGGAATCAATCCTCTGGCGAGTCGTAAGTGACCCGAAATACTTTAATAGTACATGTATGCCATGTTTTTCTTCTGAGAAAATAACCACCGCATATATCTTTGCAGTTCGGGCCTTAGCCCCTCTCAAATGAGTTCGTCTTCAGGGGATCTTCTTCCAGAGATGATGGAGAGCGAAACGCCTCCTCCAGACTCCTCCGCTCCAGAAGCGAGCGACCCCGAAGTGTCGTCGCGGAGGGCCTCTCCGAATCCGGTGAGGCCAGAAGATAATCCCATTGACCCCCGAAGCTCCCAGTGTCCGGCTCCCGAAGAGAGCAGACAAAAGAGTCCGACACCGTCTGGTGTGCGATCGGATGTTCTGAGGGAGTTGGTGGGGCGAGCGGCCATCTCAGATGAACATTGTATGCTAATGAATACGATGATGGAGAGAATCTCGTCCACCGAAAGCGGATTTCATAAAGCTTTTATGAGTCTACTGACAGGCTTTGAGGTACGTAAAATAATGTATGATAGCCCTACACATGCTAGGTGTGCCCTGTGTAGATAGTAGCCCCTGAGACTCTGGTTGTCGTCGGAAACGACGACGAACAGAGGATCATATTCCCAGGTAATAACCGTACTGCCTTTATGTGCAGGTGATGGAGGCTCCGGTGGCTAGCCGGACTAGCGAGTTTGCCCATTTGAAATGGCAGTTGGATGCGGCAGACGCTGACATCGAGCTTGTGAACAAAAGGCTTGACGAGGCACAGGGTAAGTGTCATTATCTGGTAAACGTCACATAGTAAGAGCAGCATGATGCCAGTATCTTTAATATGTTGTGACTGCAGATGGAGCTGCCACTGTTGAAGCCTTGCGGGCAGAACTTGCCCGAGCTAAGGAACAAGCGAGGTTTGGTAATGCGGCTGCTTTCAAGGCGGCCGAAGAGTTGAAAGCCGAGAAGGCCGCGCATGGCGAGAGCCGAGATAAGATGGCCAAGATGGCCATAGAATTAAAAGCCGCCGTCGAGCATTGCCGGGTTCTTGAAAAGGAAAACCTAGCGAAGGCATCGGACCTTGAGAAGGCTGCTGCGATGAGAAAAGACATCTGCTCTACTATGAGGGCGAAGAAGGAGGAGCTACGGGAAGCTGGGGATATTGTAGCTGGGAAATCCTTTATGTTGCGGAGGAAGTTCGGAGATCCACAGTATGCCCCTCTGGATTGGCTGTGGAGTTCGGAGGATGTGTATATGGATCTGGCGGCGAGCGCTGCCGATGCGGTCAAGTATTTCCAGGGTCAAATGGACCGTGAAGTGGACCAACTGTTTTGGACACAATTCCATTCTCCCGAGCGCCCACTTTCATTGACTGGCCAATTAGCCGAATGGCCCGAACTGATAGGTTGTTCGGACGCGCCATGAGGTCTGTTGTGGATCAGCTATGGCTGGAAAGGCCAAAACCGAATAGCTATTTCAGCTTCATGCAGCAGCTCCTTGATGTGGTGTTGCGCATTAATGCGATGAAGAGGTCGGTGTGCATAGAGGGCTCACAGATGGCCTTTGCCCGTGTTAAAGCATGCTGGGCAGAGATGGATGCCACCACTGTTGCAGTGCGGGATTCGGCCATAGGCCGAATGGCTGCTGAGCACTACTTTGAAGAAGTTCTTGAGGGTGCTCGTTTGATAGAGACCCAGTGCTCAAAAAATATTATGTTTGAGTGATATGTAATCTCATTGTAAGCGAAATGCTTTTATGAATTTTTATAAGGCTATTTTTATACTTTTGCCTGAAAGTAATATGATACCTCCTGGGCGGCCGTTTATGTATACATGTGTATAACTTGAAAGATTGCAGCCGTCGGCTTCAACCCCCACGCATATAATGCGGAGGTGCTCGCAAAAAACACGCGTTCACACTTAACCCAACGTCTTGGTCCTATTAAGGAGGTGATAGCGGAGCGAGCGAGGTTACCGGACTATAATGCTTTAGCACTTTCACTTAGCCATAGGAGTTTGACAGTGGGGCTACTAGATAGCCCCTAGTGGCTCCACACTCTCCCGATCCCGGGGTGCATACATGCCTGGCCGGAAAACGTCCCTTCATTAAGGTGGAGGAATTCTAACATTCCAATAGGTCATCGAGTGGTTGACCAGTCTCACGCTATATCATGACAGTCAGTTTTCGGCTTTCTCTACTGAGGTGCTCGTCGGGATGAACCAGGGCACAATCGCAGTAGTTCTCCTGGTGCTACCTTAGCCGGTAAAGCGGAACGTAAGGCACCAAAACACAGGAGCCGGGCAAACCCAACATTTGACCAAAGACAATGACTCGGAGCTGATGCATATAGGGCCAAACTCGCGACGCCGAACACTCCCTAAGGTATTCGGTCTTTGTGGTATAAACCGGGCCTAAATTATGGCCTTTGTAAGAAGCCCCTTGTGTCCAGGTACGTGCATTGTTCTGGCGTGGCCACATGCCAAGACGTCAGCATCCTTCTCAACGGTGGTATGTATCAACAAGAGACAGTAAAAAAGATATACGCAGGGTCTTAATCTAAAAGGAATCCTTCGAGTGGGTCCCTGCTGCACGTCTGCGCATGTGTCTCCGTTGTGCTGTATCCTGGACGGGTGTAGCACGATGATCGTCTATAAAAGAGAGGAATTTAGGTGAAAAGGTTGTCGTGCAAAAAGATAGTTTTTAAAGAAACCATGTATAATTCAAGATGAGAAAAGATTGCCACTTGTCAGCGCGCGTTGAGCCCCTTGTATTGAAAAATAGGGGAGTGACCGTTTATTCGGTATAAATAGCAGCGCCAGACTTGGTTAGTTGTGTCTGAGGTCTTGACGACCTATTGGATTCTTTCACTGGTCCGGGCGCCTTTAGTGTGCGGCTGACAAGGTAGCCGCACTCTCTTTGGCGCGCAGAGATCGCTTGATATTTCCGTTCACTGAAATGATGCCACGTGGACTGGGCATCTTGAGTGTGAGGGAGGCGTAGTGTGGTATTGCATTAAAGCGAGTGAAAGCTTCGCGTCCGAGCAGTGCTTGATAGCCACTTAGGAACGGAGCAATGTGGAAGGTTAAATGCTCGCGACGGAAGTTATCGGGGGAGCCGAATATAACTTGTAGTAGGAGGGAGCCCGTACAGTGAGCCCCTGGGCCTGGCGTTACTCCTTTAAAGGTAGTATTGCTATGGCGAATTTTTGTTGGGTCTAACCCCATCCCGCGGATTGTATCCTGATATATTAGGTTTAGATTGCTGGCACCATCCATATAGACTCATGTGAAGTGATATCCGCCAATTACTGGGTCTAATACCAGGGCAGCCCATCCTGTGCATCAGATACTTGCTGAGTAATCGCGATGGTAGAAAGTGATCGGTTGAGACGACCAGTGGCAGGACTTCGCGGTGACAGGCACTTAGGTATATTTTCATGGGAGTGTCGCATTGTTTTTTCCCTTGATCACGTGTAACACGTTTACTGTTTTTATTTCTGGTGGAAATTTCTTTTTTTCCCCAGTGTCTTGCTTGGGAGGCTCATCCTCGTCTTCACTTGGTGTATCCTCCCCCTTGTGTACGGCATTGAGCTTGGCGGACTGCTTGAAGACCCAACATTCTCTGTGGGTATGATTAGCAGGTTTACCAGGGGTGCTATGGATCTGACATACTTGGTCCAGAATTTTGTTGAGGTTGGACAGTTCATCCCTGGTGCCTTTAGAGGGCGGCTTTTGCTGACCTAGCCGAGAGCTTTTGAATCCGGCGTTTACTGCCATGCCCTTTGTGCTGTCTTCTTTATTTTGGCGTTTGTTATTGCTGTTGCACCGTGATTTCCCGTTTCCATCTCTAACTTCAGATGTAATGGGGTCGCTGGTGCTGCATCTGGCTAGCCAGCTATCTTCACCCGCGCAAAAGCGGGTCATGAGGTTTGTTAATGCGGCCATAGTTCTCGGCTTATTTTGGCCGAGGTGTCTGGCGAGCCATTCGTCACGGACGCTATGCTTAAAAGCTGCTAAGGCTTCGGCGTCCGGACAGTCGACAATCTGGTTCTTTTTAGTAAGAAACATGTTCCAAAGTTTTCGAGCTGACTCTCCGGGCTGTTGAGTTATATGACTCAAATCATCCGCATCCGGAGGTCGGACATAAGTCCCTTGAAAATTTGCCCGAAAGGCGTCTTCGAGCTCTTCCCAACTTCCAATGGAGCTTTCAGGGAGGCCTTTAAGCCAGTGACGAGCTGGCCCTTTGAGCTTGAGGGGTAAGTACTTGATGGCGTGGAGATTATCTCCATGAGCCATATGGATATGAAGGATGTAGTCCTCAATCTAGACCCCAGGGTCTGTTGTTCCCTCGTATGCCTCTATGTTTACGGGTTTGAATCCCTCTGGAAATTCATGGTCCAGCACCTCATCGGTGAAACATAGGGGGTGTGCGGCACCTCTGTGGCTTGGTGTACCGCGTTGTTCGGATGTTGGTTGTGTTGCATTGTATGCCGGGGCGCGCTTGCGTGGTCCATAGATGGATCTTGTTGCGCCGTCCTTTGGGTGCGAGCCCTCGCGTGGGTCGCGTGTTGTATTGTGAGTGGCGTTGTATGCCGCTCTGTGTTGGTAGAGGGGTCGTCTATCCGGCCAGGTGGCTTCTTTGATGTTTGGTTGTGGAGGGTCTGAGGCCTCCTCATCGAATTCAGGTAGCAGCTTCCGCTTTGGGTAGCTCTTGGAGGGGCGATTGTCGCCGTACCTCACTGCTGTATTGAGTATTTTACTCCATCTGATTTGGAGTGTGTCTTGTGCAGCCTTGAGCCTTTGCTTCTGCTTTTAAAGACTCCTCGCGGTGGCAACAAGCCTTTTACGGGCATTCTGCTGCTCCGGGTGCCTGTCCGGCGTTATGTCGTCCGTACTATTATCCTTGATAGAATTTGATTGTTCGGTTTGATTATCCGGATTGCCGTTGTCTGGCAGCGGTTCGCCCTGCTCCAGCGCTAGGTCTGTGTGATCGTTATTTTTGTCGAGGTGGGATTTGGGGCGGCGCTTGCGTCGCCACTTTGACTGCTTCTCGAGGGAACAAGCCTTCGGTGCGTCCTTCCGTTCCTTGTCGTCATCTTTTGGTGTGTCCACCATGTATACGTCATATGATGAGGTGGCTTTCCAGGGCTCAATAGGCGCTGGTTCTTCATCGTCTCCTGCATCGGCGTCCATACCGTCGATGTCTTCGGAGTCGAAGTCGAGCATGTCGGTTAAATCGTCGACAGTGGCTACAAAGTGGGTGGTGGGTGGGCTTTGAATTTCTTCATCGTCCTTATCCCAACCTTGCAGACCGTAGTCGGGCCAGGGTTCTCCTGATAAAGAGAGAGAGACTTTAGTGTTTTCAGAATATCACCGAAAGGCGAGTGCTGAAAGACGTCCGCGGCAGTAAACTCCATGATCGGCGCCCAATCGGATTCGATCGGCAGGGGCGCGGAGGGTTCGAAGTCCGGAGAGGAGTCCAGCTCCTTGAAGTCACGAACCTCGCGGAGTGCGGGGCTGGTGTTCGGCTCGATCGCCGTTGGGATCGCAGCCCCCGAGGCGGTGTCCAACCACCCATCCTCGATCGGCGCAGTTGGCTCCGAATTAAGGGTCGAAGCCGATGCAGGTGCGGCCTCCAGGGCACTGTTCGGCGGTAGAGCTAGATCATGCTCGTCGTGACAGTGCGGCGCGCTCGGCAGTGGCTCGAATCCGTCGAAGATCAAGTCCCCGCGGATGTCAGTCGTGTAGTTTAAACTTCCAAATCTGATCTGACGGCCAGGGGCATAGCTTTCGATCTGCTCCAGATGGCCAAGTGAATTGGACCGCAGTGCGAGGCCGCCGAAGATGAAGATCTATCCGGGGAGGAAGGTCTCACCCTGGACTGCATCGCTATTGATGATTGTAGGAGCCATCAAGCCTAACAGTGACGACACAGAGGAACTCTCAATGAAAGCACCAATGTCGGTGTCAAAACCGGCGGATCTCGGGTAGGGGTCCAGAACTGTGCGTCTAGGCCAGATGGTAACAGGAGGCAAGGGACACGAAGTTTTACCCAGGTTTGGGCCCTCTTGATGGAGGTAAAACCCTACGTCCTGCTTGATTAATATTGATGATATGGGTAGTACAAGTGTAGATCTACCACGAGATCAGAGAGGCTAAACCCTAGAAGCTAGTCTATGGTATGATTGTGTATGAATGTGTTGTCCTACGGACTAAAAACCATCCAGTTTATATAGGCACCGGATAGGGTTAGGGTTACATAGAGTCAGTTTACAATGGTAGGAGATCTGTATATCCGTATCGCCAAGCTTGCCTTCCACGCCAAGGAAAGTCCCTTCCGGACACGGGACGAAGTCTTCAATCTTGTATCTTGATAGTCCAGGAGTCCGGCTGAAGGTATAGTCCGGCCATCCGGACTCCCCATAATCCGGGACTCCCTCACCCCGCGTGCCCCCCGGCTCAGATTCTAATGGACCTCATGGATAGGCTGACGACTCTGTTAACCGCTATGGTAGAACCGGTGGATAAAGCCCAGCACGATGCAAAAGTGGCACGCGTGCGGGAGGAGATGGTGCAAGCCAAGGAAAACCTAGCCGCAGAGGAAACCCGGATGGCAGTAGAACGAGCAGCTCTGGATGCTCGTGCTCAGCAGCTTCAAGCAAAAACTTTCCGGCTCTCGGTGGATCTTAATGCATCAAACGAGGTCATGAGGAGGAGGCATCAGAAAACTCAGTCGCGTTTACCTTTAACGCTGGACCCGAGGAACCTGTTTCATATGCCCAGGGCTGGGGGGGCAACCCGTCGGAGGCAAACCGGGTCACGACACCCGGTGCACCAATTCAGCCATGCTCCATGGAGCCACCTCATATAAATACAGCCCCTCCTCGTTATGTGTCAACACTTTCGGGTCACTTCTCCAACCCTTTAGAAAACCTCATTGCAGAGTCGGCCCGTTTGGCGGCTCTCCCAATGGAAGGCGACTCGCCAGCAGCAATTGAAACCCGGAGGGTGAGAGAACTACTTCAGACAGCTCTGGCCGAGCAAGATGCATACTCTTACAGTTGAGACAGGATTCACTCAACTCCTCGCCCAAGCCGGAGCCCAAGTTACAGTAGGCACATGGAGTCTGCAGAGATGTCAAGTAATGCTCAATGCCACAACTAGCCATACAGGCATGAGCCGGTGCGGGCTGGAGCCTTTAACTTGGCGGACCAGGAGAGGATTCATCAAGAGGCAGAGCAAGCAGCTCAAATAGCGGCAGAGCAGGCGGCTCACCAAACCTTTCCGGCTTATCCAGCAACCTCGGTTGAGGCAGGAGTGGCCACGAGAACCGGAGGCGTGCCTTGCTTGGTACCAGCCATACGCAATGAGCGGTTGCCAAAGGATTTCAAGGGGGCACGTAAGCTGCCTAACTACACAGCCGATCTACAGCCGGGGGCTTGGATTGAGAGTTATGAGATGGCTATGGAGCTATTGGAGGTGAGCGACGCTGCAATGGCGAAGTATTTTACCATGATGTTAGATGGAACTGCTCGGACTTGGTTAAAGGGATTGCCACCCAATTCTATCGGCTCATGGGCAGACTTGAAAGCGTGGTTCATCCAGAACTTTAAAGACACATGTAAGCAGCCAATGCCGATTGTGGATCTGACCAATTGCAAGCAAGAGGATGGTGAATCTACAACCCATTGGGTGCGCCGGGTCAAGGAGATAATACATTGATCTGATAAGATGGATGCCGGCTCAGTAGTTTTGATGTTGAAGAAAAAATGCCGTTTCGAACCTCTGAAGCAGAAACTGGGGCGGCTTAAACGTGACTGTAATGACATGGGAACGTTGATGGTGGCTCTTGTCAAGTATGTTGATTCTGATACCACCAAAGACTCGGTGTCTGATGAAGAAAAGGCAACGAAGGGAAAGAAGAACGGCAACGGCAAGAGTCACCAGCATAACCCGGCGAATCAGGGAGGTAATAAGCGTAAGACTGATGAAGTTGTTGCTAATACTAATGAGCAGGGTGGTAATCAGCGGCGCAAGGGCAGACAACCCCCTCGATCGGGCGGGTCAGGCCCTACCCTTGAGCAACTGTTGAATGAACCCTGTCCGAAACATGGCACCCGCGAGAAACTGGCCACCCACCTGTGGAAGGACTACACGATCATGAAGGCGTTTAAAAATTCAAACATGTTTGATGGGGAACACGACCCAGGTGGTGGCTCAGGCGGCGGCGGCTTTCATGGCCCGGGCGCCGGTTCAAGTGGAGGAGGTTTTCACGGTCAAGGTCATCTGGTCACCAAGGTGGATATAATCAGCAACCCGGCCAAGGGAATCAGCAGCAGCAATCCGGTTATCAGAGCAACCCGAAGCAGTTGAGTAGTGGACAGTATCATGTATTCACTACCAGTTTATGCAAGAGGGACCAGAAGCTTCACAAGAGGGTCGTCAATGCCATTGAGCCGGCAACTCCGCGTTATATACGTTGGTCAGAACAACCTATTGTGTGGAGTAGAGAGGATCACCCGCCCCGGGTTGATAATCCGGGTCACTTGGCTTTGGTAGTGGCACCTCAGGTTGGTGGATACAAGTTTACTAAGGTACTCATGGATGGGGGCAGCAGCATCAACATCCTCTACTATGAGACATTCCGCCGAATGGGATTGACGGATAAGAATCTTAAACAATCCAACACTGTTTTTCGAGTGGTACCTGGTAAGTCGGCATACCCAGTTGGTAAGATTGAGCTGGAAGTAGCCTTTGGGGATGAGTATGATTCCAGAGCGGAGAAATTATACTTTGAGGTGGTTAAGATCAAGAGCCCATATCACGCTCTGTTTAGTCGACCGGCTTATGCCAAGTTCATGGCTCGGCCGTGTTACGTATATTTGCAGCTCAAGATGCCGGGTCATAAGGGCACCATTACAATACATGGGAGCCGGAAGATAGCCTTGGAATGTGAAGAAGGTGATGCTGCCTATGCTGAATCTGTTTGTGCAACAGAGGAGTTAAAATTTTACAAAGATCATGTTGACCCGGCAGACATGACGTCATTAAATAAACCAACAACAGAGCATGAGCCAGAGTTGAAATTCAAATCAGCTAATGACACCAAGATGGTTGACTTTGTACCTGGCGACTCATCCAAACAGTTCATCATCAGCGCAAACTTGGATCCAAAATAGGAAAGCGCGCTCATTGAGTTCATCTGTGAGAACCGAGACATCTTTGCATGGAAACCTTCAGACATGCCGGGTGTCCCGAGGGAACTCGCTGAGCACACTCTTAACATCGATCCAAAGTTCAAACCCGTCAGACAGTTTCTTCGACGGTTCAATGAAGAAAGGCGCAAGGCCATTGGAGAAGAGGTGGCCCGGCTCTTGGCAGCCGGGTTCATTGTGGAGGTCTTTCACCTAGAGTGGTTGGCTAACCCAGTGCTTGTACTCAAGAAGAACGACACCTGGCGTATGTGCATGGATTACACAGATCTGAACAAGGCTTGTCCGGCTGATCCTTTTGCTCTCCCCCGTATTGATCAGATCATTGATGCTACGGCGGGTTGCGCATGGTTGAGTTTCTTAGATGCTTATTCTGGTTTTCATCAGATTAAGATGGCAGTCAAGGATCAGGAGAAGATAGCTTTTCTAACTCCTTTTGGAGCTTTCTGCTATGTATCTATGGCTTTTGGGCTTAAGAGTGCCCAGGCGACTTACCAGCGATGTGTGCAGAATTGTCTTCACAATCAAATTGGGCGCAATGTTCATGCTTATGTGGATGATATAGTGGTGAAATCTAGGAAAGAGGAAACCTTGGTCACGGACCTGAAGGAGACTTTTGATAATCTCCGGGTTAACAAAATGAAGCTTAACCCGGCCAAGTGTGTTTTTGGAGTGCCAGCCGGCAAGCTCTTGGGTTTTTTGGTGTCTAACCGAGGTATTGAAGCTAACCCGGAGAAAATCAAGGCAATTAAATACCTAGCCAAACCAAACCAACCTGCGTCAATGCTGCGAATGCTGCTTTTGAAGATCTGAAGGCACAGCTGGCCGAGCCTCCGGTCCTGGCTGCTCCAATTGAGAAAGAGCCTCTATTGTTATACGTGGCTGCCAACTCACGGGCTGTTAGTGTGGCTATTGTGGTGGAGCGCAAGGAGACCGGCAAAGAGCATCCGGTTCAACGGCCGGTTTATTATGTCAGTGAAGTGCTAATTGAGTCTAAGCAAAGATATCCACATTGGCAGAAGCTTGTTTACAGGGTGTTCATAGCAAGCCGGAAGCTTAAGCATTACTTTCAGGGACATCCCATTACTGTGGCTAGCTCTGCTCCCTTAGGAGACATTATTCAAAACAGAGAAGCCAGAGGGCGAGTTGCCAAGTGGGCAATTGAGCTTGGGTCTCATGGGTTGAAGTATGTTCCATGTACTGCAATTAAGTCTCAAGCCTTGGTTGACTTCATCAATGACTGGACAGAGATGAATATGCCAGAAGAGAAGCCATACAACACATATTGGACTATTCATTTTGATGGATCCAGGCAATTGGAAGGCTCGGGGCTGGAGTCATGTTAACTTCCCCACGAGGTGATAAATTTTGTTATGTGTTACGGTTGATGTTTCCTTGCACTAACAACACTGTAGAGTATGAAGCTTACTCCATGGTCTTCGAGTGGCAAAGGAGATGAGCTTGAGCCGGGTCAGATGTCTTGGTGACTCAGATCTAGTGGCTCAACAGGTATCTGGCAAGTGAGATTCCAAAGACCCTCTCATGGCGGCTTATCGCCGAGAGGTCGATATTGTTGCAGGATATTTTAAAGGATATCAGGTGGAACATATTGACCGTCGAAAGAACGAAGCAGCTGATGCTTTAAGTCGACTGGGGTCTCAGCGTAAGCCGGTGCCACCCAACACCTTTTTGGATGTTTTGCATAACCCCTCTGTCAAGTTGCCCACTGAAGAAGATTTAGCTGTTCCTGACCCGGAGGCGCAGTTGGTAGTGGCTCTTCATGTCATTCCAGATTGGACGGTGCCCTTCTTGGCTTACATGACCCGAGGAGAGTTCCCAGCGGATGAGACCCGGCGGTCTAAGTCCATAACAATTTCCGATGGAGAATTGTTTCATCGCAGTGTTTCCAGAGCTTTTCAACGATGTGTTTCCCCCTAAGAAGGTCAAGCAATCCTTCGTGAGATCCATGAAGGCGATTGTGGTCATGACGCCGGGTCAAAATCTTTAGTGGCCAAGGCGTTTCTTCACGGTTTTTACTGGTTGACGGCTCATGCTGATGTAGAAGATCTGGTCAGTAGATGTGACGGATGTCAAAAATTTGCACGGCGGGCACATGTGTCGGCTCAGGAACTCCGGATGATTCCGATCACTTGGCCGTTTGCAGTCTGGGGCTTGACATGGTGGGACCTTTCAAAAGGTCTAAGGATAAAAAGATACATCTTCTGGTGACGGTTGATAAGTTCACCAAGTGGGTTGAGGCGGAGCCGGTGAGTAAGTGTGATGCAGCCACGGCGGTTCAGTTCATGAAAAAAGTAATTTTCCGTTTCGGTTTTCCACACAGTATTATCACAGACAATGGCACTAATCTGTCCCAAGGGACTATGGAAGAATTTTGTCAGCGAGAGCACATCCGGCTTGACGTTTCTTCTGTAGCTCATCCTCAATCCAACGGTCAAGCTGAGAGAGCCAATCAAGAAATTCTAAAAGGGCTAAAACCCCGGCTTATGGTTCCTTTACAGCGAACGCCGGGTTGTTTGGTAGAGGAGTTACCCTTAGTGTTATGGAGCATCAATACTACGCCCAATGGGTCTACGGGTTACACACCCTTCTTCATGGTTTATGGAGCAGAAGCAGTGTTACCTAGTGACATCCGTCATGACTCGCCCCGCGTGGCGGATTATGTTGAAGCTAACAATGAAAAGGCCAGACAGGATGCGCTTGAATTGTTGGATGAAGAAAGAGACTTAGCAGCGGCGCGATCAGCAATTTATCAACAGGACCTGCGTCATTATCACAGCCGCCGGGTTAAGTCCAGGACTTTTCAGGAAGGCGACTTGGTGCTCCATCTCATCCAGGATCTCTCAGATGCACACAAGCTATCCCCGCCTGGGAAGGACCCTTTGTGGTCAGTAAGAATTCAAACAACGGGCCATACTACACTTGAGCCACCGGCTCTCAACATGTACATACGTTCACGTTGTATATACTATGATAAGCAATAAAGTAAGACCATCGGTCTCTTTTCTTTTCAAAAGACTGCATTTTTATTCTTTTTATTCACAAATGACTATTAAGGAGTTGACCATATTTGAATCAAGTTTAACCTTTTTGGTCCAGCTCATGATCGTATCCGAATCTAGCTGCAAATCTCATGGTCACTTGGGGGCTTCCTGTTCAAACATAGGTCGTATTCGAACCAAAGAGAACATAGCTGTCGTAACCCTCTTGATCGGCTCAAGGCCAAACTCACTTGGGGGCTTCTTGATCGTATCCGAATCATAGCTTAACCCCTTTTGAGTCTGACTTGGATCGTACTCGAATCAGGGTCGTTAAAAACCTCTCAAGGTCATTTGGGGGCTTCCTATTCAAACATAGGTCATATTCAACCCAAAGAGAACATAGCTGTCGGTACCCTCTTGATCAGCGCAACACCAAAGCCACTGGGGGCTATATGGTCGTATTCGAACCTTAGATTAACCCCTTTGGTTCGGTTTATTGATCGTATTCGAATCAGAAACCCCCAGTCTTTTGAATTCATAGTTAAAATTATGTTTATTATCTGTTGCTTGCCCTTTAGCTTTTGTTGTTTCAATATTACAAATAAGATAGCCTGGTTTTCTTCGCCGGCTCAATTATTGGACAACACTGCCGCCCGGGTTATTCCAGCTAGTGGTTCAAGGATCCAAAAGTACGAGCTACTAAGATATGATGATCATTGAGTATTCAAGAAGTATTAACTTTTCATACATATTGAATTATCAAATTCATCACCCGGGTTATTTAAACCGGCGATCTAAGGATCAACAAAGATAAGGTATGGTTCTTACTTATACGCGCTTGCCTACTGCGTTAACTCAAGAGTTAGTATTAAACCTTATCCTTTATTTATATTTGTCTCTATTTTTATTAAGGTAAATATATGGGTTGTAAATTAGGTGTTTAAGCCTAGTTGGTTCTAAACCGCCTTGCCAGTCTTTTCCTTGTATCACAGGAACAGAGTTCAACCATTGCAGAGACAAACATTAAATAATACATACATTGACATCTGAAACACAGATCCACATATAAGTATTTTGTGCACGATGGCACAAGCAAACAGGTGGTGTTTTAACAGCTAAGCTATTATAAGGCTTTATAAGCCCATGAAGATGATCATTGTCCCTCCCTCGCCGGTTCACCATCTTGAGTCTGCTGGAAGTTGGGTTTTGACCAATCAAAACCGTTCATGGCGATAAATTCGGCTTCGTCGTCAATCAGGCCAACCGGGTCAACCTCTGGGGCAAATGTATCTTCTCTCACTAGTGGGATAAAGCCTGTTACTTTATATGAGGGAGGGGCCATCTTCTTATTCTCATTATCAAAACCCCGCTGGTACTTGTCCACGTTGGTGTCATCTCCAAGACTAGTTGACTGAGGCCGGACTTCGCGGACACAAGCTATGAAGTCATCCTGACTAAAAGGAGACCTGTCCTCCTTCACGGTAGGATAGCCCCTTGCTACGTCCGCCGGGTCTAGGTCTGGCACCCAATCCTTGGAGCGGCTTAGGGCGGTCAAAGCTCTGGCTCGCGCAGAGGAGCGTTTTACTTTTTGGAACCGGGCAGGAAGGATGGACAGCTTCTTTAGGACATCACTGAGCCGGTTGGGTCATTGATTAGCAGGAGATATGGCAGCCAGAGCCCGTTGTGCACCGATATATAATTGTTCAACCAAAGTGTATACTTCTTTCAGTTTAATCAACGGATCTTGGCTTAGATTCTTACTTCGCGGGCCTGCATATATTTTTAACAGAGTCAGTTGGCGGATTATACTCCGGTTTGGCATAAAATACACGAAAGGTCAAACAAGGCAGATTACCAAAGATAGCAGTGACCATCTGAGACACCCGACCCTTTAAACTGTTCAGCTCGGTTGAAATTTCTTTCAGAGCTGTTTCGGCTGTCTCAGCTCGCCGGGTCAGAAGTGTTTTCTCATCTTCCCAAGTCTTCTCTTTGGCAGCAAAGCTGGTCTTCAAATTTTCCGTTTCAGAAAGGCTTATTAGAAGTTTGGAGGTGGAAGATTTGATTTCTAACTCCTGACTCGCTAGCCGGGTCTTTGCGTGTAACACCCCGGATATGATTTACCTAATATGTAATCCAACTCTTGCCGTTTCCGGCGCTAAGTTATTTTATTTTCTCGGGTTCGGGTTTTTTTCTCCATGTGTTGTTGTCGTTGCCATGCATCTCATATCATGTCATCATGTGCATTGCATTTGCATACGTGTTTGTCTCATGCATTCGAGCATTTTCCCCGTTGTCCGTTTTGCATTCCGGTGCTCCGTTCTCCTCCGGTGGTCATTTCTACTTTTTTTCGTGTGTGGGGATTAAACATTTCCGGATTAGACCGAGACTTGCCAAGCGGCCTTGGTTTACTACCGGTAGACCGCCTGTCAAGTTTCGTACCATTTGGACTTCGTTTGATGCTCCAACGATTAACCGAGGGACCGGAAAGGCCTCGTGTGTGTTGCAGCCCAACCCCCCTCCAATTTGGCCTAAAACCCACCAAAACCCTCTCCATCATATAGAGCGTTCGATCACGATCACGTGGCCGAAAACCGCACCTCATTTGGACTCTCCTAGCTCCCTCTACCTCTATATATAGACCCCTCCTCGAAATTTCCGGATCCCCTCCTTCCAAACCCTAAAAGAATCTCCTCGTCCGCCGCCGGACACGTCCGTCCCGGGCGGACGGAATCGCGCCACCACCCCTCACTAGTGGCTGGCTGCCACGTGGCACCGCCGGCCGTCCCCACAGCGAGGCCCGGAGAGCCCGCGGCGGGCCCTCCCCAGCCCATCTCCTCCCGCCGCCCGCGCCTTCGTCTTCAACGTCCGCGGTGAGCCAGCGCCGCCTCGCCTCCATCTCCGGCGGCCCGCGGCACCGCGTTGCAGCACGACCTCGTCGGCGGCCGCCTCGCCCCTCGGCGGCAGGAGCCGGAGCTTCCCCGCCACCATCGCCGGCCACCGCCATCGCCACCGCCGCCCCGGCCTTCTTCCTCTCCTCCGGCGCCCTCCAACTCCCTCTCCGGCAAGTCCGACTCCGACTCCGGCGAACCTCGAAGACCACGCCGCCGCTACAGTACTCGGGCTGGATCTAGATCTGGGAATAGATCCGGTTGACTTTTCGCCCCGTAACCCTAAGTATTTTGCTATGTTCGTCATGCATCGTAGCTTCATTTTGGGCATATAGCATATCAAAATGTTCATCTCAGAGAGTACACCATTTCATATCATTGCATCATTTTCATTGGAGTTCATCTTGATGCCCGAAATGCTGTTGGAAGAATGCTATTTGAGATAATTGTCAGATCTGCTACTCCAATTAGATATTTGTCATTTTTGCCATGATTATTGTGTGCACGGTATGCCCCTGAGCTCTACATGAGTTTTGTTATATGTTTTGCCATCTATCCAGAGGTGCAACCCATGTATTTTTGTGATGTGTGTGCTGACTAGCACAAGCTTGCAAAGTGGAGCAATCGTTAATGCTGATTTCAGGGACTTAGCAATTCCACTAAGTCCTTGATCTGTTTATCTCAATATGCCATATGTTCATGTTGTTTCCTATTGATCTGTGCCTCTTTTGAGGATGATCAGTAACGATGTTTTGTTAATCTTGTAGTGCTCTATCCATACATGTATTTGTTTGCAATTATGGAGCACCCTAGCTTGAGTCAATCGAGCTCTACTTTTGCTATTTCGTGAATCTGGGCAGATTGTCTACTTGTTAGCGATTTTGCGGAGGATGTTGTCGTTGATCCGTGCATGCTATGTTATTGTTCTTGCCATGTCTAGCTTGAATAATGTGTATTCTTGATGGCTGTATGCTTATATTGTCATGACTTGCTCTGTAGTGAGTGCATCGAGCTCGTAAACATGCCTACTTGATATCTGATTTTTCATGCTCCAGTTTTCACTAAGTCTATGAACTGATTATGTTTTTTCCATGTTCACATGCTTGCAAATGTATTTTTTGATCCCTTTTGGCTCAAGGTCACTAAGGGACTTTTGTTAAGATCTTTGAGTAGCTCCATGCCATGCTTTACTTTGCCATGTTCAGGCCCTGTAGCATATTGTTTTCATGCTCCAAATTGTGCTACCTGATCTGAAATTCCAGACAAGTGTTGATTTCACTAAGTCTGAAATCTGTTTACCAAATGCATTTTTGCCATGATTGTTTGAACCTGTTAATGTATGAATTGGTCGTAGCTCAGTGTTCATATTTTGTTAAGCATCATGAATGGATCCCTTCCATGTATTTTGTTGTCATGTTTGAGTGCTGTAGCATATTCATCTTGTTGCATTTAGATGGCTACTTGCTGTAAATCGCAGACCGGTGTCATATTTGAATCGCTTGCCATTTCCAAACCGTGACTCCAATTCCGGTGATCTTTATATCATTTTCGAGCGATTTCATCTCACCTTTCCAGTGGCACACTTGGATTTCCAAGTTGAGGCCAGGTTCATTCATTCCTTGTCAAATCTTGCATATGCATCACATATCGCATCCCGCATAGCATACCCTGTTTGCATCATGTTGTTTGAGCTTTGCACGTGGTTGATTGTGTTCCGTTTGCTTGTTTGTCTTGTTTGGGTAGAGCCGGGAGACGAGTTCGCTAACAAGGAGCCCGTTGAGTTTGCTTTCGAGGATCCAGTCAACTTTGACAACTTGGCAGGCAAGATGATCATACCCTCGAAATCACTTCTATCTTTGCTTTGCTAGATGCTCGCTCTTTTGCTATGCCTATGCTACGATGCCTACCACTTGCTTATCATGCCTCCCAAATTGCCATGTCAAACCTCTAACCCACCATGTCCTAGCAAACCGTTGATTGGCTATGTTACCGCTTTTCTCAGCCCCTCTTATAGCGTTGCTAGTTGTAGGTGAAGATTGGAGACCGTTCCTTGTTGGAACATTATTTACTTGTCGGGATACCATTATATTATCTTGTTATCTTAATGCATCTATATACTTGGTAAAGGGTGGAAGGCTCGGCCTTTTGCCTAGTGTTTTGTTCCACTCTTGCCGCCCTAGTTTCCGTCATATCGGTGTTATTTTCCCGGATTTTGCGTTCCTTACGCGGTTGGGTTATAATGGGAACCCCTTGATAGTTCGCCTCGAATAAAGCTTTTCCAGCAATGTCCAACCTTGGTTTTACCATTTGCCACCTAGCCCCTTTTTCCTTTGGGTTTCCGGAGCCCGAGGGTCATCTTATTTTAACCCCCCCCCCCCCCCCGGGGCCAGTGCTCCTCTGAGTGTTGGTCCACCTGTCAGCTGCCGGTGGCCACCAGGGGCAACTCTGGGCTGGCCTACCCATACCTAAGACAATCTGAGTGTGCCCTGAGAATGAGATATGTGCAGCTCCTATCGGGATTTGTCGGCACATTCGGGCGGTGTTGCTGGATTTGTTTTAACTTGTCGAAGTGTCTTGTAGAATCGGGATACCGAGTCTGATCGGAATGTCTTGGGCGGAGGTCTATTCCTTCATTGACTGTGAGAGATTGTCATGGGCTAAGTAGGGACTCCCCTGCAGGGATTTGAACTTTTGAAAGCTGTGCCCGCGGTTATGGCCAGATGGGAATTTGTTAATGTCCGGTTGTACATAACTTGAACCTTAACTTAATTAAAAATGAATCAACTGTGTGAGTTACCGTGATGGTCTCTTCTCGGTGGAGTCCGGGAAGTGAACATGGTGTTGGAGTAATGTTTGCTGCAGGTTGTTCTCTAGTTATTCGTTCGTGCTTTGCCTTCTCTTCTCGCTCTCTTTTGCGAATAGGTTAGCCACCATATATGCTAGTCGCTTGCTGCAGCTCCACATATTTTACCCTGCCTTACCTATAAGCTTAAATAGTCTTGATCGCGAGGGTGCGAGATTGCTGAGTCCCTGTGGCTCACAGATTACTTCCAAACCAGATGTAGGACCTGATGACTCCGTTCCAGATGACGCGCTTGAGCTCAAGTGGGAGTTCGACGAGGACTCACGCCGTTACTATGTTTCTTTCCCTGATGATCAGTAGTGGTGCCCAGTTGGCGCGATCGGGACCGTGTCGCATGTTGGGTTGATCTTTTATTTTGGCGTCGTAGCCGGGCCATGAGTGATTGGATGATGTAATGCTATTTATGTACTTTGTTTGACGTGGCGAGTGTAAGCCAACTATGTATCTCCCCTTTTATTATCTATATATTACATGGGATGTTGTGAAGATTGCCTAACTTGCGACATTGCTTTCAATGTGGTTATGCCTCTAAGTCATGCCTCGACACGTGGGAGATATAGCCGCATCGAGGGTGTTACAAGTTGGTATCAGAGCCTTCCCCGGCCTTAGGAGCCCCCACTAATTGATCGTTTTTAGCAGCCGTTGTTGAGTCTAGAAAAAAATGTTTTGAGTCATTTAGGAATTATATATCGGAGAGTTTAGGAATTCTTTTTACTCCCCAGTCTCCTCATCGCTCTGGTAAGGCATGCTGACGTAGAGTTTTGACTCTTCTCTTCTCAAATTTCACAAAAAAAATTAGGATCATGCGGGTATCTTGGAATCGTTCCGATGGTTTTGTGATGAGAACATTGTTCTTGGTGCCTCCTGTCTTTAGGGGTTGTGGCAGTGTCTCGGGGAGTTGAGCTCCGAGGTGTTGTCGTCACAATTTTATCGTTGCAGTTCTGGAATACCCGAGTTTAGTACGCCGACATCGAAAATCTCTTTTATGCAGTTCATTGGTGAGATAACCTCGACGCCGCCCAGTACTGGGGCGGGAGTTCGGGAGTATTGCCATAACTTGTATAACGGATGCTTTTCGAAGTTTGAGGTAGATGGTTTCCGAAGTTTTTCTCGGTTATGTGTTGAAGGATGGATACAGCTGGATGTAGGATTTGCTAGATTTGGGTGAGATATTATGCTTCCCCTGTATCCCCAACACCTGATTGCATAACCGGAAAGGTTCGGGAGTTTCATAGGTGGGAATTCTTGTAGCTCTAGTTCTTCTTCCACGGATATTTGGTTTGAGATTGGGATTTCTTACCGAGTATTCGTTCTTGATCCGTACCTTGTTGATTTATTCCTCTACCTAAATTCTAAGTGGCTTCTCAATTTATGGATATGTGGCCATTTAAAGTGGAATGCATTCGTTCATTTTGTTCGGATGTGAAGACTATATGTTGCAATTTTCATTCCATTGGATTCAGCTTCAATATTTGTCTATCAATGTGCTAATGGATGTCAACCTCTTCAGGATGGCTCCTCCAACGCGCACGACTCTGAATCCTGATCCGCCACCACCTCCACCTCCTCCGGAGGCATGGCAAGTTGTGATGGCCGCAACCAATGCAAACACGCAGTTGATCATGCAAATTCTTCAAGAGCACAATCAAGCGAACCAAGGCAACCAAGGCAACAATCAGAATCACTTTGCTACACTCAACCAGTTCCTTGCAAATCAGCCAAAGACTTTCAGCAATTGTGTTGAGGCAACTGATGCTGACGATTGGCTTCTGGACTTGTGCAAGCATTTCGAGTGCAGTAACGTCAGGCCTGAGGACTTTGTCAAGTTTGCTTCCTTCCAACTCAAAGACCAAGCCGCAGAATGGTTTCAGCAGTACAAAGATTCTAGAGGAGGCCGTGTGGTTACCTGGGATGAATTCTGTCAAGATTTCAGAGCTCATCATATTCCTCAGAGCGTGGTTGAAAGCAAGCGTGAGGAATTCCGCAACCTGAAGCAAGGCTCTTTGTCTGTCTATGACTACAACAAGTTGTTCCAGAAGCTCGCCCGCTTTGCTAAGCAGGACGTCCCTGATGAGAAGAGCATGATATACCAGTTCAGGGGTGGTCTCAGAGAAGAAATCCAGCTAGCTCTTGTTCTCTTTGAGCCCTTGAGGTACGATGAGTTCTACAACATGGCACTGAAGCATGAGGCCGCTCAACTGAGGTGTGATGCTTCCAAGAAGCGAGTCAGAGATGCTACTCCTTCTTCCTCTACTCAAGTGGCCAAGCAGCAGAGGTATTGGCTTCCTCCTCCTCCGTTCTGTCAGCCGTATCTGCAGAAGAGCAAAGGTGGCAGTGGATCTTCCCACCCACCCAACCCTGGCTTTCAGAACAAGACTTTGTCTCAAGCTCCAAGATCGAGTGCTCCGTATCACTGTCCGCTTTCAGAGGTCACGTGCAACAAGTGCCAACAGAAGGGTCACTATGCCAACAAATGCTTCAATCAGAGGCATCTCCCTCCCCCTCCTCCTGTGAGATCGGAAAGTACAATTGTGGTCAAGCATAACCCCAAGCACGCCAAGGTCAACTTGATGAATGCAGCTCAGGCAGAGGACTCGTCAGATGTCATCATGGGTAACCTTCCTGTTAACGATATTCCTGCAAAAGTTCTTTTTGACACGGTTGCATCGCATTGTTTCATCTCGAGACCGTTTACATCTAAGCATGGTTTGGCTTTGCAAGTTTTGCCTAGTCCATTAGCAGTTGTCTCTCCCGGTAAGCGCATGCATGCTAACTCCATTGCTCCGGATGTTACTATCACTTTGCATGAGAAGGGTGAACTGGATGCTATCTCGCAAATCCTAGTTGTTTGCGAATATCAAGACGTCTTTCCAGAAGAGCTCCCAGGAATGCCTCCGCACCGGCTAGTTGAATTCGTCATCGATCTTGAGCCTGGCACGGAACCAGTGTGCAAGCGTCCTTACAAGCTCGGACCTGAAGAGTTGAAGGAGCTGAAGAAGCAACTCAATATTCAAGAGCGAATGGGTCTCATCCGACCTAGTTCTTCTCCGTGGGGTTGTGGTGTTCTTTTTGTGAAGAAGGATGGAACGGGCCGACTTTGTGTTGATTACCGTCCATTGAACAAGAAGACTATCAAGAACAAATACCCACTTCCCAACATCAACGAGCTGTTCGAACAACTCAAAGGTGCCCAAGTATTCTCCAAGCTTGATCTCCGTATGGGTTATCATCAGATTCGAATCCGTGAGCAAGATATTCCCAAGACGGCTTTCAGGACAAGCTATGGTTCATATGAATACACGGTCATGTCTTTTGGCCTCGTCAACGCTCCTCTGACGTTCTCTCGCATGATGAACTTCATCTTCAACGCCTACACCAATGACTTTGTTTTGGTCTATCTCGACGACATTCTAGTCTTTTCGAAGAACAAGGAAGATCATGCCAAGCACTTGCGTTTGGTACTCGATAAGCTGAGGGAACACCAGTTCTACGCCAAGTTCTCCAAGTGCGAATTTTGGCTCGATGAGGTTCTTTATCTTGGACATATCATCTCTGCCAAGGGCATTGCGGTGAATCCTGAGAAGGTGTCTGCAATTGTGAATTGGGAACCACCTCAGAACGTGAAGCAACTCTGTAGCTTCCTCGGTCTCGCAAGCTATTGTCGAAGATTCGTTGAAAACTTTTCTAAGATCGCGAAGCCTCTCTCAAATCTTCTCCAGAAGCACGTCAAGTACGTTTGGTCTCCGGAATGTGACATCGCTTTCAACACCTTGAAAGAGAAATTGGTCACTGCTCTAGTTCTGACTCCTCCTGATGAATCCAAACCATACGAGGTCTTTTGCGATGCCTCTCTCCATGGTCTTGGCACAGTGTTGATGCAGGAGAAGAAAGTTGTGGCTTACACCTCTCGCCAGTTGAAGCCCAATGAGAAGAACTACCCCACTCATGACCTCAAGTTGGCGGCAGTTGTGCATGCTCTTTTGACTTGGAGACATCTCTTATTGGGAAGAAAAGTGGACATCTTCACTGACCACAAGAGTCTCAAGTACATCTTCACTCAGCCTAATCTCAACCTCAGGCAGACTCGATGGGTCGAAATGATTCAAGAGTATAATCCGAGTATCGAGTATACTCCAGGCAAGGCCAATGTGATTGCTGACACATTGAGCAGGAAGGCTTATTGCAATAGTCTGATTCTCAAGCCTTATCAACCCGAGCTTTGTGAAGCTTTCCGCAAACTTAATCTGCAAGTTGTTCCTCAAGGTTTCCTCGCCAACCTTCAAGTCTCTCCTACCTTGGAAGACTAGATTCGCCAAGCCCAGCTTCTTGATGCTATGGTGAAGAAGGTGAAGATTGGGATTGCCAAGAGTCAACCCAAGTACAAGTGCTACCGCCTTGATGACAAGGACACTCTCTTCTTCAAGGATCGTATTGTTGTGCCCAAATGTGACCTTCGTAAAGTGATCATGAACGAGGCTCACAATTCTCTCCTCTCCATCCACCCTGGGAGCACGAAGATGTATCAGGACCTCAAGCAGGCTTATTGGTGGACTCGAATGAAGCGCGAGATTGCTCAGTTCATGAATGAATGTGATGTCTGCAGAAGAGTGAAGGCAGAACACCAAAGGCCAGCTGGTCTCCTCCAACCTCTTGCCATTCCAGAATGGAAGTTCGACCACATTGAGATGGACTTCGTGACTGGGTTTCCAAAGTCCAAACGTGGCAATGATGCTATATTCGTTGTCATCAACAAACTCACTAAAGTGGCTCACTTTCTGCCTATCAAAGAGTCAATCACTGCAGCTCAATTGGCGGAGCTCTACACCTCCCGGATTGTCTCTCTGCACGGTATTCCACAAGTGATCTCTTCAGACCGTGGCAACATCTTTACCTCCAAGTTTTGGGATTCTTTTCAGAAGGCCATGGGCACCAACATCCGCTTCAGCACAGCTTTCCACCCTCAAACTAGCGGTCAAGTCGAGCGTGTCAACCAGATTCTTGAAGATATGCTCAGGGCTTGTGTGATCTCCTTCGGCATGAAGTGGGAGGATTGTCTTCCATATGCTGAATTCTCCTACAACAACAGTTTTCAAGCAAGTTCGGGCAAGGCCCCATTTGAAATTCTGTATGGCAGAAAGTGTCATGCCCCTCTCAATTGGTCTGAAACCGGTGTACGTCAACTCCTAGGAAATGACTTAATCACAAAGGCAGAGGAAATGTGCAAAGTCATTCGAGATAACCTCAAAGCAGCCTAATCCCGCCAGAAGGGCTACTATGATAGTAAGCACCGTGATTTGGCTTTCGAGATTAGAGATCATATTTACCTCCGCGTCTCTCCAATGAAAGGTACTCGTCGCTTCGGTATCAAAGGGAAGCTTGCCCCCAGATACGTGGGACCTTTCAAGATCGTCAGCAAGAGAGGCGATCTTGCCTATCAACTCGATCTTCCTTCAAACTTTGCAAATGTGCATGACGTGTTCCATGTCTCTCAGCTCCGCAAGTGCTTCAAGACTCCTGACCGCACCGTCAACTTCGAAGACATTGAGCTCCAAGCAGATCTCTCTTATCATGAGCACCCCGTGGCTATTCTTGAAGAGCCTGAACGCAAGTCTCGCAACAAGTCAATCAAATTCCTCAAAGTCAAGTGGTCACACCATTCCGACCGTGAAGCTACCTGGGAACGCGAGGATCACCTCCGTTCTGAGTACCCGGCGTTCTTTCAGTCCTAGATCTCGGGACGAGATCCTTTCGTAGTGGTGGAGTGTTGTAACACCCCGGATATGATTTACCTAATATGTAATCCAACTCTTGCCGTTTCCGGCGTTAAGTTATTTTATTTTCTCGGGTTCGGGTTTTTGTCTCCGTGTGTTATTGTGGTTGTCATGCATCTCATATCATGTCATCATGTGCATTGCATTTGCATACGTGTTCGTCTCATGCATTCGAGCATTTTCCCCGTTGTCCGTTTTGCATTTCGGCGCTCCGTTCTCCTCCGGTGGTCATTTCTACTTTTCTTTCGTGTGTGGGGATTAAACATTTCCGGATTGGACCGAGACTTGCCAAGCGGCCTTGGTTTACTACCGGTAGACCGCCTGTCAAGTTTCATACCATTTGGACTTCGTTTGATGCTCCAACGGTTAACCGAGGGACCGAAAAGGCCTCATGTGTGCTGCAGCCCAACACCCCTCCAATTTGGCCCAAAACCCACCAAAACCCTCTCCATCATCTAGAGCGTTCGATCACGATCGCGTGGCCGAAAACCGCACCTCATTTGGACTCTCCTAGCTCCCTCTACCTCTATATATAGACCCCTCCTCGAAATTTCTGGATCCCCTCCTTCCAAACCCTAAAAAAATCTCCTCGTCCGCCGCCGGACACGTCCGTCCCAGGCGGACGGAATCACACAGCCGCCCCACAACAGTGGCTGGCTTCCACGTGGCGCCGCCGGCCGTCCCCGCACCGAGGCCCGGAGAGCCCGCGGCGGGCCCTCCCCGGCCCATCTCCTCCCGCCGCCCACGCCTTCGTCTTCAACGTCCGCGGCGAGCCAGCACCGCCTCGCCTCCATCTCCGGCGGCCCGCGCCACCGTGCCGCAGCACGACCTCGCCGGCGGCCGCCTCGCCCCTTAGCTGCAGGAGCCGGAGCTTCCCCGCCGCCATCGCCGGCCACCGCCATTGCCACCGCTGCCTCGGGCTTCTTCCCCTCCTCCGGCGCCCTCCAACTCCCTCTCCGGCAAGTCTGACTCCGACTCCGGCGAACCTCGAAGACCGCGCCGCCGCTACAGTACTCAGGCTGGATCTAGATCTGGAAATAGATCCGCTTGACTTTTCGCCCCGTAACCCTAAGTATTTTGCTATGTTCGTCGTGCCGTAACTTTGCATCCGTAGCCCCGTTTTGTGCATATAGCATATCAGAATGTTCATCTCAGAGAGTACATCATTTCATCTCATTGCATCATTTTCATTGGAGTTCATCTTGATGCCCGAAATGCTGTTGGAATAATGCTATTTGAGATAATTGTCAGATCTGCTGCTCCAATTAGATATTTGTCATTTTTGCCATGATTATTGTGTGCATGATATGCCCCTGAGCTCTACATGAGTTTTGTTATATGTTTTGCCATCTATCCAGTGGTGCAGCCAATGTATTTTTGTGATGTGTGTGGTGACTAGCACAAGCTTGCAAAGTGGAGCAATCGTTAATGCTGATTTCAGGGACTTAGCAATTCCACTAAGTCCTTGATCTGTTTGTCTCAATATGCCATATGTTCATGTTGTTTCCTATTGATCTGTGCCTCTTTTGAGGATGATCAGTAAGGATGTTTTGTTAATCTTGTAGTGCTCTATCCATCCATGTATTTGTTTGCAATTATGGAGCACCCTAGCTTGAGTCAATCGAGCTCTACTTTTGCTATTTCGTGAATCTGGGCAGATTATCTACTTGTTAGCGATTTTGCCGAGGATGTTGTAGTTGATCCGTGCATGCTATGTTATTGTTCTTGCCATGTCTAGCTTGAATAATGTGTATTCTTGATGGGTGTATGCTTATATTATCATGACTTGCTCTGTAGTGAGTGCATCGAGCTCGTAAACATGCCTACTTGATATCTGATTTTGCATGCTCCAGTTTTCACTAAGTCTGTGAACTGATTATGTTTTTGCCATGTTCACATGCATGCAAATGTATTTTCTGATCCCTTTTGGCTCGCGGTCACTAAGGTACTTTTGTTAAGCTCTTTGAGTAGCTCCATGCCATGCTTTACTTCGCCATGTTCAGGCCCTGTAGCATATTGTTTTCATGCTCCAAAGTGTGCTACCTGATCTGAAATTCCAGACAAGTGTTGATTTCACTAAGTCTGAAATCTGTTCACCAAATGCATTTTTGCCATGCTTGTTTGGACCTGTTAATGTATGAATTGGTCGTAGCTCAGTGTTCATCTTTTGTTAAGCATCATGAATGGATCCCTTCCATGTATTTTGTTGTCATGTTTGAGTGCTGTAGCATGTTCATCTTGTTGCATTTAGATGGCTACTTGCTGTAAATCGCAGACCGGTGTCATATTTGAATCGCTTGCCATTTCCAAACCGTGACTCCGATTCTGGTGATCTGTATATCGTTTTCGAGCGATTTTATCTCACCTTTCCAGTGGAACGCTTGGATTTCCAATTTGAGGCCAGGTTCATTCATTCCTTGTCAAATCTTGCATATGCATCACATATCGCATCCCGCATAGCATACCATGTTTGCATCATGTTGTTTGAGCTTTGCACATGGTTGATTGTGTTCCGTTTGCTTGTTTGTCTTGTTTGGGTAGAGCCGGGAGACGAGTTCACTAACGAGGATCCCGTTGAGTTTGCTTTCGAGGATCCAGTCAACTCTGACAACTTGGCAGGCAAGATGATCATACCCTCGAAATCACTTCTATCTTTGCTTTGCTAGATGCTCGCTCTTTTGCTATGCCTATGCTATGATGCCTACCACTTGCTTATCATGCCTCCCAAATTGCCATGTCAAACCTCTAACCCACCATGTCCTAGCAAACTGTTGATTGGCTATGTTACCGCTTTGCTCAGCCCCTCTTATAGCGTTGCTAGTTGTAGGTGAAGATTGGAGACCGTTCCTTATTGGAACATTATTTACTTGTTGGGATACCATTATATTATCTTGTTATCTTAATGCATCTATATACTTGGTAAAGGGTGGAAGGCTCGGCCTTTTGCCTAGTGTTTTGTTCCACTCTTGCCGCCCTAGTTTCCGTCATATCGGTGTTATGTTCCCAGATTTTGCGTTCCTTACGCGATTGGGTTATAATGGGAACCCCTTGATAGTTTGCCTTGAATAAAGCTTTTCCAGCAATGCCCAACCTTGGTTTTACCATTTGCCACCTAGCCCCTTTTTCCCTTGGGTTTCCGGAGCCCGAGGGTCAACTTATTTTAAAGCCCCCCCCCCCAGGCCAGTGCTCCTCTGAGTGTTGGTCCACCTGTCAGCTGCCGGTGGCCACCAGGGGCAACTCTGGGCTGGCCTACCCGTACCTAAGACAATCTGAGTGTGACCTGAGAACGAGATATGTGCAGCTCCTATCGGGTTTTGTCAGCACATTCGGGCGGTGTTGCTGGATTTGTTTTAACTTGTCGAAGTGTCTTGTAGAACCGGGATACCGAGTCTTATCGGAATGTCTCGGGAGGAGGTCTATTCCTTCGTTGACTGTGAGAGCTTGTCATGGGCTAAGTTGGGACTCCCCTGCAGGGATTTGAACTTTCGAAAGCCGTGCCCGCGGTTATGGCTAGATGGGAATTTGTTAATGTCCGGTTGTAGATAACTTGAACCTTAACTTAATTAAAAATGAATCAAATGTGTGAGTTACCGTGATGGTCTCTTCTCGGCGGAGTCCGGGAAGTGAACACGGTGTTGGAGTAATGTTTGCCGTAGGTTGTTCTCTAGTTATTCGTTCGCGCTTTGCCTTCTCTTCTCGCTCTCTTTTGCGAATAGGTTAGCCACCATATATGCTAGTCGCTTGCTGCAGCTCCACATATTTTACCTTGCCTTACCTATAAGCTTAAATAGTCTTGATCGCGAGGGTGCGAGATTGCTGAGTCCCTGTGGCTCACAGATTACTTCCAAACCAGATGCAGGACCTGATGACTCCGTTCCAGATGACGCGCTTGAGCTCAAGTGGGAGTTCGACGAGGACTCACGCCGTTACTATGTTTCTTTCCCTGATGATCAGTAGTGGTGCCCAGTTGGGGCGATCGGGACCGTGTCGCATGTTGGGTTGATCTTTTATTTTGGCGCCGTAGTCAGGCCATGAGTGATTGGATGATGTAATGCTATTTATGTACTTTGTTTGACGTGGCGAGTGTAAGCCAACTATGTATCTCCCCTTTTATTATCTATATATTACATGGGATGTTGTGAAGATTGCCTAACTTGCGACATTGCTTTCAATGCGGTTATGCCTCTAAGTCGTGCCTCGGCACGTGGGAGATATAGCCGCATCGAGGGCGTTACATTGTGTCAGTCAGTTGAGAGTTCAGTTTAGACAATGCATTCTGTGAAACGTTCAGATAAGTCAAGACTTGGTTTTAAATTCTAGTATCCAAATTCAAGATTCAAGTCCCAAGTACTTTACGAATAAACCACTTGGCACTTGGGGGCTAATGTATGCCAAATCAATTTTTTATGACTCTACCAATATATTTGAAGTCCCAAGTCCTTTACAAAGTAACAGCACTTGGCACTTGGGGGCTAATGTACGCAGTTCAGCAAGTTTATCAAGGTTAAGCCGGAGTGTTAAGTACTTTAAAGATAGTTTTAAATTATAAAGTACCGATTCATTAATGATCAAAATAAACCGGTCCTTGGGGACTATGGGTGAAGTTTTGTTCTATCAATACCAGGCAAAGATTCAGAGGTAAAAGTTTCGGCCTATATTTTAAGTCTATAGGTTATTTCGTTTCCCTCATAATCTGAAGACTTGGGGGCCGAAGGAATATCGATAAACCAGAAACAATGTACCTCATACTTCAACTGAAGCTGTTTGACCATCTCGATCTCAGACTCATGACTAGAGTGTACATGACTGAGATAGCCGGATAAGACATCACTGGCATTCAGACGGTCATAGTTGGCAACATCAAAGCGAACCTTCTGCCTCTCCAATGCTTCTTGCTTTGCTGTACACCGAGCCAACATCATTGGGTTCCCCGGCTCAACAAAGCGGCTCCCAGTAATTTGAACATCTTGAGCATGTGGAGATGGCGGGATGGTTGAGCTTGACGGTCCAGCTATAGAAGGATTCATAGTGGCTTCGTCAAGGGATGGCTCCAGAGGATTTGCTTCATTGGCCATAGGCGGGTCTTCTGGGGCGTCAGTTAATGGAGAAGGCGGCCTGGCTGGGTCAGATGCTAGCACTGGTGGGTCTTCCGCCAGTTTTGCTGCCTTCACCTTCTTGGATTTAGCCTTGCCGTGAAGGAAAAAATATTGCAGGATTGTCAGCATCAAGATACAATTGAGCAGCCCGGAAGAAAAGAGGATTTCTGATTACCCAGGTGCAGTCTTGAAAGCCGGGAATTGCGTTTGTGATGAGTCGCTTGAGGAACAAGACACCTCCTGAAAGAATAAAAGTAAAGAGTTAAAAGAAATATGAGGAGCAGGATTCATTAAAGCGAGTTAAAGATAGCAATAAGTAAACCTCGTTCGGACGTTTCCGAGGGGTCTGTTGAAGGACAACAGCCGGTTCATTTTCAGTCTCAGCTTCACGGCGGTTTTCATGTTGCTGTTTTTTCAAATGAAAGTTGGGATCCAAGTGCGCTAAGGGGTTACAAAACCTTACTTTACGGATCACTTGTCGAACTTTGTGTCTTGATAAGGGCTTTGAGTCGGAGGAAATAATAGTTACCTCTGCTTCCCCGGCCTGACTGGCCCCGGTGTCATCCTGGTAAGGATCAGTGTCAATAAGATTGTTAAAAAATTGGCCAAGGGAATCAAGGGCTACCTCCGAGTCAGACGTGTCGTCAAGTTTCATTAAATCTTCAGCAGTGGTTTTCTTTTTCTTCTTTGACTTCCGGGTCGTCTTCTTGGTGTTCATGGCGGAGGTTTTCGCCTTCTTCGCAGCCTCGTGGTCATATTTTACCTTCCAAAAGTCAGAATTGGCCTGCAAAGGCAAGAAGGAAGGTCAGTGCTCAAGTAATATAGCTGGGCAAAACACAAAGGAAAAAAGATCAGAATATACTTACTTCTAGTACCGGGTTGAGCTTGCAGAAGGGATTCAACCCAACAATGTTGCAGTCTTCATATTTTCCATTCACCAACAGATTTGACATTGAAACAATGTCTTCTTCGGTGAGTTCAACTGGGTTGTGACGAAGAGAGTCGTCCGAGCCTCCACTGTATTCATACAGCAGTTTTGATCGATGGCTTAATGGAATAACCAGCCATGAGATGCAGCAGCGGGTCAGATCTACTCCGGTTAACCCGTTCCCCAACAAAGCGTTGATTCTTCTGATGGATGGAAGCAGCCTCTTGCGTTCAACAACGGTGAGTTTATCTAGAAGGGTGAACTTGGAGTCTAGACAACCGGAGGGATAACCCGGCAGCGGTTTCTCATTTGCTGGAGAAATATCCTGACAGTAAAACCAAGTTTGGTTCCAGTCCTTTGGGTGACTTGGTAAAACTATGAGAGGGAAGACAGCACCCTGATGGCGCTGAATTGAGATCCCTCCAAGTTCTAAGCTAGGACCGTTGGTGCATTCGTTCTGCCGGTTCAGATAAAAGTACTCTCTAAACAACTCTATGGTCGGCTCTTGCTGAAGATACACCTCACAGAGCACTTGGAAATTACAAATATTAGATATGGAATTGGGTCCAAGGTCTTGAGGATCGAGTTTGAAAAAATTAAGGACCTCTCTGAAGAATTTTGAACCGGGCGGTAGTTCATGTGGTCAGTGAAGACAATCACTTCTCCGTCTTTTGGGTTGGGGCGTTCTTCCTCCGGGTCAGGAGCACGATAAGACATGACAGTTTTTGAAGGCAGAAACCCAATGAGAAAGAATTATTTTAACTTTTCCTCAGTTATGGATGAGGGGACCTAGTTACAGACGGTGGGTGTCTTTGACGGCATGACGTGCAAGGAACTGAAAAAGAAATAACAACATGCCGGTTCAGTTTACGGTCATGTTAACAGTTAAAAGTTGAAGATGTAAAACAAGCAATAGCGGCTTAACTAAGGGCTAATGACATATAAGGAAAAGGAAGCCGGAGAGATAAGCCGCCATGACTACGGACTTCCTCAGAAAGCAACTTCAGCTAAGTGTTGGCATAAACAAGTTTCACCAAGCTATCATTATTATTTTGGATCAAATGGCTGTCCCAAATAGAAGAAAAAAATCCAGACCTAAAAGTCTAGTACAGATAAGTTCATCAAATAACAAAGTATTTGTACTGGAAAAATGGATCTACTGCTACCGAAAAAGAAGGCAAAACAGCTACCGCAGCAGTTCTACATTATCTGACAATCAGGAAAGGGCATCGGAGGTGAAATCTATCAACAGTCAGCGACGAACACCGACGAACACCAATGAACTCGAGAAGCCGTAATGCAGATCTAAGGTAGAAAAGGAAAGGGACTTACAGATGCAGAGCTACTGTGGAGGTTCCTCGCGTTTCTCTGGACAAGTCAGGTCGATGCAGCGGCCTGAGGTGGAGAAGACAAGGAAATCTGCGGCAGCGACGGCAGAGCTCGAGCGGCAGCGAAACAGTAAGAGGAGGAAGACGGCCGAAGGGGAGAATGAAAAAGACCTAGATCGTGCCTATTTATAAGGGAGTAAGCGAACAGGTGGGTGCAAAAATCAAGGAGATCCAATAATGATTATCCAACTGAACGGACGCCTCAATTCTCAGAAGGCATTAAAAAATAAAAGACCCGTTGGAAGATGACGTCATAAAGTTTTTTGTATTTTCAAAAGATGATGTCACGCCGGGTTACAGAAGTTTTCAGAACAGAGGATGGACCCATCTAAGTATTGAAGATTGACAAAGAACAAAGTTCAAAGTCAACCTGGGGCCTAATGTTGGGGATATTACTATCAGTATGACCCGCCCAGGAGGGGCCGGGTCAGCCTTAACGGCGGGTTACATAAGAAGCCCAATAAACATTCAAGATGATAGTTTACTAAATTTATAGGAGGCCCAAAGGCCCGGGGCCGGCTTAAGGCCTGATATTGTAAACTGTCGAATGTAAGAAAAGACCTGTAAAGAAAGGCATGTAAAGGAAGTTACCGAGCCGGACACGTTTATGAGCCAGCCGGGACTCTGTAGGCCACCAGGCATCAACCCATGTATATAAGGGGACGACCCGGTGGCAGTTTAGGGCAAGAAACAACAGATCGACAACCAAGCCGGCGAGTTGAGCCTCTTGGAGATCGAAACCTCAGCAATACCAATCCCAACTAGACATAGGCTTTTACCTTCATTGTAAGGGGCCGAACTAGTATAAAAACCCTCTCGTGTCCTTTGTCCCGATTAACCCCTTTAAGCTTCCTAGTGTGATGGCCCTACGACTAAGTCCTTGCTCTAGGACATCTGCCGTGACAATTCCACGACAAAGACCTAGGGCATTTTAGGAAGCCCATTGTTGGAATATACAAGCCAAGTTCTATAATGAAAAATTCTCACTAGTATATGAAAGTGACAAAACAAGAGACTCTCTATCATACAGATCATGGTGCTACTTTGAACCACAAGTGTGGCAAAAAGGATAGTAGCATTGTCCCTTTTTATTTCCTTTTTTCTTCCTTTTTTTGGGCCTTCCTTTTTTTGGGCCTTCCCCTTTTTTGGGGGACAATGCTCTATTAATGATGATCATCACACTTCTATTTATTTACAACTCAATGATTACAACTCGATACTAGAACAAAATATGACTCTATATGAATGCCTCCGACGGTGTACCAGGAGGGGCAATTAATCAAGAGTGACATGTATGATAAATTATGCATAGTGTCTTTGCCACAAATATGATGTCAACTACAGGATCATGCAATGCAATATGACAATGATGAAGCGTGTCATAAATGAAACAGTGGAAAGTTGCATGGCAATATATCTCGGAATGGCTATGGAAATGCCATAATAGGTAGGTATGGTGGCTGTTTTGAGGAAGATATAAGGAGGTTTATGTTTGATAGAGCGTATCATATCACGGGGTTTGGATGCACCGGCGAAGTTTGCACCAACTCTCAAGGTGAGAAAGGGCAATGCACGGTACCGAAGAGGCTAGCAATGATGGAAAGGTGAGAGTGCATATAATCCATGGACTCAACATTAGTCATAAAGAACTCACATACTTATTGCAAAAATCTACAAGTCATCAAAAACCAAGCATTACGCGCATGCTCCTAGGGGGATAGATTGGTAGGAAAAGACCATCGCTCATCCCCGACCGCCACTCATAAGGAAGACAACCAAAGAACACCTCATGTTTCAAATTTGTTACACAACGGTTACCATACGTGCATGCTATAGGACTTGCAATCTTCAACACAAGTATTTCTCAAATTCATAACTACTAACTAGCACAACTCAAATATCACCATCTTTATATCTCAAAATAATTATCAAGTATCAAACTTCTCATAGTATTCAATGCACCTCTTTATGAAAGTTTTTATTATACCAATCTTGGATGCCTATCATATTAGGACCAATTTTATAGCCAAAGCAAATTACCATGCTGTTCTAAAGGACTCTCAAAATAATATAAGTGAAGCATGAGAGATCAATAATTTCTATAAAATAAAACCACCACCGTGCTCTAAAAGATATAAGTGAAGCACTAGAGCAAAATTATCTAGCTCAAAAGATATAAGTGAAGCACATAGAATATTCTAATAAATTCCGATTCATGTATGCCTCTCCCAAAAGGTGTGTACAGCAAGGATGATTGTGGTAAACTAAAAAGTAAAGACTCAAATCATACAAGACGCTCCAAGCAAAACACATATCATGTGGTGAATAAAAATATAGCCTCAAGTAAAGTTACCGATGGACGAAGACGAAAGAGGGGATGCCTTCCGGGGCATCCCCAAGCTTAGGCTTTTGGTTGTCCTTGAATTTTACCTTGGGGTGCCTTGGGCATCCCCAAGCTTAGTCTCTTTCCAATCCTTATTCCATAATCCATCAAATCTTTACCCAAAACTTGAAAACTTCAAAACACAAAACTCAACAGAAAATCTCATGAGCTCCGTTAGTATAAGAAAACAAATCACCACTTAAGGTACTGTAATGAACATATTCTTTATTTATATTGGTGTTAAACCTACTATATTCCAACTTCTCTATTGTTCATACCCTCCAATACTAGCCATAGATTCATCAAAATAACCAAACAACACACGAAAAACAGAATCTATCAAAAACAGAATAGTCTGTAGTAATATGTAGGTTTCGAATACTTCTGTAACCCCAAAAAGTTCTGAAATAAATTGGTGGACATGAGGAATTTGTCTATTAATCATCTTCAAAAAGAATCAACCTAATCGCACTCTCTAGTAAAAAAATGGCAGCAAATCTCGTGAGCGCTAAAGTTTCTATTTTTTTACACCAAGATCGCAAAAACTTCCCGCAAGTCTTCCCAAAGGTTCTACTTGGCACGAACACTAATCAAAAGCATAAAACCACATCCAAACAGAGGCTAGATGATTACTTATTACTAAATAGAACCAAAAAGCAAGAAACAAAAATAAAATTGGGTTGCCTCCCAACAAGCGCATCTCAAGAATAGATCTAGGTATTACCATGATAATGATAAGGCAAATCACGAAAACTCATCTCATACTCCCTACGTTCAGCGGCAAGTTTCCTTTGTGGCAAGAAAAAGTAATCAAAAGGGCTAAATTTAATGGGACAGAAGTCCCCAAGATCAAGCTCGGGAGGTATTGATTCCTCCTTTGGCCCATCATGTTGCACAACCAATTCACCATTATAAGCATTCTTTTGGCAAAAAGTCATGAGCCTTTGTTCAAGGGAAAATCCAACCCATTGTTTTGTATAGAAAAATTATCATTTAGTTCAGAGATCTCGTCAACAAGAATATCGGTAGGAACCTTCTTTCTAAGGTTTTCATTAAAAGCAACAAGATCTAAAGATCGTAAGCGCATTATGTCCTCTTGATAAAAAAGGATTGCTTCTATGGGCGGACGACCGGCATCCACCTTATAATGCGCAAAAATTTGATTGTCCTCTTTTATTTTAAATCTGAACTCATGAGCTAAAAATATGGTAGCTGCTCACTTAACAGAAGAATGCTCAATATTAGAAAATTCTAGAAAGGTCCTTTGTATGCAAGGATGCATATGGATAAATTGTCTTTCAAGTTCAACAACAAGCAATGATATAGCATCTGCAAGACTACTAGTTTTATGAAGAATAGGTCCGCTCATGGTGGGAAAAGCACCGACACAAGTAAATAAATCTTGAATAACTCCTTTTCCAATAATATTACCACTACCAATCCAAAACTTTTTAGTATGTAAAATAGTATGTTCTTCATGAGGATCAACAAAAGCTTCCAAGTTTTCCATGTTATTACTATCCTTATCAACAATAACCTCCCCAATTTCAGACATGATGTCAGTAAGAGGCAAGCGAAAATAAGCGAACAGAAAAAGAGGCGAATAAAATGCCAAGGGTGAAGTGGGGGAGAGGAAAACAAGAGGCAAATGGCAAATAATGTAATGCGAGGGATAAGAGTTTGTGATGGGTACTTGGTATATCTTGACTTGTGCGTAGATCTCCCCGGCAACGGCGCCAGAAATCCTGCTTACTACCTCTTGGTTTTCCCTTGAAGAGGAAAGGGTGATGCAGCAAAGTAGCGTAAGTATTTCCCTTAGTTTTTGAGAACCAAGGTATCAATATAGTAGGAGACTACATGCAAGTCACCTCGCACCTACACAAACAAATAAGAACCTCGCAACCAACGCGATAAAGGGGTTGTCAATCCCTTCACAGTCACTTACGAGAGTGAGATCTGATAGAGATAATAAGATAATTTTTTTTGGTATTTTTATTATATAGATTGGAAAATAAAGATTGCAAAGTAAAATAGATTGGAAACTTATATAATGGAAAGTAGACCTGGGGGCCATAGGTTTCACTAGTGGCTTCTCTCAAGATAGCATACATATTACGATGGGTAAACAAATTACTGTCGAGCAATTGATAGAAAAGTGCATAATTATGAGAATATCTAGGCATGATCATGTATGTAGGCATCACGTCCGCGACAAGTAGACCAAAACGATTCTACATCTACTACTATTACTCCACACATCGACCGCTATCCAGCATGCATCTAGAGTATTGAGTTCATAAGAACAGAGTAATGCATTAGGCAAGATGACATGATGTAGAGAGATAAACTCAAGCAATATGATATAAACCCCATCTTTTTATCCTCGATGGAACAATACAATACGTGCCTTGTTGCCCCTGCTGTCACTAGGAAAGGACACCGCAAGATTGAATCCAAAGCTAAGCACTTCTCCCATTGCAAGAAAGATCAATCTAGTAGGCCAAACCAAACTGATAATTCAAAGAGACTTGCAAAGATAACAAATCATACATAAAAGAATTCAGAGAAGATTCAAATATTGTTCATAGATAAATTTGATCATAAACCCACAATTCATCGGATCTCGACAAACACACCGCAAAAAGAATTGCATTGAATAGATCTCCAGGAAGATCGAGGAGAACTTTGTAATTTGTATTGAGATCCAAAGAAAGAGAAGAAGCCATCTAGCTAATAACTATGGACACGAAGCTCTGTGGTAAACTACTCACGCATCATCGTAGAGGCTATGGTGTTGATGTAGAAGCCCTCCGTGATTGATTCCCCCTCCGGTGGAGCTCCGGAAAAGGCCCCTAGATGCGATCTCTTGGGTACAGAAGGTTGCGGCGGTGGAAATAGGGTTTTGTGGTGCTCCTGGATGTTTTTGGGGTATATGGATATATATAGGAGGAAGAAGTAGGTTGGTGGAGCTGCAAGGGGCTCATGAGGGTGGGGGTGCGCCTCCCTGCCTCGTGGCCTCCTCCTCCTTTCTTGACGTCTACTCCAAGCCCCCTGGATCACGTTTGTTCCAAAAACAACTCTCCCGAAGGTTTCATTCCGTTTGGATTCTGTTTGATATTCCTTTTCTGTAAAACACGGAAATAGGCAAAAAAACAGCAATTTGCACTGGGCCTTGGGTTAGTAGGTTAGTGCCAAAAAGAATATAAAATTTTATAATAAATCCCATTAAACATCCAAAACAGATAATATAATAGCATGGAACAATCAAAAATTATAGATACGTTGGAGACGTATCAAGCATCCCCAAGCTTAATTCCTGCTCGTCCTCAAGTAGGTAAATGATAAAAATAGAATTTCTGATGTGGAATGCTACCTAGCATAATTCTCAATATAATTTTCTTTATTGTGGCATGAATATTCAGATCCGAAAGATTCAAGACAAAAGTTTAATATTGACATAAAAATAGTAATACTTCAAGCATACTAACTAAGCAATCATGTCTTCTCAAAATAACATGGCCAAAGAAAGTTCATCCCTACAAAATCATATAGTTTGGTCATGCTCCATTTTCGTCACACAAGAATGCTATCATCATGCACAACCCTGATGACAAGCCAAGCAATTGTTACATACTTCAATACGCTCAAACTTTTTTCAATTTTCACGCAATACATGAGTGTGAGCCATGGATATAGCACTATGGGTGGAATAGAATATAATGATGGGGGTTATGTGGAGAACACAAAAAGGAGAAAGTCTCACATCGGTGCGGCTAATCAACGGGCTAGGGAGGTGCCCATCAATTGATGTCAATGTAAGGAGTAGGGATTGCCATGCAACGGATGCACTGGTGCTATAAATGTATGAAAGCTCAACAAAAGCAACTAAGTGGGTGTGCATCCAACTTGCTTGCTCACGAAGACCTAGGGCATTTGAGGAAGCCCATTGTTGGAATATACAAGCCAAGTTCTATAATGAAAAATTCCCACTAGTATATGAAAGTGACAAAACAAGAGACTCTCTATCATAAAGATCATGGTGCTACTTTGAAGCACAAGTGTCAAAAACAGGATAGTAGCATTGTCCCTTTTTATTTCCTTTTTTCTTTATTTTTTTGGGCCTTCTTTTTTTGGCCTTCCCCTATTTTGGGGACAATTCTCTATTAATGATGATCATCACACTTCTATTTATTTACAACTCAATTCTTACAAATCGATACTAGAATAAAATATGACTCTATATGAATGCCTTCGGCGGTGTACCGGGAGAGGGGCAATGAATCAAGAGTGACATGTATGATAAATTATGCATAGTGGCTTTGCCAAAAATACGATGTCAACTACAAGATCATGCAAGGCAATATTACAATGATGAAGCGTGTCATAAATGAAACGGTGGAAAGTTACATGGCAATATATCTCAGGATGGCTATGAAAATGCCATAATAGGTAGGTATGGTGGCTGTTTTGAGGAAGATATAAGGAGGTTTATGTTTGATAGAGCGTATCATATCACGGGGTTTGGATGCACCGGCGAAGTTTGCACCAACTCTCAAGGTGAGAAAGGGCAATGCACGGTACCGAAGAGGCTAGCAATGATGGAAAGGTGAGAGTGCATATAATCAATGGACTCAACATTACTCATAAAGAACTCACATACTTATTGCAAAAATCTACAAGTCATCAAAAACCAAGCATTAAGCGCATGCTCCTAGGGGGATAAATTGGTAGGAAAATACCATCGTTCGTCCCCGACCGCCACTCATAAGGAAGACAATCAAAGAACACCTCATGTTTCAAATTTGTTACACAACGGTTACCATACGTGCATGCTACGGGACTTGCAATCTTCAACACAAGTATTTCTCAAATTCACAACTACTCAACTAGCACAACTCTAATATCACCATATTTATATCTCAAAACAATTATCAAGTATCAAACTTCTCATAGTATTCAATGCACCTCTTTATGAAAGTTTTTTATTATACCAATCTTGGATGCCTATCATATTAGGACCAATTTTATAGCCAAAGCAAATTACCATGCTTTTATAAAGGACTCTCAAAGTAATATAAGTGAAGCATGAGAGATCAATAATTTCTACAAAATAAAACCACCACCGTGCTCTAAAAGATATAAGTGAAGCACTAGAGCAAAATTATCTAGCTCAAAAGATATAAGTGAAGCACATAGAGTATTCTAATAAATTTTGATTCATGTGTGTCTCTACCTAAAGGTGTGTACAGAAAGGATGATTGTGGTAAACTAAAAAGCAAAGACTCAAATCATACAAGTGTTAGGTTATGCAGTAATTTCAAAAAAATTCCTACGCACACACAAGATCATGGTGATGCACAACAACGAGGGGGGAGTGTTGTCTACGTACCCACGCAGACCGACTGCGGAAGCGTTGACGCAACGTAGAGGAATAGTCGTACGTCTTCCCGATCCGACCGATCCAAGCACCGTTACTCCGGCACCTCCGAGTTCTTAGCACACGTACAGCTCGATGACGATCCCCGGGCTCCGATCCAGCAAAGCTTAGGGGAGGAGTTCCGTCAGCACGACGGCGTGGTGACGATCTTGATGTTCTACCGACGTAGGGCTTCCCCTAAGCACTACAACGATATGATCGAGGTGGAATATGGTGGCAGGGGGCACCGCACACGGCTAAGGAACGATCAACTTCTGTGTCTAGGGGCGCCCCTGCCTCCGTATATAAAGGAGCCAAGGGGAGGGGGCCGGCCAGCCAAGGAGGGCGCGCCAGGAGAGTCCTACTCCCTCTGGGAGTAGGATCCCCCCCCCCCAATCCTAGTTGGAATAGGATTCCTTGAGGGGGGAAAGAGAGAGGGGGGGCCGGCCACCTCTCCTAGTCCTAATAGGACTAGGGGAGGGGGGAGGCGCGCGGCCACCTTGGGCTGCCCTTTTATCCTTTCCACTAACGCCCACTAAGGCCCATATAGCTCCCGGGGGGTTCCGGTAACCTCCCGGTACTCCGGTAAAATCCCGATTTCACCCGGAACACTTCCGATATCCAAACATAGGCTTCCAATATATCAATCTTTATGTCTCGACCATTTCGAGACTCCTCATCATGTTCATGATCACATCCGGGACTCCGAACAACCTTTGGTACATCAAAATGCATAAACTCATAATAACTGTCATCATAACGTTAAGCGTGCGGACCCTACGGTTCGAGAATAATGTAGACATGACCGAGACACGTCTCCGATCAATAACCAATAGCGGGACCTGGATGCCCATATTGGCTCCTACATATTCTACGAAGATCTTTATCGGTCAGACCGCATAACAACATACGTTGTTCCCTTTGTCATCGGTATGTTCTTGCCCGAGATTCGATCGTCGGTATCCAATACCTAGTTCAATCTCGTTACCGGCAAGTCTCTTTACTCGTTCCGTAATACATCATCCCGCAACTAACTCATTAGTTGAAATGCTTGCAAGTCTTATGTGATGTGCATTACCAAGAGGGCCCAGAGATACCTCTCCGACAATCGGAGTGACAAATCCTATTCTCGAAATACGCCAACCCAACATCTCCCATTGGAGACACCTGTAGAGCTCCTTTATAATCACCCATTTACGTTGTGACGTTTGGTAGCACACAAAGTGTTCCTCCGGCAAACGGGAGTTGCATAATCTCATAGTCATAGGAACATGTATAAGTCATGAAGAAAGCAATAGCAACATACTAAATGATCGGGTGCTAAGCTAATGAAATGGTTCATGTCAATCAGATCATTCAACTAATGATGTGACCTCGTTAATCAAATAACAACTCTTTGTTTATGGTTAGGAAACATAACCATCTTTGATTAACGAGCTAGTCAAGTAGAGGCATACTAGTGACACTCTGTTTGTCTATGTATTCACACATGTATTATGTTTCCGTTTAATACAATTCTAGCATGAATAATAAACATTTATCATGAAATAAGGAAATAAATAATAACTTTATTATTGCCTCTAGGGCATATTTCCTTCAGTCTCCCACTTGCACTAGAGTCAATAATCTAGATTACACTATGATGATTCTAACACCCATGGAGTCTTGGTGCTGATCATGTTTTGCTCGTGGAAGAGGCTTAGTCAACGGGTCTGCAACATTCAGATCTGTATGTATCTTGCAAATCTCTATGTCTCCCACCTGGACTAGATCCCGGATGGAATTGAAGCGTCTCTTGATGTGCTTGGTCCTCTTGTGAAATCTGGATTCCTTTGCCAAGGCAATTGCACCAGTATTGTCACAAAAGATTTTCATTGGACCCGATGCACTAGGTATGACACCTAGATCGGATATGAACTCCTTCATCTAGACTCCTTCGTTCGCTGCTTCCGAAGCAGCTATGTACTCCGCTTCACATGTAGATCCCGCTACGACGCTTTGTTTAGAACTGCACCAACTGACAGCTCCACCGTTTAATGTAAACACGTATCCGGTTTGCGATTTAGAATCGTCCGGATCAATGTCAAAGCTTGCATCAACGTAACCTTTTACGGTGAGCTCTTTGTCACCTCCATATACGAGAAACATATCCTTAGTCCTTTTCAGGTATTTCAGGATGTTCTTGACCGCTGTCCAATGATCCACTCCTGGATTACTTTGGTACCTCCCTGCTAAACTTATAGCAAGGCACACATCAGGTCTGGTACACAGCATTGCATACATGATAGAGCCTATGGCTGAAGCATAGGGAACATCTTTCATTTTCTCTCTATCTTCTGCAGTGGTCGGGCATTGAGTCTGACTCAACTTTACACCTTGTAACACAGGCAAGAACCCTTTCTTTGCTTGATCCATTTTGAACTTCTTCAAAATCTTGTCAAGGTATGTGCTTTGTGAAAGTCCAATTAAGCGTCTTGATCTATCTCTATAGATCTTTATGCCTAATATGTAAGCAGCTTCACCGAGGTCTTTCATTGAAAAACTCTTATTCAAGTATCCCTTTATGCTATCCAGAAATTCTATATCATTTCCAATCAATAATATGTCATCCACATATAATATCAGAAATGCTACAGAGCTCCCACTCACTTTCTTGTAAATACAGGCTTCTCCGAAAGTCTGTATAAAACCAAATGCTTTGATCACACTATCAAAGCGTTTATTCCAACTCCGAGAGGCTTGCACCAGTCCATAAATGGATTGCTGGAGCTTGCACACTTTGTTAGCTCCCTTTGGATCGACAAAACCTTCCGGTTGCATCATATACAACTCTTCTTCCAGAAATCCATTCGGGAATGCAGTTTTGACATCCATCTGCCAAATTTCATAATCATAAAATGCGGCAATCGCTAACATGATTCGGACAGACTTAAGCATCGCTATGGGTGAGAAGGTCTCATCGTAGTCAACCCCTTGAACTTGTCGAAAACCTTTTGCGACAAGTTGAGCTTTGTAGACAGTAACATTACCGTCAGCGTCAGTCTTGTTATTGAAGATCCATTTATTCTCAATTGCTTGCCGACCATCGGGCAAGTCAACCAAAGTCCATACTTTGTTCTCATACAAGGATCCCATCTCAGATTTCATGGCTTCAAGCCACCTTGCAGAATCTGGGCTCACCATCGCTTCTTCATAGTTCGTAGGTTCATCATGATCTAGTAGCATGACTTCCAGAACTGGATTACCGTACCACTCTGGCGCGGATCTCACTCTGGTTGATCTATGAGGTTCAGTAGTATCTTGTTCTGAAGTTTCATGATCATTATCATTAACTTCCTCACTAATTGGTATAGATGTCACAGAAACAGTTTTCTATGATGTACTACTTTCCAATAAGGGAGCAGGTACAGTTACCTCGTCAAGTTCTACTTTCCTCCCACTCACTTCTTTCGAGAGAAACTCCTTCTCTAGAAAGGATCCATTCTTAGCAACGAATGTCTTGCCTTCGGATCTGTGATAGAAGGTGTACCCAACAGTCTCCTTTGGGTATCCTATGAAGACACATTTCTCCGATTTGGGTTCGAGCTTATCAGGTTGAAGCTTTTTCACATAAGCATGGCAGCCCCAAACTTTAAGAAACGACAACTTTGGTTTCTTGCCAAACCATAGTTCATAAGGCGTCGTCTCAACGGATTTTGATGGTGCCCTATTTAACGTGAATGCGGCCGTCTCTAGAGCATAACCCCAAAACAATAGCGGTAAATCAGTAAGAGACATCATAGATCGCACCATATCTAGTAAAGTACGATTACGACGTTCGGACACACCATTACGCTGTGGTGTTCCGGGTGGCGTGAGTTGCGAAACTATTCCACAATGTTTCAAATGTACACCAAACTCGTAACTCAAATATTCTCCTCCACGATCAGATCGTAGAAACTTTATTTTCTTGTTACGATGATTTTCAACTTCACTCTAAAATTCTTCGAACTTTTCAAATGTTTCAGACTTGTGTTTCATTAAGTAGATATACCCATATCTGCTTAAGTCATCTGTGAAGGTGAGAAAATAACGATATCCGCCACGAGCCTCAATATTCATCGGACCACATACATCGGTATGTATGATTTCCAACAAATCTGTTGCTCTCTCCATAGTACCGGAGAACGGTGTTTTAGTCATCTTGCCCATGAGGCACGGTTCGCAAGTACCAAGTGATTCATAATCAAGTGGTTCCAAAAGTCCATCAGTATGGAGTTTCTTCATGCGCTTTACACCGATATGACCTAAACGACAGTGCCACAAAGAAGTTGCACTTTCATTATCAACTCTGCATCTTTTGGCTTCAACATTATGAATATGTGTATCACTACTATCGAGATTCATCAAAAATAGACCACTCTTCAATGGCGCATGACCATAAAAGATATTACTCATATAAATAGAACAACCATTATTCTCTGATTTAAATGAATAACCGTCTCGCATCAAATAAGATCCAGATATAATGTTCATGCTCAACGCTGGCACCAAATAACAATTATTTAGGTCTAATATTAATCCCGAAGGTAGATGTAGAGGTAGTGTGCCGACCGCGATCACATCGACTTTGGAACCGTTTCCCACACGCATCGTCACCTCGTCCTTCGCCAGTGTTCGCTTATTTCGTAGTCCCTGTTTCGAGTTGCAAATATTAGCAACAGAACCATTATCAAATACCCAGGTGCTACTGCGAGCTCTAGTAAGGTACACATCAGTAACATGTATATCACATATACCTTTGTTCACCTTGCCATCCTTCTTATCCGCCAAATACTTGGGGCAGTTCCGCTTCCAGTGACCAGTCTGCTTGCAGTACAAGCACTCAGTTTCAGGCTTAGGTCCAGACTTGGGTTTCTTCTCCTGAGCAGCAACTTGCTTGCCATTCTTCTTGAAGTTCCCCTTCTTCTTCCCTTTGCCCTTTTTCTTGAAACTAGTGGTTTGTTAACCATCAACACTTGATGCTCCTTTTTATTTCTACCTCCGCAGCTTTCAGCATTGCGAAGAGCTCGGGAATAGTCTTGTTCATCCCTTGCATATTATAGTTCATCACGAAGCTCTTGTAGCTTGGTGGCAGTGATTGGAGAATTCTGTCAATGACGCAATCATCTGGAAGATTAACTCCCATCTGAATCAAGTGATTATTATACCCAGACATTTTGAGTATATGCTCACTGACAGAACTGTTCTCCTCCATCTTGCAGCTATAGAACTTATTGGAGACTTCATATCTCTCAATTCGGGCATTTGCTTGAAATATTAACTTCAACTCCTGGAACATCTCATATGCTCCATGACGTTCAAAACATCGTTGAAGTCCCAATTCTAAGCCGTAAAGCATGGTACACTGAACTATCGAGTAGTCATCAGCTTTGCTCTGCCAGACGTTCATAACATCTGGTGTTGCTCCAGCAGCAGGCCTGGCACCCAGCGGTGCTTCTAGGACGTAATTCTTCTGAGCAGCAATGAGGATAATCCTCAAGTTACGGACCCAGTCCGTGTAATTGCTACCATCATCTTTCAACTTTGCTTTCTCAAGGAACGCATTAAAATTCAACGGAACAACAGCACGAGCCATCTATCTACAATCAAACATAAACAAGCAAGATACTATCAGGTACTAAGTTCATGATAAGTTTAAGTTCAATTAATCAAATTACTTAAGAACTCCCACTTAGATAGACATCCCTCTAATCCTCTAAGTGATCACGTGATCTAAATCAACTAAACCATAACCGATCATCACGTGAGATGGAGTAGTTTTCAATGGTGAACATCGTTATGTTGATCATATCTACTATATGATTCACGCTCGACCTTTCGGTCTCCGTGTTCCGAGGCCATATCTGCATATGCTAGGCTCATCAAGTTTAACCTGAGTATTCTGCGTGTGCAAAACTGGCTTGCACCCGTTGTAGATGGACGTAGAGCTTATCACACCCGATCATCATGTGGTGTCTGGGCACGACAAACTTTGGCAACGGTGCATACTCAGGGAGAACACTTCTTGATAATTTAGTGAGAGATCATCTTATAATGCTACCGTCAATCAAAGCAAGATAAGATGCATAAAAAGGTAAACATCACATGCAATCAATATAAGTGATATGATATGGCCATCATCATCTTGTGCTTGTGATCTCCATCTCCGAAGCACCGTCATGATCACCATCGTCACCGGCGCGACACCTTGATCTTCATCGTAGCATCGTTGTCGTCTCGCCAATCTTATGATTCCACGACTATCGCTACCGCTTAGTGATAAAGTAAAGCATTACATCGCGATTGCATTGCATACAATAAAGCGACAACCATATGGCTCCTGCCAGTTGCCGATAACTCGGTTACAAAACATGATCATCTCATACAATAAAAATTTAGCATCATGTCTTAGCCATATCACATCACAACATGCCCTGCAAAAACAAGTTAGACGTCCTCTACTTTGTTGTTGCAAGTTTTACGTGGCTGCTACGGGCTTAAGCAAGAACCAATCTCACCTACGCATCAAAACCACAACGATAGTTTGTCAAATAGACTCCGTTTTAACCTTCGCAAGGACCGGGCGTAGTCACACTCGGTTCAACTAAAGTTGGAGAAACAGTCACCCGCAAGTCACCTTTGTGCAAAGCACGTCGGGGAAACCGGTCTCGCGTAAGCATACGCGTAATGTCGGTCCGGACCGCTTCATCCAACAATACCGCCGAACCAAAGTATGACATGCTGGTAGGCAGTATGACTTATATCGCCCACAACTCACTTGTGTTCTACTCGTGCATATAACATCAAACCATAAAACCTAGGCTCGGATGCCACTGTTGGGTTATGCAGTAATTTCAAAAAAATTCCTACGCACACGCAAGATCATGGTGATGCACAGCAACGAGGGGGAGAGTGTTGTCTACGTACCCACGCAGACCGACTGCGGAAGCGTTGATGCAACGTAGAGGAAGTAGTCGTATGCCTTCCCGATCCGACCGATCCAAGCACCGTTACTCCGGCACCTTCGAGTTCTTAGCACACGTACAACTCAATGTCGATCCCCGGGCTCCAATCCAGCAAAGCTTAGGGGAGGAGTTCCGTCAGCACGACGGCGTGGTGACGATCTTGATGTTCTACCGACGTAGGGCTTCGCCTAAGCACTACAACGATATGATCGAGGTGGAATATGGTGGCAGGGGGCACCGCACACGGCTAAGGAACGATCACCATGATCAACTTCTGTGTCTAGGGGCGCCCCCTGCCTCCGTATATAAAGGAGCCAAGGGGAGGGGGCCGGCCGGCCAAGGAGGGCGCGCCAGGAGAGTCCTACTCCCTCTGGGAGTAGGATCCCCCCCCCCAATCCTAGTTGGAATAGGATTCCTTGAGGGGGGAAAGAGAGAGAGGGGGGCCGGCCACCTCTCCTAGTCCTAATAGGACTAGGGGAGGCGCGCGGCCACCTTGGGCTGCCCCTTTTTCCTTTCCACTAAAGCCCACTAAGGCCCATATAGCTCCCGGGGGGTTTCGGTAACCTCTCGGTACTCCGGTAAAATCCCGATTTCACCCGGAACACTTCCGATATCCAAACATAGGCTTCCAATATATCAATCTTTATGTCTCGACCATTTCGAGACTCCTCATCATGTCCATGATCACATCCGGGACTCCGAACAACCTTCGGTACATCAAAATGCATAAACTCATAACAACTGTCATCGTAACGTTAAGCGTGCGGACCCTACGGTTCGAGAATAATGTAGACATGACCGAGACACGTCTCCGGTCAATAACCAATAGCGGGACCTGGATGCCCATATTGGATCCTACATATTCTACGAAGATCTTTATCGGTCAGACCGCATAACAACATACGTTGTTCCCTTTGTCATCGGTATGTTACTTGCCCGAGATTCGATCGTCGGTATCCAATACCTAGTTCAATCTCGTTACCGGCAAGTCTCTTTACTCGTTCCGTAATACATCATCCTGCAACTAACTCATTAGTTGCAATGCTTGCAAGGCTTATGTGATGTGCATTACCGAGAGGGCCCAGAGATACCTCTCCGACAATCGGAGTGACAAATCCTATTCTCGAAATACGCCAACCCAACATCTCCCATTGGAGACACCTGTAGAGCTCCTTTATAATCACCCATTTACGTTGTGACGTTTGGTAGCACACAAAGTGTTCCTCCGGCAAACGGGAGTTGCCTAATCTCATAGTCATAGGAACATGTATAAGTCATGAAGAAAGCAATAGCAACATACTAAATGATCGGGTGCTAAGCTAATGAAATGGGTCATGTCAATCAGATCATTCAACTAATGATGTGACCTCGTTAATCAAATAACAACTCTTTGTTTATGGTTAGGAAACATAACCATCTTTGATTAACGAGCTAGTCAAGTAGAAGCATACTAGTGACACTCTGTTTGTCTATGTATTCACACATGTATTATGTTTCCGTTTAATACAATTCTAGCATGAATAATAAACATTTATCATGATATAAGGAAATAAATAATAACTTTATTATTGCCTCTAGGGCATATTTCCTTCAACAAGATGCTCCAAGCAAAACACATATAATGTGGTGAATAAAAATATAGCCTCAATTAAAGTTACCGATGGACGAAGACGAAAGAGGGGATGCCTTCCGGGGCATCCCCAAGCTTAGGATTTTGCTTGTCCTTGAATTTTACCTTGGGGTTCCATGGGCATCCCCAAGCTTAGGCTCTTGCCACTCCTTATTCCATAATCCACTAAATCTTTACCCAAAACTTGAAAACTTCACAACACCAAACTCAACAAAAAATCTCATGAGCTTTGTTAGTATAAGAAAACAAACCACCACATAAGGTACTATAATGTACTCATTCTTTATTTATATTGGTGTTAAACCTACTATATTCCAACTTCTCTATTGTTCATACCCTCCAATACTAGCCATAGATTCATCAAAATAACCAAACAACACACGAAATACAGAATCTGTCAAAAACAGAACATTCTATAGTAATCTGTATGTTTTGAATACTTCTGTAACCCCCAAAAGTTCTGAAATAAATTGGTAGACGTGAGGAATTTGTCTATTAATCATCTTCAAAAAGAATCAACCTAATCGCACTCTCCAGTAAAAAAATGGCAGCGAATCTGGTGAGCGCTAAAGTTTCTGTTTTTTTACAGCAAGATCGCAAAACTTCCCCCAAGTCTTCCTAAAGGTTCTACTTGGCACAAACACTAATTAAAAGCATAAAACCACATCTAAACAGAGGCTAGAAGAATTTTTTATTACTAAACAAAACCAAAAAGCAAGAAACAAAAATAAAATTGGGTTGCCTCCCAACAAGTGCTATCGTTTAACGCCCCTAGCTAGGCATAAAAACAAGAATAGATCTAGGTATTACCATGGTAATGATAAGGCAAATCGCGAAAACTCATCTCATACTCCCTACGTTCAGCGGCAAGTTTCCTTTGCGGCAAGCAAAAGTAATCAAAAGGGCTAAATTTAATGGGACAAAAGTCCCCAAGATCAAGCTCGGGAGGTATTGATTCCTCCTTTGGCCCCTCATATTGCACAACCAATTCATCATTATAAGCATTCTTTTGGCAAAAAGTCATGAGCCTTTGTTCAAGGGAAAATCCAACCCATTGTTTTGTATAGCAAAATTATCATTTAGTTCAGAGATCTTGTCAACAAGAATATCGGTAGGAACCTTCTTTCTAAGGTTTTCGTTAAAAGCAACATAATCTAAAGATCGTAAGCACATTATGTCCTCTTGATAAAAAAGGATTGCTTCTATGGGAAGACGGCCGGCATCCACCCTATAATGCGCAAAAATTTCATTGGCCTCTTTTATTATAAATCTGAACTCATGAGCTAAAAAGATGGTAGCTGCTCGCTTAACAGAAGAATGCTCAATATCAGAAAAATCTAGAAAGATCCTCTGTATGCAAGGATGCATATGGATAAATTGTCTTTAAAGTACAACAACAAGTAAAGAAATCTTGAATAACTCCTTTTCCAATAATATTACCACTACCAATCCGAAAAAAATAGTGTGTAAAATAGTAGGTTCTTCATGAGGATTAAAAAAAGCATCCAAGTTTTCCATGTTATTACTATCCTTATCAACAATAACCTCCCCAATTTCAGACATGATGGCAGCAAGAGGCAAGCAAAAAGTGGCGAACGGAAAAGTGGCGAACGGAAAAGAGGCGAATAAAGCTGCAAGGGTGAAGTGGGGGAGAGGAAAACGAGAGGCAAATGGCAAATAATGTAATGCGAGGGATAAGAGTTTGTGATGGGTAATTGGTATATCTTGACTTGTGCTTAGATCTCCCCGGCAATGGTGCCAGAAATCCTTCTTGCTACCTCTTGAGCACTGCGTTGGTTTTCCCTTGAAGAGGAAAGCGTGATGCAGCAAAGTAGTGTAAGTATTTCCCTCAGTTTTTGAGAACCAAGGTATCAATCCAGTAGGAGACTACACGCAAGTCACCTCGCACCTACACAAACAAATAAGAACCTCGCAACCAACGCGGTAAAGGGGTTGTCAATCCCTTCACGGTCACTTACGAGAGTGAGATCTGATAGAGATAATAAGATAAATATTTTTGGTATTTTTATTATATGATTGGAAAATAAAGATTGCAAAGTAAAATAGATTGGAAATTTATATGATGGAAAATAGACCCGGGGGGCATAGGTTTCACTAGTGGCTTCTCTCTAGATAGCATAAGTATTACGATGGGTAAACAAATTATTGTCGAGCAATTGATAGAAAAGTGCATAATTATGAGAATATCTAGGCATGATCATGTATATAGGCATCACATCCGCGACAAGTAGACTGAAACGATTCTGCATCTACTACTATTACTCCACACATCAACCGCTATCCAGCATGCATCTAGAGTATTAAGTTCATAAGAACAGAGTAACGCATTAGGCAAGATGACATGATGTAGAAGGATAAACTCAAGCAATATGATATAAACCCCATATTTTTATCCTCGATGGCAACAATACAATACGTGCCTTGCTACCCCTGTTGTCACTGGGAAAGGACACCGCAAGATTGAATCCAAAGCTAAGCACTCTAGTAGGCCAAACCAAACTGATAATTCGAAGAGACTTGCAAAGATAACAAATCATGCATAAAAGATTTCAGAGAAGATTCAAATGTTGTTCATAGATAAACTTGATCATAAACCCACAATTCATCGGATCTCGACAAACACACCGCAAAAAGAATTACATCGAATAGATCTCCAAGAAGATCGAGGAGAACTTTGTATTGAGATCCAAAGAAAGAGAACAAGCCATCTAGCTAATAACCATGGACCCGAAGGTCTGTGGTAAACTACTCACACATCATCAGAGAGGCTATGGTGTTGATGTAGAAGCCCTCCGTGATTGATTCCCCCTCCGGCGAAGCTCCAGAAAAGGCCCCAAGATGGGATCTCTTGGGACAGAAGGTTGTAGCGGTGGAAATAGGGTTTCGTGGTGCTCCTGGATGTTTTGGGGGTATATGGATATATATATATATATATATATATATATATATATATATATATATATATATATATATATGAGGAAGAAGTAGGTCGGTGGAGCTGCGAGGGGCGCGCCAAGGGGGGCAGGCGCGCCTCCCTGCCTCGTGGCCTCCTCGCTCCTTTCTTGACGTCTACTCCAAGTCCCCTGGATCACGTTTGTTCCAAAAATAACTATCCCGAAGGTTTCATTCCGTTTGGATTCCGTTTGATATTTCTTTTCTGCGAAACACTGAAATAGGCAAAAAAACAGCAATTTGCACTGGGCCTTGGGTTGGTAGGTTAGTCCCAAAAATAATATAAAAGTGTATAATAAAGCCCATTAAACATCCAAAACAGATAATATAATAGCATGGAACAATCAAAAATTATAGATATGTTGGATACGTATCAAACCATGTTTCAACGATATAGCATATTCAAGAATTATCCTACTCTATACTATCGCCTCTAAAAAACATACACTATACAATAAAAAGACTAAGGCATAGAAACGTACAATAATCCTACACTATACAATAAAGAAATTACAGCCGAATATACCCACTGGGCATTATAGTTCGGCACCAGTGATAATAAAGCATACACAAACAGCAAATTACATACACTAGACAAATAAAGCTCATACATCATGGACACGCATCAACAGAACTTACCATTTGAACTATAATCTCTTCAGAAAATAGGATTGGCCGGATTCAGATAGCACACATTTTAGTCTGCAAAATCTCCAATTCCTTCGTGGTTACCTTAGTGTCTTGTTTCATTTTTTTGACTCCTACATCTAATACCTGCATGTCCAGTCTCAACTTGTTGATTGTACGTTGAGAATCATGTACACGTTGTCTTGCCACCTCTAATTGATGCTCGAGAACATCAGCACAGTCCAATTCCAATCCATAATCAATCAGTAACGGCCATGCCGCACTGCTCGCAGATCTTTGTGTTGATGTCACTTCATCCTGAAATGTTTCTGTAAGTACACATGACTAGGGAAAAAATATAGTTACAACAATGAAGTGAGCAAGACAGACTATTTTGTACATGGCAAAACAGGACTAACAATAATGTTACACATCATGAAGCATAAGCAGGTGATATTTTAAAAATTATAAAAATAGTAGTTTGTGCAGCCTGCATACAGAAATCTCTCTTAGCTCACCAGAGGAGCATGATGTTGGGGCCAAATCCAAAACATAGACATGCTACAAATTTAGATAGCACGTTGTGTATAAGTAAGCAAGCAGTTGGCCATTCTGTAGCTCAATCAAAGTCTTAGGGATCATAATGAACAGCAGAGGGATTCATACAAACCTACTACAGCAAGAAAAGCTATGCAATCATTAGCCTAGCATAAACTAGATTGTGAGCCTCATGTAGTAATAGTTGGTTAATAGACTTCAAAGCTTCAGGCACACTTCGCCAGAGTAATTAAATGGTAAGGCCTTTAATTATGTCAACTAATTGTTATACAAGTACCCAACATCAGGCATCATTATTTGGGCATCTCATTAACAAAGGACAAATAAAGCAATTGAAAAAAGCAAATTAACTATGCCTGAAACAAACAAGTGAAAGTGCAACTATCCCTAGGTGGTTTTGGTAATTCATAACAACATATAGCTCATTGAGCTAATGCTATTCCAAGATGATCATTTCAGGAAAGCTCAATGATTGGCATGGCATGGATGGTGAAAGTGGAACCCTCAAAATGCTAAGGACAAAGGATTGGCTCTAGCTCATATGCTCAAGACTCTTCATTTTACATTTTAGTGGTCCAAGATCACATTGAGTCCATAGGAAAAGCCAATACTATCAAGGAGGGATGAGGTGTTGCTTAATGAGCCTCTTGCTTCATGTGCTTAATGATATGCTCCAAAATCCTCAGCTACTTTCCCATATCCACATTTGACCTAAACCCAAAGCCAAACTCGGCCCTACCGATTCTTTCAACCCGGCGCCGCCGAGTTTCACTTGTCATAGCCATTGCCAAACCCTAAGCAAATCGGTTCTACCGATAGGGATCTCAGTCTCACCGAGATGGGATTGCAATTTCTCTGTTTCCTTTTCATAACTTTTCGGTCTCACCGAAAGAGCAGATCGGTCCCACCGAGATTGCAATGTAAACTCACTGTTTCCTTTTTGTAACATTTCGGTCTCACCCAGAAGAGCAAATCGGTCCCACCGAGTTTGCCTGACCAACCCTCTGGTTAGCTTATTACCAAATCGGTCTCACCGAGTTTGTGTAATCGGTCTCACCGAGATTACGTTCTGCCCTAACCCTAACCATATCGGTCCTACCGAGTTGCATGTCAGTCCCACCGAAAATCTCTAACGGTCACTAGGTTTACTATTTCGGTCCGACCGAGTTTGTTGATTCGGTCCCACCGAGATTGGTAAATTGTGTGTGACGGTTGGATTTTGTGTGGAGGCTATATATACCCCTCCACCTCCTCTTCACTCGAAGAGAGAGCCATCAGAACACATCTACACTTCCAACTCATATGTTCTGAGAGAGAACCACCTACTCATGTGTTGAGGCCAAGATATTCCATTCCTACCACATGAATCTTGATCTCTAGCCTTCCCCAAGTTGCTTTCCACTCAAATCTTCTTTCCACCAAATCCAAATCCTGTGAGAGAGAGTTGAGTGTTGGGGAGACTATCATTTGAAGCACAAGAGCAAGGAGTTCATCATCAACACACCATTTGTTACTTCTTGGAGAGTGGTGTCTCCTAGATTGGCTATGTGTCACTTGGGAGCCTCTGACAAGATTGTGGAGTTGAACCAAGGAGTTTGTAAGGGCAAGGAGATCGCCTACTTCGTGAAGATCTACCGCTAGTGAGGCAAGTCCTTCGTGGGCGATGGCCATGGTGGGATAGACAAGGTTGCTTCTTCGTGGACCCTTCGTGGGTGGAGCCCTCCGTGGACTCGCGCAACCGTTACCCTTCGTGGGTTGAAGTCTCCATCAACGTGGATGTATGATAGCACCACCTATCCGAACCACGGGAAAAACATCCGTGTCTCCAATTGCGTTTGAATTCTCCAAACCCTTCCCTTTACATTCTTGCAAGTTGCATGCTTTACTTTCCGCTGCCAATATACTCTTTGCATGCTTGCTTGAATTGTGAGATGATTGCTTGACTTGTCCTAAAATAGCTAAAATCTAACAAGAACTAAAATTGGGAAAAGGTTAAGTTTTTATTTGGTCAAGTAGTCTAATCACCCCCCTCTAGACATACTTTCGATCCTACAAGTGGTATCAGAGCCTTGGTCTCCATTTGCTTTGATTTCCATAGCTTTTGGTGGTCATAGCCTTGATTTCACAACCTAGGAGAGTATGGCGTCTAGCGAGGGAAATTATCACCGTAGAGGTCCTTACTTTGATGGTACTAATTTTGCTAGTTGGAAGCATAAAATGAAAATGCATATTCTTGGGCATAACCCCGTCGTTTGGGCTATTGTGTGTGTTGGTTTGCAAGGTGACTTCTTTGATGGGAGAGAACCAAACCATGAAGCTACCGCGGATGAGTTGAAGATGTTGCAATACAATGCTCAAGCTTGTGATATTCTCTTCAACAGATTGTGCCCCGAAGAATTCAACAAAATCAGCCATCTTGAGAATGCAAAGGAAATTTGGGACACTTTGATTGATATGCACGAAGGTACCGACTCCGTCAAGGAATCCAAATTGGATGTGCTTCAAAGTCAACTTGACAAGTTCAAAATGAAGGATGGTGAAGGTGTCGCTGAAATGTACTCTAGGCTTGCTCTCATCACAAATGAGATTGCCGGCTTAGGAAGTGAAGAGATGACCGATAGATTCATCATCAAGAAGATTCTAAGAGCCTTGGATGGAAAATATGATACCGTGTGCACATTGATCCAAATGATGCCCAATTACAAAGATCTCAAGCCAACGGAGGTAATTGGAAGAATTGTTGCTCATGAGATGTCACTTAAGGATAAAGAGGAACTTCACAACAAATCAAGTGGTGCCTACAAAGCCTCATGTGAAGCCCCTACATCATCAAGTGAGAAACAAAACTTCAATGAAGAATTGATCTTAATGGTGAAAAACTTCAACAAGTTCTACAAGAGTAGAAGCAAAGATAGAAGCTCCAAGTCAAGGTCGTACAATGACAAAAGATCTTCCAGTCGAGAGTGAAACTGCTACAATTGTGGAAGACCCGGACACTATTCCAATGAGTGTACAGCTCCCTACAAGAGAAGAGAAGACTCTCCAAAAAGAAGAAGCAAAAGAGAAGAATCACCACCAAGAGAGAGAAGGAGTAGAGATGATCGTTATGAACGAAGACACTCACGGAGAAGCAAGGATTCGGAAAGGAAGGAAAAGTCATCAAGGAGCTACACAAAACGAAGACATCAAGCTCATGTTGGTGAATGGGTATCCGGCTCTGACTCCGACAACCACTCCGAGAGAAGTTATCACTTCGATTCCGAATATACTCAAGATGAAGGTGTTGCCGGTCTAGCACTTGTGTCAACCAACTCCTATGATATATTTGACTCACCAAATGAAGGAATTGGAAGATGCTTCATGGCCAAAGGTCCTAAGGTAACACACCCCGAGTATGTTGATTTTAATAGTGATGAAGATGACTTGTTAGGTGATGATGATTTACTTGTTGACAACTCTAGTGATGAATACTATGATGAAACGTAAATTAATCATGCTAGTCAAGATAAAACGAATGACAATGATAAGGAGAAGATTGAGGCTCTAACTAAAGAACTAAACACTCTTAAGTTAGCTCATGAAACTATCTTCGAAGATCATCGAGAACTTTTAAGAGCTCATGAGAAGTTACGCTTTGAAAAGCTCAATCTTGAGCAAGAGCATGAGTTTTAAAGGCAATCAATGATGATCTCCGCAAGAAAAGTTCTTCTTACATTGCCAAGCGTTTACTCTTATCCACTTACATGCCTCAAGTCAAGTCTAGTAACAAGAACAAGAAAGATTCTTCCTCTAGTAGTAACAATGATCATGCTAAATCCAATATTGTTGCTTCTAGTAGTTCTCTTGATTCCACTAATGATTCTCTTAGCCAAGTTACACTTGAGCAAGAAAATAGCTTATTGAAGGGAATTATAGAGAAAGGAGTGTACAAAAGCCTTGCCGGGAGTAAGCAATTCGAGGAAATTGTGCGCAAGCAAGGAAGGCACCGGAAGAATCAAGGTGTTGGTTTTGAACGAAAGTTCAATGCCAATGGAGTTGAGTGGGAAGAAGATCAATACCCCAAGACAAAGTTTGTTCCTCAACAAGAGAAGTATGATCCTACTTCCTTCAAGGGGACACAAGCTCAAGATGATCTTCCACCACAAGACTACAAGCAAAAAGGCAAGGACAAGCTTCAAGAGGAAATTGATGCATTTGAAGAAGCTCCTAAGACCTTAGTCAAGTGGATTCCCAAGACCACTTCAAGTTCCACTTCATCAAGTACGACTACAACTCCAAGGATTCCCATCAAGATGGTGTGGATCCAAAAGAAGAAGAACTAGAGAGTTCTTGAGGGTGACTCCGGCAACATACTTCACTCTTATCATTTTGGCAAGAAAAAGTGCAATCAACTTCCACATCTTGCACTAGTTCAAGGAGTCACAAACCCTCTTGTTGGTAAGACAAGGGACAAGGTAACCTAAAAGTTTTCATGGACATCATCTTGTGTGTGCATCACTCTATGTCTATGGATATCCTTGTTTGTTCCTTGTGGGACTAACCCATGTAGGTATTGAAAGTGCAATTCACTCAAATGGATAGCTCCAAGTGATCTACATCAACATTGAGCATCCACATCTTCAACATCTACATGAAGTCATCATCGACAAAACCCAAGGTTAGTTCATCCCTCTTAGGGGGGATATCACATCTAGGGGGAGCTTTACTCTAAGACTTGAGCTAAAGCAACTCTAAAGATGTGAACACAACAATGCTTTATGTAAAAGTGGTAACCCCACTTGAGCTTAAACGATGAGTATGACCTATGATCAAGTGTTCTCACTTGACTCCTAAGTCAATATACTCATATATAGATGACCTAGTCATCGCCAATTGCTTGATAGATGCTAGAATTGGTTGTGCATGCTTTGTCACATATTTCAATTGCCATTTTATTGTGTGAGCATGTTGGTTGCATATTTTACTCATTCGAGGACATCCACTTGTTGTTTTGATTGTTTGATTTTATTTCCTTTTGCCAAGTGGATGGACAAGAATGCCTAAGAACCTCCTCTAGCTATCTATGCTTTTCTCGTCTCAAACTCTATTCATGCTACATCACAAAATTTGATCAAGTCAGATTCGAACCACTCTGTGTGAGGAGCACTCGGAGTCCCTGATTCGTCATAGACTTAAACTTCCAAAACCTCTTTGTGATTCTCGGTCTGACCGATATCCTACTTTCGGTCCTACCAAGATCATTAAGTTGATCTGAATTTTCGATCTTGGTGCAACCGATTTGAACATTCGGTCACACCGCGTTGCGATAACTGTATACAGTTTTGCATCTCGGTGCCACCGAGTTGTTCCACTCGGTCACACCGACAGGGTCGGGCTATATATAGGCATGGGCAAAAATTTGGAAATTTCTCTGAACCCCTTCGCCCGCGCGATAGCTCGCTCTGCCAACGTGGTCTCCGGATCGTCTCCTCGCTTCCAGCCGCCTCCAGTCGCTGGTCTCCATCGCCGTCAACGGAATTCAACCCCGCCGTTGCCGCCGTAGCGAGTCTCCGCCGAACTAGGGTATGGACTCGATCTTTGTGCTATCCCCAATCTGATTCCTAGCACATTGTGATCTTATTATTTCTAGCCACGATTGAAACACTCCTATCCAGTCAATGCGTTCGTAGAATAGGATTGATTCGAAAACTTTAGGGTTAGGTTTCCGCCGAAACCATCTCGGACCCACTGAGTTGAAAAACTCGGTCCCACCGATTTGGCTCATGCCATTGCACAAGTGAGACTCGGTCTGACCGAGAATTACTAATCGGTGTGACCGATTTTGGAACTTTGTGAAACCCTAGCAGTCTCGGTGCCACCGAACTGTGACTCGGTCTGACCGAGTTCACTAGTTTAGGTTCCAAAACTGCTTCGGTATCACCGAGTTTAAAAATTGGTAGATCCAAAATGATTTCTATGGGAAACTAAAACTAAGATTTTGAATCATTCTTTTGCAAAAATCTCTGCATTTTGTGATGCTCATCCACTCTACCTCATCTATAAACTGTTCATAGGGTCAGCAGTCAGCTTGTTCATCATGTCAGATCAGAGTGATAGCCAAAACCTGTCAGAGCAGCAAGTGCACATGAGTGAGGGCACTAGTCCCTCCAGTTCCTCAGATGAAGGCAGCAGGAGCACTCCTAGTAACTTGCCAAAAGCTGCCACCAGAAAAAGGAAGAAAAGAACCTCAGAATCAAAGGATGAGGACTATGTGGCAGAAGAAGAAGCCACTTCCAAGAAAGTGGTTAAGAAGGAATATAGCACTGCTGCTGCCACCAAGCCAGGCATGAAGCAAAAGGTTCCTGCAAAGAAAATTCCAATGTCTAAGGCCAGAGCATCTACTCAAGCCTCTTTGGGATCTGAACCCAAAGAGGCTGCTGCAGAAGGGAAGAAGAGGAAGGAGAGGATCAAAAAAGACCACTGCTAGAGTGCTTGGGAGATCCTCAATCATGAGAGATTCTGAAGAGGAAGAGGAAGAAGAGGTTGTTGTACCAGCACCCAAGGCACAAAAGCTGATGGGTGATGCTATAAGATTAGGGGCTACTGCATCCAAGCCCAAGGAAGCACCCAAGGCTGCATCAAAGGCCAAGACAGCTCCAAAGAGGAACACAAGGAGCATACCAGCTGCTAAAAAGAACAAGGCCCCAGTGCCTGACACTGCAGAAGAAGAGGAAGGCCAAGTTCTTAGGAAGCTAAAGCCCAAGATCCCAAACCACAATGATGCGCATCCTGTGGTTGAGGACATGAAGATTAGAAGAGACTCAGGGCTGAGAAAGTGGAGAGCAGAAGATCCATATGCTACAAGAAGAAGAACTGTTGTTGACTATAGGTTCCACACTAAGGAACAGCAGGACTTCTATGAGACAGTCTTGTTGGATAAGAAGCCCATTGTTTGTGACATGAGATGGGTAGATTGGCAGTTCATCAAGGACAATGAAGAGCACTATCCTGGAGTGCAAGACAGCTTCAAGGCTTGTGGAGTAGCAGACTTTGTTGGGCAGAAGCTCACAAAGTGGAATGAAGAGCAGATCATGCAATTCTACTCCACAGCACACTTCTATCCAGATGGAAGGATTGTGTGGATGTCTGAAGGTACGAGGTACCAATCAACAGTTGCTGAGTGGGCACAGCTCATCAATGCCCCAGAGGAGCATGAGGATGACTTAGACATATATGCCAAGAAGAAGATGGACCATAACTCTATGTCCAACATGTACAAGGAAATTCCAAACAAGGCACTTGATACTTTCAAGTTTGGGTCTGTACATTATCTTCTGTCAGGGTTGCCAACTATTAATTGGATTTTGAGGCACACTCTGTTGCCCAAGTCAGGTGATCACAAGATGATCAGAGGCCATGAAATCAACTTGCTTCATATCTTTGATGTGCCACATAAATTCAAAGTCATGAGCCTCATGGTAGAGACCATCAAAAGAACTGCAGCAGATCAGAAGAGGAGCTGTGGTTATGCCCCTCAGATCCAGGAGCTAATTAACTCCAAGATGGGCACAGGCATATACCTATTGGACAAGGAACATTTGCCTATTCATCCAGATTTTGAAGATAATGAAGTTGTGATGAACGAGGATGATCCATCATCAGTTCATGCTCAAGCACAGAAGGAGAAGGCAAGGAAGGAGAAAGCTGCAAAGATGCCAACTCAAGGGGAGGTATCTGAGTATTTCCTGAAAAACAAGCAAGAGCAGCTTAGTTACTTGATTGCTTCCACACTGAGGATTGAGAAAGGACTGGCCACCCTCACTCAGAATCAGAAGAGCTTAGAGAGGATCATAGAACAAAAGTTCTATGACATGGATGTCAAAGTAACAGAGATTCAGTCTGCAGTGGAGCAACTTCAAGATGACATGCAGGAGAGGAGAGGAAAGACTACAACGGATTCATTTGCCAAAGTGCCACGAGCTCAGAGGTCGACTGCAGTGCCAGTTCCTGACACCAGAGCCACCACCTCAGCTCCAGCCACAGCACCAGCACAACCAGCTCCAGCATCTACTTCAACTCGAGCTCCAACCATGTCTACAGAAGGCTTCGTCCTTGGAGTGATCCAGACTCCACCACCAGAAGATCAAGCCTGAGAGTCGATCTAGCACTATGCATTTTCTAGGAACTTTTTGGTAACTTGTTGCCAAAGGGGGAGAAAAATGTATAGATCATAGGCTTCGAGAGAGAGAGAGAGAGTTGCCTTTATTTGGTGGGTTTTTTCAAACTTTGTTTGCTTTTAGTTGAGATACTTTGATATGCTTGTGAGACATTGATGATCATGTGTTTGATCATAAGCTACACTTATGCATTCTTGATATATCTTATCTATCTTATGTGATCATTCACTTTCTTTGGTGATGAGTGCATGTATTTCATTCTTATCTTTTTTAGCATTCCACCAAGATGTATGTGACATGGAAGAGTAACCCATGACTCTAACTCTTTGTGCATTTGCAGTCCAAAGCAAATTTTAAATATGCACAAATTTAGGGGGGGCTCTTACTTATCACATACTTCTCAAAGCAACGATATATTTCATTCTTATTATTATTTGTCGAAGCTTTGATCTATATGTTGTCATCAATTACCAAAAAGGGGGATATTGAAAGTGCAACTATCCCTATGTGGTTTTGGTAATTCATAACAACATATAGCTCATTGAGCTAATGCTATTCCAAGATGATCATTTCAGGAAAGCTCAATGATTGGCATGGCATGGATGGTGAAAGTGGAACCCTCAAAATGCTAAGGACAAAGGATTGGCTCTAGCTCATATGCTCAAGACTCTTCATTTTACATTTTAGTGGTCCAAGATCACATTGAGTCCATAGGAAAAGCCAATACTATCAAGGAGGGATGAGGTGTTGCTTAATGAGCCTCTTGCTTCATGTGCTTAATGATATGCTCCAAAATCCTCAGCTACTTTCCCATATCCACATTTGACCTAAACCCAAAGCCAAACTCGGCCCTACCGATTCTTTCAACCCGGCGCCGCCGAGTTTCACTTGTCATAGCCATTGCCAAACCCTAAGCAAATCGGTTCTACCGATAGGGATCTCGGTCTCACCGAGATGGGATTGCAATTTCTCTGTTTCCCTTTCGTAACTTTTTGGTCTCACCGAAAGAGCGGATAGGTCCCACCGAGATTGCAATGTAAACTCACTGTTTCCTTTTTGTAACATTCCGGTCTCACCGAGAAGAGCGAATCGGTCCCATCGAGTTTGCCTGACCAACCCTCTGGTTAGCTTATTACCAAATCGGTCTCACCGAGTTTGTGTAATCGGTCTCACCTAGATTATGTTATGCCCTAACCCTAACCATGTTGGTCCTACCGAGTTGCATGTCAGTCCCACCGAAAATCTCTAACGGTCACTAGGTTTACTACTTCAGTCCGACCGAGTTTGTTGATTCGGTCCCACCGAGATTGGTAAATTGTGTGTAACGGTTGGATTTTGTGTGGAGGCTATATATACCCCTCCACCTCCTCTTCACTCGAAGAGAGAGCCATCAGAACACATCTACACTTCCAACTCATATGTTCTGAGAGAGAACCACCTACTCATGTGTTGAAGCCAAGATATTCCATTCCTACCACATGAATCTTGATCTCTAGCCTTCCCCAAGTTGCTTTCCACTCAAATCTTCTTTCCACCAAATCCAAATCCTATGAGAGAGAGTTGAGTGTTGGGGAGACTATCATTTGAAGCACAAGAGCAAGGAGTTCATCATCAACACACCATTTGTTACTTCTTGGAGAGTGGTGTCTCCTAGATTATCTATGTGTCACTTGGGAGCCTCCGACAAGATTGTAGAGTTGAACCAAGGAGTTTGTAAGGGCAAGGAGATCGCCTACTTCGTGAAGATCTACCGCTAGTGAGGCAAGTCCTTCGTGGGCGATGGCCATGGTGGGATAGACAAGGTTGCTTCTTCGTGGACCCTTCGTGGGTGGAGCCCTCCGTGGACTCGCGCAACCGTTACCCTTCGTGGGTTGAAGTCTCCATCAATGTGGATGTAGGATAGCACCACCTATCCGAACCACGGGAAAAACATCCGTGTCTCCAATTGCGTTTGAATTCTCCAAACCCTTCCCTTTACATTCTTGCAAGTTGCATGCTTTACTTTCCGCTGCCAATATACTCTTTGCATGCTTGCTTGAATTGTGAGATGATTGCTTGACTTGTCCTAAAATAACTAAAATCTGACAAGAACTAAAATTGGGAAAAGGTTAAGTTTTTATTTGGTCAAGTAGTCTAATCACCCCTCTCTAGACATACTTTCGATCCTACAACAAGGAATTGAACTGTTGAGTTGGATACAATTACTTACCTTAACTAGTTGAACAGGCTCAGCGTTGCTCCTACTTCTCTTGCAAGGCTCCTTCCTAACATCTTGTACTTGGAAATCCTCAATCTTATCTTCATTGCACCCCCTCTGTAAGGTGACATAAACTAGTTACTCGTCTCCTTAGAAGATAAATATGCATACTTTCCAGTCTGTGAACAACACAAAAGGATGAGATTATAACAAAACGACACCACATAATGAAACATGCCACATATCTTGCACTTGCACACAATGAAATGAGCATTTACTATGTGTGCACTATGTAACAACTAGGCATACCTTCAAACTAGATCTCCAGGTACTCTTGGAGAGCCTACTTTACTGTAGAGCAAAACCTTTATGTCACCTATGAGTTAGACAAGCCCCCACTACAGCTGCCCTTAGTGTTTAAATCGTTGGAGTGTTAGGTCAAGAACAACAAGTAATCAAAGCAAATAGTTCTGGTATGGCTGGCTGATGCAAACAAGCAATTGAACAGATGTATCAAGAAAAGAAGCAAAGAAGGAGGCTTAAAGACCATCACTTGACTGACCAGATTTAAGGGGCATTTAAACATCACGTGCAACATATGAACTAACATAAACATTGCATATTCTAGATTCTACAACGGAATGCACATGTATTAGGTTATGCCATGTATGATGATGCCTAAATGTACACTATAGCAGGCAGGAGTGATTCATTATTGCACGCACAATTGAATTGCAGGTTAAGGGCCAATTCTATTCTGCCTTTTCAGAGCTTATTGTGAAAATAAGCCATAAAACATGTAAATAAGTCATTTTTGAGTTATGGGCTTGGCCTTAACTTATTTCGCTTTGGAGGGGGTTGTTTCAGGTAGAAGCTCACTAAAAAATGAAGGGAAGGGGAATAGTGAAATGACTCTGTTGTCTGCCTATATTACACTCAAAATGCAATTGCCCTGCCCGCTTGCATCTCCTCTCCCCTTTCCCTCTACCTCGATCCCCTGCCTGCAGCAATAGGGTTCCTCCAGCGAGCCGTTGCCACTGGTCCCATTTGGCCTAGTCCTTAACGATGGTCTGTCCAGCTAGGATACATGACCAGCGGGTAGGGCTAAATATCCCCAGCTGCTCCTCCCTCTGGCGCCGCCCCTCATTCTCATGGTCTCCAGCAGCTGCTCCACTGTGGTCCGTCCAACACACTACTTCGGCAGGCGCCGCACAACTACGGCTGATGCCACACTGCGGCAGAAGGAACCTTATTCCCCCTCCCCTCCTCCCAGGCTGTGGCCTTGAGGTGCTGTTGAAGGATGAGCTCATCCAACAAGGTGAGGATCTCCTCTGATTTTTTGCCAAATTTTCATTCGGATCCACTATACGATGAATTGCTATGAGCTGCTTCTGTTGCTGCTATATGATGCATTGCTATGAGCTACTTCTGCTGCTGCTAAATGATGAATTGCTATGAGCTGATGCTGCTATATGATGAATTGTGATGAGCTGCTGCTGATGTTGTATGATGAGTTGCTATAAACTGCTCCTGCTACTGCTATATGATGAATTGCTATGAGTTGCTTCTGCTGCTGCTATATGATGAATTGTTATGAGCTGCTCCTGCTACTACTATATGATGAATTGCTATGAGCTGCTGGTGGTATATGATGAATTGCACACTGCTGCTATTGTATGATGAGTTGTTATGAGCTGCTGCTGCTGCTACTATATGATGCTTTCAGGTGGTGCTGCTATATGATAATAACCAGCCACTTGGACCATCGGATTTCAATAAATAATTGTTCTTCATTTAAATGTGGGTCATGAGTTATTCATTTAAATTAGGCAATGGGATCTCTATGGAAGACATTGACCAAAGTAGATTGTGCCAAGTAGATGGTATCTTTGTATTTGCATTTTGAATAAATAGTCATGGTCTGTTTTCCTATCATATTAATTACCGCAGTGGGTTCAATTTGTGATGTTTGCAAATCAAATTAATTTTCATATGGGCAGAAAAATGACAAAATATAATGCAATCTAGACTTTTCACAGATCATACCAAAGATAAGCTGAAAAGGAAGGCAATGAAAAGAAATGGTTGGCTTATTACCTGGAGCTTATATTCACATGTGCTTATTTTCTCAGGATAACTCGTAATAAATGTCCCTAAGAAACTTAGCCAATAGAACTGACATACAAATAACATGTCACGATGATTGCAATGGAGGAGTGACCTACCATAGCACACTGTATAGGCTCACCGCTGCCTCTCCTTTTTTTGCGATGTTCCGTGAAATTGCCACATACATCTTGCACTTTTTCATTGTGTAACACTATCTGCAAGTTGACACGGCTAATTTAAGACATCTCTACATGATAATATATTGCATATCCCTTGCGCATATTTAAACCACCAATTAACGATTGTGTGCGTAGCATAAACTAGCCATGACTCTGTGTGCTGGACTAGCAGGCACTCTAAGGGAGCCTAATGTAGTACACTGGAATTCCTACATGCCACCTATGATTTTGTGTAATGTACTACCTCTGTTCCTAAATATATGTCTTTGTAGAGATTCCAGTATGGACCAGATACAGATGTATATAGATGCATTTTCGAGTGTAGATTCACTCATTTTGCTCCGTATGTAGCCTATAGTGGAATCTCTAGAAAGACTTATATTGAGGAACGGAGGTACGAGGTAGTATCATGTATGACCTCTACATATCCAATTCAGCAGCCAGTAGTAGAAATCATTATCTGCACAAAGGGATTACTGGTCGAAAATCCTAGCAAAGCACGCTGGCAGGCACACAACAATACAAGAGAGAGAGACGCACTTACAAGATCATAGCAATGCCTCAGTCCAGGATCTTGGTTGGCCAAGATGTTAGATCCAGAAGAAACATCGTCCTTGTTAGTACATCGGGCAGGTTGTCGGCGTTCTAGGAACGGGGGTCCCCGGACTTGCCTGCCTGCGGCCTGCGGCGTGGCTCAAGTGGGGGCCCAGCGCGGCCCATCTGCATCAACACAAGACTCAAGACCCTCGCGAGGGGCCAAGCCTCGCGAGGCGGACAACACGGCGCATCCTCAGGCGAAGCCTCATCAGGCTGGCTCGCGAGGAGGCGGAGAGTTCAAGGCGGGGTACCTCGCGAGGTTCCCATGATGTAAGCCGTGACGACTCAGGGCACCAGGCGGGTGCCAGCGCGCGCGGCGTCCTTCTTTCCTCTTCGGTGCAAAGGGGGCAAGCGCAGCCACGGAGTACCGAGGCATCAAGCAAAGGTTGCCACTTTGGTGCAACGAGACCAAGGCCAGGAGGACTACGAGACGGAGGTCACCATGGAGCCCAGCGCGGCGTCATCACCAGAGCCTTTGGCAGGCAAAGACTGCTTTTGTCAGGATAGATGTACTAGATGTTCCCCTTCAAATTAGCCCGCCATTGTTGGATCCCTTCCCGCTCAATATTTGGGGAAGAGGACCAGGGCCTCTATATATAGGACTAGCCACCCACATTGCAGGGGGTTCATCTGGTTCCCAAGCAGAGAGAGAGAGAGAGAGAGAAAGGTGACTGAACCTCCTAGCAGTTCATCGCCCCAGCCAAGAACAGACCCTCGCGAGGCTGTTCTTCCTTGTATTGTTCATCATCACCAGCCCCAAGAGGCAATCCACCAACCACACACTAGAGTAGGGTATTACACCACAACTGTGGCCCGAACCAGTATAAATCTTGTGTCTCTTGCGCGTTTCTTTCAGTAGTTTAGATCCTTGTGAGACGGAGAGGTTGAAGGCGTAATCTCCGCACGCACCCCAGTGTTCGAACCTTAAGGGTCTGCCGGAACCCGAAATCCGACACTTGGCGCGCCAGGTAGGGGTGCGCCGGAATTTGTCTTCCACCACTCCGCTCTCCTCCGACCGTCGCATCCATGTCTGACGCTCGTCGGGCCCGCGTAGAGCGCCGGGCCGCCATCGCTTCTCACGTCGCCCAGACGGCCCCCGCCGGTGGGCGTCCTCGTCGTTCCCCGTCGCCCGCCGTCAACGCCGCCACCGGCCCGGCGGGGGGCGAGCAGCAGGCATCGTCTCAGCACCCGTCCGTGCGGCAAGACGGCCGCACCGCTTCTCCATCGCTCGCGCCAGCCGGCTCTTCGTCCCGCGCGCTCCGCGCACCTTTGGAGGCTCGAGCTGCGCTCATCGCGGCAAACGAGCTCCTGCGCTACCGCCCCGTCGACGATGTCTACGAGGAGTGGCTCGACCGCGTCGCCGAGCTCGTCCGCACCACAGGGGGCTCTCCTGCGCCATCCACTCCACTTCACCGCACTCCGCCCCGCACGGGCAACGAAGCTCCGGGGGCGTGCCAGCCGCCTCCTCCCCAAGAAGACGCCATGGCTCCAAGGCGCATGGCCCCTGGGCGGAACCCGCTCCACCAGGTGCCAGCGCAGCAAGAACGGAGCTGCCAAGAAATCCCTCGCCCGCAAGGGGCTGCCCGGGCGCTCCCTGCTCCCGCTCCGGCACGCCAAGACCCCGCTCTGCTCCTAGCTGCAGCGTGCGGGGACCCTCAAGACCGAGCTCTCCACCAACCAAAGCCTTTCGTGGCCACCGCGGGCTGCCTCGCCTACACCACCGAGCTGCGCAGCGTCGCATGGCCCGGCAAGTTCAAGCCAGACCTGCCCCCTCGCTACAACGGCACAACTGATCCCGCAGAGTTCCTCCAGCTCTATGAGCTGGGCATCGAGGCTGCCGGCGGGGACGAGAAGGTCATGGCGAACTGGTTCCCCATGGCGCTGAAGGAAGGAGCTCGCACCTGGCTCCTAAATCTGGCTCCAGGAACGATCTCTTCCTGGGACCAGATGCGCACCCGCTTCATCGCCAACTTCCAAGGTACTCGCGACCGGCCGCCCGCCGTGAGCGACATGCGCCGCGTCAAGCAACAACCTGGAGAGACCCTGCAAAAGTACATCCAGTGCTTCAACAGCGCGTGCCTCAAGATCCCCAGGGTGTCCGAGGAGGCCATCATCTCGGCCTTCTCCGATGGCGTGCATGACGTCAAGATGAAGGAGGAGCTGGCGATGCATGAAGACCTCTGCACCTCCCTGGAGCTGTTCAACTTGGCGAATAGGTGCGCCAGGGCTGAGGAGGGACGCCTCTCCCTCCTCGAGCTGCCTGCCGCAGACCCAGAAGAGAAGAAGCCCAAGGCCAAGGACGTGAAGTGTAAGGGGGCTGCCGTACTCGCAGCCGAACCAGACACCAAGCGCGGCAAGGATCTGCCTGACTCCTCCAGAGGTAGCCGGTACTGTGTGTAGCACGACCTCCACACCCACAACACCAACGAATGTCAAGAGCTCTGCGCCGTGCGAGAAGGAAGGATCGGCCGTCACCCTGACCGCGCAGACAGGGGCTATGGCCGAGGAGGAGGAAGGAACCCAGGGCGCTGGGAAGACCGCGGCCCGCACCAGGGGTGGCGCGATCAGCCTCGCGAGGACCGCTGGCGGGACCTGCCTCGCGAGGGCGACTGGAGGGATCAGCCTCGTGAGGATCCCCCTCACGGCAATGCAGGCCTACCTCCTCTGCCGCCTCCACCAAGAAGGAACGAAGACCGCCATCAGGACGAGGGGGCCGGGGGCTTCCAGAAGCCGCGCGCAATCGCCTGCATCATGGGCGGAGCTCAAGCCCCAGCCTCCCAACGTATCTTCAAGCAGTTTGCCTGCGAGGTGAATGCAGTTCTCCCCAAGCTTGAGGCAACGCGCCCCCTCAGGTGGTCGGCATGCGCCATCACGCTCAGTTCAGCAGATCAGCTCAAGTGCTCGGCCACAGCCGGAGTCCTCCCGATGCTTTGCTCCCCAGTCATCAGCAACGTGCTGGTTACCAAGACCCTCATCGACGGAGGGGCAGGGCTCAACATCCTGTCCGTGGAGACCTTCAACAACCTCCAAGTGCCCTATGACCAGCTTCAGCCAACCAAGCCTTTCTCCGGAGTCACCGACGGCTCCACAGTCCCGATCGGGCAGGTCCGCCTCCCTGTCACCTTCGGGGCCCGTAGCAACTACCGCACCGAGCTCATCGACTTCGACGTCGCCGATATCCGCCTGCCGTACAACGCCATCCTCGGGTACCCAGTGCTGGCCAAGTTCATGGCCGTGACTCACCACGGCTACAACGTCCTCAAGATGCCCGGAAGTGGCGGCGTCATCACGGTGCCCTGTGAAGAGAGAGACGCAGTGTGTTCCCTGGAGCGAGCCTTTCAGGCCGCGTCACTTGAAGACCCAGATCGCGGAAGCAGGAGGCTTCCTGAGACCACCCTAAGAAGAAGAAGATGTCGCCAGGCTCAGCCCCTCAGGAGGCAGGCCCCTCAGGGCCCGTGTCTGCCCGGGAAGACCCTCCTTCCATTGCATAGGAAAGCGCGCCCGACGCCCTCCTCAGGCAGGGTTTGGGGGCTCTCACCTGGAGGGCCACCGACCTGGCCAGGGTCACGAGGGAGGCGCTTGGGCACCATGTGGAGGCGTGCTTCGAAGCGCGTTTCCTTCGGGAAGGAGCCAGGCGAGGAAGACCAGGCCAGCAAGAGTTCGTCAACGAGGCCATTCAAGAGCTACAGGAGTCAAGGATCATGAGAGGTTGCCGTCGTCTACCAGTTGTGGCCCCACATCCAGGCGAGGATGGTGGGCTGCGTGTCTGCGTCGACGTACCAGGGCTTAATCAGTTCGCCACGACAGAGCGTCTCTGGCCCTCGCAAGTGGGGCGCTGCGGAGGTCCACCCCACAGCTATGTTCGCATGCCTTACGGCCTGCCGAGCATGGCTGCGGCGTGCCAGTGCCTCATGAGGGGCATCGTGGAGGCTCAGGAAGACAGGCGTTCCGCAGCGCTGGCGGAGATGAAGGCAGCACACGAGGAGTCACCAGTGCCTCCGGAGCCTCCCGAGGCCCCGGGGCCTGGGGGCTCGTGAGGATCAGCTTCCGCAACCCACTGAGTCTACTGCACCAATGCCACTTCGCCAACGATGTTCCCAGGTGACATCTTCCAAGTCTCATTCCCAGCTGGGAGCACCCTCCCAGGGTTGCATCACCCAGGCCGCATGGGTCCGTCCCTGCGGCATGTATCTGCCTTTATCTTTCGGTTGTTAGTCTACCATGTTGGGGGCGCCCCTCGGGCTGCATCATCCCCAAGCCGCTGGGGCTAGGCCCAGTGGCGTGTATCTCTATCGCATTTATTTCCAACCATGCATCCGCCTATCACGCTTGATTGCTTGATGCCCGTTCGCGGCAACCCTTCTTCTCCATGTCGACTACTTGCGCGTTAAAGGGGGGGTGCCTGAGCATCGCGACTCAGGGCTCTTACTGGCTCTCCAGCCCTCACCCTCTGGCCTTGTCCATGGCATCGCGACCTGGCATACCAGCGACGGCTGAGACAAGCTCGGGGGCCGGGACCCGAGGACGTAGAGTACCGGCATCTAACCAAATTTTGCAGGGACACACCTCAAGATACGGCCCAGTGCCAAGCGCAACCCGCCTGGAGGTAGGACCTCGTGAGTCCCGCGCTGGCTCACGGGTGCCCAGATACACCTCACCTACTCCAACCGGCGAGCTCTTGAGTGACTAACGATCGACTAATGGCCGCCATGGCAACACCATCTTCTTTCTGTGATGACTCTGCAGGATCCTTGGAGGGAACGGCGCTAGCCAAGGCCCTCACGAGGTTCCCTTCGCCCTCGCCCGCGCGAACCGCTTGCACGTTAAAGGGGGGGTGCCTGAGCATCGTGACTCAGGGCTCTAACTGGCTCTCCAGCCCTCACCCTCTGGCCTTGTCCACGGCATCGCGACCTGGCATACCAGCGACGGCTGAGACAAGCTCGAGGGTCGGGACCCGAGGACCTAGAGCAGAAGGGGAGCAGAGGCGAGGGAGAAGGGGCTCGCGAGGACCTTGCCGAGCGATTCCGCCCCTGCCTATGCGCGGACCTGATGGCGCATCAGGAACGATCCCTGACTCTCAAGATAAGTCACCATCCAAAACACTGGCTACCGTGGCACTACCCCCGCACTTAAAGCAATTTCGTACTAGCGACGTTGCTTCCCTTTCTCACTAAGCGGCGGCTGCTTGGGCACCAAAGGGGACCTCCTGAGCATTGCGACTCAGGGGCTCTTACCGGACCCCGGGTCGCTCACCTCCTGGCCTTGACCACGGCATCGCGACCTGGCATACCAGTGACGGCTGACGCCGCCTTGGGACTGGGTCCTGTCGACGCAGAGCACCAAGCCCTCGCGAGGTTCGAAAGGGAAGACTGGGCTATAACGGAATTAGCGACTCGCACGGATCCATGGCAAAAGGACATATATTAACAAACGGGACTACAGACACCTTACAAGCTCCCACGGGGCGCATTTTCGATTCCTCGCAGGGAACGAATCCTAAGGAATGCTAACTACACAAGCCCCTGCAGAAGATTCCATCATCAACAGTGGGCCGTCAGGCACCGGCGCCAACTCCATCCAGATCAGGGTCGGCGACGGCCTGACGAATTCGCCCTGCTCCAGGAGCGGCGCCGACTCGGGGGCTCGTAGCTGTCGTCGCTCGTCTCCGGAGTCGCGAAGCCTTCGCTGGAGTCGCTCGACCCTCCGGCGCCTCCACCGCGGGGGCGGTCGACGGGCCTAGCCCTCACCAGGGCTAGGTCCTGGCCACCTCTCCTGCGGCAGCACTCCAGCCGGCGCCCGTGCGCGTCGAAGGCCTTGAAGAACATCACCGCCGCGCCGTCGTACTCCAGGTGGACCGCGAAGACGCCCCTTTCCCTGCAGACCCGGGCGATCTCTCTCTAGCCGCGGGACATGAAGACCTCGCCCGGGGCTGCGACCACGACCTCTGCCTCGGTCGCGAGGGCGCTGCAGTCGGCGTGCTGCAGCCAGAGCTCCAGGGGCATTCCTGGAGGAACGATGAAGGCGAAGAAGGGAGGCAGGCGAATCCAGGACTGAAGAGGAATGGTGATGCGGAGCACGCCCTCCTGGGAGGAGCCCTCGGCGTGGACTCTGGGAGGAACCACCCACGCCTTCGTGACCCGACGGCGCCTACGACGGCGCTGACCGCGGGGATCAGCATCGACACCTCTGGGGCCCTCGACATGGGCATACAAGGGGAGCGGGAACCCCGGCGGAGCCCGCTCGCCCTAGGGCCTCGCCACCGCCTGACGACCCTCCTCGTCCCGGCTGCAAAGGGCGAGTCGCTTCTTCGGCGAGAGAGGGTCTGGCCCCTCTCGAGGAGCCTTTCCCTTCTCCGCTGCAGAGAACCGGCAAATTGGAGCCATCACACCAAGACGGAGCAAGAGCAGAGGCAAAGTAGAGAGCAAGAAGAGATGGACTGGAGGGGCACGCGCGGTGCCGTACTTATAGCCGGCGAAGGCCAACCGCCGGCCTCCACGATCGCAGGTAATCATAACACGTTCTGCATGCAGGGACTTGTCCAACTCGCGCGATCACCAAGGTGTCGTGGGGAAGCGGAGACGCCACGTCCAATCAACCGCCACGCGGCGCCCAAGGCCGCAGGCTGTTAGGTCCCGCGGCGCTTCGCCCTTGCCCTTTCGCCTCTCGGCACGGCCAAGTCCAGGCGCGCCTTGGGCCCCGGGGCTACTGTCGGCGTTCCGGGAATGGGGGTCCCCAGACTTGCCTGCCTGCGGCCTGCGGCGTGACTCAAGTGGGGGCCCAGCGCGGCCCATCTGCATCAACACAAGACTCAAGACCCTCGCGAGGGGCCAAGCCTCGCGAGGCGGACGACACGGCGCATCCTCAGGCGAAGCCTCATCAGGCTGGCTCGCGAGGAGGCGGAGAGTTCAAGGCGGGGTACCTCGCGAGGTGCCCATGACGTAAGCCGTGATGACTCAGGGCACCAGGCGGGTGCCAGCGCGCGTAGCGTCCTTCTTTCCTCTTCGCTGCAAAGGGGGCAAGCGCAGCCGCGGAGTACCGAGGCATCAGGCAAAGGTTGCCACTTCGGTGCAACGAGACCAAGGCCGGGAGGACTACGAGACGAAGGTCACCATGGAGCCCAGCGCGGCGTCATCACCAGAGCCTTTGGCAGGCGAAGACTGCTTTTGTGAGGATAGATGTACTAGATGTTCCCCTTCAAATTATCCCGCCATTGTTGGATCCCTTCCCGCTCAATATTTGGGGAAGAGGACCAGGGCCTCTATATATAGGACTAGCCACCCACATTGCAGGGGGTTCATCTGGTTCCCAAGCGGAGAGAGAGAGAGAAAGGCGACTGAACCTCCTAGCAGTTCATCGCCCCAGCCAAGAACAGACCCTCGCGAGGCTGTTCTTCCTTGTATTGTTCATCATCACCAGCCCCAAGAGGCAATCCACCAACCACACACTGGAGTAGGGTATTACACCACAACGGTGGCCCGAACCAGTATAAATCTTGTGTCTCTTGCGCGTTTCTTTCAGTAGTTTAGATCCTTGTGAGACGGAGAGGTTGAAGGCGTAATCTCCGCGCGCACCCCAGTGTTCGAACCTTAAGGGTCTGCCGGAACCCGAAATCCGACACAGGTGATGCTGGACGGGTTTAAAGGTGAAGTACCTAGGCCGTGGCGGGTGCCTGGCATCTTGCCAGACGATGGGAATCGGGTTAGACACATCAAGGGTGATGATGATGCGCTGGCTGTTGGGGTCCGGTAAGGAGATCTAGAATCGTCGAGTAGGGCGTTTGTGGAGCGGCTCCGGTAGGGTGGACTATGGTGTGGGCGAAGCGGACCTGTGGCCGTGGACGAGGGCGTCGGTGAAGCAGCTCCGGTGGTTGGGTTAAGGATGGTGTCGACGATGCGGATCTGCGGTCGTGGATGGGGCATCAGAAGCTGCTCCGGTAGGTTGGATGAGGGTGCGATGAAGCGAATCTGTGTCCGTGGACTTGTGAGTTGGCAAAGCGGCCCCGGTAGGGTTGAGAATGGTATAGGCAAAGCTACTCCGGTAGGGTTGACGATGGTGTCGATGAAGCGGCTCCGATAGGGTTGAGGAAGGTGTCTGCGAAGAGGATCAGAGGCCGTTGACGGGGGCGTCGATGGGGCGGCTCCGGGGGGTGTTGACGAAGCGTATCCAGTGGGGAGTACGAATGAGCCGCTGCAGATTGCTACCTCTGGATCATGCTCGTTCCAAAAATCATGTTCCCGAAGGTTTCATTCCGTTTGGACTCCATTTGATATTCTTTTTCTGCGAATCTCCGAAATAGGCAAAAAAATAGCAATTCTGGGTTGGGCCTCCGGTTAATAGGTTAGTCCCAAAATAATATAAAAGTGTATAACAAAGCCCAATAATGTCCAAAACAGGATATAATATAGCATGGAACAATCAAAAATTATAGATACATTGGAGACGTATCAAGCATCCCCAAGGTTAATTCTTGCTCGTCCTCAAGTAGGTAAATGATATAAACAGAATTTTTGATGTGGAATGCTACTTGGCATAATTTCAATGTAATTCTCTTAATTGTGGTATGAATATTCAGATCCGAAAGATTCAAGACAAAAGTTCAATATTGACATAGAAATAATAATAATATTTCAAGCATACTAACTAAGCAATTATGTCTCTTCAAAATAACATGGCCAAAGAAAGTTATCCCTACAAAATCATATAGTCTGGCTATGCTCCATCTTCATGACACAAAGTATTCAAATCATGCACAACCCCGATGACAAGCCAAGCAATTGTTTCATACTTTTGGTGTTCTCAAACTTTTTCAATCTTCACGCAATACATGAGCGTGAGCCATGGACATAGCACTCTAGGTGGAATAGGATGGTGGTTGTGGAGAAGACAAAAAGGGAGAAGATAGTCCCACATCAACTAGGCGTATCAACGAGCTATGGAGATGCCCATCAATAGATATCAATGTGAGTGAGTAGGGATTGCCATGCAACGGATGCACTAGAGCTATAAATGTATGAAAGCTCAACAAAAGAAACTAAGTGGGTGTGCATCCAACTGCTTGCTCACGAAGACCTAGGGCATTTGAGGAAGCCCATCGTTGGAATATACAAGCCAAGTTCTATAATGAAAAATTCCCACTAGTATATGAAAGTGGTAACATATGACACTCTCTATCATGAAGATCATGGTGCTACTTTGAAGCACAAGTGTGGAAAAAAAGGATAGTAGTATTGCCCCTTTTTATTTATTTACTTTTTTGGGCCTTCTTTGTTTTGGCCTTTCTCCCTTTTTTTATTGGGACAATACTCTATGAATGATGATCATCACACTTGTATTTGTTTACAACTCAAAGATTACAACTCGATACTAGAACAAAGTATGACTTTATATGAATGCCTCCGACGGTATACCGGGATAGCAATGATGCATGAGTGACTTATATGAAAGAATTATGAACGGTGGCTTTGCCACAACTAAAATGTCAACTACATGATCATGCGAAGCAATATGACAATGATGGAGCGTGTCATAGTAAACGAAATGGTGGAAAGTTGCATGGCTGTCGGCGTTCTGGGAACGGGGGTCCCCAGACTTGCCTGCCTGCGGCCTGCGGCGTGGCTCAAAGGGGGGCCCAGCACGGCCCATCTTCACCAACACAGACCCAAGACCCTCGCGGGGCGGACGACACGGAGCTTCCTCAGGCACGGCCTCATCAGGCTGGCTCGCGAGGAGGCGGAGAGATCAAGGCGGGGTACCTCACGAGGTGCCCGTGACGCAAGCCATGACGACCAAGGGCGCCAGGCGGGTGCCAGCCCGCGCAGTGTCCTCCTTTCCCCTTTGGTGCAAAGGGGGCAAGCGCAGCCGTGGAGTACCGAGGCACCAGGCAAAGGTTGCCATTTCGGTGCAACAAGACCAAGACCAGGAGGACTGCAAGACGGAGGTCATCATGGAGCCCAAGACGGCGTCACCACCAGAGCTTTGTGCAGGCGAAGACTACTTTTGTCAGGATAGCTGGTACTAGCTGTCCCCTTTCAAATTAGCCCGCCATTGTTGACTCCCTTCCCGCTCGATATTTGGGAAGAGGACCAGGGCCTCTATAAATAGGACCATCCACCCGCAAGATGGGAGAGGCAGCTAGGTTGAGAGCTAGGGGATCAAAATCCAAGAGAGAGAGAGAAGGGTGACTGAACTCCTCCCAGCAGTTCATCGCCCCAGCCAAGAATAGACCCTCACGAGGCTGTTCTTCCTTGTATTGTTCATCATCATCAGCCCAAGAGGCAATCCACCACACCCCACACTAGAGTAGGGTATTACACCAGAACGATGGCCCGAACCAGTATAAACCCTGTGTCTCTTGTGTTGTTCTTTCCATAGCTTAGATCTTAGCAAGGCGGAGGGGTGCAGGTAGGTAGGAGGCAAAATCTCCGCGCACACCCCAGTGTTCGAACCTCAAGGGTCTGCCGGAACCCGAAATCCGACATTTGGCGCGCAAGGTAGGGGTGCGCCAGAATTCGTCTTCCACCACCCCATTCTCCTCCGACCATTGCGCCCATGTCTGACGCTCGTCGATCCCGCGCCGAGCGCCGGGCCGCTCTCGCTTCCCACGTCGCCCAGACGGCCCCTGTCAGCGGGCGTCCTCGCCGTTCCCCGTCACCTGCCATCAACGCTGCCACCGGCCCGGCGGGGGACGAGTAGCAAGCATCGTCTCAGCATCCATCCGTGCGGCAAGACGGCCGCACCGGAACTCCCTCACTCACCCTGGCTGGTTCTTCATCCCGCGCGCTCCGCGCACCCATGGAGGCTCGAGCTGCGCTCATCGCGGCAAACGAGCTCCTGCGCTACCGTCCCGTCGACGACGTCTATGAAGAATGGCTCGACTGCATCGCCGAGCTCGTCCGCGCCACAGGGGCTCTCCTGCGCCGTCCGCTCCGCTGCACCGCACCCCACCTCGCGCGGGCGACGAAGCTCCGGCGGCGCCCCAGCCACCTCCTCCTCAGGAAGGCACCATGGCTCCAAGGCGCGTGGTCCCTGGGCGGAACCCGCTCCATCAGGTGCCAGCGCGGCAAGAGCAGAGCTGCCAAGAAGTCTCTCGCCCGCAAGAAGCTGCCCGGGTGCTCCCTGCTCCAGCACGTCGCGACCATGCTCCTGCTCTCGCACGTCAAGACCCCGCGCTGCTCCCAGCTGCAGCGCGTGGGGACATGCAAGATCAAGCTCTCCGTCACCCAAGGCCTCCCGTGGCCACAGCAGGCTGCCACGCCTTCACCACCGAGCTACGCAGCATCGCGTGGCCCGGCAAGTTCAAGCCAGACCTACCTCCTCATTACGACGGCACGGCTGACCCTGCGGAGTTCCTCCAGCTCTATGAGCTGGGCGTCGAAGCTGCCAACGGAGACGAGAAGGTCATGGCGAACTGGTTTCCCATGGCGCTCAAGGACGGGGCCCGCACCTGGCTCCTGAACCTGGCTCCAGGCACGATCTCCTCCTGGGACGAGATGCGCACCCGCTTCATCGCCAACTTCCAAGGTACTCGTGACCGGCCACCCGCCGTGAGCGACATGCGCCGCATCAAGCAACAACCCGGGGAGACCCTGCAGAAGTACATCCAGCGCTTCAACAATGCACGCCTCAAGATTCCCAAGGTGACTGAGGAGGCCATCATCTCAGCCTTCTCCGACGGCGTGCGCGATGTCAAGATGAAGGAGGAGCTGGCAATGCATGAAGACCTGTGCACTTCCTTGGAGCTGTTCAACTTGGAAAACAAGTGCGCCAGGGCTGAGGAAGGGTGTCTCTCCCTCCTCGAGCTGCCTGCCGCAGACCCAGAAGAGAAGAAGCCCAAGGCCAAGGATGTGAAGCGCAAGGGGGCTGCCGTGCTTGCGGCAGAACCAGACACCAAGCGGGGCAGAGATCAGCCCGAACCTTCCAAGGGCAGCCGGTATTGTGTGTACCACGACCTCCACACCCACAACACCAACGAATGTCAAGAACTCCGAGCCGTGCGAGAAGGAAGGATCGGCCGTCGCCCCGACCGCGGTGACCGGGGCTATGGTCGAGGAGGAGGAAGGAACGCAAGACGCTGGGAAGACCGTGGCCCGCGCCAAGGGTGGCGCGATCAACCTCGTGAGGATCACTGGCAAGACCTGCCTCGCGAGGGAGACTGGAGGGATCAGCCTCGCAAGGATCGCCCGCAAGGCAATGCAGGCCTCCCTCCGCTACCGCCGCAGCCAAGGAGAAACGAGGACCGCCACCAGGACGAGGGGGCTGGGGGCTTCCAGGAACCGCGCGCAATCGCCTGCATCCTGGGCAGGGCTCAAGCCCCAGCCTCTCAACGCATCTTCAAGCAGTTCGCCCGCGAAGTGAATGCAGTCCTCCCCAGGCTCGAAGCCACGCGCCCTCTCAGGTGGTCGGCGTGCGCCATCACGTTCAGCTCAGTAGATCAGCTCAAGTGTGCGCCTACAGCCGGAGTCCTCCCGATGCTTTGTTCCCCAATCATCAGCAACGTGGTGGTCACCAAGACCCTCATCGATGGCGGGGCAGGGCTCAACGTCCTGTCCGTGGAAACATTCAACAATCTCCAAGTGCCCTACAGCCAACTTCATCCAACCAAGCCTTTCTCTGGAATCACCGATGGCTCCACGGTCCCGATTGGGCAGGTCCGCCTCCCTGTCACCTTTGGGGCACGCGACAACTACCGCACCGAGCTCATCGACTTCGACGTCGCTCACATTCGCCTACCGTACAACCCATCCTTGGGTACCCAGCGCTGGCCAAGTTCATGGTCGTAACTCACCACGGCTACAACGTCCTCAAGATGCCAAGAAGTGGCGGAGTCATCACGGTGCCCTGTGAAGAGAAGGACGCGGTGTGTTCCCTGGAACGAGCTTTTCAGGCCGCGTCACTGGAAGACCCCGATCACAGAAGCAGGGGGCTTCCCGAGACCGCCCCCAAGAAGAAGAAGACATCGTCCGGCCCGGCCCCTCAGGAGGCAGGCCCCTCTGGGCCCGTGCCTGCCTAGGGGGAACCTCCTTCCATCGCATAGGAAAGCGCGCCCGGCGCCCTCCTCAGGCAGGGCTCGGGGGCTCTCCCCTGGAGGGCCACCGACCTAGCTAGGGTCACAAGGGAGGCGCTTGGGCACCACATGGAGGCGTGTTTCGAAGCACGTTTCCCTCAAGAAGGAGCAAGGCAAGGAAAGCCAGACCCTCAGGAGTTCATCAGCAAGGCCATTCAGGAGCTACAGGAGTCAAGAGTCATGAAAGGCGACCGCCGCCTACCAGCAGTGGCTCCCCATCCAAGCGAGGATGGTGGGCTGCGCGTCTGCATCGACATACCAGGGCTCAACCGAGTCGCCTCCCTGGAGCGCCTCTGGCCCTCGCGAGTGGGGCGCTGCGGAGGTCCACCCCACAGTTACGTTCGCATGCCTTACGGCTTGCCGAACGCGGCTGCCACGTACCAACGCCTCATGAGGGGCACCACGGAGGCACAAGAGGCCAGGCGTTCCACAGCCCTGGTGGAGATGGAGATGGTCCGGAGGAGCCGCCAGCGCCTCCGGAGCCTCCCGAGGCCCCTGGGCCTGGGGGCTCGTGAGGATCGGCTTCCGTAGCCCACCAAGTCTGCTACACCAACAGTCCTTCGTCCTCAACATCATCAGGTGACATATTTCAAGTTTCATTTCCAGCTGGGAGTCCCCCCTGGGGCTGCATTATTCCCAGGCCGCATGGGTCTGTCCCTGCGGCATGTATCCCTGTCATTTCATGTTATTAGCTTACCTTGTTGGGGGCGCCCCTCAGGCTGCATCATCCCCAAGTCGCTTCGGCCAGGCCCAGCGGCATGTATCCCATTTGCGTTTATTTCCGGTTATGCGTTAGAACCACCATGCTTGATTATTTGATGCCGGTCCACGGCACCTCTTCTTCTCCATGCCGACCACTTGCACGTTAAAGGGGGGTACCTGAGCATCGCGACTCAGGGCTCTTACTGGCTCTCCAGCCCTCACCCTCTGGCCTTGTCCACGGCATCACTACCTGGCATACCAGCGACGGCTGAGACCAGCTCGAGGGCCGGGACCCGAGGACGTAGAGTGCCGACATCTAACCAAATTTGCAGGGACACATCACAAGATAAGGCCCAGTGCAAGGCGCAACCCGCCTAGAGGTAGGGCCCCGTGAGTCCCACGCTGGCTCACGGGTGCCCAGATACACCTCGCCAGGCCCTACCGTGCCAGCCACGTGTCAGGGCGGGGCTGTACACGCCCCAGGGGCTCCTTCCGGAGGGGGGCCCCCTCCCACGTACCAGTGGAAGCACCATGCTCCGCGCTGGCTGACGACACTGCCGAGGAGCGGCTATGCCCGTACACATACGGAAGCGCTATGCTCCGCGCTGGTGATAAACAACTGAGGGTGGCCCCCGAGCCGCATCAACCTCAGGGAGCCCAGAGCTCAGTGTCTAGCCTCATCGTAACGCCTCCCCTCGGGAGTGCCGCGCGAGGGGGCTCGGCACGGGGGCTGCGCCTGGGTCACGCCCAGATGCACATCGCCCAGCCAGGCCCCCCTGGGCCTGGTTCGTCGCGCGCCTCTCCCCGAGCGGAGCCAAGGTACGAAGGCCGTTTGAGAATCAAGGGGGACTCCTGAGCATCGTGACTCAGGAGCCTAACTGGTCACGTAGCCCCTCACTCCTTGGTCCCGTCCTGGTTTCCGGTCGGGACTAATGCTGGGTGAGGTATGCGCGGGGCCGGGCTCTGCAGACGTAGAATGGTAGATCCACCCACATCATACCTCCCTACTTGCTGTTCGTGCGCCAAGGGGGGCTCCTGAGCATCGCGACTCAGGAGCCTAACTTGTCACGTAGCCCCTCACTCCTTGGTCCCGTCCTGGTTTCCGGTCGGGACTAAGGCTGGGTGAGGAATGCGCGGGGCCGGGCTCTACCGGCGTAGAACATAAGCAAGTAGGAAGGAAAAGCGCAAATTTCAAGGAATTCAAAAGCAAATATTATAGTCCACACTGTTATCCCAATCCCAAACGCAAGTTTAAACGCCTCCCCGAGGCATGATACATGTGCAGGAATTAAAGGCAGGACAGGAGCCACGACGGAGTCACTTGTCGACGGTGGAGCAGCACGGAGTGGGTTCGCCTCGCGGAGCAGCGGGGTCGGCAGCGCCTTGCTTTGGCTTGGTGCTGAAGGCCCGGAACTTCCCCAGTAGAGCCTCCGCGCGACCCTTCACGGCCTCGGCAGCGGCAGCGGCACACTCGCCGCTTACTGGCTCCAGCAAGCTGTCGAGGTCGACGCTGGGATCGCGAAGGTAGATGTGGGTGAGGACCCGCGTCAGCGCTGCAGAAGACAGGACACGCGCCTCGGCCTCGGCCGTGGGGCCAAGGCCAAGGGCGACATCTTCAAGAGCACGAACCAGGAAGGGAAGCAGCTTGGCGGGGCCATCCTCGGCGCCAGCCAGCGGGCTCTCTAGGCCGCTGTCGTAAAGCGTCCTCAGCGAGGAGCGAGCCTTCGCCTCCACCTCCGTGAAGGCCACGCGGTCCTCGGCAAGAAAAAGGGCCTTGTCGTCCAGCTCGGCCTTCCTCGTCCCCAACTCCTGCTCCAGCGCGCCTAGGCGGTCGCGGCGCTTCCTGAGCTTGACCTCCCTCTCCTTGACGGCCGCCTCGCGAGCCTTCACACCTTCTTCCTGCTCTTGGCGAAGGCGGACCTCTTTCGTGAGCTAGTCCCGCAGGCCTTGCAGCTCGTCCTCCAGCGCCTTGCAATGACCACGGACATCGACCACCTCCCCCAGGGCTGCGTTACGAGCAGCCTTCGCCTCAAGGACGGCCTGCTTCTCCTCATCGCAAGCCGTCGAGGCCTGGACCAGCGCCGCCCAAATTGAAGCGTCGGAGCGAACCCATCCTGAAGCCAGCTCCAAGCGCCCGGCCACCAAGCGAGGGTCGGCGCCAAGAAGGTCCTGTCGCAGTCGGTCCAGCTCAACAACAGCACGATCCAGAACGGCAGAAGGAGACGGAGAGACAGCAGCTGGTGGAGTAGGAGGAGAAGGCGGTAGCACGGCCGCAGCATCCTGAGGCGGAGTCTGCCGCGCCTCAACGGCTGTAGTGGCGGCGGCAGGCAAGGACATCTCGGGAGTCACTTGGGCCGTGGGGGCTGAGCTCGCCCCAGCCGGCTCAGCCAGGCCTCGCGAGGACGACCGGGCAGGAGAAGCCTGTGTGTCGCGGTCACCCTCCTTCGCGGGCAGAGGCGCTGCCACAGATGGAACCTCAGGAGCTCCCTTTGACTTCTTTGCTGTGGGCGCCAGCCTATCCAAGAGATGCGGGCGTCAAGCCTCAGAAGCAGAGCAAGAGATAAAGACAACGATCAAATGCTTATGGGTCGTCGCCAGTGAGCTCAAGCGGCCTCCGGCCATATTTGAAGCCTGAAAGCCGGCTGGAAGGGTCAACCTCGAGAAGCTTGGAAGCGGAAGGTGCGTCTGCGGTCTGCCTCGGGGCCGGGGCAGACCCGCGGGAGATCAGCCCGGTCCTGTCCTTCTTCGGGATCGGGGGCAAGCTCCCGCCGTCCTGCTCGGAGAGAGGCGGAGAACACGGGACCTGCACCGGGGGAGGGGAGCCCTCGACTCCCCGTCAGTCGCCTCGGAGTCAGGCCCTTTTTCCCGCTCCCCTCCTTCCTCCTCTTCGCTGGAGTTGTCGGAGGGCACGTCCACCGGTTCCACGGGAGCTTCCATGGGCACGGGCCCATCCCCGTTGAAGACGGGCATGGACTCCACTACCTGCTCCCAGTCGTCGCGGCGGAACAAGGGCATAGGAGCACCCTCCAACCTTGCCACATCACCCCCGACCAGAGATTGGAGGACCGCAGCCAGATCTCCATCGGCCAAGGCCGCGGGGCTCGGATGGGGCCTCCACATCAGAAGTGAGTACTGCCGAAGCGGAGCCAGCTGGTGCTCCAGGAATTCTCTCAGCAGCGACGCGCCGGTCAGCTTCGCCGCCGCCATGTTGGCCGGCCTCAGATCCGCGTCCATCTTCTCCAACACCATCTTCGCGCGGGGGTCCACGAGCTCCGCTCGACCCCAATCGCTGGAGCTCGTGGGCTGCTCCGTGGGCAAGATCAGTCGAGGGTGGATGCGCCCAGCATCCACCAAGACCCACTTGCTCCTGAAGCCCTCAATCCTTTTCCCGAGGTTCGAGATGGCAATGGCGCCACCGTACGCGATGAAGCTCGCGCACGCGGAAGCAGGACCGCGAGAGGTCCGGAGGTAGAAGTAGTGGCGCAGCAAGGCCACTGAGGGCTGCACCCCAACGTGAGCCTCGCAATAATAGGTGAAGATTGCCAGGAGAAGGACGGAGTTGGGATGGAGATGCAGAGCCTATAGCTTATAATGGCGGAGGACAGAGAAGAAGAACTCGGAGAAGGGAGGCACCAGGCTAGCGGCAATGGCACTTACGAAGAACGGATAGAAGGTGCTCCCTTGACCCTCAGGGGTGGCGGAGCCGGCCTTGAACACCTTCGCCCCGTTGATGCCCTGCGCCATTGCCATCGGGCGCAACCGGGCAAGGCTCGCCTCCGACACGTTCGGTGATTCCAGGGCAGACGAGTACCAAGCTACGGTCGGGGGCTGACGAGGCGCCATGGCTTCCTGGGTCACACGGTCGGAGCAGATCTGGAAATTTCGGAGGAAGGAAGGAGAGGCGCAAGAAAGGGGATCTGAGCAGCAACTGGGGAAAGCAAGAAGCAAGGCCTAGGCGGATGCCACTCCTTTATCAACTCGCGCGGTTGCTAAGGCGCCCACGTCCAATCAACCGCCACGCGGCGCCCAAGGCCGCAGGCTATTAGGGCCCGCGGTGCTTCGCTCTTGCCCTTTCGCCTCCCTGCACGGCCAAGTTCGGGCGCGCCTTGGGCCCGGGGGCTACTGTCGGCATTCTGGGAACGAGGGTCCCCAGACTTATCTGCCTGCGGCCTGCGCCGTGGCTCAAAGGGGGGCCCAGCACGGCCCATCTTCACCAACACAGACCCAAGACCCTCGCGAGGGGCCAAGCCTCGCGGGGCGGACGACGCGGAGCTTCCTCAGGCACGGCCTCATCAGGTTGGCTCGCGAGGAGGTGGAGAGATCAAGGTGGGGTACCTCACGAGGTGCCCGTGACGCAAGCCATGACGACCAAGGGCGCCAGGAGGGTGCCAGCCCGCGCAGTGTCCTCCTTTCCCCTTTGGTGCAAAGGGGGCAAGCGCAGCCGCAGAGTACCGAGGCATCAGGCAAAGGTTTCCATTTCGGTGCAACAAGACCAAGACCAGGAGGACTGCAAGACGGAGGTCATCATGGAGCCCAAGACGGTGTCACCACCAGAGCTTTGTGCAGGCGAAGACTACTTTTGTCAGGATAGCTGGTACTAGTTGTCCCCTTCCAAATTAGCCCGCCATTGTTGGCTCCCTTCCCGCTCGATATTTGGGAAGAGGACCAGGGCCTCTATAAATAGGACCGGCCACCCACAAGATGGGAGAGGGAGCTAGGTTGAGAGCTGGGGGATCGAAATCCAAGAGAGAGAGAGAGAAGGGTGACTATACTCCTCCCAGCAGTTCATCGCCCCAGCCAAGAACAGACCATCGCGAGGCTGTTCTTCCTTGTATTGTTCATCATCATCAGCCCAAGAGGCAATCCACCACACCACACACTGGAGTAGGGTATTACACCATAACGGTGGCCCGAACCAGTATAAACCATGTGTCTCTTGTGTTGTTCTTTCCATAGCTTAGATCTTAGCAAGGCGGAGGGGTGCAGGTAGGTAGGAGGCGAAATCTCCACGCGCACCCTAGTGTTCGAACCTCAAGGGTCTGCCGGAACCTGAAATCCGACAATGGCAATATATCTCGGAATGGCTATGGAAATGCCATGATAGGTAGGTATGGTGGCTGTTTTGAGGAAGGTGTATGGTGGGTGTATGATACCGGCGAGGTGCGCGGTATTAGAGAGGCTAGCAATGATGGAAGGGTGAGAGTGTGTATAATCAATGGACTCAACATTAGTCATAAAGAACTCACATACTTATTGCAAAAATCTAGTAGTTATCGAAGCAAAGTACTACGCGCATGCTCCTAGGGGATAGATTGGTAGGAAAAGACCATCGCTCGTCCCCGACCGCCACTTGTAAGGAGGACAATCAATAAATACATCATGCTCCGACTTCTTAACATAACGGTTCACCATATGTGCATGCTACGGGAATCACAAACTTCAACACAAGCATTTCTCAAATTCACAACTACTCAACTAGCACGACTCTAATATCACCATCTCCATATCTCAAAACAATTATCAAGTTTCAAACTTCTCATAGTATTCAACACACTCATAAGATTTTTTTTATTAATCTTGAATGCCTAAAATAATTAAAGAAAATTGCCATGTTGTTTTGTAGGACTCTTGAAATAATCTAAGTGAAGCATGAGAGAACAAAAGTTTCTATAAGACAAATCCACCATCATGCTCTAAAAGACATAAGTGAAGCACTAGAGCAAAAACTATATAACTCAAAAGATATAAGTGAAGCACATAGAGTATTCTAACAATTTCCGAATCATGTGTGTCTCTCTCAAAAAGGTGTGTGCAGCAAGGATGATTGTGGAAAACTAACAAATAAAGACTCAAATAATAGAAGACGCTCCAAGCAAAACACATATCATGTGGTAAATAAAAATATAGCTCCAAGTAAAGTTACCGATAGAGGTAGACAAAAGAGGGGATGCCTTCCGGGGCATCCCCAAGCTTTGGCTTTTAGGTGTCCTTATATTATCTTGGGGGTGCCATGGGCATCCCCAAGCTTAGGCTATTTCCACTCCTTGTTCCATAATCCATCAAATCTTTACCCAAAACTTGAAAACTTCACAACATAAAACTTAAAGTAGAAAATCTCGTGAGCTCCGTTAGCGAAAGAAAACAAAACACCACTTCAAGGTACTGTAATGAACTCATTCTTTATTTATATTGGTGTTAAACCTACTGTATTCCAACTTCTCTATGGTTTATAAACTATTTTACTAGCCATAGATTCATCAAAATAAGCAAACAACGCACGGAAAACAGAATATGTCAAAAACAGAACAGTCTGTAGTAATCTGTAGCTAACGCAAGATCTGGAACCCCAAAAATTCTAAAATAAATTTTAGGACGTGAGGAATTTATCTATTAATCATATTCAAAAAGAATTAACTAAATAACACTTTCCAAATAAAAATGGCAGCAGTTATCGTGCGCGCTAAAGTTTCTGTTTTTTACAGCAAGATTAAAAAGACTTTCCCCAAGTCTTCCCAACGGTTCTACTTGGCACAAACACTAATTAAACACAAAAAACACAACCAAAACCGAGGCTAGATAAATTATTTATTAATAAACAGGAGCAAAAAGCAAGGAATAAAAATAAAATTGGGTTGCCTCCCAACAAGCGCTATCGTTTAACGCCCTTAGCTAGGCATAAAAGCGAAGATAGATCTAGGTATTGCCATAATAATAAGATAGATCATTAAAACTCATTTCATATTCCCTACATTCGGCAGAAAGTTTTCTTTGAGGCAAGAAAAAGTAATCAAAAGGGCTAAATTTATTAGGAAAAAAGTCCCCAAGATCAACTTTGGGAGGTATAGGTTCCTCCTTTGGCCCTTCGTATTGCACAACCAATTCATCATTATAAGCATTCTTTTGACAGAACTTTGTGATCCTATACTCGAGAGAATATCCTAGTTCATTACTTCGAATAGCCAAATCATTATTAAGTTCAGAAATTCTATCAACTAGAACATTGGTAGGAACCCTTTTTCTAAGATTTTCATTGAAACCAACATAGTCTAGAGATTGAAAACGCATTATTTCTTCTTGATCAAAAAGGATAGCCTCTATGGGAGGACGGCAAGTGTGAAGTAGGGGAGAGGAAAACGAGAGGCAAATGGCAAATAATGTAATGCGGGAGAAAAGGGTTTGCGATGGGTACTTGGTATGTTGACTTTTGCGTAGACTCCCTGGCAACGGCGCCAGAAATCCTTCTTGTTACCTCTTGAGCACTGCGTTGGTTTTCCCTTGAAGAGGAAAGGGTGATGTAGCAGAGCAGCGTAAGTATTTCCCTCAGTTTTTGAGAACCAATGTATCAATCCAGTAGGATACCACGCATGAGTCCCTCGCACCTACACAAACAAATAAACTCCTCGCAACCAACACGATAAAGGGGTTGTCAATCCCTTCACGGTCACCTACGAGGGTGAGATTTGATAGATATGATAAGATAATATTTTGGTATTTTTATGATAAAGGGAAATAAAGATGCAAGTAAAATAAATGGCAAAGGAAATAACTAAGTATTGGAAGATTAATATGATGGAAAATAGACCCGGGGGCCATAGGTTTCACTAGAGGCTTCTCTCGAGAGCATAAGTATTATAGTGGGTGAACAAATTATTGTTGAGCAATTGACAGAATTGAGCATAGTTATGAGAATATCTAGGTGTGATCATGTATATAGGCATCACGTCCGAGACAAGTAGACCGACTCCTGCCTGCATCTACTACTATTACTCCACACATCGACCGATATCCAGCATGAATCTAGAGTATTAAGTTCATAAGAACAGAGTAACGCATTAGGCAAGATGACATGATGTAGAGGGATAAACTCAAGCAATATGATACAAACCCCATATTTTTATCCTCGATGGCAACAATACAATATGTGCCTTGTTGCCCCTGCTGTCACTGGGAAAGGACACCGCAGGATTGAACCCAAAGCTAGGAACTTCTCCCATTGCAAGAAAGATCAATCTAGTAGGCCAAACCAAACTGATAATTCGAAGGGACTTGCAAAGATAACCAATCATACATAAAAGAATTTAGAGAAGATTCAAATATTGTTCATAGATAAACTTGATCATAAACCCACAATTCATCGGTCTCAACAAACACATCGCAAAAGAAGATTACATCGAATAGATCTCCACAAGAGAGGGGGAGAACTTTGTATTTGAGATCCAAAAAGAGAGAAGAAGCCATCTAGCTAATAACTATGGACCCGTAGGTCTGAAGTAAACTACTCACACTTCATCGGAGAGGCTATGGTGTTGATGTAGAAGCCCTCCGTGATCGATACCCCCTCCGACGGAGCTCCGAAAAAGGCCCCAAGATGGGATCTTGTGGATACAGAAAGTTACGGCAGTGGAAATAGGGTTTTGACTCCGTATCTGGTAGTTTGGGGGTACATAGGTATATACAGGAGGAAGGAGTACGTCGGTGGAGCAACATGGGCCCCATGAGGGTGGAGGGCGCGCCGGGGGGGAGGCGCGCCCCCCTACCTCGTTCCTTCCTGGTTGATTGCTTGATGTATGGTCCAAGTCCTCTTGATCATGTTCGTTCCAAAAATCACGTTCTCGAAGGTTTCATTCCGTTTGGACTCCGTTTGATATTCTTTTTTTGCGAAACTCTGAAATAGGCAAAAAACAGCAATTCTGGGTTGGGCCTCCGGTTAATAGGTTAGTCCCAAAAATAATATAAAAGTGTATAATAAAGCCCAATAATGTCCAAAACAGGATATAATATAGCATGGAACAATAAAAAATTATAGATACGTTGGAGATGTATCAAGCAGTGTTGCGGTTGACGAGAGTACCAGCGAAGCAGATCCGGTGTCGTGGACAAGGCCGGCACTGAATGGGTTGTGGTATAGTGGTGGATGAGCAGTCTACTTGTTTCTAGTGGAGGCGGGAGGGGTAGATGCGGCCGCGGAAGCAGATCCAGTGAGGTGGACGCCGCTGGCAGTGAATGGGCTCTGGTACGCTAGTGGATGAGCAGTCTAGGGTTTCGAGAGGGGAGGGGAAGAAAGGCTGATGAAGTACGAATGGCGTGATGTAAGATGCTCTGGTGCTGTGGAGTTAGTCGTTTTTGCGGGAGGGGGGGGGGAATGGGGGTGCCGTGTGGTGGGGGGAACCGGAAGTTACCAAAGCAGCCCCAACCTATTATGTAGATGAGGGCGGTATTGTTACTGTTGTTCTCTATGCCCCAAGGACAAAAGGGGAATTTCGCATGCTAAAGACTAGGTGGTAGAAATTTTAGAAGGAGGCGGGAGATTTTGCCGCCCGCGGGATTGTTCGTATCCAATTTCAACTAATTTTGGATCGTGCTAGCGGGAAGGTCATGTGAGACTGTGCACACAGGGCATGCATCAGCAGTTAATAACTGGTGTCAACTCACCCCAGAAAAAAAAAGAAAATAACTCGGGATGATGCGCCGATAACTTGGACGTTCACACGGTCGCGGTCAATCGTACGGGTGTAGAGGCGCGTTCACAAAAAAGGATCAAATGCTCAGCCTATGTATTTCTCGTGTAAATAGATAATTTAGTCCCATTGGTTATTTACTTTAAACATAATGCATTGACGTGTTAGTGTAGAGGCGCACAAAAAGAAATGGATATTGTAGTCCCACAAAAGAAATGGATATTGTAGTCTGCTACTTAAAAGTGTTACCTCATATGATTACATAGCCTCCATTTCATAAATTGCGTACCCATTGAATTCATATATGAATATTACATATATTACTTCATAATAGAACCTTAAATCATCCAAGACTAATGAATTTAAATGCAAGAGTAACAATGGTGCATGTACATGATAGCTACATTGGTTGTTTGAAGAAACATCACTGTAACTTTGGCATGCACAATTGAAAAGGTTTATTTAGATAGAAAAAAATGTGATATGTGAGTGTCCAATCTTTATAGTGTTTAATCGATATTGTACCTTTGGCCACAATACGAAGTAGATATTGATTTGTGTTCAAGCGATGGACGTCCATGATCGCTAGATAGTGATACATGAATGAATTGTGCAATCTCTCTCACACGCATACATATATCATTTCCCCGTGGGCATCGGAATCACACACGTGCACTTCATGTATTTCTCTCCCTCTGTCAAGGTTAGAATTTGTCTTTCTACCCCATCCTACAAGTCTCTCACACAGAAACACACACGCTATCTCTGTCGAACACGCCCACCCCTTTAATTCCGCCCACCCACAGCCACTAATGTCTCAAAGGATAATTATGTCTCTCACACATATGCCTAAGGTTAACTCGAGTTCTGGAACCATATGAATACATACAATGGGATTCTAGCAGAGCACCTTTTGTTTTGAGATTTTGCTCTCTCTCTCTCACACACACACACACACGCACGCGCGTAGACATTGTTTATCGCTTCATTTTTTTCCGGCACTTGCATGCACACCATTTGTTTATCTCCGTGATACTTTAAGTATGCCTCGCACACATCATATCTACCTATCCCTTAATATAGATATGTGTCACACAAACTCCTTCTCCCTACTAGTAAGATGCCCATGCGTTGCACGGAACATCAAGATGCATTTGTATGAGTAGTTTATCTTGTCGGAGAAAAGGATGAACCAGGGAATGCCTTATTTGCAAATGTGGAGAGGGGTGTGGGTATCTTTTTGCTAAATTGCCATAGTTTCCTTCCTATCCGTCAGATATAAATCGGATGGCCTATATTGCAGGATGGCAGGAACACCATCATCACCAACTCTGTTTTTTATAAGAGTAGAGATATGTAAGTGTCACTGCCCCCCCACCCACCCCACACACACACACACTTCCCAACACCAAAGGAGTAGGGTGACACCTCAATCTTGATACTAATCTATCGACTGGCTTCTCTCTCAAACACACACACACACACACACACTATCCGACATCGAAGGAGTAGGGTGGCACCTCGATCTTGATAGTAATCTATCTACTCCCCTTTCAAACACACATAGACACACACACACACACACACACACTCGCTAGTTGTGCCTCTGTGCATACCGCGCACACTCACGATACGTCTTTCTCTCCCTCCCCCTCCCCACCCCCACCCCAACCCCAACAATGACAGTAGAAAGGTGACAACTCGATCTGATCTTAATCTGTCAATTGGTTTCTCTCTCAAACATTGTGTCTTTGTGCCTCGCTCAGACACACTCGATACGTCTTTTTCTCCGTAGCCCCCTCGATATGTAGACTTCTCGCGCGCGCGCACAGCTGTAGTGACGATGATGTTGAACCCAATGTGCTTTGTTTTTACTGGCCTCATGTGATAGTTTTCACCTTGTTTTCTATTAATTAACAAGACAACCTTTTCTTTGTTACTACTAGTGAATCTGAAATCATTCGGGGCAGACATAAAATATATCACTTCAACCCAATTATCGCAGTAACTATTTTAAAAGAAACTAGCTATATGCCCGTGCATTGCACGGAACATCAAGATGCATTTGTATGAGTAGTTTATCTTGTGAGAGACTAGCAAGATGCCCATGCGTTGCACGGAACATCAAGATGCATTTATATGAGTAGTTTATCTTGTGAGAGAAAATGATGAACGAGGGAAGGCCTTATTTGAAAATGTGGAGAGGGGTGAGGGTATCTTTTTGCAAAATTGCCATAGTTTCCTTCCTATCCGTCGGATATAAATCGGACGGCATATATTGCAGGATGGTAGGCACACCATCATCACCAACTCTGTTTTTATCTCTACTCCTATAAAAGACTCAGTTGGTGATGATGGTGTGTCTTCTATCCGTCATTTCTGACCGTCAGATCTGCATCTAACGACTATGATGTAAGTCATGGCTTTTTGCAACAAGACCCCACTTCTCTGCTCCAATTTGTAGAAATCCCTTAGTATATTGAAACCAACCACATCCCTCCCCCACCTCATCAAAACAGCCACAAGGAATATATTTTGAGTGAAACCTAATACGAGTATATTTTTAGTGATATATACACCAAACTAGAGTGTTTTTCTTTCAAGTTTGTGAACATGTATTATTATATTTTGGATCCGTTTCAACGTGTGGGCACATTGCTAGTAAGACTAGAGAAAGTGATGAACGAGGGAAGGCCTTATTTGCAAACATGGAGAAGGGTGTGGGTATCTTTTTGCAAAATTGCCATAGTTTCCTGTCACACCCTAGCTAGTTCAAGCATTAGAGTGTGCATCATGTTTAAATTTCTCTTAAATTTGAAATGGGGAAAGCAGAAACCCCCAACACCCCCCCCCCTGGAAACAACTAGGGTTTACTAAAATTATTTTCAATGAACCTGAAATGCCCTTCTAAAAAGTTCAGCCTCTTTGTCTTAGGTTAGAACCTCTGGCAAAAGTGGTGCACAATTTTCTAGGTCAACAGAAGGTCATTGAATTAAATCATAAGTATTTGAATTTGGGCATTTATATGCTATAAAATAATTTTAATGCTCAAATAATTCTGGAAATAAATGTTTGCTGTTGGATATATTCTAAATAGAGCCTACAATTATTTTCAGGATTTTTGGAAACGTTTTAGTATTTTATTTAAAGCCCAACAGTTGCAGATAATTAGAAAAACAGAAACAGATAAAAAAGAGAGAGGGAAGTTTACCTGGGCCTTACCTGGCTGGCCCAGCCACCTGGCTCGGCCCAGGTCGACTGGCTCTGCCAGTCTTCGTCCTCCTCACGCCAGGAGGCAAGGGCGCGTGCTCGTCGCGCGCCGGCCACGCGCCGGCCACCTCCTGCTTCTGCCGATGCCCGGGAGACGCCCAGGGACGCCACGCGACCCCCACATCCCCCTCTCATCCTCTCTCACTCTCCCCCTCGTCTCCCTCACTCTCTCCCGCGATGGCCGAGCGCGTCCCTCGCCGCCGATCGCCGTAGTCGCCGCCAGAGACATCCCCTCGCCCCTCCGACGAGCCCATTAGCTCCGCCTTGACTCCCTCGCCCTCCCCACCGAGCCACGCTTCGCCGGAGGCCCTGCAGCACCGCCATCGCTGTCGTCTTCTACCTCGGGCATCCGAGATCGCCGGCGACCGCACCTCTTCTCCAGCTCGTCCCCGAGCCCGCTGAGACCGCCACACGACTCCTTGTGAGCTCCTGATTCTTTCCCCATGCTCGCCCCCTCCGTTTCTGTCCCCTAGCTCCATCTTCCACCACGGCCGAAGCTCGCCGGCGCCATGCCTCGTCGCCGTCGTGGCCAGAGCCACAGTGGCTTGAAGCCGGGCACACCAACATGCTCCACACCTCACCAGGAGCACGTAGCACACACCAGCGCCTCCCCTAGCGCCCTGCATCGCCTAACCCGCCGTTGGCCGAACTCCGGTCGCCGCTGTCAAGCTCGCCGGCATCGTTTCCGGCGTCCCCGTGTCCAACAACTTGCACCACTAGATGTGGCAGCTCCCCAGCTACGCGTAGCACTTCTCCGCCGTCGATTTGGTCACCGGAGGACCAAATCCGAAGACCTCCGCCGACTCGGGCCTCGCCGGCGTCGAGTCGCCGGCGAGTTGACCCAGTTTGACCCCTGGGTGGGCCCAGTTTGACTCCCCTGAGTCAATGACAAGTGGGCCCCCTCTGTTAACTAAATCAGATTAGTTTTAACTAAAGATAATTAGCTTAGTTAACTACTGACACACGGGACCCACCAGTCAGGTTTGACCTGGACGTCCCCGTTGACCACTGACGTCACCCTGACGTAATGCTAATGCAGTAATACATTTTCTGGATTTATTTTTATTCAGGAAATTCCAGAAAATGTTTAAAACTTCTAAAAATCATAGAGACTCAATCGTAACTCCAAATGAAATAATTTATATATGAAAAATTATCAGAAAAATTCAATCTATCCATCTGTAATGGTTTCATGCATGACAAAACAAGTTTACCTTGTTGTTTAAGCAGAATAAGGAAATGCACTATTAAGGCCATGTTTAATGAGCTAATATTTGAATCTTTGATTCAAATGAGTTCATCCCTTTCTATTTTAGCTTGCATTAGGCAAAGACACATTCATATTGCCATGTCATAGCATGCATCATATTGTTGCATATCGTCATGTGTTGATTGTGTTCTGATGTGTTCTTCGTGGTAGGTTCTGCCTCCGAGGATATTCACGAGTATCCAATTGAAGGGCAGTATCCCGCTACCACTGCATCAGGCAAGCAACCATTGATCATTCCGATACAAACCCATGTTCTCGCTTCTGCTCTTGTTTACTGCATTAAGACAACGCGATTCAAACTGCTGTGTGCTACGGTAGTTGAACCCTTATCCTCTGCATGACCTGTCATTGCCACAGTAACTAGATGAAACCCACTAGCATGTGTAGGAGTTGATTGAGCCATGTATGTGATTCCTACCTTGCTATGCCTGCTATGCTTAGAGTTGTGTCAGGTCTGGTTCATCTGGGTGATGGTCTAGAGTGAAATGCTTATGTCGGTAATATGAGGGATGTGTTGAACATGTTTTGGTAAAGGTATCGATGAGAGGCCATGTAGGAGTACATGGTGGGTTGTTTCATTGAGGCCGTCCCTAAGAACTGAGATCTGTATGCGTGATTTAAGATTCAGCTACTACCACACATTGGGCCCTGAAATATGACCCCGCTCAACTTACTGACCCCTCTCGCCTCTGTCCAGGAGTTGCAACTAGTTTCTGGTGTTTGTAGGACATGTGTTGGCGGCCGTGTGTAGCGCTGACCCTAGGGGTGGGCTATGATGCGGTAGATACACTGTGGCCGGGTATGCCGGGCGCCCGTTTGGCGTCTCGGGACCCTGTACACATCGTTTGGGGCCGTTGAGGACACCCCGGTCGGATTTCCTTGCGGATGGAACCTGAATAGGCGATAGACCTGGACTAGAGACTTGAGAGGTTAGTCAGGTCGTGGTCTACACCCATGTCGGTTTTCGCTTGAAGTCTGCCGAGCACATGTCGTGTGCAGACGCTAAGTGGTGGAAACATGTGTGACGAAGTACACCCCTGCAGGGTATAAAACTATTCGAATAGCCGCATATGCGGTAAAGGACTACTTGGTTGCCTATACAGTTCATAGACAAGTTAATGGATGCTACTAAAAGACTCAAGATAAGTGTGAGTACCGAGGATGGCCCTCTCGTAGGAAGAAGAGGGAGGATCCACGGTGGAGTATTGTGTTAGTGAGTAGTGGACTCGTGTGCGAAAACTATTTTACTAGTGAAGTTCCGTAGGATAGTTTAGCCAAGAGTCAAAGCTGGCTTGCTGCATTAACTCACCACCTTCTTGAGAATAAGCATGTATAGTAGGTTCTGATGTAAGACTTGCTGAGTACCTTTGTACTCATGTTTGCTTAATTACTATTTTCAGACGACAACACCGCCCCCTCCGATGGGTTCTACGTAGACCTTGACGTCGACGAGTGACTAGCCACCCAGGTGGTGATCCTGGCCATGGAGGGCCCTATGTAGATAGACAGGCTTCGAGAAGCCTTCTTTCTTTCTAGAGTCTGTACTCAGACTAGTTGCTTCCGCATGTGCTTGTATGATTGTATGACTTGAGTGTCGGGTCATGTGACCCCTATCTGTATGAACATGTTATGTATGGCTCTCTGGAGCCTTTAAATAAAGTACTTGAGTTGTAGAGTTTTGTTGTGATGCCATGTTGTATGTACTCATATCGGGCATATTGTGTGTATGATTGAAATGCTTGGTATGAGTGGGATCCGACAATCTAGTTGTTTATCCTTGGCAGCCTTTCTTATGGGGAAATGTAGTCTAGTGTTCCTCGAGCCATAGTAGTCCGCTACAGCCCGGTTCACCGGAGTCCTGCTAGCCCAGCACTACTGTTCAGGACACTTGACTGGCCGGCATGTGTTTCACTTCGTTCCTATGTCTGTCCCTTCGGGGAAATGTCACGCGGTGACTTCCGGAGTCCTGCCTAGCCTGCTACAGCCCGGGTTCCCCGGAGTCCTGTTAGCCCAGTGCTACAGCCCGGAATCACTCGCTGATGACCGACATGCTCGATGTGATTCATGTATGCCTGTCTCCATAGGTCTGTGCCGCTTTGGGTTCACGACTAGCCATGTTGGCCCGGGTTCTCTGTCATGTGGATGCTAGCGACACTATCATATATGTGAGCCAAAAGGCGCAAACGGTCCCGGGCCATGGTAAGGCGACACCCGTGGGGATACCGTGCGTGAGGCCGCAAAGTGATATGAGGTGTTACCGGCTAGATCGATGTGGCTTGGAATCGGGGTCCTGACAGCGTTGGCATCAGAGCCGGATTGCCTGTAGGTTCGTTGAGCCAAACTGGTCGATGTCGAGTCTAGAAATGCTTTAGTTATATGTAGGGGAATTGATTGTGGGAGGGAAGGTAAGTCTCTTTTACTCCTTTACCCTATGCCTCTGATCTGAGTTATTCTCTTCTCATTCAACGTGGGTTAAGGACTAGGCTCTCTTCTTCTATCAGGTTCACGTGTTACTAAGCCGTAGTAGCTTATAGGATTGTTGTTACAAGTCCCAGTTCAGTTTCTACTATTCTTAGTATGTTGCTAATTGAATCAGAACCTTGATATGATGTTGTTGAGTGGTATTGCGAACTGTTGTGGATGTCTCAAATCTTTTTCTGAGCATTTACAGCTGTTATGCTGTCCAATTTTCCCTAGAAATTCTGATGTTTTTGCATTGTGGTTGTGATTTCAGATGGCCAACCGTGTTCAAAACCAAGTGGTTCGCCTGACCAGGTGCCTCGACGTGCCCGGTCATACTACTATGTTAGTCCGGGTAATGATCGAGACGGGTTATCGTTGGTATCCCGAATACACTGTCGAAGAGCAGTTCCGCGACTTTAATCAAAGCCAGTATTTCTGCACCGTCAGGATATTTCCTTCTTATCGTGGATCTACCGAGCCCCTTCACTATTCCTATGGACTCGGGGTTACCGTTGAGATGGCTGTGCAGGATGCTGCCTATTCCATGATGACCATCATGCGAGTCCGGACTGGCCTGCTTCCGAACACTAATTTCCGTTACATGCCAGCTTCACTTCCGGGAGCGCAAGGGTATCTTCAGGCTATCTATGCTGACTCCACTCAGGAGGATTCATTAACTCGTACCACTGCTGAGATGCTCGAAGATAAGGACCGAGAGAATCGGGCCTTGAGGCTGGAGCTTTTCAATACCCGTGCTGATCATTGGGCCACATTGACTCGGTTTGCACCTGCGGTGCAAGCTGGATGTATGGATACAAGGGATCTGTATCCTGTGAGATCAGCTCTGCCAGACATGGTGGATTGGCGTGATGTGGGAGGCATCACCCCACCCCGTGGTCCCCGTAGGCCACCGTTTGTTGGTCCAAGACCTCATCCTAGCCCCTATGGTCCACAGGCTCCTCAGGACCGTCTGTTCCCGGATGGTCACGTTGAACTTCCATGCTATGGAGGTGACTTCTATGAGGACTACTACGGAGCTGTATGAGTTAGTAGTAGTACCACTGGTATTGTAGTAGTTGTATCTCCACTGTCCTGCGTGACTTGTGGAATATGACTTTGTGTGTAATCGATTCCGGAGGTGTAGACAAATAATGTATAGGAGCTTGGAATGCCTCCGATGAGATGTAACGTCTTTCATCATAGTTGTACTGTAGCCTGGGCTTGTACTAAACTATGTATGATGTGTATGACCGTTGGTATATATATGGCAGTTTTATATTACCATGACATACGGATGAACATCTCTGCATTCCGTGTTATCAATTACATTTTGCACTTCCTTGCTAAGTTTGAGCCATCCTTGTCTAAACCGTTGTCTTGTTTTCTCCTAGGATGGTCAACACCCGCAGCAACCCTGATGTCTTGGAGCAGGGGGAAGCCAGTGCAGCTAGAGGTGAAAATCTGCCTCACCCGCCTTCTCTAGCCGAAGTGATGCTGGAGGCGGAAAGAAACAAGCGTGAGACTAACCGCCTGCTGGAGCGGATTGAGAAGAACACTGCACGCCACCCACGAAATGACTTGGTGTCAATCAATGACTTTATCAAGTTGTACCCACCAAAGTTCAAGCATTCCGTCGAACCCCTCGACGCGGATGACTGGCTTCGCAGTATCACCCACAAGCTACGTTCTGCCAACGTAGCCGAAGCCGACAAGGTTACTTATGCTGCCTATCACCTTGAAGGCCCTGCTAGCCTTTGGTGGGAAAACTTCGAAGCTATGCGCCCGGTCGGCCAAATCACCACTTGGGCTGAATTCAGTGAGGCTTTCCGTGAGCATCACATTCCGGAAGGTCTCATGGATCGCAAGAGGGAGGAGTTCTGCAACTTCACCCAAGGAAGACTGACTGTGGATGCTTATAGTCGTGAATTTGGGAATCTGGCACGCTATGCTCCCGAAGAGGTATCTACTGACGCTAAGAAGCAGGCAAGGTTCCGCAAGGGACTTAGCCCTGAGCTCTGCCGCGATCTTCGTCTGCACGAGTGCACCTCCTTTCAGAAGTTGGTCAATAAAGCCATCAGTGCTGAGACAGGCCAGACTGATTATGACGCTTCACGCAAGCACTCCCGTGATTTTGGCTCTTCATCCGGCTCTGGAACTCAGAAGCGCCGGGTGTGGATTCCAAGCACGACACTGCCACCCAGGTTCATCCCGAGGCCATCCTTTGAGGCGCCTCGTCCCAACCAGCAATTTGCACCGCCCAAGCCCTATGGAGGCCCCGCTGCTAATGCTGCTCCACGCCCCAATGTGGTGACATGCTTTAAGTGTGGAGAGCCGGGTCACTATAGCCGAGAGTGTCCCCAGAACAACAACCCCAATCCAAACTGGAAAGTCTGTTGGCCGTGGTAAGCCCGCGGGAAAGACATTCTACGCCAAGCCGGTCACCACTGCCCGTGGCCATGTCAACTATGTTTCAGCCGAGGAGGCTCATGAGGATCCCAACGTCGTCCTTGGTACGCTCCTTGTTAACTGCCATCCGGCATCTGTTCTTTTCGATACTGGAGCATCTCATTCATTCATATCCGAGAACTATGCTCGATTGCATAACACGACATTCTGTGACATGCCCACTTCCATGGTAATTCAAACTCCGGGTTCCAAATGGCAAACTTCTAGAGTAAGCCATGGGAACGAAATTCTTGTCGATAGACTTGTCTTCCTTGCATCCTTAATAGCTCTCAAGTCCTCGGACATAAACATCATCTTGGGTATGGACTGGATGTCAGCTCATTACGCTAACATTCATTGTGCCACTAGAACCGTTCAACTTACTCACCCATCGGGCAAGACAGTCAATGTCTTAACTCGAGTGGCCAAGCGCCAGCTTTACTCCTTAAATGCCAACCCCCTTCCAGACCTTGAGGATGTTCCGGTAGTCCGAGACTTTTCGGATGTCTTTCCAGAAGAACTGCCAGGTGTTCCACCTGACAGGGATGTTGAGTTTGTGATAGACCTTGTTCCAGGAACCGTTCCAATTTCTAGAAGACCCTACAAGATGGCACCCTTAGAACTAGCCGAGCTTAAGAACCAACTCGATGAGTCCTTGAAAAAGGGTTTCATCCGTCCTAGTTCCTCTCCTTGGGCTTGTCTCGTCCTCTTCGTCAAGAAGAAGGATGGAACGGATCGAATGGTTGTGGACTACCGCCCTGTCAACCTGGTCACCATCAAGAACAAATACCCTCTTCCCAGGATCAATGATCTGTATGATCAGCTCGCTGGATCCTCAGTTTTTTCCAAGATGGATTTGAGGTTGGGCTACCATCAAATCAAAATCAGAAACGGGGACATTCCCAAAATGGCCTTTGTTACTCGTTATGGCCAATACGAGTACACCGTCATGTCCTTCGGTTTAACCAATGCCCCAGCTACTTTCTCTCGGTTAATGAACTCGGTTTTCATGGAGTACTTGGACAAATTTGTCGTAGTATACCTCGATGACATACTCATCTACTCCAAGAATGAAGAGGAACATGCCGAACATCTAAGGCTGGTATTGATGAAACTTCGAGAGCATCGCCTTTATGCCAAATTCTCCAAGTGTGAATTTTGGTTGCCAGAAGTGACCTATCTAGGCCGTGTAATCTCTGGTAAGGGTATTGCTGTCAATCCCGAGCGAGTTCAAGCCGTCCTTGATTGGACTCCACCTGAAACGGTCAAGCAAGTTTGGAGTTTCCTTGGCTTAGCGAGCTATTGCCGCCGCTTCGTCGAGAATTTCTCCAAGGTTGCTAAACCTCTAACTGAACTCCTCAAGAAAGATAAAAAGTTCGAGTGGACTCCACAGTGCGAGATCAGTTTTCAGGAACTGAAAAGACGCCTGACATCTGCCCCCGTACTGGTACCACCAGATTTCTCCAAGGACTTTATTATCTATTGCGACGCCTTGCGACAAGGACTAGGTTCCATACTCATGCAAGATCGTCAGATAATTGCCTATGCTTCACGGCAATTACACCCACATGAGGAAAATTATCCCACACATGATCTAGAGCTTGCAGCTGTAGTCCATGCACTTAAAACCTGGCGACATTACCTTCTCGGTAATCGTTGCGAGATCTTCACCGATCACCAAAGTTTGAAGTATATCTTCACCCAACCAGATTTGAATCTCAGGCAAAGACATTGGGTCGAGTTGATCTCGGATTACGACTTAGCAATAACTTACACCCCCGGCAAAGCCAATGTCATGGCTGATGCACTAAGTCGTAAGTCCTATTGTAACAACCTGATGTTACAACAAAGTCAACCACTTCTCCATGAGGAATTTCGTAAGCTTAATCTTCACATTGTTCCTCGAGGATTCCGATCCACCCTGGTGGCGAAACCTACCCTTATGGATCAAATCATAACCACCCAGCAGTATGACAAAGGCATATCCCGGATTAGGGAAAACATTGCTAGCGGAGTTGCTAAATGTTTTTCCATGGATAAGCGGGGTGTTGTCTTCTTTGAGAACCGTTTGGTGGTTCCCAAGAAACAACATCTACGCCAGTTGATCCTTAAGGAAGCTCATGAATCCCCTCTCACCATTCATCCCGGTAGTACTAAAATGTATCAAGACCTACGCCAGAGGTTTTGGTGGACTAGGATGAAGAGAGAAATCGCTCAATACATTGCTAATTGCGACGTTTGTCGTCGTGTTAAAGCAGAGCATCAACGGCCTGCTGGCACCCTTCAACCTTTGGCTATTCCTGAATGGAAATGGGATAAAATCAGTATGGATTTCATTACTGGGTTTCCCAGGACCAAGAGAGGGAATAATGCCATCTTCGTCGTGATCAATCGACTTTACAAAGTAGCCCATTTCCTACCTGTTCGTGAGAGTATCACCGCTAGCTAGCTAGCCGAATTATACATCTCCCGAATAGTGTTCCTTCATGGTGTCCCATTGGAAATTAACTCAGACCGTGGGAGTCTCTTCACCTCTCGATTTTGGGAAAGTTTCCAAAATGCTATGGGAACTCATCTCTCCTTTAGCACCACCTTCCATCCTCAATCAAGTGGTCAAGTAGAGCGAGTCAATCAAATTCTGGAAGATATGCTCCGAGCTTCTGTTATCTCGTTCGGAATGAGTTGGGAGAAATGCCTCCCATTCGCGGAGTTTGCTTATAACAATAGTTATCAAGCTAGCTTGGGCAAAGCTCCTTTCGAAGTTCTCTATGGACAAAAATGTCGAACGCCTCTTAACTAGTCAGAAACCTGGGAAAGACAACTCTTTGGCCCGGATATGATTCAGGAAGCGGAAGAGCAGGTTCGCGTTATTCGTGAGAAATTGAAAACAGCCCAATCTCATCAAAAGAGTCAATATGATCGTAAACATAAGCCTATGACATATGAAGTTGACGAGAAGGCTTACCTTCGGGTTACCCCGTTAAAGGGAACCCATCGTTTCGGTATCAAGGGCAAATTGGCTCCTCGTTACATTGGACCCTTTCGCATTCTGGCCAAACGAGGAGAAGTTGCCTACCAATTGGAACTACCTCCGCATCTTTCCAGAGTTCATGATGTTTTCCACGTTTCACAACTCAGGCGTTGCTTCGCGGATCCTATCCGTGGAGTGGACCACGAAACGCTTGATCTATAAGATAACCTCTCTTATCGGGAATATCCCGTTCGTATCCTTGATCAAGCCGAGTGTACCACTCGACGTCATAATATCAAGTTTCTCAAGGTTCAATGGTCACACCATTCCGAGGAAGAAGCCACTTGGGAAAGGGAGGATCGTCTTCGACTCGAGTACCCCACCTTCTTTCCAGAGGATCCTAAATCTCGGGACGAGATTCTTTTGAGTGGGGGTGAGTTGTCACACCCTAGCTAGTTCAAGCATTAGAGTGTGCATCATGTTTAAATTTCTCTTAAATTTGAAATGGGGAAAGCAGAAACCCCCAACACCCCCCCCCTGGAAACAACTAGGGTTTACTAAAATTATTTTCAATGAACCTGAAATGCCCTTCTAAAAAGTTCACCCTCTTTGTCTTAGGTTAGAACCTCTGGCAAAAGTGGTGCACAATTTTCTAGGTCAACAGAAGGTCATTGAATTAAATCATAAGTATTTGAATTTGGGCATTTAAATGCTATAAAATAATTTTAATGCTCAAATAATTCTGGAAATAAATGTTTGCTGTTGGATATATTCTAAACAGAGCCTACAATTATTTTCAGGATTTTTGGAAACGTTTTAGTATTTTATTTAAAGCCCAACAGTTGCAGATAATTAGAAAAACAGAAACAAATAAAAAAGAGAGAGAAGGAAGTTTACCTGGGCCTTACCTGGCTGGCCCAGCCACCTGGCTCGGCCCAGGTCGACTGGCTCTGCCAGTCTTCGTCCTCCTCGCGCCAGGAGGCAGGGGCGCGTGCTCGTCGCGCGCTGGCCACGCGCCGGCCACCTCCTGCTTCTGCCGACGCCCGGGAGACGCCCAGGGACGCCACGCGACCCCCACATCCCCCTCTCATCCTCTCTCACTCTCCCCCTTGTCTCCCTCACTCTCTCCCGCGATGGCCGAGCGCGTCCCTCGGCGCCGATCGCCGTAGTCGCCGCCAGAGACATCCCCTCGCCCCTCCGACGAGCCCATTAGCTCCGCCTTGACTCCCTCGCCCTCCCCACCGAGCCACGCTTCGTCGGAGGCCCTGCAGCACCGCCATCGCCGTCGTCTTCTACCTTGGGCATCCGAGATCGCCGGCGACCGCACCTCTTCTCCAGCCCGTCCCCGAGCCCGCTGAGACCGCCACACGACTCCCTGTGAGCTCCTGATTCTTTCCCCGTGCTCGCCCCCTCCGTTTCTGTCCCCTAGCTCCATCTTCCATCATAGCCAAAGCTCGTCGGCGCCGTGCCTCGTCGCCGTCGTGGCCAAAGCCACAGTGGCTTGAAGCCGGGCACACCACCATGCTCCACACCTCACCAGGAGCACGTAGCACACACCAGCGCCTCCCCTAGCGCCCTGCATCGCCTAACCCGCCGTTGGCCGAACTCCGGCCGCCGCTGTCGAGCTCGCCGGCGTCGTTTCCAGCGTCCCCGTGTCCAACAACTTGCACCACTGGATGCGGCAGCTCCCCAGCTACGCGTAGCACTTCTCCGCCGTCGATTTGGTCACCGGAGGACCAAATCCGAAGACCTCCGCCGTCCCGGGCCTCGCCGGCGTCGAGTCGCCGGCGAGTTGACCCAGTTTGACCCCTAGGTGGGCCCAGTTTGACTCCCCTCAGTCAATGACAAGTGGGCCCCGTCTGTTAACTAAATCAGATTAGTTTTAACTAAAGATAATTAGCTTAATTAACTACTGACACACGGGACCCACCAGTCAGGTTTGACCTGGACGTCCCCGTTGACCACTGACGTCACCCTAACGTAATGCTGACGCAGTAATGCATTTTCTGGATTTATTTTTATTCAGGAAATTCCAGAAAATGTTTAAAACTTCTAAAAATCATAGAAATTCAATCGTAACTCCAAATGAAATAATTTATATATGAAAAATTATCAAAAAAATTCAATCTATCCATATGTAATGGTTTCATGCATGACAAAACAAGTTTACCTTGCTGTTTAAGCAGAATAAGGAAATGCACTATTAAGGCCATGTTTAATGATCTAATATTTGAATCTTTGATTCAAATGAGTTCATCCCTTTCTATTTTAGCTTGCATTAGGCCAAGACACATTCATATTGCCATGTCATAGCATGCATCATATTGTTGCATATCGTCATGTGTTGATTGTGTTCTGATGTGTTCTTCGTGGTAGGTTCTGCCTCCGAGGATATTCACGAGTATCCAACTGAAGGGCAGTATCCCGCTACCACTCCATCAGGCAAGCAACCATTGATCATTCCGATACAAACCCATGTTCTCGCTTCTTCTCTTGTTTACTGCATTAAGACAACGCGATTCAAACTGTTGTGTGCTACGGTAGTTGAACCCTTATCCTCTGCATGACCTGTCATTGCCACAGTAACTAGATGAAACCCACTAGCATGTGTAGGAGTTGATTGAGCCATGTATGTGATTCCTACCTTGCTATGCCTGCTATGCTTAGAGTTGTGTCAGGTCTGGTTCATCTGGGTGATGGTCTAGAGTGAAATGCTTATGTCGGTAATATGAGGGATGTGTTGAACATGTTTTGGTAAAGGTATCGATGAGAGGCCATGTAGGAGTACATGGTGGGTTGTTTCATTGAGGCCGTCCCTAAGAACTGAGATCTGTATGCATGATTTAAGATTCAGCTACTACCACACATTGGGCCCTGAAATATGACCCCGCTCGACTTACTGACCCCTCTCGCCTCTGTCCAGGAGTTGCAACTAGTTTCTGGTGTTTGTAGGACATGTGTTGGCGGCCGTGCGTAGCGCTGACCCTAGGGGTGGGCTATGATGCGGTAGATACACTGTGGTCGGGTATGCCGGGCGCCCGTTTGGCGTCTTGGGACCCTGTACACATTGTTTGGGGCCGTTGAGGACACCCCGGTCGGATTTCCTTGCGGATGGAACCTGAATAGGCGATAGACCTGGACTAGAGACTTGAGAGGTTAGTCAGGTCGTGGTCTACACCCATGTCGGTTTTCGCTTGAAGTCTGCCGAGCACATGTCGTGTGCAGACGCTAAGTGGTGGAAACATGTGTGACGAAGTACACCCCTGCAGGGTATAAAACTATTCGAATAGCCGCATATGCGGTAAAGGACTACTTGGTTGCCTATACAGTTCATAGACAAGTTAATGGATGCTACTAAAAGACTCAAGATAAGTGTGAGTACCGAGGATGGCCCTCTCGTAGGAAGAAGAGGGAGGATCCACGGTGGAGTATTGTGTTAGTGAGTAGTGGACTCGTGTGCGAAAACTATTTTACTAGTGAAGTTCCGTAGGATAGTTTAGCCAAGAGTCAAAGCTGGCTTGCTGCATTAACTTCACCACCTTCTTGAGAATAAGCATGTATAGTAGGTTCTGATGTAAGACTTGCTGAGTACCTTTGTACTCATGTTTGCTTAATTACTATTTTCAGACGACAACACCGCCCCCTCCGATGGGTTCTACGTAGACCTTGACGTCGATGAGTGACTTGCCACCCAGGTGGTGATCCTGGCCATGGAGGGACCTATGTAGATAGTCAGGCTTCGAGAAGCCTTCTTTCTTTCTAGAGTCTGTACTCAGACTAGTTGCTTCCGCATGTGCTTGTATGATTGTATGACTTGAGTGTCGGGTCATGTGACCCCTATCTGTATGAACATGTTATGTTTGGCTCTCTGGAGCCTTTAAATAAAGTACTTGAGTTGTAGAGTTTTGTTGTGATGCCATGTTGTATGTACTCATATCGGGCATATTGTGTGTATGACTGAAATGCTTGGTATGAGTGGGATCCGACAATCTAGTTGTTTATTCTTGGCAGCCTTTCTTATGGGGAAATGTGGTCTAGTGTTCCTCGAGCCATAGTAGTCCGCTACAGCCCGGTTCACCGGAGTCCTGCTAGCCCAGCACTACTATTCAGGACACTTGACTGGCCGGCATGTGTTTCACTTCGTTCCTATGTATGTCCCTTCGGGGAAATGTCACGCGGTGACTTCCAGAGTCCTGCCTAGCCTGCTACAGCCTGGGTTCCCCAGAGTCCTGTTAGCCCAGTGCTACAGCCCGGAATCACTCGTTGATGACCGACATGCTCGATGTGATTCATGTATGTCTGTCTCCATAGGTCTGTGCCGCTTTGGGTTCACGTCTAGCCATGTCGGCCCGGGTTCTCTGTCATATGGATGCTAGCGACACTATCATATACGTGAGCCAAAAGGCGCAAACGGTCCCGGGCCATGGTAAGGCGACACCCGTGGGGATACTGTGCGTGAGGCCGCAAAGTGATATGAGGTGTTACCAGCTAGATCGATGTGACTTGGAATCGGGGTCCTGACATTTCCTTCCTGTCCGTTAGATATAAATCCGACGGCCTATATTGTAGGATGGCACGCACACCATCATCACCAGCTTTGTTATCTACTCCCCCCATTCCTAAATATTTGTCTTTTTAGAGATTTCAACAAGTGACTACATACAGAGCAAAATGAGTGAATCTACACTCTAAAATATGTCTACATACACATCCGTATGTGGTATTCCATTTGAAATCTGAAAAAGACAAATATTTCGGAACGGATGGAGTATAAGAGTAGACATGGAGATATATCTGCAGCATGGTCTACAACAAAAATGTGTTGGACTGGTTTAGCGTCGGATGCTCGCAACGCGATGACCTGAGTTCGAATTATGTCCTTAACTTTAGATTTTTTATATTATATATTACTTATTTAATATATACTTCTTTTGCTACTGTATGACAGTGGAACCCACAAAGTACTCAGAATACAAGATTAAGAATGGACTTGTTTCTTTTTAACTTTCTGTACGAAGCTATAGCCACCCTGCAAGTCACGTGTACACTGTACATGCAATTAACTTTTTATAGAGGGAGAATCATACACGCAATTAACTCAAATGGATTGGATGTGACTCTATTATTTCAAGCATAAGAGCATCTGCAACGGCAGCCGGCAAATTTCCTCCCGCTTCCTTCCACAGAGGATGACATCAAACGCCAGCGGCATACATTTTCACAACTCTAACCAACAAGATGAAATTCGTGCAAACACAGACTGTTTTCATATAAGCATGCAGGATTTCGTATAAAAAAGCTGGATCTTCATATAAACATGATGGATTTCATTGCATTTACATGAACTAAGCGGTGCTAATCCGGCTCTCCTGGTATAATTAATACTCCCTCCGTCGAGAAATACTTGTCCTAGAAATGGATGTATCTAGACTTATTTTAGTTATAGATACATCCAATTTATCCACTCTTAGAACAAATATTTCCCACCAGCCGGAGAGGGAGTACCTAATATAAATGGCCGCCCGCGGATCCCTTTGTCTTCCTCATGTCCGATAGACACTTGCGGGGTCGACGAAGGTCCCCGGAAGAGACGAAGCAGCAAAGAAACCACCTGAATGCGCAGTCGTCGCCTCGGTGGTGGCCTTCATGGGACCCAAGTGGTGGCGGCCTCCTGTGTTCTACTTCTCCTTGATGATGGCGGCGGACACGGAGAAGCTGGCCACCGACTCGTCGCTCTCCACGCACCCGTCTTCTGTATCTGCATGCATGGCGTTGCCGCAGGCACGGGAGGCGCGCCCACAAACACGGGAGGCGTAGCCACCGCAGACACTGGTGGTGCAGTACGACGCGGCAGAGACGACGACCGTACCGGCATCGAGCAACTCGCCACTCCTCATCGAGCTGAACTGGAGCGGCGAGTTGCTGAACCACGCACCGGATTGTGGTGGCAACTAGCTCCGTCGGGCCAAGCAAGGTTGATGAAGCATCGAGCGGCCTCGCCCGTATCCGGAGGGCTCGGCGGGCCACCCAGCCGGGTAGTATGCCAGAGAACGGCTCCTCTAAAGCCACCGGAAGAGTGGAGAAAATGGTGAAGGAGGAGATGGGGGAGCGGCGGAGGGGTGCGATTCTTGCTCGCTGTCTGTCTAGCCTCATTAAAATAGAGGGCGGACAGTGGGAGCTTGGCAGGCGTCTGGCCTTGTTTAAACTGAGGGCGGATGGGAGGAGCTCGACCGGTGTTGCGTTTAATTCCAGCCCGCTCATGAACGGACGTGTGGCCAGAGTAGGTTTCTCGGTTTGCATGCGGGTTTAACAGAGGGGTTCGATGGAGGCGAGGAGGCGTGTTCAGTTGGGCATGCAGCGGGCAGCGCAGTACTATTTGATTTGACAACGGGCGGCGTAGTTCCTGATACGGCTTTAATGCAGACAAGGGAGGGGTAGCAGTTCCTGAAATGATGAACAGCCAATGATGCATCCTCCTTCAATTAGCATCGTGCATGCATGAGGGAAGTAATGGGAGGACGACCGGGAAAAGAGGATGCACGATGTGAATGCAACGCAGTTTGCACTCATATAAAGGCGCCCCTCCATTCCAATGCATCTACCACATCGTACGCACTTAAGCATTTGCCTAAGCACCTACACTAAGCGTAAAAGTGCTCACTCCAGACCCATGGCGGCGATGCGTGCAAGCGGCAAGTGGCTGTGCCAGATGGTCCACGACGCCGGCCTGCGGCATGGCGCCGACGATCGTCTCCAGACGATGTTCGCGACTAGCTGGTGGATGGCCGCCGTCGACGCCAACTACGACTCTCAATTGGACCAGATGATCGTTGCCACCACCAACAAGTTCACCATCCTCAAGAAGCTCGGGTATGACATCGTCGTACTCCTCCAACCCACGCGCTCGGGCTCCTCATTGCCTGCCACCCTAATTGGCCTCCATGGCCAGAACCTCTTTCAAGCACTGGTGGCCCTACGACTGCCCGCCGACGCCACGAAGAACGTCCACCTAGAGGTCGCGCTCGCCGCGAGGCGCCTCGCCCTGCGAGAATTCGTCGACCTACACATCCACATGTACGAGCAAATCATGTATATAGGTATCTACAAGGCCATTGAGGACGCTACGACGTTGGCCTTCCTCAACTGGCTGGAAGCCTTGGATGCCTTTGCTGAGAAGCACCTTGACCTCGCCACAAAAGTCGCCTCTCCTTAGTCGCCGGTCGGTGGCCCAGCGCGCTAAGTTGAGGAGGAGGAGGCCGTACGTTGATGGATGCATCTTTCTTCTTGCCTCCTGTAACCACCACTGCGGTCGCATCATCGTGGCCTTAATTTTTATTGTGCTATTGCATTCTCGTTCTAGTCAATACCGACATGTGCGATCCCTTTGCTTAATTTTATGCATCACTGTAACTAGTACTCCATCCATCAATTTATAAGTTGTTCTTACCTTTTCCATCAACTTCGTGCAACACACGGGCATCTTGCTAGAAACACTAAAACATGTCGGACCGCATATGACCAAACCGACGATGCGCCAACCTAGCTACTACTTTGGATCCATCGCAACGCACGGGCACATTGCCAGTAAAAGGAAAAGGCATGTCATGTTCGCGTCGCACCCCCACACGCCCGGGAATCGAGAGTACTCCATGGCCCGTCCGGCACGCCACATAGCTAGGGAAGGCGTGTTTCCTAGCATTTTCACTTTCATGTGGGACCGCCATTGAGCAAACCAACTATTGGCAAACCGCAGCCCGCCCACCGCCGGGTTGGTAAACAGAAACGAGGGGAAGATCTAGCTGTAGCACGAAAGCCAAGAAATTTGGTGTCTGATGGGGCTCGTTGATAGAGTGTTATTTATTCATAACTAGTAAGATGCCCATGCGTTGCACGAAAAATCAAGATGCATTTGTATGAGTAGTTTATGTTGTGGGAGAAAAGGATGAACAAGAGAAGGCCTTATTTGCAAATGTGGAGAGGGGTGTGGGGTTTCTTTTCGCAAAATTGCCATAGTTTCCTTCCTATCTGTTAGATATAAATCGGATGGCCTATATTGCAAGATGGCAGGTACACCATCATCACCAACTCCGTTTTTTATAAGAGTATGGATATAGATATAGATATAGATATAGATATAGGGAGTAGAGATTTGGGTGCAATGCACGTGTACCTTACTAGTTGGTTACCAAATCTCATCTGGGTTTGGCACGAGCTCGTACTGCGGGAGCACCACAAGGCATGCCGCAGGAGTTACATTTCCCTCTCGAGTCCCACGGGACCGAGCTTCAGTGGCTTAGTGCCCCGGCCTATGAGTCAATGACATGCGGACCTTAAATGCGGCTGGCCCACATGTCATTCTCATGGTGGTGGCGTGGTTCGCGACTCACTCGTTCGAGATGAACCGGCCAGTGGTGGCGTGGTCGTGGCAAGGGTGCCACACCTAGGTGTCGAGGCGTTACGAGGCATAGATGGCCACACCGGTGGGTACTACCTGTAGTACAGAAGTACTCCAGCTGAGGATTGATGCCCGGGATGAAATGTGTCACAGCCGCTGGATGAAAAATCGATGGTGCGGGAGTACGGATCGGAGCACAGGAGCGGAGCAGGCAAACCGCGTCCAATCGGATGTGGCTGTGGTAGAAAGTTGATGGTCGCCATAGTTCAGCTGGCCCGCATGTCATGCACACAAAGGCAGAGGAGTGGTGGGGCCGAGAGGGATGAGGCGCGCGTCGGGGGGCGTCGTGCCGTGGGTTGGAGCGGCGTCGTGGGAATCGCGTGTGGGTGTGGCAGTGGTAGAAACAAGAAACGTGATGGTCGCCGTGGTTCAACTTCCATGGACAAGCTGTCATGTCTGCTGACACATGCATTGCATATTGCTCACTGCAAGGAGCAGTAGTAGAGAAAACTTGTTCCAAAGACATCAATTTTTTGATAAAATTCTCGCGATATCATTAGTTTTTACACATGGGATTACTCTTGCAAGGGTCAATCACAACATGTGTTTTATAAAAAAATGCATCTTGATGTTCCCTGCAATGCACGGGCATCTTGCTAGTTATAAAAGAAGCCCACATGGGCATCTTGCTGCAGGGTGTGCCACCGACCCAAACTCAATATTGTTCAGACGCTTAGGTGCACCGGATGCCGTGGCATGCTACAAAATGTAAAAAAAACAGCTCCAATTTTTTTAAACTTGTTATCTTAAAACCATCAAAACAACCCGAGGAATATATTTTGAGTGAAGCATGATTTACTTTTACTGATATATGTATATCAAAACTAGAGTGTTTATATTTCAAGCCCCTGAACAAGTATTATTCTACTACTTTGGATCCATTGCAACGCACGGCCAACACATTGCTAGTAGTAGTCTCTATCTCTATATCTACTCTACTCTTATAAAAAACCAGAGTTGTTGATGATGGTGTGCCTGCCATCCTACAGTATAGGTCGTCCGATCTATATCTAACAGATAGGAAGGAAACTATGACAATTTACCCGCACTCCTCTCCACATTTGCAGATAAGGCCTTCCCTCGTTCATCCTTTTCTCCCACAAGATCTTGATGTTCCATGCAACGCACGGGCATCTTGCCAGTCTCTATGCTTATAAAAAACAGAGTTGGTGATGATGGTGTGCCTGCCGCCCTGCAATATAGGTCGTCCGATTTATATCTGATGGATAGGAAGAAAACTGTGGCAATTTTGCAAAAAGAAATCTACACCCCTCTCCACATTTGCAAATAAGGCCTTCCCTCATTCATCCTTTTCTCTCACAAGATAAACTACTCATACAAATGCATCTTGATGTTTGTGCAACACATGAGGATGTTTCCTTGGGGGTCTCTCCAACGCGGCGTGGCCGTAGTTGCAAGTTGACGCCCCTTGAGATGCTGACGTTGAGGGGCACTCGGATTTTGTCCGATGAGTAGGTAAGATGAGTTTGATCACATAGTAAATGCATTCTAAAGACTACTTTCGTGTCCATTTCCTAATTCCCCCCTGCCCACTGTTTCACAGGTTAGGCTCGGTGCGAGTGGAGATTGGCTTGCATATGTACGGAGGGTACCAACATCAATTTGCACAACATTTACAACGGTGACACCGTTCCCGTAGAACCTTTGTCCAACATTGGGATCAGCCATGCAACAGGCCACCGCCTGAATTGGTACGATGGAACCACAGTGGGATTGAAGAAGATAGCACGAACCTTGCACATGGCAGTCAAAGGTGGATGATGCTCTTTGCGGCCGATTTGTTGCCATACGAGTACGAAGATGTTGTGCTCCTTTCTAACCGCATCTTTGCAATGACAAACCAGGGGACTTGTTTCTTATGGGACACATCCTACGGGATACTCCCTCTCTCCGAGTTTACTTGTTTTGAATTTTTTTCGTTTTATAAGTTTCAAATTCAAATTTAGAGCTCCCCATCACATGTTGAGATTACAATGCCCATTAAATCATTGTGTGCATGTATAGTAAAGAAACAAATCTCGAGTTTGCCACGAGTTCATGCAGCGGTAGCACCACAAGGCCTGGCGCAGGAGTTACATTTACCTCTCAGGGCCCTCGGGGCTGAGCTTCAGCGCCTTACGACACCTGCCTTTGAGTCAATAACATGTGGACCTGATAGGTGGCTGGTCCACATGTAATGCTCCCGAAGGCAGAGGGGCAGTGGGACCGAGAGGGGTGAGCCGCAGGTCGGGGACGTGTGGTGTCATGGGTTCGATAGGCGTCATCGGAAACGTGTGTGGCTGTGGGAGAAACTTGATGCTCGCCGCATTTCAGTTGGCCCACATGTCATGCACACAAAGGCAGAGGAGCGGTGCGGCCGAGAGGGGTGAGGCACACATCGGGGAACGTGGTGTTGTGGGTTGGAGCGGCGTCGTGGGAATCGTGAGTGGCCGTGGATGAAACGTGATCGTTGTCGTAGTTGAACTTCCATGGACAAGCTGTTGTTGGGGATCATAGCAAAAAATTAAAATTTTCTACGCATCACCAAGATCAATCTATGGAGTCATCTAGCAACGAGAGAGAGAAGAGTGCATCTACATACCCTTGTAGATCGCGAGCGGAAGCGTTCAAGAGAACGGGGTTGATGGAGTCGTACTCGTCGTGATCCAAATCACCGATGATCCTAGCGCCGAACGGACGGCACCTCCGCGTTCAACACACATACGGAGCGGAGAAGTCTCCTCCTTCTTGATCCAGCAAGGGGGGGAGGAGAAGTTGAAGGAGATCTAGCAGCACGACGGCGTGGTGGTGGAAGCAGCGGGATTCCAGCAGGGCTTCGCCAAGCGCTACTAGAGGAGGAAGAGGTGTCACGGGAGGGAGAGGGAGGCGCCAGGGCTTAGGGTGCGGCTGCCCTCCCTCCCCTCCACTATATATAGGGGCTAGGGGGGCGTATGCCCCCTTGGATATCCCATCTAGAAGGGGGCGGCGGCCCCTCGGGGGGCAACGGCCCCCTTAGGTTTTCCAACCAGGGGGCGCATGCCCCCTCTGGGGGGGCAACGGCCCCCTAGGGTTTCCAACCCTAGGCGCCTTGGGCCCTTGGGTGGGGTGCACCAGCCCACCATGGCTGGTTCCGATGCCACTTCAGCCCATGGGCCCCTCCGGGATAGGTGGCCCCACCCGGTGGACCCCCGGGACCCTTCCGGTGGTCCCAGTACAATACCGGTGACCCCCGAAACTCTCCCGGTGGCCGAAACTGGACTTCATATATATAAATATTTACCTCCGGACCATTCCGGAACTCCTCGTGACGTCCAGGATCTCATCCAGGACTCCGAACAACTTTCGGTTAACCGCATACTAATATCTCTACAACTCTAGCGTCACCGAACCTTAAGTGTGTAGACCCTACGGGTTCGGGAGACACGTAGACATGACCGAGACAAGTCTCCGGTCAATAACCAACAGCGGGATCTGGATACCCATGTTGGCTCCCACATGCTCCACGATAATCTCATCAGATGAACCACGATGTCGAGGATTCAATCAATCCCGTATACAATTCCCTTTGTCTATCGGTACGATACTTGCCCGAGATTCAATCGTCGGTATACCGATACCTTGTTCAATCTCGTTACGACAAGTCTCTTTACTCGTTCATGTAACACATCATCCCGTGAACAACTCCTTGATCACATTGAGATCATTATGATGATGTCCTACCGAGTGGGCCCAGAGATACCTCTCCGTCATACGGAGTGACAAATCCCAGTCTCGATTCATGCCAACCCGATAGATACTTTCGGGAATACCCGTAGTGTACCTTTATAGCCACCCAGTTACGTTGTGATGTTTGGCACACCCAAAGCACTCCTACAATATCCGGGAGTTGCACAATCTCATGGTCTAAGGGAAAGATACTTGACATTAGAAAAGCTTTAGCAGACGAACTACACGATCTTGTGCTATGCTTAGGATTGGGTATTGTCCATCACATCATTCTCCTAATGATGTGATCCCGTTATCAATGACATACAATGTCCATGGTCAGGAAACCGTAACCATCTATTGATCAACGAGCTAGTCAACTAGAGGTTCACTAGGGACATGTTGTGGTCTATGTATTCACACATGTATTACGATTTCCGGATAACACAATTATAGCATGAACAATAGACAATTATCATGAACAAGGAAATATAATAATAACCATTTTATTATTGCCTCTAGGGCATATTTCCAACAGTCTCCCACTTGCACTAGAGTCAATAATCTAGTTACATTGTGATGAATCGAACACCCATAGAGTTCTGGTGTTGATCATGTTTTGCTCGAGGAAGAGGTTTAGTCAACGGATCTGCGACATTCAGGTCCGTATGCACTTTAGATATCTCTATGTCTCCATCTTAAACATTTTCACGAATGGAGTTGAAGCGGCACTTGATATGCCTGGTCTTCTTGTGAAACCTGGGCTCCTTGGCAAGGGCAATAGCTCCAGTGTTGTCACAGAAGAGAGTCATCGGGCCCGACGCATTGGGAATAACTCCTAGGTCGGTAATGAACTCCTTCATCCAGATTGCTTCTTGTGCTGCCTCCGAGGCTGCCATGTACTCTGCTTCACATGTAGATCCTGCCATGATGCTTTGCTTGCAACTGCACCAGCTGACTGCCCCACCATTCAAAATATACACGTATCCGGTTTGTGACTTGGAGTCATCCAGATCTGTGTCGAAGCTAGCATCAACGTAACCCTTTACGACGAGCTCTTCGTCACCTCCAAAAATGAGAAACATATCCTTAGTCCTTTTCAGGTACTTTAGGATATTCTTGACCGCTGTCCAGTGTTTCATGTCGGGATTACTTTGGTACCTTCCTACCAAACTTACGACAAGGTATACATCAGGTCTGGTACATAGCATGGCATACATAATAGACCCTATGGCCGAGGCATAGGGGACGACACTCATCTTTTCTCTATCTTTTGCCATGGTCAGGCATTGAGCCATGCTCAATCTCATACCTTGCAATACAGGCAAGAACCCCTTCTTGGACTGATCCATATTGAACTTCTTCAATATCTTTTCAAGGTACGTGCTTTGTGAAAGACCAATGAGGTGTCTCGATCTATCTCTATAGATCTTGATGCCTAATATATAATCAGCTTCTCCAAGGTTCTTCATTGAAAAACACTTGTTCAAGTAGGCCTTTATGCTTTCCAAGAGTTATATATCATTTACCATCAATAGTATGTCATCCACATATAATATGAGAAATGCTACAGAGCTCCCACTCACTTTCTTGTAAACACAGGCTTCTCCATAAATCTACGTAAACCCAAGCGCTTTGATCATCTCATCAAAACGAATGTTCCAACTCCGAGATGCTTGCACCAGCCCATAGATCGAGCGTTGGAGCTTGCATACCTTATCAGCATTCTTAGGATCGACAAAACCTTCTGGCTGCATCATATACAATTCCTCCTTAAGGAAACCATTAAGGAATGCCATTTTGACGTCCATTTGCCATATCTCATAATCATAGAATGCGGCAATTGCTAACATGATTCGGACGGACTTCAGCTTTGCTACGGGTGAGAAAGTCTCATCATAGTTGAGGGAGTCCTGGATTAGGGGGTATTCGGATAGCCGGACTATACCTTCAGCCGGACTCCTAGGCTATGAAGATACAAGATTGAAGACTTCGTCCCATGTCCGGAAGGGACTTTCCTTGGCGTGGAAGGCAAGCTTGGCGATACGGATATGTAGATCTCCTACCATTGTAACCGACTTTGTGTAACCCTAACCCTCTCCGGTGTCTATATAAACCGGAGGGTTTTAGTCTGTAGGACGACATACACAACAACAATCATACCATAGGCTAGCTTCTAGGGTTTAGCCTCTCCGATCTCGTGGTAGATCTACTCTTGTACTACCCATATTATCAACATTAATCAAGCAGGATGTAGGGTTTTACCTCCATCGAGAGGGCCCGAACCTGGGTAAAACTTCGTGTCCCTTGCCTCCTATTACCATCCGGCCTAGACGCACAGTTCGGGACCCCCTACCCGAGATCCGCTGGTTTTGACACCGACATTGGTGCTTTCATTGAGAGTTCCTCTGTGTCGTCGCCGTCAGGCTCGATGGCTCCAACGATCATCAATAGCGATGCAGTCCAGGCCCCAGGGTGAGACCTTCCTTCCCGGACAGATCTTCGCCTTTGGCGGCTTCGCACTGCGGGCTAATTCACTTGGCCACCTAGAGCAGATCGAAAGCTATGCCCCTGGTCATCAGGTCAGATTTGGAAGCTTAAACTACACGGCTGACATTCGCGGGGACTTGATCTTCGACGGATTCGAGCCACTGCCGAGCGCGCCGCACTGTCACGACATGCATGATCTAGCTCTGCCGCTGAACAGTGCCCTGGAGGCCGCACCCGCATCGGCTTCGACCCTTAATTCGGAGCCAACTGCACCGATCGAGGATGGGTGGTTGGACGCCGCCTCGGGGGCTGCGATCCTAATGGTGATTGAGCCGAACACCAGCCCCGCACTCTACGAGACTCGTGACTCCAAGGAGCCGGACTCCTCTCCGGACTCCGAACCCTTCGCGCCCCTGCTGATTGAATCCGATTGGGCGCCGATCATGGAGTTTACTGCCGCGGACATCTCTCAGCACTCGCCTTTCGGCGATATTCTAAAGACACTGAAGTCTCTCTCTTTATCAAGAGAGCCCTGGTCGGACTACGGTCAGCAAGGTTGGGATACGGACGATGAAGAAATTCAAAGCCCACCCACCACCCACTTTGTAGCCACCATCGACGATTTAACCGACATGCTCGACTTCGACTCCGAAGACATCGACGGTATGGACGCCGATGAAGGAAACGATGAAGAACCATCGCCTATCAGGCCCTGGAAGGCCACCTCGTCATATGACATATACATGGTGGAAACCCCAAAAGAAGGAGATGGCGATGGAACAGCGGAGGATGACCCCTCCAAGAAACAGCCTAAGCGTCGGCGTCAGCGGCGCCGCTCAAAATCCCGCCAAAACAAATACGGTGATTCCAGCACGGGAGATAATAATACTCCGGAAAGTGCCGAAGAAAACCCCCTCCAGCAAAATTTAGCACAGGAGGATGGAGAAACCAGCCCTCATGAGAGAGCGGCAGACAGAGAGGTCGAGGACAATTATATGCCTCCCTCCGAAGGCGAGGCAAGCCTCGACGACGACGAATTCGTCGTGCCAGAGGATCCCGTCGAGTAAGAGCGTTTTCAACGCGGGCTTATGGCCACGGCAAGAAGCCTCAAGAAAAAACAGCAACAGCTTAGAGCTGATCAAGATTTGCTAGTCGACAGATGGACTGAAGTCCTTGCGACTGAAGAGCATAAACTCGAATGCCCCTCCAAGAGCTACCCAAAGCACAGGTCGCTACCCCGATTAGAGGAGGAAGCACTTAAACCTACATCACCTGCACTCGATACGGCCGATCGGCCACCTCGTGGCCGCGACAGAGAGGCCTCTTGGCCCCCCACTCAAGCCGCACCCCATACCAAGGCACGGGAAAATGCGCCGGACCTGCGAGATATGTTGGAGGACAAGGCAAGGCAAACAAGATCGATCTACGGATCGCGTGGGCGCCCCACGACTCGAGACGATAACCGTCACGCCGGCCACAAATTCGGCAGGGCCGAACACAAAACTCATTGGAGCTACATCGTCATATAGCCCAGTACAGAGGCGCCGCACACCCACTATGCTTCACAGACGAAATAATGGATCATCAAATCCCCGAGGGTTTCAAACCCGTAAGCATTGAATCATATGATGGCACAACAGATCCTGCGGTATGGATCGAGGATTATCTCCTTCATATCCACATGGCCCGCGGCGATGATTTCCATGCCATTAAATACCTCCCACTCAAGCTTAAAGGACCAGCTCGGCATTGGCTTAACAGCTTGCCAACAGGATCAATCAGTTGTTGGGAGGACCTGGAAGCCGCATTCCTCGACAATTTCTAGGGCACTTATGTGCGACCCCCAGACGCCGATGACCTAAGTCACGTAATTCAGCAGCCAGAGGAATCGGCCAGGCAATTCTGGACACGGTTCCTAACAAAGAAAAATCAAATAGTCGACTGTCCGGATGCTGAGGCCCTAACAGCCTTCAAGCACAATATCCGTGACGAGTGGCTTGCCCGGCACCTTGGACAGGAAAAGCCGAAGTCTATGGCAGCACTCACGACACTCATGACCTGCTTTTGCACGGGAGAAGACAGCTGGCTTGCTCATAGCAACAATATGACCAAGAACCCTGGTAATTCGGATACCAGGGACAGTAGTGGCAGGTCGCGTCGCAAAAAGCAGAAGCGCCGCATTAACGGCGACAATGCTGAGGATACGACAGTTAATGCCAGATTCAGAGGCTCTAAATCCGGTCAGCGGAAAAAGCCATTCAAAAGGAATCCTAGGGGCCCGTCCAGTTTGGACCGAATACTCGACCGCTTGTGCCAGATACATGGCACCCTCGAAAAGCCGGCCAATCACACCAACAGGGATTGTTGGGTGTTCAAGCAGGCAGGCAAGTTAAATGCCGAAAACGAAGACAAGGGGCTGCATAGAGATGACGACAAAGAGCCCCGCCCGCCGAACAACAGTGGACAGAAGGGTTTTCCCCCACAAGTGCGGACGGTGAACATGATATACGCAACCCACGTCCCCAAGAGGGAGCGGAAGCGCGCGTTAAGGGACGTATACACAGTAGAGCCAGTTGCCCCAAAGTTCAACCCATGGTCCTCCTGCCCGATCACCTTTGATCGAAGGGACCACCCCACTAGCATCCGTCATGGCGGATTCGCCACATTGGTTCTAGACCCAATTATTGACGAATTTCATCTCACTAGAGTCCTTATGGACGGCAGCAGCAGCCTGAACCTACTTTACCAGGATACAGTGCGGAAAATGGGCATAGATCCCTCAAGGATTAAGCCCACCAAAATGACCTTTAAAGGTGTAATACCAGGTGTATAGGCCAACTATACAGGCTCAGTCACACTTGAAGTGGTCTTCGGATCTCCGGATAATTTCTGAAGCGAGGAGTTAATCTTCGACATAGTCCCATTCCGCAGTGGCTATCACGCACTGCTCGAGCGAACCGCATTTGCCAAGTTCAATGCGGTACCACACTACGCGTACCTTAATCTCAAGATGCCAGGCCCTCGAGGAGTAATTACGGTCAATGGAAACACCGAACGCTCCCTCTGAACGGAGGAGAACACGGCGGCCCTTGCAGCGGAAGTACAAAGCAGCCTCTCCAGGCAGTTCTCCAGTCCGGCCACTAAACGACCGGACACCGTCAAGCGCGCCCGGAGTAACCTACAACAAGACCGCCTGGCACGATCCGAGTAGGTGTAGCAATGCGGCCCCAACCCAGCCCTAGCAAAAAGGCGACACCAGTGCTTCGCGTACATAACTACGCTCTAGAAATACCATGGGTACAGGGGGAGGGGCACCATCACGGCACGCCTGAAACACGGCTTAAACCGCACTAGGGGCTGCCGATTTTTTAATTTTCTCTTACTTCCAGGGCTCCACTCTTCGGAAGGCCTGTTCGGCAGTTCAATTATCGCACAAATGATGCAAGAACCAGGGAAGCAGACAAGCCACGCCGCATTACGGAACTCCCAGGTGGTCTCTATCACGAGCAGTATACTTGTTTCGCATACATGTTAAATAGTCCAACCTTTTCCTTATCGCATTATTTGTATCGTTCTGCTTCGATTGCAGCCCTCTTTAATAAACAATGCATAGCTTTTGTCTATTTTTGCATTACCTTTTTTATATATGTTCCTTAACGACATGTTGCACCCGTACACTTTGGTACGGCCGAAATACGCCAGGGGCTTCAGTACCCCTCAACATGGTGTGAGAAGTCCGAACACTTTAACAAGTGCGGCACCCCAAACTTATAGCATTATATGCATCGGCTCCGAATCATGTCTTGGGTCAATAGTTGGGTTTGCCTGGCTCCTATGTTTTGGTGCCTTACGTTCCGCTATATCGGCTAAGGTAGCACTAGGAGAACCACTGCGATTGTGCCCCAGTTGAGCTGGGTCGAGCACCTCAGTGGAGAAAGCTAAAACTGACTGTCATGATGAAGCGAGAGCTGGTCGCTGTTCGAGAGGTTTTTCGAGTCCCTAAAGACTTATGCCGCTTAGAGCGAGGAGCCGGCTCTGTCCGGCCAAGGCATGAATAGCGCCCCGAACTCGGTCTTCCGAATACCAGGGGCTTCGCCGAAATTTAAAATTATAGAATTCTATGGCTAAGTGAGAGTGTTCATGCATTATAGTCTGATTGCCTTGTTCGTTGGGCTGAGCGCCTCCCTCGAAGGACCCAAACATGGGAAAAAGAGCGCTCAGGTTTATCCCCGAACACCCCAGCACTAGCGGCACAGGGGCAGAAGCCGACGACTTGCCATCTCTCAGAATTGATAAACAGCCGCACAGAAGGTAATATTTTAAATTCCAACAGCATTTCTTAGCGCATATGAACAAGTTTTCAGCGCACAGGACAAAATGAGCAAGTTTCACTCAAAAATTACATCCCTAGAACATTCATCCGCCACAAGGCAGGCACCCTTCAGAACATCCTTATAATAATTCTCGGGCTTGCGATGCTCTTTCCCCGGCGGTGGCCCGTCCTTCACAAGCTTCTCAGCATCCAGCTTACCCCAGTGCACCTTATCACGGGCAAGGGCCCTACGGGCACCTTCAATGCAGACGGAGCGCTTGATGACTTCGAGCCTTGGACAGGCCTCCACCAGCCGCCGCACCAGCCCGAAATAGCTCCCAGGCAGAGCCTCTCTAGGCCACAGCCGAACTATGAGGCCCTTCATGGCTTGTTCGGCTGCCTTGTGGAGCTCGACCAGTTGCTTCAGCTGGTCGCTCAGGGGCACGGGGTGTCCGGCCTCAGCATACTGAGACCAGAACACCTTCTCTGTCGAGCTGCCCTCCTCGGCTCAATAGAATGTGGTGGCATCGGACACACTCCGGGGAAGATCTGCGAACACTCCTAGAGAGCTCCGGATTCGGGTAAGTAACAAGTAACTCACGTTTATGTGTTTGCTTTGCATAAAGAATGCCTTACCTGCCGCTATCTTCTTCACCTCATCCAACTCCTGGAGGGTCTTCTAGGATTCGGCCTTGGCAGACTTGGCATTTTCAATAGCCACCGCGAGCTCGGACGCTCGCGTCTTTGAGTCAAGCTCCAAACTCTCATGTTTTTCCATGAGAGCCTGGAGCTCTTGCCGCACCTTGCCAACCTCGGCCTCATACTTCTCCCGCTCGGTGCGCTCCGTGGCCGCCCTCTTCTCGGCCTCGACCAGCGCTTGCTTAAGGGTCGCCACCTCAGACATGGCCCCTACAATAGCCACGATGATCCTCTCATTTTTTGCAATTGCACTTATATATATATATATATATATATATATATATATATATATATATTTAAAACAAGGTATTTCTTGCCTTCCTTCTCCTCGAGCTGCTTCTTGGCACGTCCGAGCTCTTGCTCGGACTGCTCGAGGTTCTGCTTTAGCGTGTCCACTTCCGCAGTCAGTACGGCGGACGCCAGCAGAGAAGCCTGCATACGCATATTGACTCCTTTTTGTTAGACTCCTGTGAATTTCATTTTGATCCTCTGTTCGGCTTTTCTTCCCGAACGCCAAACAGAGCATCAGGGGCTATTGTCTATGCAATAATATTATTTACACATTTTTTACTTACCTCAAAGCCTGTTAAAAGGCTAGTACAAGCTTCATTCAGTCCGCTCTTGGCGGACTGAACCTTCTGGACCACCGCACTCATAATGGTGCGGTGCTCCTTGTCGATGGAGGCGCCTTGGAGCGCCTCCAACAGATTGTCCGGCACCTCCGGTTGGACGGGGGTCACCGGCACGGTGGGCTTGCTCCTCTTGGAAGGAGGTCCCCCGCCGGACTCTGGAACCTTTGAAGGTTCCGGAGCGGTGTCTGGCCTAGGGCCGGACTTGGAACCCTAGGGGGTTTCATCCCCTTTACTCCTGGATCCGGGAGGTCGCCTTGCGGCGCCTCCAGGACCACCTCCTCCCGGCTTGGAACCTGTTGGGACAACACTTCGGTGTCGTCCGTAGGGCGGGGGGAGGAAGCCGTTGGAAGCGAGTTCACATCCGACGAGTCCAGTGAGTCGCTCGACGACACGTCGAGCCGGTCTCCGGGTGGGCTGCATAAACATATTCGACATAAGGGAAAGTTGTGCAATAAACGAATACTATGAATTACTCTGGCATCCGGATACTTACGATTTAGCCAGGGGCTTGGCCCTGGGCGGCCACTCCTCTCCGCCGTTGTCGGCGTCAGTGGAGTAGTCCGGAGGAAGGGTTTTCCCCTTCTTGGACCCTTCGGCCTCCCCAGCTGGGGCGGCCTTCCTTTTCTTCTCTCCTCCCGCTGGAGGGGGAGAGGTCTCTTCTTCTTCCTCCTCGTCTTCATGGGAGGAATGCGCCTCGGAACCATCGGATGATGGATCCGACACCTCCTGGCACCGGGCACTCTTTCGAGTCCCCGTGGCCTTTTTCGCGGCCTTCTTCTCCGGCACCACATAGGGTACCGGAACCAACAGCTTCGCCAAGCGGGCATCGGCTGGGTCTTCGGGCAAGGGAGCCGGACAGTCGATATGTCCGAACTTCGCCTTCCAACTCTGTCAAAGGTAAGGGAGCTTAGATCCCACATTAAGTTAAACTATGGAAAACTAATACCCTGTAAAAGGTACAAACAACTTACCGCGCTAGTGTGACGCTGTGCGCTGAATCCGCGATCCTCGGTGGCGGATGCGGGAGCCTCGGCGCCCTTGAAAAGCACCTTACAGGCATCTTCGTACGTCGTGTCGAAGAGCCTGCTCAGAGTTCGGTGCTGCGCTGGGTTGAACTCCCACGGATTGAAGGCCCGTTGTTGACATGGGAGGATCAGGCGGATGAGCATAACCTGGACTACATTGACAAGCTTGAGCTGCTTGTCCACCAGGGTTTGGATGCATGTTTGCAGTCCAGTCACCTCTCCTTTGTTGCCCCACGACAGGCCCGTCTCTTTCCAGGACGTGAGCCGCGTTGGGGGTCCGGACCGGAACTCGGGGGCTGCGACCCACTCAGGGTCGCATGGCTCGGTGATGTAAAACCACCCCGATTGCCACCCCTTCAGGGTCTCCACAAAGGAGCCCTCGAGCCATAAGACGTTGGGCATCTTGCCCACCATGGCGCCTCCGCACTCTGCCTGGTTGCCGCGCACCACTTTCGGCTTGACATTGAAAGTCTTGAGCCAAAGGCCGAAATGGGGGCAGATGCAGAGGAAAGCCTCGCACACGACGATAAACGCCGAGATGTTGAGGATGAAGTTTGGGGCCAGATCATGGAAATCCAGGCCGTAGTAGAACATGAGTCCCCGGACGAATGGGTGGGTCGGAAAGCCCAGTCCGCGGAGGAAGTGGGGAAGGAACACTACCCTATCATGGGGCCTTGGGGTGGGGAGGAGCTGCCCCTTTTCGGGAAGCCGGTACGCGATGTCGTTAGACAAGTATCCGGCCTTCCTCAATTTTTTGATGTGTCCCTCCATGACGGAGGAGACCATCCACTTGCCTCCCGCTCCAGACATGACTGGAGAAGGTTGAGGAGGGGAGTGTGGACTTGGGCGCTGGAGCTCGAGTGTGCGATAATGGATAAGCAAGGGAGGAAGAAGGCGTAGGTGAAAAGGTGGGTCCTTATCCCCTTATATGGGTGGACGCAACTACGTGTCCCCACCAGCCTGGTAAAACTCGCTTATATCCAAGCGCCGTAATCAATGGCGTGATTGGGTTACCCATGCCCGTATTGATGAGAATCCCGGAATAAGGGGACACGATCTCTGCTTTAACAAGACGTGCCAAGGAAACCACCTCGCATGATGCGCTGAGGTGGGATAATAAAACAACTCGGATAAAGGCTTGGCCATGGTGTGTCGCACTATAGAATACGTCAGCAGATTAGATTTGTGTAAATATTATTCTCTCTATGGCAATATGTGGAAATTTGTTTTGCAGAGCCGGACACTATCTTTGTGTTCAAAATCTTCTATGAAGTACTTGGAGGAGGAACCCGCCTTGCAATGCCGAAGACAATCTGCGCGTTGGACTCGTCGTCATTGAAGCCTGGTTCAGGGGCTACTGAGGGAGTCCTGGATTAGGGGGTGTTCGGATAGCCGAACTATACCTTCAGCCGGACTCCTGGGCTATGAAGATACAAGATTGAAGACTTCGTCCCGTGTCCGGAAGGGACTTTCCTTGGCGTGGAAGGCAAGCTTGGCGATACGGATATGTAGATCTCCTACCATTGTAACCGACTTTGTGTAACCCTAACCCTCTCCGGTGTCTATATAAACCGGAGGGTTTTAGTCCGTAGGACGACATACACAACAACAATCATACCATAGGCTAGCTTCTAGGGTTTAGCCTCTCCGATCTCGTGGTAGATCTACTCTTGTACTACCCATATCATCAATATTAATCAAGCAGGACGTAGGGTTTTACCTCCATCGAGAGGGCCCGAACCTGGGTAAAACTTCGTGTCCCTTGCCTCCTGTTACCATCCGGCCTAGACGCACAGTTCGGGACCCCCTACCCGAGATCCGCCGGTTTTGACACCAACAATAGTGAACCCCTTGAACTTGTCGATAACCCTTAGCGACAAGCCGAGCCTTATAGATGGTCACATTACCATCCGTGTCTGTCTTCTTCTTAAAGATCCATTTATTTTCTATGGCTCGCCGATCATCGGGCAAGTCAGTCAAAAGTCCATACTTCATTTTCATACATGGATCCTATCTCGGATTTCGTGGCTTCCAGCCATTTGTCGGTATCCGGGCCCGCCATCGCTTCTTCATAGTTCGAAAGTTCACCATTGTCTAACAACATGATTTCCAGGACAGGGTTGCCGTACCACTCTGGTGCGGAACGTGTCCTTGTGGACCTACGAAGTTCAGTAGCAACTTGATCTAAAGTTTCATGATCATCATCATTAACTTCCTCTCTAGTCGGTGCAGGCACCACAGAAACATTTTCTTGAGCTGCACCACTCTCCGGTTCAAGAGGCAATACTTCATCAAATTCTACTTTCCTCCCACTTACTTCTTTCGAGAGAAACTCTTTCTCTAGAAAGGATCCATTCTTGGCAACAAAGATCTTGCCTTCGGATCTGAGGTAGAAGGTATACCCAATAGTTTCCTTAGGGTATCCTATGAAGACGCATTTTTCCGATTTTGGTTCGAGCTTTTCAGGTTGAAGTTTCTTGACATAAGCATCACATCCCCAAACTTTCAGAAACGACAGCTTGGGTTTCTTACCAAACCACAATTCATACGGTGTCGTCTCAACGGATTTCGACGGAGCCCTATTTAAAGTGAATGCGGCAGTCTCTATAGCATAACCCCAAAATGATAGCGGTAGATCGGTAAGAGACATCATAGGTCGTACCATATCCAATAGAGTGCGATTACAACGTTCGGACACACCATTACGCTGAGGTGTTCCAGGTGGCGTGAGTTGTGAAACAATTCCACATTTCCTTAAGTGCGTGCCAAATTCGTGACTCAAATATTCTCCCCCATGATCTGATCGTAAGAACTTGATTTTCATGTCACGTTGATTCTCAACCTCACTCTGAAATTCCTTGAACTTTTCAAAGGTCTCAGACTTGTGTTTCATTAAGTAGACATACCCATATCTACTCAAGTCATCAGTGAGGGTGAGAACATAACGATAGCCACCGCGAGCCTCAACGCTCATTGGACTGCACACATCAGTATGTATGATTTCCAATAAGTTGGTTGCTCGCTCCATTATTCCGGAGAACGGAGTCTTGGTCATTTTGCCCATGAGGCATGGTTCGCACGTGTCAAATGGTTCATAATCAAGAGACTCCAAAAGTCCATCTGCATGGAGTTTCTTCATGCGTTTGACACCAATGTGACCAAGGCGGCAGTGCCACAAGTATGTGGGACTATCATTATAAATCTTACATCTTTTGGCATTCGCACTATGAATATGTGTAACATCACGTTCGAGATTAAATAAGAATAAACCATTGACCAGCGGGGCAAGACCATAAAACATGTATCTCATATAATGTCACACCCTAGCTAGTTCATGCATTAGAGTGTTGCATCATGTCTATTCTTTCATCAGAAACCTGAAATGGGGATGACAGAACCCCCAGCCCCCTCTGAAACCAACTAGGGTTTACTAAAAACTTTTTCAATGAACCTGAAATGCCCTTCTAAAATGCCCATCATTTTTGTCTTGGTTCAGAACCTCTGCCAGAAGTGATGCACATTTTCCTAGGTCATCTTAGGGTCTTTGAATTAAATCATAGATATTTGAGTTTGGGCATTTAAAATTATATAAAATATTCAGATGCTCAAATATCTCCAAACTAAAATGTTTCATGTTGGAAATAATCCAACTATGGACCAGGAGTAGTTTGGTGATTTTAGGAGTTGCCTAAGTATTTTTAATAATTCAACAAAGTTGCAGAAGTATTAAAAAAACAGAAAACAGGAGAAATAGCAAAAACTTACCTGGCGCCCAGCACCCGGCCCACCTGCCGGCCCAGCCCAGCGCCGCTCCAGCGAGCTGCTTGCCGGCCAGGCAGGCAGGCAGGTGCCCGACGGCGACCGCAGCGCGCGCCACGCAGCTGGCCGTCGCCCTGCTTCACCTCCTCGCCTCGGGGCTGGATGGATGAACTCCACGCCGCGCCGTGAACCCCCAGGACACCTCCATTCTCCCCCAACTCCTCTCTCTCGCGCTCCCCCGCCATGGCCGACGCCATCGCCGCCACCCCCTCGCCGTAGCCACGCCCTCCGTCAACCCCACGCCGTGCCGCCGTGTCCAGGAGCTCCGCCACCCTCCTCTCCTTCGAGCAAGCCGAGCCCCGAGCGCTCGCAAGGCCCGAGCCCACCGCATCGACCTCGACCGAACCGCCGTCGCCGGAGATCCCCTTCAACGCCGTCGTCGCTCCGGCCCGTCCCCGGCCGCACCAAGTGCTTCGTCGAACTCCCCGTGAGCTTAACCATCTTCCCCTCCCTTCTTTTCTTGCTCCCGAGCCTATGTAGCGACCTCCCGGAGCTCAACCGCACCCACCGCCGCGGAGCTCGTCGCCGACGTGCTCCCGGTCACCCTCCGGCCACAACTGGTGTCCATCATGCTCACCACGTCACGTAGCACCTAACCAGCTACTCCCCGCACCTCACCGACCCCTCTAGCATCAAGTTCGCCTTCGGCCGAACTCCGGTGGCCGCCAAAGTCGTCGCCGGCGCCGATTCCGGCCGCCCCGACCCCAACGGACTCCACCAAGAGCTGCGGCTCGTCCTCAGCTCCACTCCGATGGCCTCCACGACTCGTTTGGTTGCCGGAACGGCCAAAACCACTTCCGCCGCCGCGTCGGGCTCGCCGGCGGCTAAACGCCGGTGCAGCCGACCTGGCTTTAACCGCGGGTGGGCCCTGGTTGACTCCGATGAGTCAATGACAGGTGGGGCCCAGCCCTGTTAACTAAATAAGTTTAGTTTTAATTAAACTTTAACTAAACTAATTACCCTGACACCCTGGACCCACAGTCAGGTTTGACCTGGACGTCTCCATTGACCCTGACGTCATTCTGACGCATGGCTGATGCAATAAATTAATTTCTGGATTTATTCTAATATAGGAAATTCCAGAATATAGTTTAAACTTCAAAAATTCATAACTTTTAATCTGTAGCTCCAAATCAGACAAGTTATATATGAAAAATGATCAGAAAAATCCAATCTATCCATCTGTACTATTTTCATGCATGATTAAACAAGTTAACTTGATGTTTAATGCAGAACAAGATAAAACACTTTAAAGGGCCATGTATGAGTTTGAAATTTGAATCTTTGGTTCAAATTGGTTCAAACCCTTCTGGTCTTAGTTGCATTAGCCCAACACACTCATATTGCCATGTTTCATGCATGCATCATATTGTCGCACATTGTTTGGTGATGGTTGTGTATCGGTGTTCTTTGCGGCAGGTTCTGCCTCCGAGGAGTACCGTGATTACCCTAGCGAAGAACCGTATCAGTGCATCGAACCATCAGGCAAGCAACCAACCATTTGATCATATCGATACAATCCCATGTTCTCGCTCCTGCTCTCTTTTACTGCATTAAGACAACGCGTTTCAAACTGCTGTGTGTTACGGTAGTTGAACCCATTTCCTCTGCATGACCTGTCATTGCCACAGTAACTAGATGAAACCCACTAGCATGTGTAGGAGTTGTTTGAGCCATATGTATGTGTTGTTCCTACCTTGCTATGCCTGCTATGCTTAGAGTCGTGTCAGGTCTGGTTCATCTGGGTGATGGACTAGAGTGAAATGATTATGTCGGTAATGAGAGTGGTGTGGTGAACACGATTTGGTAAAGGTATCGATGAGAGGCCATGTAGGAGTACATGGTGGGTTGTTTCATTGAAGCCGACCTTAAGCACTGAGATCTGTATGTGTGATTTAAGATTCAGCTACTACCATGCATTGGGCCCGAAACCAATGGACCCTCTCGACTTCTTATTCACCCTAGTTCTCTGTCCAGGAGTTGCAAGTAGTTTCTGGTGTTTGTAGCCTACTGGAGGCCGTGGACAGCGCTGACCGTAGGGGTGGGCTGTGATGCGGTAGGTACGTGGCACGGTGTACCGAATACCCGTTAGGTATCTCGGGAACCCTGTTCACATCGTTTGGGGCTGTGAGCGAAACCTCGGCCGGATCTCCTCATGGATGGAACCCGAATAGGCGATAAACCTGGACTAGAGACTTAGGTGATTAGGTAGGTCGTGGCCGACACCCACGTTGGGCTTCCGCTTGAAGGTTGCCGAGTACATGTCGTGTAAACGACGGTAAGTGGTGAGAGCGTGTATGAAGAAGTACACCCCTGCAGGGTTATCATGATCTATTCGAATAGCCGCGTCCGCGGTAAAGGACTACTTGGTTGCCTATACAGTTCATAGACAAGTAAATGGAAACTACTAAAAGCCTCAAGATAAGTGTGAGTGCCGAGGATGGCTCTTCCGTAGGAAGACGGAGGTGGATCCTCGGTAGTGTATTGAAGTGGTGAGTAGTGGACTCGTGTGCGCAAAACCATTTCAAGTTGGAGTCTCGTAGGATAGCCTAGCCAAGAGTCAAAGCTGGCTTGCTGCAATAACTCCACCAACCCTTCTTGATAATGTGCATGTATGTAGGATCTGATGTAAGTCTTGCTGAGTACCTTTGTACTCATGTTGCTATAATTTACATTTTTACAGAAGACGCTGCAACCCCTTCTGATGGGTTCTTCGTAGACGTTGACATCAATGAGTAGGCTAAGGCCCAGGTGGTGATCCTGAGCTTGTGAAGGACCACGTAGTATAGCTAGGCTTTCCAAGCCTCTTTTATTTTACTAGTTGTCTGTACTCAGACAAGTTACTTCCGCTGCTGGTTTGTATGACTGTATGACTTGAATGCTGGGTCGTGTGACCCGTACCTATGTGTATGTTATGTATGGCTCTCTGAGCCTTAAATAAAGTACTTGTGTCGTAGAGTCATGTTGTGATGCCTTGTTGTATTTGCACATATCGAGCATATTGTGTGTATGATTGAAATGCTTGGTATGTGTGGGATCTGACTATCTAGTTGTTTATCTTTAGTAGCCTCTCTTACCGGGAAATGTCTCCTAGTGTTACCACTGAGCCATGGTAGCTTGCTACTGCTCTGGAACACTTAGGCTGGCCGGCATGTGTCCTTCTTCGTTCCTGTGTCTGTCCCTTCGGGGAAATGTCACGCATTGAGTACCGGAGTCCTGTTAGCCCGCTACAGCCCGGTTTACCGGAGTCCTGCTAGCCCAGTGCTACAGCCCGGACCCACTTGCTGATGACCGACACGTTCGATGCTGGGTCATGGATGCCTGTCCCTGTAAGTCTGTGCCACTTTGGGTTTACGACTAGTCATGTCAGCCCGGGCTCCTTATCATATGGATGCTAGCGACACTATCATATACGTGAGCCAAAAGGCGCAAACGGTCCCGGGCAAAGGTAAGGCGACACCCGTGGGGATACCGTGCGTGAGGCCGCAAAGTGATATGAGGTGTTACAGGCTAGATCGATGTGACATCGAGTCGGGGTCCTGACAGCGTTGGTATCAGAGCCAGACTGCCTGTAGGTTCTCCAAGCCAAACTGGTCGATGTTGAGTCTAGAAATTCTTTAGTTATATGTAGGGGAATTGTTTGTGGGTTGGAACGTAAGGCTCTTTTTACTCCTTTATCTTATGACATTCTGATCTGAGTCAGTCTATTCTTCCACCGGGGGTTAAGGAATTAGGATCTTTTCTCTCTATCAGGTTCACGTGTTACTAATCAGTAGTACCTTATAGGTTTGATGGATACAAGCCTAGTTCAGTTCTACTACCACATTATGTTGCTAGGATGGACTCAGAACTTGATATGATGTTGTTGAGTGTGTATGAAATCCTTTGTCAAATGTCTCAAAATCCTTCTTGAGCATTTACAGCTGTTATGCTGCCGAAATTTTGCTAGAAATTCTAATGCCTTTGCATTATGGTTGTGCTTTCAGATGGCCACTCGCGACCTCAATCAAGTGGTTCGCCTGACTCGATGCCTAGATGTACCCGGCCATACCGCCATGTTGGTCAGGGTAATGACTGAGGCTGGATACCGTTGGTATCCTGAGTACACGGTCGAAGAGCAATTTCGAGACTTTAATCAAAGCCAGTATCTCTGCACTGTCAGGATATTTCCATCTTATCCTGGATCCACCGAGCCCCTTCACTGCTCCTATGGACTCGGGGTTACTATTGAGATGGCTGTGCAGGACGCCGCCTACTCTATGATGACCATCATGCGAGTCAGGACTGGCCTATTTCGGGACTCTGATTTCCGGTATATGCCAGCATCACTTCCGGGAGCACAAGGGTATCTCCAGGCTATCTATGCTGACCCCACTCAGGAGGATTCACGGACTCGCACCACTGCTGAGATGCTCGAGGATAAGGACCGTGAAAATCGGGCCTTGAGGCTAGAGCTTTTCAATACCCGTGCTGACCATTGGGCCACTTTGACTCGGTTTGCACCGGCTGTGCAAGCTGGATATTCGGATATGCGCGATCTCTATCCTGTGAGATCTGCTCTGCCAGACGTGATGGGTTGGCGTGATGTAGGAGGCATCACCCCACCTCGTGGTCCCCGCAGGCCACCGTCTGTTGGTCCAAGACCTCATCCTAGCCCCTATGGTCCACAAGCTCCGCGAGATCGTCTGTTCCCGGATGATCATGTTGAGCTTCCCGGCTATGGAGGTGATTTCTACGAGGACTACTACGGATCGGTCTGAGTTAGTGGTAGTATCACTAGTTCATACTAGCTGTGTCGTCTATCGTCCTGCGTGACTCGTGGGATATGACCTAGTTTGTACCGCCTTCCGGAGGTGTAGAAAAATAATGTATAGGAGCTTGGGATGCCTCCGATGAGATGTAATCCTCTTTTCACCGTAATAGTACCTTGTTTGGTCTTGTACTAAACCTTGTATGGTGTGTATGACGATGGAATAAAAGAAGCAGTTTCTGTATCTACCATGTCATACGGATGATCATCTTGCATTCCGAGTTATTCCTTACATTCTGTATCCTATGTCGGAATCTTATCATTCTGACTAAATCATTGTCTTGTTTACCTAGGATGGTCAACACGCGCAATAACCCTGCTCCTCAAGAGCAGGCCGAAGGCAGTGAAGTCAGGAATGCAAATCTGCCTCATCCTCCTTCCCTAGCCGAGGTTATGCTGGAAGCCGAGAGAAACAAGCGGGAGACCAACCGTTTGTTGGAGCGTATTGAACAGAACACAGCACACCATCAGAGAAATAACTTGGTGTCACTCAGTGATTTCATCAAGTTACATCCACCCACGTTCCACCACTCCGTCGAGCCTCTCGACGCTGATGACTGGCTTCGCAGTATTTCTCACAAACTGCGTTCCGCGCTAGTAGCTGAGGCTGACAAGGTCACCTTTGCTGCATATCATCTTGAAGGCCCCGCCAGTCTATGGTGGGAGAATTATGGAGCTATGCGCCCAGCGGGCCATGTCACTACTTGGGCTGAATTCAGCGAGGCTTTCCGTGAACATCACATTCCGGAGGGTCTCATGGACCGTAAACGTGAGGAATTTTGCAGTTTCACTCAAGGCCGACTCTCTGTGGATGCTTACAGCAGGGAGTTCGGTAACCTCGCACGATATGCAACTGAGGAAGTTTCTACTGATGCCAAGAAGCAAGCAAGGTTCCGTAAGGGACTTAGTCCTGAGCTTCGCCGCGACCTCCGTCTGCATGAGTGCACATCTTTTCAGAAGCTTGTTAACAAGGCCATCAGTGCTGAGACTGGTCAGACTGATTATGACGCAACACGCAAGCATGGCCGTGACGTGGGTTCCTCATCCGGTGCTGGTCCTCAGAAGCGCCGCGTGTGGGTGCCTAACACTGCCCTGCCACCCAGGTTCACACCGAGGCCATCCTTCCAGGCGCCTCGCCCCGTTCAACAGTTTGCACCAGCCAAGCCCTATGGTGGTCCAACCAACAGTGCTCCTCCACGTACCAGTTCCGTGACTTGTTTCAAGTGTGGGGAATCAGGCCACTATATGCGCGAGTGCCCCCAAACCAACCCCAACCAATCTGCTAAAGCTGTTGGCCGTGGCAAGCCGACAGGGAAAGTGTTCCACGCCAAGCCGGCCACCGCTACACGTGGCCATGTCAACTGTATCTCTGCCGAAGAAGCTCAAGAGGATCCCAACGTCGTTCTCGGTACGCTCCTTGTTAATTGCCACCGGCATCTGTTCTTTTCGATACAGGAGCATCTCATTCATTTATATCCGAGAGCTATGCTCGTCTGCATAACACCACATTCTGTGAGATTCCCACCTCTATGATAATTCAAACTCCGGGATCCAAATGGCAAACCTCTAGGGTAAGTCATGGAAATGAAATCCAAGTCGACAGACTTGTTTTCCTTGCATCTTTGATAGCTCTTAAATCTTCAGATATTAATATCATCTTGGGTATGGACTGGATGTCAGCCCATCATGCCCAAATTGATTGCTTCTCTAGGACTGTTCAACTCACCCATCCTTCGGGGAAGATAGTCAATGTCTTGACCCGAATAGCCAAGCGACAGTTATATTCTCTTAACGCCAGCCCTTTGCCAGACCTTGAGGACGTTCCGGTAGTCCGTGACTTCCGGATGTCTTCCCAGAGGAATTGCCAGGTGTTCCACCTGACAGGGATGTTGAGTTCGTAATAGACCTCATTCCAGGAACCGTCCCGATTGCTAGAAGACCCTATAAGATGGCACCACTAGAACTAGCCGAGCTTAAGAAACAACTCGATGAGTCCTTGAAAAAGGGTTTCATCCGACCTAGTTCATCTCCGTGGGCTTGCCCCGTCCTCTTCGTCAAGAAGAAGGATGGTACGGACCGGATGGTTGTAGATTATCGACCTGTCAATTTGGTCACAATCAAGAACAAATATCCGCTCCCCAGGATCAACGACCTGTATGATCAGCTCGCTGGATCCTCAGTCTTCTCCAAAATGGATTTGAGGTTGGGCTACCATCAAATCAAAATCAGGAACGGGGACATTCCTAAAACGGCCTTTGTTACTCGTTATGGCCAATACGAGTACACCGTCATGTCCTTCGGTTTAACCAACGCTCCAGCCACCTTTTCTCGGTTAATGAACTCAATCTTCATGGAGTATTTGGATAAATTCGTCGTGGTTTACCTCGATGATATACTCATCTACTCCAAGAACGAGGAAGAACATGCCGAACATCTAAGGCTAGTGTTGAAGAAACTTCGAGAGCATCGTCTTTATGCCAAATTTTCTAAATGTGAATTTTGGTTGTCAGAAGTGACCTATCTGGGTCATGTAATATCTGGTAAAGGTATTGCTGTTAACCCTGAGCGAGTTCAAGCCGTCCTTAATTGGACTCCACCTGAATCGGTCAAGCAAGTTCGGAGTTTTCTGGGCTTAGCGAGCTATTGCCGTCGCTTTGTCGAAAATTTCTCCAAAGTTGCTAAACCTCTAACCGAACTCCTCAAGAAAGATAAAAAGTTCGAATGGACTCCACAATGTGAGCACAGCTTTCAGGAACTGAAAAGACGCCTGACTTTTGCTCCCGTACTGGTACCGCCAGACTTCTCCAAGGACTTTGTTATCTACTGCGACGCCTCGCGACAAGGACTAGGTTGCATTCTCATGCAAGATCGACACGTAATTGCTTACGCTTCACGGCAATTGCACCCACATGAGGAGAATTATCCTACTCATGATCTAGAGCTTGCAGCTGTAGTCTATGCACTTAAAACCTGGCGACATTACCTCCTCGGTAATCGTTGCGAAATATTCACTGATCACCAAAGTCTGAAGTACATCTTCACCCAACCGGATTTGAATCTTAGGCAAAGACGTTGGGTCGAGTTGATCACAGATTTCGACTTAGGAATAACTTACACCCCAGGGAAAGCCAACGTCATGGCTGATGCGCTAAGTCGTAAATCTTATTGTAACAACCTGATGTTACAACAAAGTCAACCGCTTCTCCATGAGGAATTTTGGAAGCTTAACCTTCACATTGTTCCTCAATGTTTCTTTTCCACCATGGTGGCGAAACCTACCCTTACGGATCAGATCATCAATGCATAGAAGGTAGATCCGGGAATTTCCCGCATCAAGAGAAACATCAAGAAAGGAGTTGCGAATTGTTTCTCCATTGATGATCAAGGGGTCGTATACTTCGGGAATCGACTAGTGGTTCCCAAGGTGCGAAACCTGAGGCGATTGATCCTTAAGGAAGCTCATGAATCTCCTCTCACTATTCATCCCGGTAGCACTAAGATGTATCAGGACCTACGCCAGAGGTTCTGGTGGACTAGGATGAAGAGAGAAATTGCTCAGTATATTGCTAATTGCGACGTCTGCCGTCGTGTAAAAGCAGAGCATCAACGGCCTGCTGGCACCCTTCAACCCCTAGCTATTCCTGAATGGAAATGGGATAAAATTGGTATGGATTTCATTACCGGTTTTCCCAGGACCAAGAGAGGGAATAATGCTATCTTCGTCGTTGTCGATCGTCTTTCCAAGGTAGCCCATTTCTTACCTGTTCGTGAGAGTATAACCGCTAGTCAGTTGGCAGACTTATACATCTCCTGAATAGTGTCTCTCCATGGTGTTCCTTTGGAAATTAACTCGGATCGAGGAAGTATTTTCACCTCTCGATTTTGGGAAAGTTTCCAAAATGCTATGGGAACCCGCCTTTCCTTTAGCACCGCTTTTCACCCTCAATCAAGTGGTCAAGTAGAACGCGTCAACCAGATTCTAGAAGACATGCTTCGAGCCTCTGTTATCTCATTCGGAATGGAGTGGGAGAAATGCCTTCCATTTGCCGAATTTGCTTACAACAACAGCTATCAATCTAGCTTGGGTAAAGCCCCTTTTGAAGTTCTCTATGGACGACGGTGTCGAACACCCCTTAATTGGTCAGAAACTAGGGAAAGACAATTCTTTGGCCCGGATATGATCAGGAAGCAGAAGAGCAAGTTCGCATCGTTCGTGAAAAGTTGAAAACAGCCCAATCTCGTCAAAAGAGTCAATATGACCGAAAACATAAGGCTATGACTTTCGAGGTTGACGAGAAGGCTTACCTTCGGGTTACTCCTCTGAAGGGAACCCATCGTTTCGGTATCAAAGGCAAATTGGCTCCCCGTTACATTGGACCTTTTCGTATTCTCGCTAAACGAGGAGAAGTTGCCTACCAGTTGGAACTACCTCCGCATCTCTCCAGAGTCCACGATGTCTTCCACGTTTCTCAACTCAGGCGTTGCTTCTCGGATCCTATCCGTGGAGTGGACCACGAAACGCTTGATCTCCAAGATAATCTCACGTATCGAGAGTACCCCATTCGTATCCTCGATCAGGCCGAGCGTACCACTCGACGTCATAATATCAAGTTTCTCAAAGTTCAATGGTCGCACCATTCTGAGGATGAAGCAACTTGGGAAAGGGAGGATCGTCTTCGACTCGAGTATCCCGCCTTCTTTCCGGAGGAACCCAAATCTCGGGACGAGATTCTTTTGAGTGGGGGTGAGTTGTCACACCCTAGCTAGTTCATGCATTAGAGTGTTGCATCATGTCTATTCTTTCATCAGAAACCTGAAATGGGGATGACAGAACCCCCAGCCCCCTCTGAAACCAACTAGGGTTTACTAAAAACTTTTTCAATGAACCTGAAATGCCCTTCTAAAATGCCCATCATTTTTGTCTTGGTTCAGAACCTCTGCCAGAAGTGATGCACATTTTCCTAGGTCATCTTAGGGTCTTTGAATTAAATCATAGATATTTGAGTTTGGGCATTTAAAATTATATAAAATATTTCAAATGCTCAAATATCTCCAAACTAAAATGTTTCATGTTGGAAATAATCCAACTATGGACCAGAAGTAGTTTGGTGATTTTAGGAGTTGCCTAAGTATTTTAATAATTCAACAAAGTTGCAGAGGAATTAAAAAAACAGAAAACAGGGAATAACAGAAAACTTACCTGGTGCCCAGCACCCGGCCCACCTGCCGGCCCAGCCCAGCGCCGCGCCAGCGAGCTGCTTGCCTGCCAGGCAGGCAGGCAGGTGCCCGACGGCGGCCGCAGCATGCGCCACGCAGCTGGCCGTCGCCCTGCTTCACCTCCTCGCCTTGTTGCTGGATGGATGAACTCCACGTCGAGCCGTGAACCCCCAGGACACCTCCATTCTCCCCCTACTCCTCTCTCTCGTGTTCCCCCGCCATGGCCGACGCCATCGCCGCCACCCCCTCGCCGTAGCCACGCCCTCCGTCAACCCCACGCGGTGCCGCCGTGTCCAGGAGCTCCGCCACCCTCCTCTCCTTCGAGCAAGCCGAGCCCCGAGCCCTCGCAAGGCCCGAGTCCACCGCATCGACCTCGACCGAACCACCGTCGCCGGAGATCCCCTTCAACGCCGTCGTCGCTCCGGCCCGTCCCCGGCCGCACCAAGTGTTTCATCGAACTCCCTGTGAGCTTAACCATCTTCCCCTCCCTTCTTTTCTTGCCCCCGAGCTATGTAGTGACCTCCCGGAGCTCAACCGCACCCACCGCCGCGGAGCTCGTCGCCGACGTGCTCCCGGTCACCCTCCGGCCACCACTTGGTGTCCATCGTGCTCACCACGTCACGTAGCACCTAACCAACTACTCCCCGCACCTCACCGACCCCTCTAGCATCAAGTTCGCCTTCGGCTGAACTCCGGTGGCCACCAAAGTCGTCGCCGGCGCCGATTCCGGCCGCCCCAACCCCAACGGACTCCACCAAGAGCTGCGGCTCGTCCTCAGCTCCACTCCGATGGCCTCCGCGACTCGTTTGGTTGCCGGAACGGCCAAAACCACTTCCGCCGCCGCGTCGGGCTCGCCGGCGGCTAAACGCCGGTGCAGCCGACCTGGCTTTAACCGCGGGTGGGCCCTGGTTGACTCCGATGAGTCAATGACAGGTGGGGCCCAGCCCTGTTAACTAAATAAGTTTAGTTTTAATTAAACTTTAACTAAACTAATTACCCTGACACCCTGGACCCACAGTCAGGTTTGACCTGGACGTCTCCGTTGACCCTGACGTCATTCTGACGCATGGCTGACGCAATAAATTAATTTCTGGATTTATTCTAATATAGGAAATTCCAGAATATAGTTTAAACTTCAAAAATTCATAACTTTTAATCTGTAACTCCAAATCAAACAAGTTATATATGAAAAATGATCAGAAAAATCCAATCTATCCATCTGTACTAGTTTCATGCATGTTTAAGCAAGCTAACTTGATGTTTAATGCAGAACAAGATAAAACACTTTAAAGGGCCATGTATGAGTTTGAAATTTGAATCTTTGGTTCAAATTGGTTCAAACCCTTCTGGTCTTAGTTGCATTAGCCCAACACACTCATATTGCCATGTTTCATGCATGCATCATATTGTCGCACATTGTTTGGTGATGGCTGTGTATCGGTGTTCTTTGCGGCAGGTTCTGCCTCCGAGGAGTACCGTGATTACCCTAGCGAAGAACCATATCAGTGCATCGAACCATCAGGCAAGCAACCAACCATTTGATCATATCGATACAATCCCATGTTCTCGCTCCTGCTCTCTTTTACTGCATTAAGACAACGCGTTTCAAACTGCTGTGTGCTACGGTAGTTGAACCCATTTCCTCTGCATGACCTGTCATTGCCACAGTAACTAGATGAAACCCACTAGCATGTGTAGGAGTTGATTGAGCCATATGTATGTGTTGTTCCTACCTTGCTATGCCTGCTATGCTTAGAGTCGTGTCAGGTCTGGTTCATCTGGGTGATGGGCTAGAGTGAAATGATCATGTCGGTAATGAGAGTGCTGTGGTGAACACGATTTGGTAAAGGTATCGATGAGAGGCCATGTAGGAGTACATGGTGGGTTGTTTCATTGAAGCCGACCTTAAGCACTGAGATCTGTATGTGTGATTTAAGAATCAGCTACTACCATACATTGGTCCCGAAACCAATGGACCCTCTCGGCTTCTTATTCACCCTAGTTCTCTGTCCAGGAGTTGCAAGTAGTTTCTGGTGTTTGTAGCCTACTGGAGGCCGTGGACAGCGCTGACCGTAGGGGTGGGCTGTGATGCGGTAGGTACGTGGCACGGTGTACCGAATACCTGTTAGGTATCTCGAGAACCCTGTACACATCGTTCGGGGCCGTATGGGAAACCTCGGCCGGACTCCCTGCGGATGGAACCTGGATAGGCGATAAACCTGGATTAGAGACTTAGGTGATTAGGTAGGTCGTGGCCGACACCCACGTTGGGCTTCCGCTTGAAGGTTGCCGAGTACATGTCGTGTAAACGACGGTAAGTGGTGAGAGCGTGTATGAAGAAGTACACCCCTGCAGGGTTATCATGATCTATTCGAATAGCCGCGTCCGCGGTAAAGGACTACTTGGTTGCCTATACAGTTCATAGACAAGTAAATGGAAACTACTAAAAGCCTCAAGATAAGTGTGAGTGCCGAGGATGGCTCTTCCGTAGGAAGACGGAGGTGGATCCTCGGTAGTGTATTGAAGTGGTGAGTAGTGGACTCGTGTGCGCAAAACCATTTCAAGTTGGAGTCTCGTAGGATAGCCTAGCCAAGAGTCAAAGCTGGCTTGCTGCAATAACTCCACCAACCCTTCTTGATAATGCGCATGTATGTAGGATCTGATGTAAGTCTTGCTGAGTACCTTTGTACTCATGTTGCTATAATTTACATTTTTACAGAAGACGCTGCAACCCTTCCTGATGGGTTCTTCGTAGACGTTGACATCAATGAGTAGGCTAAGGCCCAGGTGGTGATCCTGAGCTTGTGAAGGACCACGTAGCATAGCTAGGCTTTCCAAGCCTCTTTTATTTTACTAGTTGTCTGTACTCAAACAAGTTACTTCGGCTGTTGGTTTGTATGACTGTATGACTTGAATGCTGGGTCGTGTGACCCGTACCTATGTGTATGTTATGTATGGCTCTCTGAGCCTTAAATAAAGTACTTGTGTCGTAGAGTCATGTTGTGATGCCTTGTTGTATTTACACATATCGAGCATATTGTGTGTATGATTGAAATGCTTGGTATGTGTGGGATCTGACTATCTAGTTGTTTATCTTTAGTAGCCTCTCTTACCGGGAAATGTCTCCTAGTGTTACCACTGAGCCATGGTAGCTTGCTACTGCTCTGGAACACTTAGGCTGGCCGGCATGTGTCCTTCTTCGTTCCTGTGTCTGTCTCTTCGGGGAAATGTCACGCATTGAGTACCGGAGTCCTGTTAGCCCGCTACAGCCCGGTTTACCGGAGTCCTGCTAGCCCAGTGCTACAGCCCGGACCCACTTGCTGATGACCGACACGTTCGATGCTGGGTCATGGATGCCTGTCCCTGTAAGTCTGTGCCACTTTGGGTTTACGACTAGTCATGTCAGCCCGGGCTCCTTATCATATGGATGCTAGCGACACTATCATATACGTGAGCCAAAAGGCGCAAACGGTCCCGAGCAAAGGTAAGGCGACACCCGTGGGGATACCGTGCGTGAGGCCGCAAAGTGATATGAGGTGTTATAGGCTAGATCGATGTGACATTGAGTCGGGGTCCTGACATATAAATAGAACAACCATTATTCTCAGATTTAAATGAGTAGCCATCTCGCATTAAACGAGATCCAGATACAATGTTCATGCTCAAAGCTGGTACTAAATAACAATTATTGAGGTTTAAAACTAATCCCGTAGGTAAATGTAGAGGTAGCTGTTACCTCTTTAGCACTGTGTTGGTTTTCTCCGAAGAGGGAGGGATGATGCAGCAAAGTAGCGTAAGTATTTCCCTCAGTTTTTGAGAGCCAAGGTATCAATCCAGTAGGAGGCTACACGCGAGTCCCTCGTACCTGCACAAAACAAATAAATCCTCACAACCAACGCAAAATAGGGGTTGTCAATCCCTATAAGGCCACTTACGAGAGTGAGATCTGATAGATATGATAAGATAATATTTTTGGTATTTTTGTGATAAAGATGCAAAGTAAAATAAAGGCAAAGTAAATAGCAAAGGAAATAACTAAGTAGTAGGAGATTAATATGGTGAAGATAGACCCGGGGACCATAGGTTTCACTAGTGGCTTCTCTCGAGAGCATAAGTATTCTACGGTGGGTGAACAAATTACTGTTGAGCAATTGACAAAATTGAGCATAGTTATGAGAATATCTAGGCATGATCATGTATATAGGCATCATGTCCGAGACAAGTAGACCGACTCCTGCCTGCATCTACTACTATTACTCCACTCATCGACCGCTATCCAGCATGCATCTAGAGTATTAAGTTAAAAACAGAGTAACGCCTTAAGCAAGATGACATGATGTAGAGGGATAGACTCATGCAATATGAAGAAAACCCCATCTTGTTATCCTCGATGGCAACAATACAATACGTGCCTTGCTGCCCCTACTGTCACTGGGAAAGGACACCACAAGATTGAACCCAAAGCTAAGCACTTCTCCCATTGCAAGAAAGATCAATCTAGTAGGCCAAACCAAACTGATAATTCGAAGAGACTTGCAAATATAACCAATCATACATAAAAGAATTCAGAGAAGATTCAAATATTGTTCATAGATAGACTTGATCATAAACCCACAATTCATCGGTCTCAACAAACACACCACAAAAAGAAGATTACATCGAATAGTTCTCCACAAGAGAGGGGGAGAACATTGTATTGAGATCAAAAAAGAGAGAAGAAGCCATCTAGCTACTAACTATGGACCCGTAGGTCTGAGGTAAACTACTCACACTTCATCGGAGGGGCTATGGTGTTGATGTAGAAGCCCTCCGTGATCGATGCCCCCTCCGGTGGAGCTCCGGAACAGGCCCCAAGATGGGATCTCGTGGATACAGAAAGTTGCGGCGGTGGAATTAGGTTTTTTGGCTCCGCCTCTGATCGTTTGGGGGTACGTAGGTATATATAGGAGGAAGGAGTACGTCAGTGGAGCAACATGGGCCCTGCGAGGGTGGAGGGTGCGCCTGGGGTAGTCAGGCGCACGCCCTACCTCGTGGCCTCCTCTTTTCTTTCTTGACGTAGGGTCCAAGTCTCCCGGGTCTTGTTCGTTGAGAAAATCACGTTCCCGAAGGTTTCATTCCGTTTGGATTCTGTTTGATATTCCTTTTCTTCGAAACCCTAAAACATGCAAAAAAACAACAATTCTGGGCTGGGCCTCCAGTTAATAGGTTAGTCCCAAAAATAATATAAAAGTGGACAATAAAGCCCAATAATGTCCAAAACAGTAGATAATATAGCATGGAGCAATCAAAAATTATAGATACGCTGGAGACGTATCAGTAGCGTGCCGACGGCGATCACATCGACCTTGGAACCATTCCAGACGCGCATCGTCACCTCGTCCTTCGCCAGTCTCCGTTTATTCCGCAGCTCCTGTTTTGAGTTACAAATATGAGCAACCGCACCGGTATCAAATACCCAGGAGCTACTATGAGCGCTGGTTAGGTACACATCAATAACATGTATATCACATATACCTTTGACATTGCCGGCCTTCTTATCCGCTAAGTACTTGGGGCAGTTCCGCTTCCAGTGACTGTTTCCCTTGCAATAAAAGCACTCAGTCTCAGGCTTGGGTACATTCTTTGGCTTCTTCCCGGCAGCTTGCTTACCGGGCGCGGCAACTCCCTTGCCGTCCTTCTTGAAGTTATTTTTACCCTTGCCTTTCTCGAACTTCGTGGTTTTATTCACCATCAACACTTGATGTTCCTTTTTGATTTCCACCTCCGCTGATTTCAGCATTGAATATACCTCAGGAATGGTCTTTTCCATCCACTGCATATTGAAGTTCATCACAAAGCTTTTGTAGCTAGGTGGGAGCGACTGAAGGATTCTGTCAATGACCGCATCATCCGGGAGATTAACTCCCAGCTAAGACAAGCGGTTGTGCAACCCAGACATTTTGAGTATGTGCTCGCTGACGGAACTATTCTCCTCCATCTTACAACTATAGAACTTGTCGGAGACTTCATATCTCTCGACCCAGGCATGAGCTCGGAAAACCATTTTCAGCTCTTGGAACATCTCATATGCTCCGTGCTGCTCAAAACGCTTTTGGAGCCCCGGTTCTAAGCTGTAAAGCATGCCGCACTGAACCAGGGAGTAATCATCACTACGCGTTTGCTAGGCGTTCATAACGTCTTGATCTGCTGGGAAAACAGGTGCTTCACCTAGCGGTGCATCAAGGACATATGCTTTCTTGGCAGCTATGAGGATAATCCTCAGGTTACGGACCCAGTCCGTGTAGTTGTTGCCATCGTCTTTCAGCTTGGTTTTCTCTAGAAACGCGTTGAAGTTGAAGGCAACATTAGCGTGGGCCATTTGATCTACAAGACATATTGCAAAGATTTTAGACTATGTTCATGATAATTAAGTTCATCTAATCAAATTATTTAATGAACTCCCACTCAGATAGACATCCCTCTAGTCATCTAAGCGATACATGATCCGAGTCAACTAGGTCGTGTCCGATCATCACATGAGACGGACTAGTCATCATCGGTGAACATCTTCATGTTGATCGTATCTTCTATATGACTCATGTTCGACCTTTCGGTCTTCCGTGTTCCGAGGCCATGTCTGTACATGCTAGGCTCGTCAAGTCAACCTAAGTGTATTGTCTGTGTAAATCTGGCTTACACCCGTTGTATGCGAACGTTAGAACCTATCACACCCGATCATCATGTGGTGCTTCAGAACAACGGACCTTAGAAACGGTGCACAGTTAGGGGGAACACAATTCTTGATATTTTAATGAGGGATCATCTTATTTATGCTACCGTCGTTCTAAGCAAATAAGATGTAAAAACATGATAAACATCACATGCAATCAAATAGTGGCATGATATGGCCAATATCATTTTGCTCCTTTTGATCTCCATCTTCGGGGCGCCATGATCATCATCGTCACCGGCATGACACCATGACCTCCATCATCGTGTCTTCATGAAGTTGTCTCGCCAACCATTACTTCTACTACTATAGCTAACAGTTAGCGATAAAGTAAAGTAATTACATGACGTTTATGTTGACACGCAGGTCATAAATAAATTAAGACAACTCCTATGGCTCCTGCCGGTTGTCATACTCATCGACATGCAAGTCGTAATTCCTATTACAAGAATATGATCAATCTCATACATCACATATATCATTCATCACATCCTTTTGGCCATATCACATCACACGACATATGCTGCAAGAACAAGTTAGACGTCCTCCAATTGTTATTGCAAGTTTTTACGTGCTGCTATAGGTTTCTAGCAAGAATGTTTCTTACCTACGCCAAAACCACAACATGATATGCCAATTTCTATTTACCCTTCATAAGGACCCTTTTCATCGAATCCGGTCTGACTAAAGTGGGAGAGACAGACACCCGCTAGCCACCTTATGCAACTAGTGCATGTGGAACCAGTCTCACGTAAGCGTACGTGTAAGGTCGGTCCAGGCCGCTTCATCCCACGATGCCGCCGAATCAAGATAAGACTAGTAACGGCAAGTAAATTGACAAAATCGACGCCCACAACAACTTGTGTTCTACTCGTGCATAGAAACTACGCATAGACCTAGCTCATGATGCCACTGTTGGGGATCGTAGCAGAAATTTAAAATTTTCTACGCATCACCAAGATCAATCTATGGAGTCATCTAGCAACGAGAGAGAGAAGAATACATCTACATACCCTTGTAGATCGCGAGCGGAAGCGTTCAAGAGAACGGGGTTGATGGAGTCGTACTCGTCGTGATCCAAATCACCGATGATCCTAGCGCCGAACGGACGACACCTCCGCGTTCAACACACGTACGGAGCGGAGACGTCTCCTCCTTCTTGATCCAGCAAGGGGGGAAGGAGAAGTTGAAGGAGATCTAGCAGCACGACGGCGTGGTGGTGGAAGCAGCGGGATTCCAGCAGGGCTTCGCCAAGCGCTACTAGAGGAGGAAGAGGTGTCACGGGAGGGAGAGGGAGGCGCCAGGGCTTAGGGTGCGGCTGCCCTCCCTCCCCTCCACTATATATAGGGGCTAGGGGGGCGCATGCCCCTTGGAGATCCTATCTAGAGGGGGGCGGCGGCCCCTCGGGGGGCAACGATCCGCTTAGGGTTTCCAACCATGGGGGCGCATGCCCCCTCGGGGGGGGGGGGGCAACGGCCCCCTAGGGTTTCCAACCCTAGGCGCCTTGGGCCCTTGGGTGGGGTGCACCAGCCCACCAGGTCTGGTTCCGATGCCACTTCAGCCCATGGGCCCCTCCGGGATAGGTGGCCCCACCCGGTGGACCCCCGGAACCCTTCCGGTGGTCCCGGTACAATACCGGTGACCCCCGAAACTCTCCCGGTGGCCGAAACTGGACTTCATATATATAAATATTTACCTCCGGACCATTCCGGAACTCCTCGTGACGTCCGGGATCTCATCCAGGACTCCGAACAACTTTCGGTTAACCGCATACTAATATCTCTACAACTTAGCGTCACCGAACCTTAAGTGTGTAGACCCTACGGGTTCGGGAGACACGTAGACATGACCGAGACAAGTCTCCGGTCAATAACCAACAACGGGATCTGGATACCCATGTTGGCTCCCACATGCTCCACGATAATCTCATCGGATGAACCACGATGTCGAGGATTCAATCAATCTCGTATACAATTCCCTTTGTCTATCGGTACGATACTTGCCCGAGATTCGATCGTCGGTATACCGATACCTTGTTCAATCTCGTTATGGCAAGTCTCTTTACTCGTTCCCGTAAAACATCATCCCGTGAACAACTCCTTGGTCACATTGAGCTCATTATGATGATGTCCTACCGAGTGGGCCTAGAGATACCTCTCCGTCATACGGAGTGACAAATCCCAATCTCGATTCGTGCCAACCCAACAAATATTTTCAGGGATACCCGTGGTGTACCTTTATAGCCACCCAGTTACGTTGTGACGTTTGGCACACCCAAAGCACTCCTACAGTATCCGGGAGTTGCACAATCTCATGGTCTAAGGAAAAGATACTTGACATTAGAAAAGATTTAGCAGACGAACTACACGATCTTGTGCTATGCTTAGGATTGGGTCTTGTCCATCACATCATTCTCCTAATGATGTGATCCCGTTATCAATGACATCCAATGTCCATGGTCAGGAAACCGTAACCATCTATTGATCAACGAGCTAATCAACTAGAGGCTCACTAGGGACATGTTGTGGTCTATGTATTCACACATGTATTACGATTTTCGGATAACTCAATTATAGCATAAACAATAGACAATTATCATTAACAATTAAATATACTAATAACCATTTTATTATTGCCTCTAGGGTATATTTCCAACAGCTATCATGTCTACAGACACATGCATTGCATAACAATCACTGGAAGGAGTAGTAGAGAAAGCTAGGGGGATAAATTTAAAACTATAATGAAGCTAGCCAACTCATCTCCACAAGGCTCCTCGATTGGAGCTTCGTCGGCCGTCCGATCTATCTTTCTGGCGCGCCTGAGCCGTTGGATCTTTACTTGCGGTTAAATTATTTTCACCCCACGGTTCATTTTTCTGCCCAATGACTGATGGCCTTGTCTCGTGTCTGTATTGGCTGGCTAAGCGGCGCCCGGGTGAAAGAGAATTTGGGGTTGTTTGGATTGCCACCAACGCCGACCCTACCAAAAAGTTGGCTCACCCGTGAGAATTGGAAGCTGTTTGGACTATCATCGAAACATTGGCTCGCCCACGCTGCCCGGAACGACTCCATGTTATTTTTGCCAATGCATGGGCGCGCGGAGGACGCCGAAATCGGTCGCCAAAAAATTGGCGAGCGCACCTCTCGCCCGCTTAGTACGTGGATCCCGTGCTTTGTTTGTTAAGTGAATAGTCAACGGATTAATCAGATGCGGAAATGAATGATACGTACGCGTATTTTCTTTTGACGTGAAATTAGGAAGTGATTGTTTGAATCGGTTACTCCCGTCAATCTTTTACTGCTACCGGTTGTCTTCTAAGCAAAATTAATGGTTTCAGTTTCCGTAAAGGCAGTCGTGAGCTTCGTCTAGTTCAAAAGTTATACTACATGTTTTTTTGTGTATATACGGGACGCCCGTATGTATTTACTCTTACATGCGAATTTTGGTATTTTCTTGATAATTGCTAATTTCGTTTTTTCGCATGTTATAGTTAGTTATATTTTCATATTAAAAATATAATGTTTTATTTTTATTTTTTATTGCCTCAACATTACTACTAAATTAAAATCAAACCAAGCATCAATCAATCCAAATTGCCAAACCAAATGGAGAACTTGATAAATTTTTGAGAGGTACAATGGCTACAATCCAAACAATAACAACTTGTCAATTTTTTGGTCATGCCCTCACTTTGGTCATGCCAAAATTTTGGTTGAACAAGTTGGGGCACAAACCAAACAGCCCCTTTGTCCCATCCGCGCGCCGCGCCCGCACCCAACGCAACCCAATCCCCTCGTCCTGCCTGCACGCCGTGCACACTCCGGTCACCTCATCCCGCACGAACCCTAGGAGAGAGAGAGATATGAAGATGAGAGGGAGAGAAAGGGGAGAGGAGAGGAGAGGGAGGTCCGGCAGCGGACGGGAGAGGGTGACCGGCCGGCGTCGGCCTGCGCCCCGCCTCCTCGCTGCTCCATTTACTCCACCTATTTCTCTTCGGCTGCCGGCCTCCCAGCCCCCCCCCCCCCCCCCCCCCCCCCCCCCCCGCACCTCACAACGGCATTTCCTGAGGAGCAGCCCGAGCGAGGCCAACATGCGGAAGGAGCGGATCATGGCCTCGCACGCTGGCTCGTCATCTGCTTTGGCACCTTTCGGATCCGCGCTGCTGCGTGCGATGGTTCTAAATCAGTGCAGGTCGTCGCCGCGGGATAGTAGGGCCGGCGGATTCTTCGCATCGGGGGCTGGCTGGCAAGGGAGGGTCAGGAGGCCGGCATGACTTGCTAACGAGTAGAGGTCGGCCGCGCTCTCGCTTTGACCACTTTGCTCTCTTTCTTCTCCTCGTTGTGTTGCGCTCTCTCTCTCTCTCTCTCTCTCTCTCTCTCTCTCTCTCTCTCTCTCTCTCTCTCTCTCTCTCTCTCTCTCTCTTCGATTGGATTGCCTCTCCTTCACCGGTGGTGTGCTCTTGTCGGCTACAATGCCGTCCATACTCTGGACGGGACTGTTGGTTGAGATTCGTTCTCCTTTCCTGATCTTGCCGTGTACCCTTATTTTTGCTATGCCCTGCTGATTTCGTGTTCTTCCTTCTGTCCGCGTCGTGCGCAGGTTGATTATCTTGCCATCCTCTCCTGCGTCCACTGTCGCGCCGTTCTGCCTTCGGCGATTAATTGAGGTGACACCACGCTCCATTTTCTTTTCTGCAAGATGTTTGATGAAATGCATATTTGTTAACCTTGTTTTGCGTTCAGTTCATTTTGCTTGTTGTTCATCCTTGCCTTATCGTCCGTCTTTCCTCCTTTTCTAGCCTACTTCTCCTTTCCAGGTCGGGTAAATGGACTGTTCTTTTGCTTGTATGTGGATGACTATTCTTTTACCTCTGTGCACCGATCCACGTCATGCGTGTGCTTTGACTACTTCATCTCCGTTTATTTAGCTGGTTCTAGGATCTCCTTTGTTGCTGCATCTTGATCTCCTGCTTTGCTGTAACTATGTTCTGCTGCTTGATGTTTGCTTCCTTTCTTTCTAGCTACATGCTTATTCTTTCTAGCCACATGCATGTTTTCCTTTTGCTGTGGGAAATAGTTCAGTTATATTTATCAGTAGCATCTCTATGTTTATAGATACATACTAGGAACGTGCTTCTTTAGTGTGGCCTTCTCTTTTTTATGCAAGAAGTGTGCCTTCTCTAATCTGACAATCATCTTATTTGTTGTTCTAAATAATTACTGCAGGATGGAGCAGCAGGCATAGATGAAATCTACTGCCAATTTCTATTGGTTGCGGCATCTTCCGCTGAGTAACTCTACAAAACAGCCTGCTAGCATTGATTCTTGCAATAAAAAAATAAGTCTGGCATCATTCATGAAAAGCTTATAGACTTAGATAATTTCTTAATCCTGCACTGGTTCTCACCAGTGAGATTGTAGATGTGGTATTTTGAGAATACTAGTGTAATTCACTGGTCCAAAAGCTCCATTTCTTAATGTGTTTTTGCAGAATGCTACGAGTAATGTTTTTCTTTTCCTTAATGTACAAACATATCTATTAGATATGATTTTGGATCTGAACTTTTCCCTGTCTGCAGCTCACATTGTGGTATGGTCATGGTACAGCAAAAGGAAAAGATGTTTAAACTTTTTTTGGGCGTCATACATGAAAAGTACCTTTATTTCCATCGAGCTTAATTACTAAGAAAATGTTACCACTATGTCCTTACTAATAAACCTAAATGTTCTGAAAGTTCGGTCTCTTGCTCTCTTTGCTTATGAATCGGACACTTTCCCTTTCTTTAGTCCTTACACGGTTCCACCTCGCTTTGACTTCATACTTTGATGGTGTTTGTAGGTATGAAGAGTGGTCATAATGTTACTTAAAGGAGGCCTCAACTTGCACCAAATACATGGGCATGTGCAACAGCAACTTATGTAGGTGAGTAGGTATTTATGCTTAGTTTTGACTTGAGTACAAAAAAGAGCTTGCTGACATATACAAGAGAATAGGCTACCCATTCTTGAATTGAATCAGATTGGTAGACTAAACCACGGCGGTGTACTCTTTGCTGCTGAGTTATTACAATCCAACTGAAAATAAGGGGAAAACAAACATGATCTTGCCATTTAAATTATCTCATATTTGTGGAGAAAAGTTGCATAGTTAGCTATTGCAAAATACTGTCGACCCAGTTTTTGTTCAATAGACGTCCCTTCTTTGAATGTAGCTTGAACCTGCGCAAGGGCATGGTAGCATGCTCATTCTATTTTTTTTTACTAAGGTGGTTACACTTTCCTACTTTTTTCTGAAAGAGAGTCAATTTAGTCATGAGCTATAGCGGCGTTTCTGTTTACTGAATTTCGTTTTGCAGTTCCCTTCTCTTGAATGTTTATTCAAATGTGCCTAATGTTTCTTTTAGGTTTCTAAAATCTAATAAATGCTGCTCTCAAATCAGTTAGGAGGCTGAAGGTAGTAGCTTACTGAACTCTCATTTCCGGAAAAATCTGGAGATGTCTTGGTACGGAGTTTCATGATCAACTTGCTCCGGCATAGTTAGTCTTTCTAGACTAATTGTTTGTCAGTATCTATTCTATACATGTGTTTGATTGGTTGTGCAAACATGCATGCATTGTTCTGTGTGGAAATTGCTTTATCCGGTCTGTTCTATAGCAATGTTTCCAGTGGCTGTTTAACACATATATTTAGATAGTTGCATACGCATGCTTGGTTCTGCCAGAAAATTATCTTCCCTGATATGTTTTCAGATGCTATTTGGTATACATGTTTGTCTTTGTCATCTTTATGTTGAGTTGTGGGTTCCAAAGATATTTATGATGATCGTTTGCATGGTGGGTCATGTCAGCGATGTGTGTTGCATATTCATGATTCAAACTCTTTGTTGGGTATATATCTATATGAAGTTGTTTTTGAATGGCCCATGATTCGTTTTTTATTAGTATTTTAGTTTAAGCATTTCTCCAGAGAATCTTGATATCCAGCTGTATATATATCCAGTCATGTTTTTTTACTCTGACCGATTTCTTTTTTTGTTTTGTTTTACAGTTTGTACAATCTCTAAAGATGGTGCTCCATTGTTCTGTTAATCAAGATTTGTTCCCTCCTTTCTTACTAGCTGATACATGATGACCGTTTGCATGGGGGGTTATGTTAACTATATTCTATTCATGATTCAAACTGTCTGTTGGGTAATTTAGTTTAGACATCGTGTCCTGAGAATCTTGATATCTAGCTGTATCGGTATAGTATAGTTTGTGATTTTTCCCTCTGAATTTATATATCCACTCAGGTTGGGATAGGTTATGAGTATTCTTAGTGTGGAAACAGCGGCAGTGCTGCACTTTCATCAGATGATGATATGCCAACCTTGCGCCATTTGGCTCTATGTTACCCGAATAAGATAACAAAATACACATGCTCAAGTATATATTTTTAATACCCCCTGATGATGCCTCATTTCTTCAGAATTTGAGGCTGTTCTTGATATGCCAGGTAGGTCCGGCTATCGAGTCAACAATTATATTTTGTAGTGTGTGATGATACATTAATAATCACACTTGAATGTGTTACCTAAACCTGTCTTGCTTTTGTATTTCATCCTCCTTTGAACCATCCAATGACTTGGTCACTACAAATGATAAGTGTGAGGTGTACAGAAACCTGCACCTTATATTCTTGTCTTGCTTTTGTATTATATCCCCCTTTGAACCATCCGATGACTTGTGCACTACAAACGAGAAGTGTGAGGTGTACAGAAACCTGCACTTCATATTTCTTACATTCCTGTTTTATTTAATGTCTGAGCCTCTTTATATTGCTTACATATGTGATTTATCTAATCTCTGAGCAAGTGTGACTGTTTATAATTGGGTTAATAAGCCCAGTTGTTTGAAGAAGCAATTTGCATTCCATATTTTAGGATTGTACTAATTCTTCTATCCGTTTTTGATTTGCCCCTGCCATTGTAGAATTATGAGTGGGTTGACTTTTCTTGACGTGTATTTTATACAACGAGCAACTACCTTGTGCCGTCTTCCAGCCACCAACAACCCCATGACCCTGCATCAGGTCAGAAAAATATTCAATAATTATTTCTTATGCACGGTCATTGGATTGTTGGCTTCAGACATACTGTACTGTTGGGCTTCAAGCGTACTTCAGTTCTAAACTTATCCCTTTTCCCTTCATTTTTCTAAGACTGTATTGTTGGGCATTAAGTAGGAGTAGTTACTTATACTAAGGAGCAGATATGTATGACATGTTAATTTCACTTATTTTTGGAACGAAGATCTCACTTCATTTATATTAGTCCTTGACGTCTGTGTTCTTTATTGTGCAAAATTGTTCCTTTCTGGGTAGATGAAAGTCCAGATTCCACCAAAGGAAGATTTAGTAGGCTTTCTGTTACATGTTGTTAAAAGTAAATGAATCGAATTCTTTCTGTTTTGGTTCAGGACAAATTTGATTTTGGGAAGACAAAGGTCTGACAAGGATGATAATGGGATACCAGATTACAACGACGGAGGCTCGGACATGGATCTGCTCATGCTCTCAGCGGGAATACTGGATGTTCTCGAAGCTTTTCCATACACACGTGCTACTTTTGGCACTTGCGTGGGCTCCAGTTTGTGTCAATGCAATTTGCATCTGTCAGCGGATTATGGCGAGCTTGGTTATTGGCCTACAGGGGTGCGTGGAAGCTTGCTATCCATGTGCCAGAGCCATGAGTTGGTTGCGAGATCTTATGGGTTTCACCTCTAGCCTACCCCAACTTGTTTGGGACTAAAGGCTTTGTTGTTGTTTTTTGTTGTTTTTGGTTATTGGCCTACAGGAATGTTTGTGTATGGATGTCACAAAATTGTTATGCAGAAAATAAGAGTGTAGTACATTTCAGAGATACAAGTATCTTGTTCAGTTTAGTCAGAGCACATGCAAACAAGTAGTTCCCTAGGGTGGAGGCCTTCCACTTGCTTTTGCTAGCTATATGAAATAGACTGAACCTGAACCTAACTACGATTGGATGTCTAAGCTGAATTGTTGCATCCTTAGACATGGAATTATGGATCAATTTTAGCTCTCAAGAACTGCATACTTATGGTCCTATGTAATCCCAATTTATTCAGGCAAGCATCCCAAAAGTTCACTAATGAACAAAGCAACGTCACACAGAATCTAAGTTTTAGGCCAGGTTACTGTAATGTATTTTTAAGAGAAAATTCCTTATATAACACTATCTTAAATTTCGTTTCTTTATTTGACACTGAATTTTTTTCTTCCTTATCTAACAACGAATCTAAATTTTATGCCTTTTATGGCACTTTTGTCCATTTTAAGTTGTAATGACACCTGAAAAGACCATTTTACCCCTCATGTGCTATGTGTGTGTGGGACACAAACACACGCACGTGCGTGCACACATAGTCAGCAGCACACACACCTTGCAACACAAACGTACGCAACAGCACGCCCACAGCACCACACACAGCGTACACACGCAGTCACAGGAACGCACTAGCTAGCTACATACTCGGCCAGCACCAACGCATGACCCGACCACCACGTCCAGCAACTTAACTCACGCATGCACTAACTAACTTGCAGTCTATCCGTGCACTAACTCACGCATGCACCAGCTAATTTCCTAGCCTGCTGCATGCATGTCCAGTTCGCTCCGGCCTCGCGCACAAATACAACCGACTTTCCACGAATCAAGTCAATGATTATCCTAACACAGCAGTAGCACACACGACGCACACAGGAAACATTCCACATGAGGATAAAATAGTCTTTTCAGATGTCATTTAAACTCAAAATAGGCAAAAGTGTTATAAAAGGCATAAAATTTAGGCGCATTGTTAGATAGAGAAAAAATTATTTGTCGATGTTAAATAGGGCATAAAATTTAGATACGGTATCAAATAAGGAATTCTCTCTATTTTTAAAGATGTACATTAGAGAAATTGTTCAGCCAACAATCCAATTAAATTTACATGTCATTAGGCTTCCCCGTAAATTCTAAAATGTCTTAGGCTTCCCTGTAAATTCTGCAAATTTATGGCATGGCATTAAAACCTACAGGGTGCTCCACCGATGATGAAAATACCTCACAGGATGATGTTGGATATTATTCTACAAACTTTGGGCCTACCGGTGGCTGAGTATCGAAGCAAAATGTGACAGTGGCATGATGTGGATGACTATAATTTCCATACACCAACATTATCTTTTGGAGATAAAATAGCCGTATGGCTATTACCTGAGACCATGTCAGAAGATCCTGCTGCTATGGAAGCAAAATGATTCATGAAAACTGCGGTGAAAACAGAGATAAGATACTACAATTACAGCAGCATTGAGAAATCAAGGACGCGAAATGAGTCTGAAAAGTGCTATGGGCTAATTCGTTCTAGCTAGGTACATGCATGACTTCTCTTATGTATATGCAATGTAACAATGTGGATAACTAGAACTGTTGTGATGCTGCTCTATTATAAGTAGAAATAACTCGTGGTTATCTTTTCTTTTGTTTACACGCGATGTGTGGTAGAAGCTGTACTCACAGGAAGACTATCGTGTTGTGTATAAACCACGTTCTACGATTCACTTTTGTTATGCATATTTACTTTCCAGTTTTAGGACTGAAATCCATCCATTGTAATGAATTTGGTTGTATGGGCATTACCTATTTGACTTAGGCTTGCTTCATCACATATAGACTGCTTTTCTTTTCCCCACTGCTTGTATGACCTAAAACTATCATGTATATGAGGCACGTTATTAGCAATGTTTCACATTTTCTTACTTGCAATACCGTGTTTGCCTATTCAGGTGTTCCAAGACCCAAATCATCAGAAAAACAACACATACACCATTTTTTTTCTTTTGAACTTTGGTCACCCTTATACAAGCCCCTGTCCATTTTGTTTATATAGTGGTTAGAATAGTAAACATATGTGCTTGCTCAATACTAATAAATGGAATATTTTCAAAGCACGTATAGTGTGGGTCTGTTCGCAATTTGGCGCAACGGGAGATTACTGAAAAATACACATTTTTTCAACATGACATGGTCTTGAAATGGGACTCTACTACCAAATTAAAATGTGTAGGTATATCTCATTGTAGATGACAAGTCTCTATTTTTTATTAAAGGGGGTTAAATTTGTTATCATATATATTTGCCCGCTAATAAAACAACTAAAACATGGAATTTCTTTTCATGCTGAACATGAATTCAATGGGTCTCTGTGCCATTTGTTACCCAGCCGACGAACCAAGAAAGAAAGGAGAGGGATAGACAGTCTTTGCTCGCTCCTCCCCCTGCCGCTTCTTATTCAACTCCTCATGGGCCACAGGCATAGCTCTACGTGGGTTGGGCTAAATAACATATGGACAATCCTAATACCTCCTGATCCCTATATCTCCGTATATGCACAAGAAAGGCATGTTTTTTTCTTAGGTTTCTTATATTTTCCCCCTCTTTTTTGCAGGAAAACTATGCATGGCCAGGTTTCTCATCATGATAACCATGTTTCCGAACTTGCTAAAAAAATACAACCATGCCAACTTTACTCTCTCATCATAGTGCCCATATTTTCAAACTGAGTATATTCATATTATGCAAAGTTTCCCTTTTCCCAGACTATTATTTAACAACGTAATAAACATGTTTAAAAAATAGCATGCTTTAGTTGAAGGTTCTTGCAGCATGCAACTATTTTCATCGACACCATGTCTTCAGCAGGTCTCTGCGCCATTTGGCGCAACGGGTCAACTAGTAGTTCCTTATAGTCAAGCGGACCCACGCTACTACTTGTTCCAAAGACATGCACACCATCGAAATAGTCCATCTATGGCCCTGTTTGATTCAGCTGTGGATTTCTAAAAGTAGCTGTGAAAAATCTGCTGTGGAAAAACAGTTGTGGAAATCTGATGTGAAAAAGATGTAAGTCATTTGGCAAACCAGTTGATACAACTTTTTCAGATTTTGGTCCGCAGCGGAATCAGATTTTGGAAAGCACGTCCTGGGCTACTTCCGCTTTTAGTTCAGATTTTGGCAGCGGATTTCTGGAATCGGATTCTGCTGGGTTCGCTCTTTGATTCAGATTCTGCTGCGCGGCAGCGGAATCCGTCGATAAAAGCTGAACCAAACAGGGCATATATCAATATACACACAGAGGGAATAATTTTTTTTACAACAGAGGAAATAGTTTTTTTTTGAACAAAGCAGGGTCCCGAAGGACCCAAACTTTCATTAGATAAGCTTCAAAGCATACTTTACATCAGGACCCAAAGAAAAAGAAAGATTACTACGAAGTCCCAGACGTTTACAAGGAGAACCCCTAACTGAAAGATTAAAACACAATCGGGTCCTTGGCAGCCTTCGCTCAGATTGAACCTCGCCGTCGCCGGGGACGAACCACTTGGGGCAACGAGATCGCCATGGGCGTAGCAAGTGCATCCCATAGCCTCTGAACGAATACTAGAACTGCCTCCCATAAGGCATGCAAGCCAGGAGGAAAGGGGTTGGCCGCCCTTCGACCAGAAGAAGTAGAGGCTCGATGAAGACCGGCAACCGATTGCAGGCGCCGTAGCTCCACCTTAGAATCCTCTGCTGATGAGCTCGAACCCGACCATCAATCTTCAGCTCAGTGCTTCCCCACTCCTCTTCATCCACCACCTTGGCGGCATCAAGAGAAGGAAGGTAGCAACGAGGCCTCATGCAAGTGGCAGGCATGTACATCTCCTGCTGCTCTATCTCTCTTCCCACAACCATGATGGCAAGAACAGATCGAGGAAGAAGAGCATCTGGTGCACCATATGATTGAGATTTATTACAGCAAGAAAAGGGGGGATAAGTGGGGACGAAACCAGACGAGCCTAAGCTTCGCCATGGATCTGGCTGAGGGATGCCGCCGAAGGATCCACTGCCAGGGATCATCCTTGCCTTCGCCTTTTCGCCACCAGCATGGCCCCAAGGAAGAGTTGAACAACCACCTAGACAAGATCCAAAACGCAACTCCACTTTATTTGTCGGAGAGAGAGACACTCACACACTACTAGACCTAGGATCCAGACCTCCATCCCACCCAGCGCCGGCCACCATGGCCGCCAGCGGTGAGGGGGAGGGAGGCCGGATGGGGAAGCTGGAGGTGGAGCTCTCAAGAGGAAATAGTTTATCCGTCCATAATGCCCTGCTGCTGGTGCAATATCTTCTTCTTTGCAGGAAATATGCCCTAGAGGCAATAATGAAGTTATTATTTATTTCCTTATATCATCATAAAAGTTTATTATTCATGCTAGAATTGTATTAACCGAAAACATAATACATGTGTGAATACATAGACAAACAGAGTGTCACTAGTATGCCTCTACTTGACTAGCTCGTTAATCAAAGATGGTTATGTTTCCTAACCATGGACAAAGAGTTGTTATTTGATTAACGGGATCACATCATTAGGTGAATGATCTGATTGGCATGACCCATTCCATTAGCTTAGCACCCGATCATTTAGTATGTTGCTATTGCTTTCTTCATGACTTATACATATTCCTATGACTATGAGATTATGCAACTCCCGTTTACCGGAGGAACACTTTGTGTGCTACCAAATGTCACAACGTAACTGGGTGATTATAAAGGAGCTCTACAGGTGTCTCCAAAGGTACATGTTGGGTTGGCGTATTTCGAGATTAGGATTTGTCACTCCGATTGTCGGAGAGGTATCTCTGGGCCCTCTCGGTAATGCACATCACTTAAGCCTTGCAAGCATTGCAACTAATGAGTTAGTTGCGAGATGATGTATTACGGAACGAGTAAAGAAACTTGCCGGTAACGAGATTGAACTAGGTATTGGATACCGACGATCGAATCTCGGGCAAGTAACATACCAATGACAAAGGGAACAACGTATGTTGTTATGCAGTCTGACCGATAAAGATCTTCGTAGAATATGTAGGAGCCAATATGGGCATCCAGGTCCCGCTATTGGTTATTGACCGGAAACATGTCTCGGTCATGTCTGCATTGTTCTCGAACCCGTAGGGTCCGCACGCTTAAGGTTTCGATGAGAGTTATATTATGAGTTTATACGTTTTGATGTACCGAAGGATGTTCGGAGTCCCGGATGAGATCACAGATGTGACGAGGAGTCTCGAAATGGTCGAGACATAAAGATTGATATATTGGAAGCCTATGTTTGGATATTGGAAGTGTTCCGGGTGAAATCGGGATTTTACCGGAGTACCGGGAGGTTACCGGAACCCTCCGGGAGCTATATGGGCCTTAGTGGGCCTTAGTGGAAGAAGAGGAGAGGCGGCCAGGGCTGGGCCGCGCGCCCCTCCCCCCTAGTCCGAATAGGACAAGGAGAGAGGGGGGCGGCGCCCCCTCCTTCTCTCTCTCTCTTTTCCACCTCACGAATCCTATTCCAACTAGGATTGGGGGGGGGGGCTACTCCCGGAGGGAGTTGGACTCCTCCTGGCGCGCCTCTCCTAGCCGGCCGCACCCCCCCTTTGAGCCTTTATATACGGAGGCAGGGGCACCCCAGAGAAACACAAGTTGATCCACGTGATCATATTCTTAGCCGTGTGCGGCGCCCCCTGCCACCATAGTCCTCGATAATATTGTAGCGGTGCTTAGGCGAAGCCCTGCGACAGTAGTACATCAAGATCGTCACCACGCCGTCATGCCGACGGAACTCTTCCCCGACACTTTGCTGGATTGGAGTCCAGGGATCGTCATCGAGCTGAACATGTGCTAGAACTCGGAGGTGCCGTAGTTTCGGTGCTTGATCGGTCAGGCCGTGGAGACGTACGACTACATCAACCAAACGCTTCCGTTGTCGATCTACAAGGGTACGTAGATCACACTCTCCCCTCTCGTTGCTATGCATCACCATGATCTTGCGTGTGCATAGGAATTTTTTTGAAATTACTACGTTCCCCAACAGTGGCATCCGAGCCTAGGTTTTATGTGTTGATGTTATATGCACGAGTAGAACACAAGTGAGTTGTGGGAGATATAAGTCATATTGCTTACCAGCATGTCATACTTTGGTTCGGCGGTATTGTTGGACGAAGCGGCCCGGACCGACATTACGCGTACGCTTGCGCGAGACCGGTTCTCCTGACGTGCTTTGCACATAGGTGGCTTGCGGGTGACAGTTTCTCCAACTTTAGTTGAACCAAGTGTGGCTACGCCCGGTCCTTGCGAAGGTTAAAACAGCACCGACTTGACAAACTATCGTTGTGGTTTTGATGCATAGGGTAAGATTGGTTCTTGCTTAAGCCCGTAGCAGCCACGTAAAACTTGCAACAACAAAGTAGAGGAAGTCTAACTTGTTTTTGCAGGGCATGTTGTGATGTGATATGGTCAAGACATGATGCTGAATTTTATTGTATGAGATGATCATGTTTTGTAACCGAGTTATCGGCAACTGGCAGGAGCCATATGGTTGTCGCTTTATTGTATGCAATGCAATCGCGCTGTAATGCTTTACTTTATCACTAAGCGGTAGCGATAGTCGTGGAAGCATAAGATTGGCGAGACGACAACGATGCTATGATGGAGATCAAGGTGTTGCGCAGGTGACGATGGTGATCATGACGGTGCTTCGGAGATGGAGATCACAGGCACAAGATGATGATGGCCATATCATATCACTTATATTGATTGCATGTGATGTTTATCTTTTATGCATCTTATCTTGCTTTGATTGACGGTAGCATTATAAGATGATCTCTCACTAAAATTATCAAGAAGTGTTCTCCCTGAGTATGCACCATTGCGAAAGTTCTTCGTGCTGAGACACCACGTGATGATCGGGTGTGATAGGCTCTACGTTCAAATACAACGGGTGCAAAACAGTTGCACACGCGGAATACTCAGGTTATACTTGACGAGCCAAGCATATGCAGATATGGCCTCGGAATACAGAGACCGAAAGGTCGAGCGTGAATCATATAGTAGATATGATCAACATAGTGATGTTCACCAATGAAACTACTCCATCTCACGTGATGATCGGACATGGTTTAGTTGATTTGGATCACGTGATCACTTAGAGGATTAGAGGGATGTCTATCTAAGTGGGAGTTCTTAAGTAATTTGATTCATTGAACTTAAACTTATCATGAACTTAGTACCTGATAGTATCTTGCTTGTTTATGTTTGATTGTAGATAGATGGCTCGTGCTGTTGTTCCATTGAATTTTAATGTGTTCCTTGAGAAAGCAAAGTTGAAAGATGATGGTAGTAATTACACGGACTAGGTCCGTAACTTGAGGATTATCCTCATTGCTGCTTAGAAGAATTACGTCTTGGAAGCACCGCTGGGTGCCAGGCCTGCTGCTGGAGCAACACCAGATGTTATGAACGTCTGGCAGAGCAAAGCTGATGACTACTCGATAGTTCAGTGTGCCATGCTTTACGGCTAAGAATTGGGACTTCAACGACATTTTGAACGTCATGGAGCATATGAGATGTTCCAGGAGTTGAAGTTAATATTTCAAGCAAATGCCCGAATTGAGAGATACGAAGTCTCCAATAAGTTCTATAGCTGCAAGATGGAGGAGAACAATTCTGTCAGTGAGCATATACTTAGTACCTGATAGTGTTGGGGAACGCAGTAATTTCAAAAAAAATCCTACGCACACGCAAGATCATGGTGATGCATAGCAACGAGAGGGGAGAGTGTAATCTACGTACCCTCGTAGATCGCAACGGAAGCGTTGACACAACGTAGAGGAAGTAGTCGTACGTCTTCTTCCTGATCCGACCGATCCAAACACCGTTACTCCGGCACCTCCGAGTTCTTAGCACACGTACAGCTCGATGACGCTCCCCGGGCTCCGATCCAGCAAAGCTTCGGGGATGAGTTCCGTCAGCACAACAACGTGGTGACGATGATGATGTTCTACAGACGCAGGGCTTCGCCTAAGCACTACAACGATATGACCGAGGTGGAATATGGTGGCAGGGGGCACCACACACGGCTAAGGAACGATCACATGGATCAACTTGTGTGTCTAGAGGTGCCCCCCTGCCCCCGTATATAAAGGATCCAAGGGGGGGGGGTGCGGCCGGCCATAGGAGGCGCGCAGGAGGTGTCCTACTCCTACCGGGAGTAGGACTCCCCCCAATCCTTGTCCTACTAGGAGAGGTGGAGGGAGAATAGGAAAGGGGGGGCGCCGCCCCTCCCTCCTTGTCCAATTCGGACTAGGGGGAGAGGGGGCGCGCGGCCTGCCGTGGAAGCCCCTTCCTCTTCTCCACATTAGGCCCATAAGGCCCATTAACCCCCCGGTGCTCCGGTTTTATCCGATACTCTTCCGGAACACTTCCGGTGTCCAAATATAGTCATCCAATATATCAATATTTATTTCTCGACCATTTCGAGACTCCTCGTCATGTCCGTGATCACATCTAGGACTCCGAACTAACTTCGGTACATCAAAATGCATAAACTCATAATAACTGTCATCGTAATGTTAAGCGTGCGGACCCTACGGTTCGAGAACAATGTAGACATGACCGAGACACGTCTCCGGTCAATAACCAACAGCGGGACCTGGATGCCCATATTGGCTCCTACATATTCTACGAAGATCTTTATCGGTCAGACCGCATAACAACATACGTTGTTCCCTTTGTCATCGGTATGTTACTTGCCCGAGATTCGATCGTCGGTATCCAATACCTAGTTCAATCTCGTTACCGGCAAGTTTCTTTACTCGTTCCGTAATACATCATCTCGCAACTAACTCATTAGTTGCAATGCTTGCAAGGCTTATGTGATGTGCATTACCGAGAGGGCCCAGAGATACCTCTCCGACAATCGGAGTGACAAATCCTATTCTTGAAATACGCCAACCCAACATCTACCATTGGAGACACCTGTAGAGCTCCTTTATAATCACCCAGTTACGTTGTGACGTTTGGTAGCACACAAAGTGTTCCTCCGGTAAACGGGAGTTGCATAATCTCATAGTCATAGGAACATGTATAAGTCATGAAGAAAGCAATAGCAACATACTAAACGATCGGGTGCTAAGCTAATGGAATGGGTCATGTCAATCAGATCATTTAACTAATGATGTGACCTCGTTAATCAAATAACAACACTTTGTTCATGGTTAGGAAACATAACCATCTTTGATTAATGAGCTAGTCAATTAGAGGTATACTAGTGACACTTAGTTTTTCTATGTATTCACACATGTATTATGTTTCCGGTTAATACAATTCTAGCATGAATAATAAACATTTATCATGATATAAGGAAATAAATAATAACTTTATTATTGCCTCTAGGGCATATTTCCTTCAGTCTCCCACTTGCACTAGAGTCAATAATCTAGATTACACAGTAATGATTCTAACACCCATGGAGCCTTGGTGCTGATCATGTTTTGCTCGCGGAAGAGGCTTAGTCAACGGGTCTGCAACATTCAGATCCGTATGTATCTTGCAAATCTCTATGTCTCCCACCTGGACTAGATCCCGGATGGAATTGAAGCGTCTCTTGATGTGCTTGGTTCTCTTGTGAAATCTGGATTCCTTTGCCAAGGCAATTGCACCAGTATTGTCACAAAAGATTTTCATTGGACCCGATGCACTAGGTATTACACCTAGATCGGATATGAACTCCTTCATCCAGACTCCTTCGTTCGCTGCTTCCGAAGCAGCTATGTACTCCGCTTCACATGTAGATCCCGCTACGACGCTTTGTTTAGAACTGCACCAACTGACAGCTCCACCGTTTAATGTAAACACGTATCCGGTTTGTGATTTAGAATCGTCCGGATCAGCATCAAAGCTTGCATCAACGTAACCGTTTACAATGAGCTCTTTGTCACCTTCATATACGAGAAACATATCCTTAGTCCTTTTCAGGTATTTTAGGATGTTCTTGACTGATGTCCAGTGATCCACTCCTGGATTACTTTGGTACCTCCCTGCTAAGCTTATAGCAAGGCACACATAAGGTCTGGTACACAACATTACATACATGATAGAGCCTATGGCTGAAGCATAGGGAACATCTTTCATTTTCTCTCTATCTTCTGCAGTGGTCGGGCATTGAGTCTGACTCAACTTCATACCTTATAACACAGGCAAGAACCCCTTCTTTGCTTGATCCATTTTGAACTTTTTCAAAATCTTGTCAAGGTATGTGCTTTGTGAAATTCCAATTAAGCGTTTTGATCTATCTCTATAGATCTTTATGCCTAATATGTAAGCAGCTTCTCCGAGGTCTTTCATTGAAAAACTTTTATTCAAGTATCCCTTTATGCTATCCAGAAATTCTATATTATTTCCAATCAGTAATATGTCATCCACATATAATATCAGAAATGCTACAGAGCTCCCACTCACTTTCTTGTAAATATAGGCTTCTCCGAAAGTCTGTATAAAACCAAATGCTTTGATCACACTATCAAAACGTTTATTCCAACTCCGAGAGGCTTGCACCAGTCCATAAATGGACCGCTGGAGCTTGCACACTTTGTTAGCTCCCTTTGGATCGACAAAACCTTCCGGTTGCATCATATACAACTCTTCTTCCAGAAATCCATTCAGGAATGTAGTTTTGACATCCATCTGCCAAATTTCATAATCATAAAATGCGGCAATTGCTAACATGATTCGGACAGACTTAAGCATTGCTACGGGTGAGAAGGTCTCATCGTAGTCAACCCCTTGAACTTGTCGAAAACCTTTTGCGACAAGTCGAGCTTTGTAGACAGTAATATTACCGTCTGCGACAGTCTTCTTCTTGAAGATCCATTTATTCTCAATTGCTTGTCGATCATCGGGCAAGTCAACCAAAGTCCATACTTTGTTCTCATACATGGATCCCATCTCAGATTTCATGGCTTCAAGCCATTTTGCGGAATCTGGGCTCACCATCGCTTCTTCATAGTTCGTAGGTTCATCATGATCTAGTAGCATGATTTCCAGAACTGGATTACCATACCACTCTGGCGCGGATCTCACTCTGGTTGATCTACGAGGTTCAGTAGTATCTTGTCCTGAAGTTTCATGATCATTATCATCAACTTCCTCACTTGTCGGTGTAGGTGTCGCAGAAATAGTTTTTTGTGATGTACTACTTTCCAATAAGGGAGCAGGTACAATTACCTCGTCAAGTTCTACTTTCCTCCCACTCACTTCTTTCGAGAGAAACTCCTTCTCTAGAAAGTTTCCGAATTTAGCAACAAAAGTCTTGCCTTCGGATCTGTGATAGAAGGTGTATCCAATAGTTTCCTTTGGATATCCTATGAAGACACATTTCTCCGATTTGGGTTCGAGCTTATCAGGTTGAAGCTTTTTCACATAAGCATCGCAGCCCCAAACTTTCAGAAACGACAACTTTGGTTTCTTGCCAAACCACAGTTCATAAGGCGTCGTCTCAACGGATTTTGATGGTGCTTTATTTAACATGAATGCGGCCGTCTCTAGAGCGTATCCCCAAAACGATAGCGGTAAATCAGTAAGAGACATCATAGATCGCACCATATCTAGTAAAGTACGATTATGACGTTCGGACACACCATTACGCTGTGGTGTTCCGGGTGGCGTGAGTTGCGAAACTATTCCACAATTTTTCAAATGTACACCAAACTCGTAACTCAAATATTCTCCTCCACGATCAGATCGTAGAAACTTTATTTTCTTGTTACGATGATTTTCAACTTCACTCTAAAATTCTTTGAACTTTTCAAATGTTTCAGACTTATGTTTCATTAAGTAGATATACCCATATCTGCTTAAGTCATCTGTGAATGTGAGAAAATAACGATATCCGCCACGAGCCTCAATATTCATCGGACCACATACATCTGTATGTATGATTTCCAACAAATCTGTTGCTCTCTCCATAGTACCGGAGAACGGTGTTTTAGTCATCTTGCCCATGAGGCACGATTCGCAAGTACCAAGTGATTCATAATCAAGTGGTTCCAAAAGTCCATCAGTATGGAGTTTCTTCATGCGCTTTATACCGATATGACCTAAACGGCAGTGCCACAAATAAGTTGCACCATCATTATCAACTCTGCATCTTTTGGCTTCAACATTATGAATATGTGTGTCACTACTATCGAGATTCAATAAGAATAGACCACTCTTCAAGGGTGCATGACCATAAAAGATATTACTCATATAAATAGAACAACCATTATTCTCTGATTTAAATGAATAACCGTCTCGCATTAAACAAGATCCAGATATAATGTTCATGCTCGACGCTGGCACCAAATAACAATTATTTAGGTCTAATACTAATCCCGAAGGTGGATGTAGAGGTAGCGTGCCGACCGCGATCACATCGACTTTGGAACCGTTTCCCACGCGCATCGTCACCTCGTCCTTAGCCAATCTTCGCTTAATCCGTAGTCCCTGTTTCGAGTTGCAAATATTAGCAACAGAACCAGTATCAAATACCCAGGTGCTACTGCGAGCATTAGTAAGGTACACATCAATAACATGTATATCACATATACCTTTGTTCACCTTGCCATCCTTCTTATCCGCCAAATACTTGGGGCAGTTCCGCTTCCAGTGACCAGTCTGCTTGCAGTAGAAGCACTCAGTTTCAGGCTTAGGTCCAGACTTGGGTTTCTTCTCTTGAGCAGCAACTTGCTTGCCGTTCTTCTTGAAGTTCCCCTTCTTCTTCCCTTTGCCCTTTTTCTTGAAACTAGTGGTCTTGTTGACCATCAACACTTGATGCTCCTTTTTGATTTCTACCTCCGCAACTTTCAGCATCGCGAAGAGCTCGGGAATAGTCTTGTTCATCCCTTGCATATTATAGTTCATCACAAAGCTCTTGTAGCTTGGTGGCAGTGATTGGAGAATTCTGTCAATGACGCAATCATCTGGAAGATTAACTCCCAATTGAATCAAGTGATTATTATACCCAGAAATTTTGAGTATATGCTCACTGACAGAACTGTTCTCCTCCATCTTGCAGCTATAGAACTTATTGGAGACTTCATATCTCTCAATCCGGGCATTTGATTGAAATATTAACTTCAACTCCTGGAACATCTCATATGCTCCATGACGTTCAAAACATCGTTGAAGTCCCGATTCTAAGCCGTAAAGCATGGCACACTGAACTATCGAGTAGTCATCAGCTTTGCTCTGCCAGACGTTCATAACATCTGGTGTTGCTCCAGCAGCAGGCCTGGCACCTAGCGGTGCTTCCAGGACGTAATTCTTCTGTGCAGCAATGAGGATAATCCTCAAGTTACGGACCCAGTCCGTGTAATTGCTACCATCATCTTTCAACTTTGCTTTCTCAAGGAACGCATTAAAATTCAACGGAACAACGGCACGAGCCATCTATCTACAATCAAACATAAACAAGCAAGATACTATGAGGTACTAAGTTCATGATAAATTTAAGTTCAATTAATCAAATTTAAGAACTCCCACTTAGATAGACATCCCTCTAATCTTCTAAGTGATCACGTGATCCAAATCAACTAAACCATGTCCGATCATCACGTGAGATGGAGTAGTTTCATTGGTGAACATCACTATGTTGATCATATCTACTATATGATTCACGCTCGACCTTTCGGTCTCCGTGTTCCGAGGCCATATCTGTATATGCTTGGCTCGTCAAGTATAACCTGAGTATTCCGCGTGTGCAACTGTTTTGCACCCGTTGTATTTGAACGTAGAGCCTATCACACCCGATCATCATGTGGTGTCTCAGCACGAAGAACTTTCGCAACGGTGCATACTCAGGGAGAACACTTCTTGATAATTTAGTGAGAGATCATCTTATAATGCTACCGTTAATCAAAGCAAGATAAGATGCATAAAGGATAAACATCACATGCAATCATTATAAGTGATATGATATGGCCATCATCATCTTGTGCTTGTGATCTCCATCTCCGAAGCACCGTCGTGATCACCATCGTCACCGGCGTGACACCTTGATCTCCATCGTAGCATCGTTGTCGTCTTGCCAATCTTATGCTTCCACGACTATCGCTACCGCTTAGTGATAAAGTAAAGCATTACATCGCGATTGCATTGCATACAATAAAGCGACAACCATATGGCTCCTGCAAGTTGCCGATAACTCGGTTACAAAACATGATCATCTCATACAATAAAATTTAGCATCATGTCTTGACCATATCACATCACAATATGCCCTGCAAAAACAAGTTAGATGTCCTCTACTTTGTTGTTGCAAGTTTTACGTGGCTGCTACGGGCTTAAGCAAGAACCAATCTCACCTACGCATCAAAACCACAACGATAGTTTGTCAATTTGACTCCGTTTTAACCTTCGCAAGGACCGGGCGTAGCCACACTCGGTTCAACTAAAGTTGGAGAAACAGTCACCCGCAAGTCACCTTTGTGCAAAGCACGTCGGGGAAACCGGTCTCGTGTAAGCGTACGCGTAATGTCGGTCTGGGCCGCTTCATCCAACAATACCGCCGAACCAAAGTATGACATGCTGGTAGGCAGTATGACTTATATCTTCCACAACTCACTTGTGTTCTACTCGTGCTTATAACATCAAACCATAAAACCTAGGCTCGGATGCCACTATTGGGGAACGCAGTAATTTCAAAAAAATTCCTACGCACACGCAAGATCATGGTGATGCATAGCAACGAGAGGGGAGAGTGTAATCTACGTACCCTCGTAGATCGCAACGGAAGCGTTGACACAACGTAGAGGAAGTAGTCGTACGTCTTCTTCCTGATCCGACCGATCCAAGCACTGTTACTCCGGCACCTCCGAGTTCTTAGCACACGTACAACTCGATGACGCTCCCCGGGCTCCGATCCAGCAAAGCTTCGGGGATGAGTTCCGTCAGCACAACGGCGTAGTGACGATGATGATGTTCTACCGACGCAGGGCTTCGCCTAAGCACTACAACGATATGACCGAGGTGGAATATGGTGGCAGGGGGCACCGCACACGGCTAAGGAACGATCACGTGGATCAACTTGTGTGTCTAGAGGTGCCCCCTGCCCCCGTATATAAAGGATCCAAGGGGGGGGGGGTGCTTTCGGCCATAGGATGCGCGCAGGAGGAGTCCTACTCCTGCCGGGATTAGGACTCCCCCCCCCCAATCCTTGTCCTACTAGGTGAGGTGGAGGGAGAATAGGAAAGGGGGGGCGCCGCCCCTCCCTCCTTGTCCAATTCGGACTAGGGGGAGAGGGGGCGCGCGGCCTGCCGTGGCAGCCCCTTCCTCTTCTCCACATTAGGCACATAAGGCCCGTTAACCCCCCGGGGGGTTCCGGTAACTCCCCGGTGCTCCGGTTTTATCCGATACTCTTCCGGAACCCTTCTGGTGTCCGAATATAGTCATCCAATATATCAATCTTTATGTCTCGACCATTTCGAGACTCCTCGTCATGTCCGTGATCACATCCGGGACTCCGAACTAACTTCGGTACATCAAAATGCATAAACTCATAATAATTGTCATCGTAACGTTAAGCGTGCGGACCCTACGGTTCGAGAACAATGTAGACACGACCGAGACACATCTCCGGTCAATAACCAACAGCGGGACCTGGATGCCCATATCGGCTCCTACATATTCTATGAAGATCTTTATCGGTCAGACCGCATAACAACATACGTTGTTCCCTTTGTCATCGGTATGTTACTTGCCCGAGATTCGATCGTCGGTATCCAATACCTAGTTCAATCTCGTTACCGACAAGTTTCTTTACTCGTTCCGTAATACATCATCTCGCAACTAAATCATTAGTTGCAATGCTTGCAAGGCTTATGTGATGTGCATTACCGAGAGGGCCCAGAGATACCTCTCCGACAATCGGAGTGACAAATCCTATTCTCGAAATACGCCAACCCAACATCTACCATTGGAGACACCTGTAGAGCTCCTTTATAATCACCGAGTTACGTTGTGACGTTTGGTAGCACACAAAGTGTTCCTCCGGTAAACGGGAGTTGCATAATCTCATAGTCATAGGAACATGTATAAGTCATGAAGAAAGCAATAGCAACATACTAAACGATCGGGTGCTAAGCTAATGGAATGGGTCATGTCAATCAGATCATTTAACTAATGATGTGACCTCGTTAATCAAATAACAACACTTTGTTCATGGTTAGGAAACATAACCATCTTTGATTAATGAGCTAGTCAATTAGAGGCATACTAGTGCCACTTAGTTTGTCTATGTATTCACACATGTATTATGTTTCTGGTTAATACAATTCTAGCATGAATAATAAACATTTATCATGATATAAGGAAATAAATAATAACTTTATTATTGCCTCTAGGGCACATTTCCTTCAGATAGTATCTTGCTTATGTATGTTTGATTGTAGATAGATGGCCCGTGCTGTTGTTCCGTTGAATTTTAATGCGTTCCTTGAGAAAGCAAAGTTGAAAGATGATGGTAGCAATTACACGGACTGGGTCCGTAACTTGAGGATTATCCTCATTGCTACATAGAAGAATTACGTCCTGGAAGCACCGCTAGGTGCCAGGCCTGCTGCTGGAGCAACACCAGATGTTATGAACGTCTGGCAGAGCAAAGCTGATGACTACTCGATGGTTCAGTGTGCCATGCTTTACGGCTTAGAATCGGGACTTCAACGACGTTTTGAATGTCATGGAGCATATGAGATGTTCCAGGAGTTGAAGTTAATATTTCAAGCAAATGCCCGGATTGAGAGATATGAAGTCTCCAATAAGTTCTATAGCTGCAAGATGGAGGAGAACAGTTCTGTCAGTGAGCATATACTCAAAATGTCTGGGTATAATAATCACTTGATTCAGATAGGAGTTAATCTTCCAGATGATTGCGTCATTGACAGAATTCTCCAATCACTGCCACCAAGCTACAAGAGCTTCGTGATGAACTATAATATGCCAGGGATGAATAAGACTATTCCCGAGCTCTTCGCAATGCTGAAAGGTGCGGAGGTAGAAATCAAAAAGGAGCATCAAGTGTTGATGGTCAACAAGACCACTAGTTTCAAGAAAAAGAAAAGAAGAAGGGGAACTTCAAGAAGAACAACAAGCAAGTTGCTGCTCAAGAGAAGAAACCCAAGTCTGGACCTAAGCCTGAAACTGAGTGCTTCTACTGCAAGCAGACTGGTCACTGGAAGCAGAACTGCCCCAAGTATTTGGCGGATAAGAAGGATGGCAAGGTGAACAAAGGTATATGTGATATACATGTTATTGATGTGTACCTTACTAATGCTCGCAGTAGCACCTGGGTATTTGATACTGGTTCTGTTGCTAATATTTGCAACTCGAAACATGGACTACGGATTAAGCGAAGATTGGCTAAGGACGAGGTGACAATGCGCGTGGGAAACGGTTCCAAAGTCGATGTGATCGCGGTCGGCACGCTACCTCTACATCTACCTTCGGGATTAGTATTAGACCTAAATAATTGTTATTTGGTGCCAGCGTTGAGCATGAACATTATATCTGGATCTTGTTTAATGCGAGACGGTTATTCATTTAAATCAGAGAATAATGGTTGTTCTATTTATATGAGTAATATCTTTTATGGTCATGCACCCTTGAAGAGTGGTCTATTCTTATTGAATCTCGATAGTAGTGACACACATATTCATAATGTTGAAGCCAAAAGATGCAGAGTTGATAATGATGGTGCAACTTATTTGTGGCACTGCCGTTTAGGTCATATCGGTATAAAGCGCATGAAGAAACTCCATACTGATGGACTTTTGGAACCACTTGATTATGAATCACTTGGTACTTGCAAACCGTGCCTCATGGGCAAGATGACTAAAACACCGTTCTCCGGCACTATGGAGAGAGCAACAAATTTGTTGGAAATCATACATACAGATGTATGTGGTCCGATGAATATTGAGGCTCATGGCGGATATCGTTATTTTCTCACATTCACAGATGACTTAAGCAGATATGGGTACATCTACTTAATGAAACATAAGTCTGAAACATTTGAAAAGTTCAAAGAATTTCAGAGTGAAGTTCAAAATCATCGTAACAAGAAAATAAAGTTTCTACGATCTGATCGTGGAGGAGAATATTTTAGTTACAAGTTTGGTGTACATTTGAAAAATTGTGGAATAGTTTCGCAACTCACGCCACCCGGAACACCACAGCATAATGGTGTGTCCGAGCGTCGTAATCGTACTTTACTAGATATGGTGCGATCTATGATGTCTCTTACTGATTTACCGCTATCGTTTTGGGGTTATGCTTTAGAGACGGCCGCATTCACGTTAAATAGGGCACCATCAAAATCCATTGAGACGACGCCTTATGAACTATGGTTTGGCAAGAAACCAAAGTTGTCGTTTCTGAAAGTTTGGGCCTGCGATGCTTATGTGAAAAAGCTTCAACCTGATAAGTTCGAACCCAAATCGGAGAAATGTGTCTTCATATGATATCGAAAGGAAACTATTGGATACACCTTCTATCACAGATCCGAAGGCAAGACTTTTGTTGCTAAGTTCGGAAACTTTCTGGAGAAGGAGTTTCTCTCGAAAGATGTGAGTGGGAGGAAAGTAGAACTTGACGAGGTAACTGTACCTGCTCCCGTATTGGAAAGTAGTACATCACAGAAACCTGTTTCTGCGACACCTACACCAATTAGTGAGGAAGCTAATGATAATAATCATGAAACTTCAGGACAAGATACTACTGAACCTCGTAGATCAACCAGAGTGAGATCCACGCCAGAGTGGTACGGTAATCCTGTTCTGGAAGTCATGCTGCTAGATCATGATGAACCTACGAACTATGAAGAAGCAATGGTGAGCCCAGATTCCGCAAAATGGCTTGAAGCCATGAAATCTGAGATGGGATCCATGTATGAGAACAAAGTATGGACTTTGGTTGACTTGCCCGATGATCGGCAAGCAATTGAGAATAAATGGATCTTCAAGAAGAAGACTGACGCTGACGGTAATGTTACTGTCTACAAAGCTCGACTTGTCACAAAAGGGTTTTGACAAGTTCAAGGGGTTGACTACGATGAGACCTTCTCACCCGTAGCGATGCTTAAGTCTGTCCGAATCATGTTAGCAATTGCCGCATTTTATGATTATGAAATTTGGCAGATGGATGTCAAAACTGCATTCCTGAATGGATTTCTGGAAGAAGAGTTGTATATGATGCATCCGGAAGGTTTTGTCGATCCAAAGGGAGCTAACAAAGTGTGCAAGCTCCAGCGATCCATTTATGGACTGGTGCAAGCCTCTTGGAGTTGGAATAAACGTTTTGATAGTGTGATCAAAGCATTTGGTTTTATACAGACTTTCGGAGAAGCTTGTATTTACAAGAAAGTGAGTGGGAGCTCTGTAGCATTTCTGATATTATATGTGGATGACATATTACTGATTGGAAATAATATAGAATTTCTGGATAGCATAAAGGGATACTTGAATAAGAGTTTTTCAATGAAAGACCTCGGTGAAGCTGCTTACATATTAGGCATAAAGATCTATAGAGATAGATCAAGACGCTTAATAGGACTTTCACAAAGCACATACCTTGACAAGATTTTGAATAAGTTCAAAATGGATCAAGCAAACAAAGGGTTCTTTCCTGTATTACAAGGTGTGAAGTTGAGTCAGACTTAATGCCCGACCACTGCAGAAGATAGAGAGAAAATGAAAGATGTTCCCTATGCTTCAGCCATAGGCTCTATCATGTATGCAATGCTGTGTACCAGACCTTATGTGTGCCTTGCTATAAGTTTAGTAGGGAGGTACCAAAGTAATCCAGGAGTGGATCACTGGACAGCGGTCAAGAACATCCTGAAGTACCTGAAAAGGACCAAGGATCTCGTATATGGAGGTGACAAAGAGCTCATCGTAAATGGTTACGTTGATGCAAGCTTTGACACTGATCCGGACGATTCTAAATCGCAAACCAGATACGTGTTTACATTAAACGGTGGAGCTGCCAGTTGGTGCAGTTCTAAACAAAGCGTCGTGGCGGGATCTACATGTGAAGCAGAGTACATAGCCGCTTTGGAAGCAGCAAACGAAGGAGTCTAGATGAAGGAGTTCATATCCGATCTAGGTTCATACCTAGTGCATCAGGTCCAATGAAAAATCTTTTGTGACAATACTGGTGCTATTGCCTTGGCGAAGGAATCCAGGTTTCACAAAAGAACCAAGCACATGAAAAGACGCTTCAATTCCATCCGGGATCTAGTCCAGGTGGGAGACATAGAGATTTGCAAGTTACATACGGAGATGAATGTAGCAGACCCGTTGACTAAGCCTCTTCCACGGGCAAAACATGATCAGCACCAAAGCTCCATGGGTGTTAGAATCATTACTGTGTAATCTAGATTATTGACCCTAGTGCAAGTGGGAGACTGAAGGAAATATGCCCTAGAGGCAATAATAAAGTTATTATTTATTTCCTTATATCATGATAAAAGTTTATTATTCATGCTAGAATTGTATTAACTGGGAACATAATACATGTGTGAATACATAGACAAACAGAGTGTCACTAGTATGCCTCTACTTGACTAGCTCGTTAATCAAAGATGGTTATGTTTCCTAACCATGGACAAAGAGTTGTTATTTGATTAACGGGATCACATCATTAGGTGAATTATTTGATTGACACGACCCATTCCATTAGCTTAGCACCCGATCGTTTAGTATGTTGCTATTGCTTTCTTCATGACTTATACATGTTCCTATGACTATGAGATTATGCAACTCCCGTTTACCGGAGGAACACTTTGTGTGCTACCAAACGTCACAACGTAACTGGGTGATTATAAAGGAGCTCTACAGGTGTCTCCAATGGTAGATGTTGGGTTGGCGTATTTCAAGAATAGGATTTGTCACTCCGATTGTCGGAGAGGTATCTCTGGGCCCTCTCGGTAATGCACATCACATAAGCCTTGCAAGCATTGCAACTAATGAGTTAGTTGCGAGATGATGTATTACGGAACGAGTAAAGAAACTTGCCGGTAACGAGATTGAACTAGGTATTGGATACCGACGATCGAATCTCGGGCAAGTAACATACCGATGACAAAGGGAACAACGTATGTTGTTATGCGGTCTGACCGATAAAGATCTTCGTAGAATATGTAGGAGCCAATATGGGCATCCAGGTCCCGCTGTTGGTTATTGACCGGAGACGTGTCTCGGTCATGTCTACATTGTTCTCGAACCGTAGGGTCCGCACGCTTAACATTACGATGACAGTTATTATGAGTTTATGCGTTTTGATGTACCGAAGGATGTTCGGAGTCCCGGATGAGATCACGGACATGACGAGAAGTCTCGAAATGATCGAGACATAAAGATTGATATATTGTAAGCCTATGTTTGGATATCGAAAGTGTTCCGGGTGAAATCGGGATTTTACCGGAGTACCGGGAGGTTATCGGAACCCCCCGGGAGCTATATGGGCCTTAGTGGGCCTTAGTGAAAGAAGAGGAGAGGCGGCCAGGGCTGGGCCGCGCGCCCCTCCCCCTAGTCCGAATAGGACAAGGAGAGAGGAGGCCGGCGCCCCCTCCTTCTCTCTCTCTCTTTTCCACCTCGCGAATCCTATTCCAACTAGGATTGGGGGGAAGTCCTACTCCCAGAGGGAGTAGGACTCCTCCTGGCGCGCCTCTCCTGGCCGGCCGCACCCCCCTTTGAGCCTTTATATACGGAGGCAGGGGCACCCCAGAGAAACACAAGTTGATCCACGTGATCATATTCTTAGCCGTGTGTGGCGCCCCCTGCCACCATAGTCCTCGATAATATTGTAGCGGTGCTTAGGCGAAGCCCTGCGACAGTAGTACATCAAGATCGTCACCACGCCATCGTGCTGACGGAACTCTTCCCTGACACTTTGCTGGATCAGAGTCCGGGGATCGTCATCGAGCTGAACGTGTGCTAGAACTCGGAGGTGTCGTAGTTTCGGTGCTTGATCGGTCGGGCCGTGGAGACGTACGACTACATCAACCAAACGCTTCCGTTGTCGATCTACAAGGGTACATAGATCACACTCTCCCCTCTCGTTGCTATGCATCACCTGATCTTGCGTGTGCGTAGGAAATTTTTTGAAATTACTACGTTCCCCAACATTCTTCTCCTTCTCATTTTTTATGGGAGACGGCTTTGCAACAAGCTCTCTGGACCTTGCAGCTATCTCGAAACTCACACGGGCATCGAGGGCAGCATACTTTTGTGCATAAATTCCACTCGGTACAATATCTACCATGCATGGTCCATCCGACGGTCCAGAAACTTTTTTTCTATTTTTTGCACCTAAACTTCTTCATCTATTCTAGTCGTTCCCCCTTCAGTCTTCAATCTCTCTTTTTTGCTGTGTTTAGTCTTCAGTCAATCATCTACGAAGTAATTGACACAATAAAGAACTAGATCAAAAAGTGGGTACTACCTTCATCTCGGTGAATAAGTCATTCATGTAGTTCTAGATTGACGATTTAACTATCTAAATATGTATTATATGTCACAAATATATATATATATATATATATTGTTGGAAATATGCCCTAGAGGCAATAATAAATTGGTTATTATTATATTTCCTTGTTCATGATAATCGTTTATTATCCATGCTAGAATTGTATTGATAGGAAACTCAGATACATGTGTGGATACATAGACAACACCATGTCCCTAGTAAGCCTCTAGTTGACTAGCTCGTTGATCAATAGATGGTTACGGTTTCCTGACCATGGACATTGGATGTCATTGATAACGGGATCACATCATTAGGAGAATGATGTGATGGACAAGACCCAATCCTAAGCCTAGCACAAGATCATGTAGTTCGTATGCTAAAGCTTTTCTAATGTCAAGTATCATTTCCTTAGACCATGAGATTGTGCAACTCCCGGATACCGTAGGAATACTTTGGGTGTGCCAAACGTCACAACGTAACTGGGTGGCTATAAAGGTACACTACAGGTATCTCTGAAAGTGTCTGTTGGGTTGGCACGAATCGAGACTGGGATTTGTCACTCCGTGTAAATGGAGAGGTATCTCTGGGCCCACTCGGTAGGACATCATCATAATGTGCACAATGTGACCAAGGAGTTGATCACGGGATGATGTGTTACGGAACGAGTAAAGAGACTTGCCGGTAACGAGATTGAACAAGGTATCGGGATACCGACGATCGAATCTCGGGCAAGTATCGTACCGATAGACAAAGGGAATTGTATATGGGATTGATCGAATCCTCGACATCGTGGTTCATCCAATGAGATCATCGTGGAACATGTGGGAACCAACATGGGTATCCAGATCCCGCTGTTGGTTATTGACCGGAGAACATCTCGGTCATGTCTGCATGGTTCCCGAACCCGTAGGGTCTACACACTTAAGGTTCGGTGACGCTAGGGTTATAGAGATATTAGTATGCGGTAACCCGAATGTTGTTCGGAGTCCCGGATGAGATCCCGGACATCACGAGGAGTTCCGGAATGGTCCGGAGGTAAAGAATTATATATAGGAAGTGCTATTTCGGCCATCGGGACAAGTTTCGGGGTCACCGGTATTGTACCGGGACCACCGGAAGGGTCCCGGGGATCCACCAGGTGGGGCCACATGGGCTGTAGGGGTGTGCGCCTTGGCCTATATGGGCCAAGGGCACCAGCCCCAAGAGGCCCATGCGCCAAGAGATAAGGAAAGGAAGAGTCTTAAAGGGGGAAGGCACCTCCTAGGTGCCTTGGGGAGGAGGGACTCCTCCCTAGCCGCACCCTTCCTTGGAGGAAGGGCCAAGGCTGCGCCCCCCCTCCCTTGGCCCTATATATAGTGGGGGGAAGGGAGGGCAGCCGCACCTAAGCCCTGGCGCCTCCCTCTCCCTCCCGTGACACATCTCCCTCCTCCCGCAGCGCTTGGCGAAGCCCTATTGGAATCCCGCTACTTCCACCACCACGCCGTCGTGCTGCTGGATCTCCATCAACCTCTCCTTCCCCCTTGCTGGATCAAGAAGGAGGAGACGTCGCTGCTCCGTACGTGTGTTGAACGCGGAGGTGCCGTCTGTTCGGCGCTAGGATCATCGGTGATTTGGATCACGACGAGTACGACTCCATTAACCCCGTTCCCTTGAACGCTTCCGCGCGCAATCTACAAGGGTATGTAGATCCACTCCTCCCTCGTTGCTAGATGACTCCATAGATTGATCTTGGTGACATGTAGGAAAATTTTGAATTATTGCTACGTTCCCCAACAGTGGCATCATGAGCTAGGTCTATGCGTAGATTCTATGCACGAGTAGAACACAAAGTAGTTGTGGGCGTTGATTTTGTTCAATATGCTTACCGTTACTAGTCCAATCTTGATTCGGCGGCATTGTGCGATGAAGCGGCCCGGACCAACCTTACACATACGCTTACGTGAGATCGGTTCCACCGACTGACATGCACTAGTTGCATAAGGTGGCTGGCGGGTGTCTGTCTCTCCCACTTTAGTCGGATCGGATTCGATGAAAAGGGTCCTTATGAAGGGTAAATAGCAATTGGCATATCACGTTGTGGTCTTTGCGTAGGTAAGAAACGTTCTTGCTAGAAACCCATAGCAGCCACGTAAAACATGCAAACAACAATTAGAGGACGTCTAACTTGTTTTTGCAGGGTATGCTATGTGATGTGATATGGCCAAGAAGAATGTGATGAATGATATGTGATGTATGAGATTGATCATGTTCTTGTAATAGGAATCACGACTTGCATGTCGATGAGTATGACAACCGGCAGGAGCCATAGGAGTTGTCTTTATTTATTATATGACCTGCGTGTCATTAAACAACACCATGTAATTACTTTACTTTATTGCTAACCGTTAGCTGTAGTAGTAGAAGTAATAGTTGGCGAGACAACTTCATGAAGACACGATGATGGAGATCATGATGATGGAGATCATGGTGTCATGTCGGTGACGATGATGATCATGGAGCCCCGAAGATGGAGATCAAAAGGAGCAATATGATATTGGCCATATCATGTCACTATTTGATTGCATGTGATGTTTATCATGTTTATACATCTTATTTGCTTAGAACGACGGTAGTAAATAAGATGATCCCTCATTAAAATTTCAAGAAAGTGTTCCCCCTAACTGTGCACCGTTGCGAAAGTTCATCGTTTTGAAGCACCACGTGATGATTGGGTGTGATAGATTCTTACGTTCGAATACAACGGGTGTTGACGAGCCTAGCATGTACAGACATGGCCTCGGAACACATGCAAAACACTTAGGATGACTTGACGAGCCTAGCATGTACAGACATGGCCTCGGAACACAAGAGACCGAAAGGTCAAGCATGAGTCGTATGGTAGATACGATCAACATGAAGATGTTCACCGATGTTGACTAGTCCGTCTCACGTGATGATCGGACACGGCCTAGTTGAATCGGATCATGTAATCACTTAGATGACAAGAGGGATGTCTATCTGAGTGGGAGTTCATAAGATGAACTTAATTATCCTGAACATAGTCAAAAGGTCTTCGCAAATTATGTCGTAGCTCGCGCTTCAGTTCTACTGTTTAGTTATGTTCCTAGAGAAAATTTAGTTGAAAGTTGATAGTAGCAATTATGCGGACTAGGTCCGTAAACTGAGGATTGTCCTCATTGCTTCATAGAAGGCTTATGTCCTTAATGCACCGCTCAGTGTGCTGAACCTCGAACGTTGTCTGTGGATGTTGCGAACATCTGACATACACGTTTTGATAACTACGTGATAGTTCAGTTAAACGGTTTAGGGTTGAGGCACCGAAGATGTTTTGAAACATCACGAAACATATAAGATGTTTTTGTTGGAAATATGCCCTAGAGGCAATAATAAAAGCATTATTATTATATTTCCTTGTTCATGATAATTGTCTTTATTCATGCTATAATTGTGTTATCCGGAAATCGTAATACATGTGTGAATAACAGACACCAACATGTCCCTAGTAAGCCTCTAGTTGACTAGCTCGTTGATCAACAGATAGTCATGGTTTCCTGACTATGGACATTGGATGTCATTGATAACGAGATCACATCATTAGGAGAATGATGTGATGGACAAGAGCCAATCCTAAACATAGCATAAAGATCGTATAGTTCGTTTGCTAGAGTTTTTCCAATGTCAAGTGTCTTTTCCTTAGACCATGAGATCGTGTAACTCCCGGATACCGTAGGAGTGCTTTGGGTATACCAAACGTCACAACGTAACTGGGTGACTATAAAGGTATACTACGGGTATCTCCGAAAGTGTCTGTTGGGTTGACACGGATCAAGACTGGGATTTGTCACTCCGTATGGCGGAGAGGTATCACTGGGCCCACTCAGTAATGCATCATCATAATGAGCTCAAAGTGACCAAGTGTCTGGTCACGGGATCATGCATTACGGTACGAGTAAAGTGACTTGCCGGTAACGAGATTGAACGAGGTATTGGGATACCAACGATCGAATCTCGGGCAAGTAACATACCGATTGACAAAGGGAATTCTATACAGGGTTGCTTGAATCCTCGACATCATGGTTCATCCGATGAGATCATCGTGGAGTATGTGGGAGCCAACATGGGTATCCAGATCCCGCTGTTGGTTATTGACCGGAGAGTCGTCTCGGTCATGTCTACATGTCTCCCGAACCCGTAGGGTCTACACACTTAAGGTTCGGTAATGCTAGGGTTGTAGGGATATGTATATGCAGTAACCCGAATGTTGTTCGGAGTCCCGGATGAGATCCCGGACATCACGAGGAGTTCCAGAATGGTCCGGAGGTAAAGAATTATATACAGGAAGTGCTGTTTCGGCCATCGGGACAAGTTTTGGGGTCACCGGTATTGTACTAGGACCACCGGAAGGGTCCCGGGGGTCCACCGGGTGGGGCCACCTGCCCCGGGGGGCCACATGGGCTGTAAGGGGTGCGCCTTGGCCTACATGGGCCAAGGGCACCAGCCCCAAGAGGCCCATGCGCCTAGGGTTTCAAAGGGGAAGAGTCCCACAAGGGGAAGGCACCCCCTAGGTGCCTTGGGGGGGAGGGAATCCTCCCTTGGCAGCCTCCCCCCTAGGAGATTGGATCTCCTAGGGCCGGCACCCCCCTAGGCCCCCTATATATAGTGAGGGAAGGAGGGCCTCTTGATCCACGCCTTTGGTGCCTCCCTCTCCCTCTCGAACACCTCCTCCTCCTCCATAGAGCTTAGCGAAGCCCTGCCGGAGTACTGCAGCTCCATCACCACCACGCCGTCGTGCTGCTGCTGGAGCCATCTTCCTCAACCTCTCCTTCCCCCTTGCTGGATCAAGAAGAAGGAGACGTTACGCTGACCGTACGTGTGTTGAACGCGGAGGTGTCGTCCGTTCGGCGCTAGGATCTCCGGTGATTTGGATCACGTCGTGTACGACTACCTCATCCCCGTTCTTTGAACGCTTCCGCTCGCGATCTACAAAGGTATGTAGATGCATCCGATCACTCGTTGCTAGATGAACTCATAGATGGATCTTGGTGAAACCGTAGGAAAAATTTTGTTTTCTGCAACGTTCTGCAACAGTGGCATCATGAGCTAGGTCTATGCGTAGTTCTTCTTGCGTGAGTAGAACACAATTGGTTGTGGGCGTAGATGTTGTCAACTTTCTTGCCGCTACTAGTCTTATCTTGCTTCAGCGGTATTGTGGGATGAAGCGGCCCGGACCAACCTTACACGTACGCTTACGTGAGACCGGTTCCACTGACTAACATGCACTAGTTGCATAAGGTGGCTGGCGGGTGTCTGTCTCTCCCACTTTAGTTGGAGCGGATTCGATGAAAAGGGTCCTTATGAAGGGTAAATAGAAGTTGACAAATCACGTTGTGGCTTTCACGTAGGTAAGAAAACGTTCTTGCTAGAACCCTAATTCAGCCACGTAAAACTTGCAACAACTATTAGAGGACGTCTAACTTGTTTTTGCAGCAAGTGCTTTGTGATATGATATGGCCAAAGTTGTGATGAATGATGAATGATATATATGTGATGTATGAGATGTTCATGCTATTGTAATAGGAATCACGACTTGCATGTCAATGAGTATGACAACCGGCAGGAGCCATAGGAGTTGTCTTTATTTTTTGTATGACCTGCGTGTCATTGAGAAACACCATGTAAATTACTTTACTTTATTGCTAAACGTGTTATCCATAGTAGTAGAAGTAATAGTTGGCGAGCAACTTCATGGAGACACGATGATGGAGATCATGGTGTCAAGCCGGTGACAAGATGATCATGGAGCCCCAAGATAGAGATCAAAGGAGCTATGTGATATTGGTCATATCATGTCACTATTATTATTTGATTGCATGTGATGTTTATCATGTTTTTGCATCTTGTTTACTTAGAACGACGGTAGTAAATAAGATGACCCCTCATAATAATTTCAAGAAAGTGTTCCCCCTAACTGTGCACCGTTGCGACAGTTCGTTGTTTCGAAGCACCACGTGATGATCGGGTGTGATAGATTCTAACATTCACATACAACGGGTGTAAGACAGATTTACACATGCAAACACTTAGGTTGACTTGACGAGCCTAACATGTGTATAGACATGGCCTCGGAACACAAAAGACCGAAAGGTCGAGCATGAGTCGTATAGAAGATACGATCAACATGAAGATGTTCACCGACGTTGACTAGTCCGTCTCACGTGATGATCGGACACGGCCTAGTTAACACGGATCATGTTAAACTTAGATGACTAGAAGAGGGATGTCTATCTAAGTGGGAGTTCATTGAATAATTTGATTAGATGAACTTAATTATCATTAACTTAGTCTAAAATATTTACAATATGTCTTGTAGATCAAATGGCCAACGTAGCCCTCAACTTCAACGCGTTCCTAGAGAAAACCAAGCTGAAAGACGATGGCAGCAACTATACGGACTGGGTCCGGAACCTGAGGATCATCCTCATAGCTGCCAAGAAAGATTATGTCCTACAAGCACCGCTGGGTGACGCACCTATTCTCCCTGCAGAACAAGACATTATGAACGCTTGGCAGGCACGTACTAATGACTACTCCCTCGTTCAGTGCGGCATGCTTTACAGCTTAGAGCCGGGGCTCCAAAAGCATTTTGAGAGACATGGAGCATATGAGATGTTTGAAGAGCTGAAAATGGTTTTTCAAGCTCATGCCCGGGTCGAGAGGTATGAAGTCTCCGACAAATTCTTCAGCTGTAAGATGGAGGAAAATAGTTCTGTCAGTGAGCACATACTCACTATGTCTGGGTTACATAACCGCTTGACTCAGCTGTGAGTTAATCTCCCGGATGACGCGGTCATTGACAGAATCCTTCAGTCGCTTCCACCAAGCTACAAGAGCTTTGTGATGAACTTCAATATGCAGGGGATGGAAAAGACCATTCCTGAAGTATTTGCTATGCTGAAATCAGGACATGTAGAAGTCAAGAAGGAACATCAAGTGTTGATGGTCAATAAAACCACTAAGTTCAAGAAGGGCAAGGGTAAAAAGAACTTCAAGAAGGACGGCAAGGGAGTTGCTGCGCCCAGCAAGCAAGCTGCCGGGAAGAAGCCAAAGAATGGACCCAAGCCCGAGACTGAGTGCTTTTATTGCAAGGAAAGTGGTCACTGGAAGCAGAACTGCCCCAAATACTTAGCGGACAAGAAGGCCAGCAAAACGAAAGGTATATGTGATATACATGTAATTGATGTGTACCTTACCAGTACTCGTAGTAGCTCCTGGGTATTTGATACCGGTGCAGTTGCTCACATTTGTAACTCAAAGCAGGAGCTTCGGAATAAACGGAGACCGGCGAAGGACGAGGTGACGATGCGCGTCGGGAATGGTTCCTAGGTCGATGTGATCGCTGTCGGCACGCTGCCTCTACATTTACCTACGGGATTAGTTTTGAACCTCAATAATTGTTATTTAGTGCCAAGTTTGAGCATGAACATTGTATCGGGATCTCGTTTAATTCGAGATGGCTAGTCATTTAAATCCGAGAATAATGGTTGTTCTATTTATATGAGAGATATGTTTTATGGTCATGCTCCGATGGTGAATGGTTTATTCTTAATGAATCTCGAGCGTAATGCTACACATATTCATAGTGTGAGTACCAAAAGATGTAAGGTTGATAATGATAGTCCCACATACTTGTGGCACTGCCGCCTTGGTCACATAGGTGTCAAACGCATGAAGAAGCTCCATGCAGATGGACTTTTAGAGTCTCTTGATTATGAATCATTTGACACGTGAGAACCATGCCTCATGGGTAAAATGACAAAGACTCCGTTCTCAGGAACAATTGAGCGAGCAACCAACTTATTGGAAATCATACATACTGATGTGTGCGGTCCAATGAGTGTTGAGGCTCGCGGTGGCTATCGTTATGTTCTCACCCTCACTGATGACTTGAGTAGATATGGGTATATCTACTTGATGAAACACAAGTCTGAAACCTTTGAAAAGTTCAAGGAATTTCAGAGTGAGGTTGAGAATCAACATGACAGGAAAATCAAGTTTCTATGATCAGATCGTGGAGGAGAATACTTGAGTCACGAATTTGGCACACACTTAAGAAAATGTGGAATAGTTTCACAACTCACGCCGCCTGGAACACCTCAGCGTAATGGTGTGTCCGAACGTCGTAATCGCACTCTATTAGATATGGTGCGATCTATGATGTCTCTTACCGATTTACCGCTATCATTTTGGGGCTATGCTTTAGAGACTGCCGCATTCACTTTAAATAGGGCTCCGTCAAAATCCGTTGAGACGACACCGTTTGAATTATGGTTTGGGAAGAAACCTAAGCTGTCGTTTCTAAAAGTTTGGGGATGCGATGCTTATGTCAAGAAACTTCAACCTGAAAAGCTCGAACCCAAGTCGGAAAAATGCGTCTTCATAGGATACCCTAAAGAAACTATTGGGTATACCTTCTACCTTAGATCCGAAGGCAAGATCTTTGTTGCCAAGAATGGATCCTTTCTAGAGAAGGAGTTTCTCTCGAAAGAAGTAAGTGGGAGGAAAGTAGAACTTGATGAAGTATTACCTCTTGAACCGGAAAAGGGCGCAACTCAAGAAATGTTCCTGAGGTGTCTGCACCGACTAGAGAGGAAGTTGTTGATGATGATCAAGATACTTCTGATCAAGCTCCTACTAAAAGTCGAAGGTCCACAAGGACACGTTCCGCACCAGAGTGGTACGACAACCCTGTCTTGGAAATCATGTTGTTGGACAACGGTGAACCTTCGAACTATGAAGAAGCGATGGCGGGCCCGGATTCCGACAAATGGCTAGAAGCCATGAAATCCGAGATAGGATCCATGTATGAAAATGAAGTATGGACTTTGACTGACTTGCCCGTTGAGTGGCGAGCCATAGAAAATAAATGGATCTTTAAGAAGAAGACAGACGCGGATGGTAATGTGACCATCTATAAAGCTCGGCTTGTCGCTAAGGGTTATCGACAAGTTCAAGGGGTTGACTACAATGAGACTTTCTCACCGGTAGCGAAGCTAAAGTCCGTCCGAATCATGTTAGCAATTGCCGCATTCTACGATTATGAGATATGGCAAATGGACGTCAAAACGGCATTCCTTAATGGTTTCCTTAAGGAAGAATTGTATATGATGCAGCCGGAAGGTTTTGTCGATCCTAAGAATGCTGACAAGGTGTGCAAGCTCCAACGCTCGATTTATGGGCTGGTGCAAGCATCTCGGAGTTGGAACATTCGCTTTGATGAGATGATCAAAGCGTTTGGGTTTACGCAGACTTATGGAGAAGCCTGCGTTTACAAGAAAGTGAGTGGGAGCTCTGTAGCATTTCTCATATTATATGTAGATGACATACTTTTGATGGGAAATGATATAGAACTCTTGGACAACATTAAGGCCTACTTGAATAAGAGTTTTTCAATGAAGGACCTTGGAGAAGCTGCTTATATATTAGGCATCAAGATCTATAGAGATAGATCAAGACGCCTCATAGGTCTTTCACAAAGCACATACCTTGATAAGATATTGAAGAAGTTCAATATGGATCAGTCTAAGAAGGGGTTCTTACCTGTGTTACAAGGTATGAAATTGAGCTCAGCTCAATGTCCCACCACGGCAGAAGATATAGAAGAGATGAGTGTCATCCCCTATGCCTCAGCCATAGGTTCTATTATGTATGCCATGCTGTGTACCAGACCTGATGTAAACCTTGCCGTAAGTTTGGTAGGAAGGTACCAAAGTAATCCCGGCAAGGAACACTGGACAGCGGTCAAGAATATCCTGAAGTACCTGAAAAGGACTAAGGAAATGTTTCTCGTTTATGGAGGTGACGAAGAGCTCGTCGTAAAGGGTTACGTCGACGCTAGCTTCGACACAGATCTGGATGACTCTAAGTCACAAACCGGATACGTGTATATTTTGAATGGTGGGGCAGTAAGCTGGTGCAGTTGCAAGCAGAGCGTCGTGGCGGGATCTACATGTGAAGCGGAGTACATGGCAGCCTCGGAGGCAGCACATGAAGCAATTGGGTGAAGGAGTTCATCACCGACCTAGGAGTCATACCCAATGCGTCGGGGCCAATCAAACTCTTCTGTGACAACACTGGAGCTATTGCACTTGCCAAGGAGCCCAGGTTTCACAAGAAGACAAGGCACATCAAGCGTCGCTTCAACTCCATTCGTGAAAATGTTCAAGATGGAGACATAGATATTTGTAAAGTACATACGGACCTGAATGTAGCAGATCCGTTGACTAAACCTCTCCCTAGAGCAAAACATGATCAACACCAGAATTCCATGGGTGTTCGATTCATCACAATGTAACTAGATTATTGACTCTAGTGCAAGTGGGAGACTGTTGGAAATATGCCCTAGAGGCAATAATAAAAGCATTATTATTATATTTCCTTGTTCATGATAATTGTCTTTATTCATGCTATAATTGTGTTATCCGGAAATCGTAATACATGTGTGAATAACAGACACCAACATGTCCCTAGTAAGCCTCTAGTTGACTAGCTCGTTGATCAACAGATAGTCATGGTTTCCTGGCTATGGACATTGGATGTCATTGATAACGAGATCACATCATTAGGAGAATGATGTGATGGACAAGACCCAATCCTAAACATAGCATAAAGATCGTATAGTTCGTTTGCTAGAGTTTTTCCAATGTCAAGTATCTTTTCCTTAGACCATGAGATCGTGTAACTCCCGGATACCGTAGGAGTGCTTTGGGTATACCAAACGTCACAACGTAACTGGGTGACTATAAAGGTATACTACGGGTATCTCCGAAAGTGTCTGTTGGGTTGACACGGATCAAGACTGGGATTTGTCACTCCGTATGACGGAGAGGTATCACTGGGCCCACTCGGTAATGCATCATCATAATGAGCTCAAAGTGACCAAGTGTCTGGTCACGGGATCATGCATTACGGTACGAGTAAAGTGACTTGCCGGTAACGAGATTGAACGAGGTATTGGGATACCGACGATCGGATCTCGGGCAAGTAACATACCGATTGACAAAGGGAATTGTATACGGGGTTGATTGAATCCTCGACATCATGGTTCATCCGATGAGATCATCGTGGAGCATGTGGAAGCCAACATGGGTAACCAGATCCCGCTGTTGGTTATTGACCGGAGAGTCGTCTCGGTCATGTCTACATGTCTCCCGAACCCGTAGGGTCTACACACTTAAGGTTCGGTGACGCTAGGGTTGTAGGGATATGTATATGCAGTAACCCGAATGTTGTTCGGAGTCCCGGATGAGATCCCGGACGTCACGAGGAGTTCCGGAATGGTCCGGAGGTAAAGAATTATATATAGGAAGTGCTGTTTCGGCCATCGGGACAAGTTTCGGGGTCACCGGTATTGTACCGGGACCACCGGAAGGGTCCCGGGGGTCCACCGGGTGGGGCCACCTGCCCCGGGGGGCCACATGGGCTGTAGGGGGTGCGCCTTGGCCTACATGGGCCAAGGGCACCAGCCCCAAGAGGCCCATGCGCCTAGGGTTTCAAAGGGGAAGAGTCCCACAAGGGGAAGGCACCCCCTAGGTGCCTTGGGGGGGGGGAGGGAATCCTCCCTTGGCCGCCCCCCCTAGGAGATTGGATCTCCTAGGGCCGGAACCCCCCCCCTAGGCCCCCTATATATAGTGAGGGAAGGAGGGCCTCTTGATCCACGCCTTTGGTGCCTCCCTCTCCCTCTCCAACACCTCCTCCTCCTCCATAGAGCTTGGCGAAGCCCTGCCGGAGTACTGCAGCTCCATCACCACCACGCCGTCGTGCTGCTGCTGGAGCCATCTTCCTCAACCTCTCCTTCCCCCTTGCTGGATCAAGAAGAAGGAGACGTTACGCTGACCGTACGTGTGTTGAACGCGGAGGTGCCGTCCGTTCGGCGCTAGGATCTCCGGTGATTTGGATCACGTCGTGTACGACTACCTCATCCCCGTTCTTTGAACGCTTCCGCTCGCGATCTACAAAGGTATGTAGATGCATCCGATCACTCGTTGCTAGATGAACTCATAGATGGATCTTGGTGAAACCGTAGGAAAATTTTTGGTTTCTGCAACGTTCCGCAACAGTGGCATCATGAGCTAGGTCTATGCGTAGTTCTTCTTGCGCGAGTAGAACACAATTGGTTGTGGGCGTAGATGTTGTCAACTTTCTTGCCGCTACTAGTCTTATCTTGCTTCAGCAGTATTGTGGGATGAAGCGGACCGGACCAACCTTACACGTACGCTTACGTGAGACCGGTTCCACCGACTAACATGCACTAGTTGCATAAGGTGGCTGGTGGGTGTCTGTCTCTCCCACTTTAGTTGGAGCGGATTCGATGAAAAGGGTCCTTATGAAGGGTAAATAGAAGTTGACAAATCACGTTGTGGCTTTCACGTAGGTAAGAAAACGTTCTTGCTAGAACCCTATTCAGCCACGTAAAACTTGCAACAACAATTAGAGGACGTCTAACTTGTTTTTGCAGCAAGTGCTTTGTGATATGATATGGCCAAAGTTGTGATGAATGATGAATGATATATATGTGATGTATGAGATGTTCATGCTATTGTAATAGGAATCACGACTTGCATGTCGATGAGTATGACAACCGGCAGGAGCCATAGGAGTTGTCTTTATTTTTTGTATGACCTGCGTGTCATTGAGAAACGCCATGTAAATTACTTTACTTTATTGCTAAACGCGTTAGCCATAGTAGTAGAAGTAATAGTTGGCGAGCAACTTCATGGAGACACGATGATGGAGATCATGATGGAGATCATGGTGTCAAGCCGGTGACAAGATGATCATGGAGCCCCAAGATGGAGATCAAAGGAGCTATGTGATATTGGCCATATCATGTCACTATTATTATTTGATTGCATGTGATGTTTATCATGTTTTTGCATCTTGTTTACTTAGAACGACGGTAGTAAATAAGATGATCCCTCATAATAATTTCAAGAAAGTGTTCCCCCTAACTGTGCACCGTTGCGACAGTTCGTTGTTTCGAAGCACCACGTGATGATCGGGTGTGATAGATTCTAACATTCACATACAACGGGTGTAAGACAGATTTACACATGCAAACACTTAGGTTGACTTGACGAGCCTAGCATGTACAGACATGGCCTCGGAACACAGAAGACCGAAAGGTCGAGCATGAGTCGTATAGAAGATACGATCAACATGAAGATGTTCACCGACGTTGACTAGTCCGTCTCACGTGATGATCGGACACGGCCTAGTTAACTCGGATCATGTTATACTTAGATGACTAGAAGAGGGATGTCTATCTAAGTGGGAGTTCATTGAATAATTTGATTAGATGAACTTAATTATCATGAACTTAGTCTAAAATATTTACAATATGTCTTGTAGATCAAATGGCCAACGTAGTCCTCAACTTCAACGCGTTCCTAGAGAAAACCAAGCTGAAAGACGATGGCAGCAACTATACGGACTGGGTCCGGAACCTGAGGATCATCCTCATAGCTGCCAAGAAAGATTATGTCCTACAAGCACCGCTGGGTGACGCACCTGTTCTCCCTGCAGAACAAGACGTTATGAACGCTTGGCAGGCACGTACTGATGACTACTCCCTCGTTCAGTGCGGCATGCTTTACATCTTAGAGCCGGGGCTCCAAAAGCGTTTTGAGAGACATGGAGCATATGAGATGTTCGAAGAGCTGAAAATGGTTTTTCAAGCTCATGCCCGGGTCGAGAGGTATGAAGTCTCCGACAAATTCTTCAGCTGTAAGATGGAGGAAAATAGTTCTGTCAGTGAGCACATACTCACTATGTCTGGGTTATATAACCGCTTGACTCAGCTGGGAGTTAATCTACCGGATGACGCGGTCATTGACAGAATCCTTCAGTCGCTTCCACCAAGCTACAAGAGCTTTGTGATGAACTTCAATATGCAGGGGATGGAAAAGACCATTCCTGAAGTATTTGCTATGCTGAAATCAGCAGAGGTAGAAATCAAGAAGGAACATCAAGTGTTGATGGTCAATAAAACCACTAAGTTCAAGAAGGGCAAGGGTAAAAAGAACTTCAAGAAGGACGGCAAGGGAGTTGCTGCGCCCGGCAAGCAAGCTGCCGGGAAGAAGCCAAAGAATGGACCCAAGCCCGAGACTGAGTGCTTTTATTGCAAGGAAAGTGGTCACTTGAAGCGGAACTGCCCCAAATACTTAGCGGACAAGAAGGCCGGCAAAACGAAAGGTATATGTGATATACATGTAATTGATGTGTACCTTACCAGTACTCGTAGTAGCTCCTGGGTATTTGATACCGGTGCAGTTGCTCACATTTGTAACTCAAAGCAGGAGCTGCGGAATAAGCGGAGACTGGCGAAGGACGAGGTGACGATGCGCGTCGGGAATGGTTCCAAGGTCGATGTGATCGCCGTCGGCACGCTGCCTCTACATTTACCTACGGGATTAGTTTTAAACCTCAATAATTGTTATTTAGTGCCAGTTTGAGCATGAACATTGTATCGGGATCTCGTTTAATTCGAGATGGCTACTCATTTAAATCCGAGAATAATGGTTGTTCTATTTATATGAGAGATATGTTTTATGGTCATGCTCCGATGGTGAATGGTTTATTCTTAATGAATCTCGAGCGTAATGCTACACATATTCATAGTGTGAGTACCAAAAGATGTAAGGTTGATAATGATAGTCCCACATACTTGTGGCACTGCCGCCTTGGTCACATAGGTGTCAAACGCATGAAGAAGCTCCATGCAGATGGACTTTTAGAGTCTCTTGATTATGAATCATTTGACACGTGCGAACCATGCCTCATGGGTAAAATGACCAAGACTCCGTTCTCAGGAACAATGGAGCGAGCAACCAACTTATTGGAAATCATACATACTGATGTGTGCGGTCCAATGAGTGTTGAGGCTCGCGGTGGCTATCGTTATGTTCTCACCCTCACTGATGACTTGAGTAGATATGGGTATATCTACTTAATGAAACACAAGTCTGAAACCTTTGAAAAGTTCAAGGAATTTCAGAGTGAGGTTGAGAATCAACGTGACAGGAAAATCAAGTTTCTACGATCAGATCGTGGAGGAGAATACTTGAGTCACGAATTTGGCACACACTTAAGAAAATGTGGAATAGTTTCACAACTCACGCCGCCTGGAACACCTCAGCGTAATGGTGTGTCCGAACGTCGTAATCGCACTCTATTAGATATGGTGCGATCTATGATGTCTCTTACTGATTTACCGCTATCTTTTTGGGGCTATGCTTTAGAGACTGCCGCATTCACTTTAAATAGGGCTCCGTCGAAATCCGTTGAGACGACACCGTTTGAATTATGGTTTGGGAAGAAACCTAAGCTGTCGTTTCTAAAAGTTTGGGGATGCGATGCTTATGTCAAGAAACTTCAACCTGAAAAGCTCGAACCCAAGTCGGAAAAATGCGTCTTCATAGGATACCCTAAAGAAACTATTGGGTATACCTTCTACCTCAGATCCGAAGGCAAGATCTTTGTTGCCAAGAATGGATCCTTTCTAGAGAAGGAGTTTCTCTCGAAAGAAGTAAGTGGGAGGAAAGTAGAACTTGATGAAGTATTACCTCTTGAACCGGAAAAGGGCGCAACTCAAGAAAATGTTCCTGAGGTGCCTGCACCGACTAGAGAGGAAGTTAATGATGATGATCAAGATACTTCTGATCAAGCTCCTACTGAAATTCGAAGGTCCACAAGGACACGTTCCGCACCAGAGTGGTACGGCAACCCTGTCTTGGAAATCATGTTGTTAGACAACGGTGAACCTTCGAACTATGAAGAAGCGATGGCGGGCCCGGATTCCGACAAATGGCTAGAAGCCATGAAATCCGAGATAGGATCCATGTATGAAAACGAAGTATGGACTTTGACTGACTTGCCCGTTGAGCGGCGAGCCATAGAAAATAAATGGATCTTTAAGAAGAAGACAGACGCGGATGGTAATGTGACCATCTATAAAGCTCGGCTTGTCGCTAAGGGTTATCGACAAGTTCAAGGGGTTGACTACAATGAGACTTTCTCACCGGTAGCGAAGCTAAAGTCCGTCCGAATCATGTTAGCAATTGCCGCATTCTACGATTATGAGATATGGCAAATGGACGTCAAAACGGCATTCCTTAATGGTTTCCTTAAGGAAGAATTGTATATGATGCAGCCGGAAGGTTTTGCCGATCCTAAGAATGCTGACAAGGTGTGCAAGCTCCAACGCTCAATTTATGGGCTGGTGCAAGCATCTCGGAGTTGGAACATTCGCTTTGATGAGATGATCAAAGCGTTTGGGTTTACGCAGACTTATGGAGAAGCCTGCGTTTACAAGAAAGTGAGTGGGAGCTCTGTAGCATTTCTCATATTATATGTAGATGACATACTTTTGATGGGAAATGATATAGAACTCTTGGACAACATTAAGGCCTACTTGAATAAGAGTTTTTCAATGAAGGACCTTGGAGAAGTTGCTTATATATTAGGCATCAACATCCATAGAGATAGATCAAGACGCCTCATAGGTCTTTCACAAAGCACATACCTTGAGAAGATATTGAAGAAGTTCAATATGGATCAGGCTAAGAAGGGGTTCTTACCTGTGTTACAAGGTATGAAATTGAGCTCAGCTCAATGTCCGACCACGGCAGAAGAGATAGAAGAGATGAGTGTCATCCCCTATGCCTCAGCCATAGGTTCTATTATGTATGCCATGCTGTGTACCAGACCTGATGTAAACCTTGCCGTAAGTTTGGTAGGAAGGTACCAAAGTAATCCCGGCAAGGAACACTGGACAGCGGTCAAGAATATCCTGAAGTACCTGAAAAGGACTAAGCAAATGTTTCTCGTTTATGGAGGTGACGAAGAGCTCGTCGTAAAGGGTTACGTCGACGCTAGCTTTGACACAGATCTGGATGACTCAAAGTCACAGACCGGATACGTGTATATTTTGAATGGTGGGGCAGTAAGCTGGTGCAGTTGCAAGCAGAGCGTCGTGGCGGGATCTACATTTGAAGCGGAGAAATGGCAGCCTCGGAGGCAGCACATGAAGCAATATGGGTGAAGGAGTTCATCACCGACCTAGGAGTCATACCCAATGCGTCGGGGCCAATCAAACTCTTCTGTGACAACACTGGAGCTATTGCACTTGCCAAGGAGCCCAGGTTTCACAAGAAGACAAGGCACATCAAGCGTCGCTTCAACTCCATTCGTGAAAATGTTCAAGATGGAGACATAGATATTTGTAAAGTACATACGGACCTGAATGTAGCAGATCCGTTGACTAAACCTCTCCCTAGAGAAAAACATGATCAACACCAGAATTCCATGGATGTTTGATTCATCACAATGTAACTAGATTATTGACTCTAGTGCAAGTGGGAGATTGTTGGAAATATGCCCTAGAGGCAATAATAAAAGCATTATTATTATATTTCCTTGTTCATGACAATTGTCTTTATTCATGCTATAATTGTGTTATCCGGAAATCGTAATACATGTGTGAATAACAGACACCAACATGTCCCTAGTAAGCCTCTAGTTGACTAGCTCGTTGATCAACAGATAGTCATGGTTTCCTGACTATGGACATTGGATGTCATTGATAACGAGATCACATCATTAGGAGAATGATGTGATGGACAAGACCCAATCCTAAACATAGCATAAAGAACGTATAGTTCGTTTGCTAGAGTTTTTCCAATGTCAACTGTCTTTTCCTTAGACCATGAGATCGTGTAACTCCCGGATACCGTAGGAGTGCTTTGGGTATACCAAACGTCACAACGTAACTGGGTGACTATAAAGGTATACTACGGGTATCTCCGAAAGTGTCTGTTGGGTTGACACGGATCAAGACTGGGATTTGTCACTCCGTATGGCGGAGAGGTATCACTGGGCCCACTTGGTAATGCATCATCATAATGAGCTCAAAGTGACCAAGTGTCTGGTCACGGGATCATGCATTACGGTACAAGTAAAGTGACTTGCCAGTAACGAGATTGAACAAGGTATTGGGATACCGACGATCGAATCTCGGGCAAGTAACATACCGATTGACAAAGGGAATTGTATACAGGGTTGCTTGAATCCTCGACATCGTGGTTCATCTGATGAGATCATCGTGGAGTATGTGGGAGCCAACATGGGTATCCAGATCCAGCTGTTGGTTATTGACCGGAGAGTCGTCTCGGTCATGTCTACATGTCTCCCGAACCCGTAGGGTCTACACACTTAAGGTTCGGTAACGCTAGGGTTGTAGGGATATGTATATGCAGTAACCCGAATGTTGTTCGGAGTCCCGGATGAGATCCCGGACGTCACGAGGAGTTCCGGAATGGTCCGTAGGTAAAGAATTATATATAGGAAGTGCTGTTTCGGCCACCGGGACAAGTTTCGGGGTCACCGGTATTGTACCAGGACCACCGGAAGGGTCCCGGGGGTCCACCGGGTGGGGCCACCTGCCCCGGGGGGCCACATGGGCTGTAGGGGGTGCGCCTTGGCCTACATGGGCCAAGGGCACCAGCCCCAAGAGGCCCATGCGCCTAGGGTTTCAAAGGGGAAGAGTCCCACAAGGGGAAGGCACCCCCTAGGTGCCTTGGGGGGGAGGGAATCCTCCCTTGGCCGCCGCCCCCTAGGAGATTGGATCTCCTAGGGCCGGCGCCCCCCCTAGGCCCCCTATATATAGTGAGGGAAGGAGGGCCTCTTGATCCACGCCTTTGGTGCCTCCCTCTCCCTCTCCAACACCTCCTCCTCCTCCTTCATAGAGCTTAGCGAAGCCCTGCCGGAGTACTGCAGCTCCATCACCACCATGCCGTCGTGCTGCTGCTGGAGCCAGCTTCCGCAACCTCTCCTTCCCCCTTGCTGGATCAAGAAGAAGGAGACGTTACGCTGACCGTACGTGTGTTGAACGCGGAGGTGCCGTCCGTTCGGCGCTAGGATCTCCGGTGATTTGGATCACGTCGTGTACGACTACCTCATCCCCGTTCTTTGAATGCTTCCGCTCACGATCTACAAAGGTATGTAGATGCATCTGATCACTCGTTGCTAGATGAACTCATAGATGGATCTTGGTGAAACCGTAGGAAATTTTTTGTTTTCTGCAACGTTCCCCAACATTTTTGAGGGCTGAAATTGGGATTTCAGGCTCGTGCCCACGTCAAGAGGTATAAGGCCTCCGACGATTTTCTTAGCCTGCAAACTAAGGGAGAAAAGCTCAATTGTTGAGCTTGTGCTCAGATTGTCTGAGTACAACAATCATTTGAATCGAGTGGGAGTTGATCTTCCAGATGAGATAGTGATGTTTCTCCGAAGTCATTACCACCAAGCTGCCAGAGCTTCGTGATGAACTATGATATATCAGGGACATATATGATGATCCTTGAGATATTCGCGATGTTTGACTCCGCGAAAGTAGAAATCAAAAGGGAGCATCAATCGTTGATGGTTAGTAAAACCACTAGTTTCAAGAAGGGAAAGGGCAAGAAGGGATACTTCATGAAACGGCAAATCAGTTGCTGCTCTAGTGAAGAAACCCAAGGTTGAACCCAAACCCGAGACTAAGTGCTTCTGTAATAAGAGAAACAGCCACTGGAGCAGAATTACCCTAGATACTTGGTAGATGAGAAGGCTGGCAAGTCAATAGAAGTATATTGGATATACATTGTGTTAATGTGTACTTTACTAGTACTCCTAGTAGCACCATGGTATTAGATACCGGTTCGGTTGCTAAATGTTAGTAAACTCGAAATAAAAGGCTGCGGAGTAAACGGAGACTAGCTAAAGGTGAGCTGGCGATATGTGTTGGAAGTTTTTCCCGAGCTTGATGTGATCAAGCATCGCACGCTCCCTCTACCATCGAGACTGGTGTTTGTGTTGAGCATAGACATGATTGGATTATGTCTATCACAATACGGTTATTCATTTAAGGAGAATAATGGTTACTCTGTTTATTTGAATAATACCTTCAATGGTCTTGCACCTAAAATGAATGGTTTATTCAATCTCGATCGTAGTGATACACATGTTCATGCCAAAAGATATAAGATAGTAATGGTAGTACCACCTACTTGTGGCGCTGCCACTTAAGTCATATCGGTATAAAACGCATGAAGAAGCTCCATGTTGATGGATCTTTGGGCTCACTCGTTTTTGAAAAGTTTGAGACATGCGAACCATGTCTATTGGTGTATATGCATGAAGAAACTCCATGCAAATGGACCATTTGGACTCACTTGATTTTGAATCACTTGAGACATGCAAATCATACCACAAGGGCAAGATGACTAAAAGCCCCGTTTTCAGTAAAATGGAACTAGAAAGCAACTTGTTGGAAGTAATACATTTTGATGTGTGCAGTCCAATGAGCGCTGAGGCGTATAGTGGATATCGTTATGTTCTTACTTCACAGATGATTTGAGTAGATGTTGAGTATATTTACTTGATGAATCACGAGTCTGAATTATTGAAAGGTTCAAGTAATTTCAGGGTGAAGTTGAAAGATCGTCGTGACAAGAGGATAAAATATCTATGATATGATCATAGAGATGAATATCTGAATTACGAGTTTGGCACAGAATTAAGACATTGTGGAAATTGTTTCACAACTAATACGGCCTAGAACACCATAGTGTGATGGTGTGTCCGAACATCATAACTGCACCCTATTGGATATGATGCATATCATGATGTCTCTTATCGAATTACCACGATAGTTTATGGGTTAGGCATTAGAGACAAACACATTCACTTTAAATAGGGCACCACGTAATTCCGATGATATGACACCGTATAACTATGGTTTAGAGAAACATAAGCTGTCATTTCTTAAAAGTTTGGGGCTGCGACGCTTATGTGAAAAAGTTTCAGGCTGATAAGCTCGAACCCAAAGCGGATAAATGCATCTTCATAGGACACCCAAAACAGTTGGGTATACCTCCTGTCTCAGATTCGAAAGCAATAAGGGATTGTTTCTAGAATCGGGTCCTTTCTCGAGGAAAAGTTTCTCTCGAAAGAATTGAGTGGGAGGATGGTGGAGACTTGATAAGGTTATTGAACCGTCACTTCAACTAGTGTATAGCAGGGCACAGGAAGTTGTTCCTGTGGCACCTATACTAACTGAAGTGGAAGCTTATGATAGTGATCATGAAACTTCGGATCAAGTCACTACCAAACCTCGTAGGTCGACAAGGATGCGTACTACTTCAAAGTGGTACGTAATCCTGTCTTGGAAGTCATGTTGCTAGACAACAATGCTACGAGCTATGGAGAAGCGGTGGTGGGCCTGGATTCCAAAATGGCTCGAGGCCATATAATCCGAGACAGGATCCATATTTGAAAAACAAAGTGTAGACTTTGGAAGTACTACTTGATGGTCGTAAGGCTGTTAGGCACATATGGATTTTAAAAGGAAGACGAACAATGATGGTAAGTATCACCATTAAGAAAGCTCGATTTGTCGTTAAGATGTTTTCCGACAAGTTCAAGGAGTTGACTACGATGAGACTTTCTCACTCGTAGCGATGCTAAGAGTCTATTGGAATTATATTAGCGATTACTGCATCATTTATGAAATCTTGCAGATAGGATGTCAAAACATTGTTTCCTCGACGATTTTTTTGAGGAAAGGTTGTATGTGATACAACCGGAAGGTTTTGTCAATCCTGCAAGATGCTAATAAGTATGCAAAGCTCTAGCAATCCCTCTAGGGACTGGAGTAAGCATCTTGGAGTTGGAATGTATGCTTTGATGATGATCAAAGATTTTGGGTTTATACAAAGGTTATGAGAAACTTGTATTTCCAAAGAAGTGAGTGGGAACACTATAGAATTTCTGATGAGTATATGTTGTTGACATATTGTTGATCAGAAATGACGTAGAATTTTTGGAAAGCATATAGGGTTATTTGGAAAGTGTTTTTCAATGGAAAGCCTGGATTAAGCTACTTGAACATTGAGCATCAAGATCTATAAGGATAGATCAAAACGCTTAATGGTACTTTCAAATGAGCACATACATTGACATGATCTTGAAGGTGTTCAAGATGGATCAGTCAAAGAAGGAGTTCTTGCCTGAGTTGTAAGGTATGAAGTTAAGACTTAAAGCTCGACCACGGCAGAATAGAGAGAAAGGACGAAGGTCGTTCCCTATGCTTAAGACATAGGCCCTACAGTATGCTATGCTATGTACCGCACCTGAAATGTGCCTTGCCATGAGTCAGTCAAGGGGTACAAGAGTGATCCAAGAATGGATCACAAGACAACGGTCAAAGTTATCCTTAGTAACTAGTGGACTAAGAAATTTTCTCGATTATGGAGGTGGCAAAAGAGTTCATCGTAAAGGGTTACGCCAATGCAAACTTTGACACTAATCCAGATTATTCTGAGTAGTAAACTGGATTCGTATAGTAGAACAGTTATTTGGAATAGCTCCAAATAGAACGTGGTAGCTGCATCTAGGAGATGACATAGAGATTTGTAAAGCACACACGGATCTGAAAGATTCAGACCCGTTGACTATAACATCTCTCACAAGCATAACATGATCAAACCCAGAACTCATCGAGTGTTAATCACATGGTAATGTGAACTATATTATTGACTCTAGTAAACTCTTTGGGTGTTAGTCACATGGGGATGTGACCTTGAGTGTTAATCACATATCGATGTGAACTGGATTATTGACTCTAGTGCAAGTGGGAGACTGTTGGAAATATGCCCTAGAGGCAATAATAAATTGGTTATTATTATATTTCCTTGTTCATGATAATCGTTTATTATCCATGCTAGAATTGTATTGATAGGAAACTCAAATACATGTGTGGATAAATAGACAACACCATGTCCCTAGTAAGCCTCTAGTTGACTAGCTCGTTGATCAATAGATGGTTATGGTTTCCTGACCATGGACATTGGATGTCATTGATAACGGGATCACATCATTAGGAGAATGATGTGATGGACAAGACCCAATCCTAAGCCTAGCACAAGATCATGTAGTTCGTATGCTAAAGCTTTTCTAATGTCAAGTATCATTTCCTTAGACCATGAGATTGTGCAACTCCCGGATACCGTAGGAATACTTTGGGTGTGCCAAACGTCACAACGTAACTGGGTGGCTATAAAGGTACACTACAGGTATCTCCGAAAGTGTCTGTTGGGTTGGCACGAATCGAGACTGGGATTTGTCACTCCGTGTAAACAGAGAGGTATCTCTGGGCCCACTCGGTAGGACATCATCATAATGTGCACAATGTGACCAAGGAGTTGATCACGGGATGATGTGTTACGGAACGAGTAAAGAGACTTGCCGGTAACGAGATTGAACAAGGTATCGGGATACCGACGATCGAATCTCGGGAAAGTATCGTACCGATAGACAAAGGGAATTGTATACGGGATTGATCGAATCCTCGACATCGTGGTTCATCCGATGAGATCATCGTGGAACATGTGGGAACCAACATGGGTATCCAGATCCCGTTGTTGGTTATTGACCGAAGAACATCTCGGTCATGTCTGCATGGTTCCCGAACCCGTAGGGTCTACACACTTAAGGTTCGGTGACGCTAGGGTTATAGAGATATTAGTATGCGGTAACCCGAATGTTGTTCGGAGTCCCGGATGAGATCCCGGACGTCACGAGGAGTTCCGGAATGGTCCGGAGGTAAAGAATTATATATAGGAAGTGCTATTTCGGCCATCGGGACAAGTTTCGGGGTCACCGGTATTGTACCGGGACCACCGGAAGGGTCCCGGGGGTCCACTGGGTGGGGCCACCTGCCCCGGGGGGAACATGGGCTGTAGGGGTGTGCGCCTTGGCCTATATGGGCCAAGGGCACCAGCCCCAAGAGGCCCATGCGCCAAGAGATAAGGAAAGGAAGAGTCCTAAAGGGGGAAGGCACCTCCTAGGTGCCTTGGGGAGGAGGGACTCCTCCCTAGCCGCACCCTTCCTTGGAGGAAGGGCCAAGGCTGCGCCCCCCTCTCCCTTGGCCCTATATATAGTGGGGGGAAGGGAGGGCAGCCGCACCTAAGCCCTGGCGCCTCCCTCTCCCTCCCGTGACACATCTTCCTCCTCCCGCAGCGCTTGGCGAAGCCCTGTTGGAATCTCTCTACTTCCACCACCACGCCGTCGTGCTGCTGGATCTCCATCAACCTCTCCTTCCCCCTTGTTGGATCAAGAAGGAGGAGACGTCGCTGCTCCGTACGTGTGTTGAACGCGGAGGTGCCGTCTGTTCGGCGCTAGGATCATCGGTGATTTGGATCACGACGAGTACGACTCCATCAACCCCATTCCCTTGAACGCTTCCGCGCGCGATCTACAAGGGTATGTAGATCCACTCCTCCCTCGTTGCTAGATGACACCATAGATTGATCTTGGTGACACGTAGGAAAATTTTGAATTATTGCTACGTTCCCCAACATATACTCTTATTCCTCACCCCAGTCCATCTGTGCGCTCCGCCAGAAGCGTCGTAAGAAGCCATGCATGCCTGTAAAAAAAGTATGCATGCAACGTAAGATTACCAGTCACTCTGCGTGTCCCAGCCCACTGCCGACGATTGTTTTTTTCCTGTAAAAAAAGTTTGCATGCAACGTAAGATTACCAGGCCCTCTGCGTCTCCAAGGCCACTGTCCACGATGCTTTTTTGGGAACCACCGGTGTAAGGAAAGTACATGCAAACGTAACAAGGTTGCCCCTAAAAAAGCGTAAACAGATTATGTTCCACTAAATGAGCTACGATAATCAAGTTTACATTCCACTAATTCAGCTCCAAATAGTCACTCACGCAGAAACTGGCTACCGATGAAAGAAAAATTTAAGTCAAGAAAGTTTTAATACATTTGACTTGTTAACCCTTTTGTATACCACTGGCTTAAGAAATTTGGAAGTTGACTTGTTAACCCTTTTGTATCTCACGCAGAAACTGGCTACCGATGAAAGAAATTTTTAAGCCGAGATGAAGTAGAAACACATTTGACTTAATCACCCTTTTGTATACCACCATTGGATTAAGAAATTTGGTTCTGACATGAAATAGGAATGCCAATGTGAAACAAGAATATCTTACTTCAGCGCTGCTGCTTGCCATTGACTTGAACAAAACTAGAACATGATGTTTAGTCAAAATGCTGATGTATACAATAATAATATCAACACACGGTCTAACAATTTGAATGTAAAATAATCCAACTCAAAAAAATGAACTGAATGTGAAATACATTATGCCAGATAAGAATTCTAGGTGCCAAATACATTATGTCACAGAAGAATTCTAGGCGCCATCATAAAATAGGAATCCTGACATAAAAGGCACGTCCCGGTGATTCCAAAGCTAGGGACTCGAGGGCATCTAAAATAGATGCTGCCATGCACACTTCTCATAAGATGGAGTCGATCTGTAGTACCAGCGTGTCCTCATTTGCCAAAAAGCTGGAGTCAATCTGTGCAAGAAACTACACAAGGCAGACTGAACTATTTCAGTTGCACAATGCTTCGGTGATAGACATGTTGATTCCTTTCAAAATGCCATAATCTAGGCTTAATTACTTGAGATAAAACTTCAGAAGTTATGCATTTCTTGTCCCAATGGTGAATAGTTGATATCTGAAACGGTAGCAATATTCTGTAAGAAGCATCCAAATAGGATATGCAAAAATATGGATAAGGAGAAAAGCAAAGCTTTAGTTAGAAGTTCTTATGTGGCATCACTTTGTTCTGCATCTGCCCATGGAAACTTCTTCGGTTTCCTTGTCACTTGCACATCAACAAGTCATTGATGATGATTGTCTGCAGAATAATTCGTTAGGATAGACCCACTCACCACATCTCATAAAACAATACCAGAAAATTAGGAACACATTATCCATGTACTGTAGAGAGAGGAAGAATTATTACAGCTTCCGCAACGGCAAGACTACAAAAAACCACAGTATGAAGAAATATTCGTCCTTTTTTTATTCCAACCAAAATGATCTAGTCAATTCTTTTGATAATAATTTCAATTCAGAAAAGAATGACCATGCCGCCCACTGAATCAGGCCATGTTCTGCCCAAATAGACACATAATTGTCTATTTTGGAACTATTGAGTCACTTGTAGCTTCTGGCCTAGTGTCGAGATGACAAAATGAAAATGATCAATGGCATACTGGATACGCAATTTATGAACAAGCATGAATAAAATCATGCAGACGAATCAATTTTAAGCAGAACCAAGTAAATGCATGTCTATGGCAGTCGTAAAAAGTCGGGCACTAAAATAATTATACTTAAATGGACAACACTGCAAGATAGGAAAATCAGTTGAAGATGAATAAAATCAATGCCTTACTGCCGAAAGAGCATGTAGATTGGTTTTTAGAGACGCCGCCACCTGTTCCCAAATCAACTGTCAGCTCTATATTCCTCTCCTTGCGTCATCCATATCGTTCCGCTCAACTCAATAGTGTCGGAACTCGTGGTGGCAGAAGGTGCACGGTGCACGGGCAGGCGCGTGGCCGCAACGCACGCGATCGCCTACTCCTCCCACAATGTCTCACTATTCTATGCTGCTTCTGTTGCTGATGCCCATGGGATGTTGCAATCCTCTAATATAACATGTATCTGCCTTGGGAAGTTGTGATTGACATTGCAAAGCAGCAAGTTTCAGAAGAAAACGAGAAGGAAAGGTTCATGTAGCCACGAGGCCTTCTAGTGTCAATGAGATTGAATTGTTAGTCATTTAGCCATGTATACTACACAAAACTCTTAGCTTTAGAATATGATAAAGGAGTAACTGAGTGCAACTGATCATCACAACAGGAACCTAAAATTACATTTGGCAAAATAAAAGGCATCATGGCTCAATAAAAAGTTGACTGGTGTCAAACATACATAAAGAGAGATTCTAAAACACCAAGACTTACATCAGTTATATTTGGAAAAAAATGACTTACATCAGTTATGACAGAGTTAATATGAGCACCAGGAAAAACATCACAGGATCAGAATTTAAATCCACAGAGAAACCGAAAGTGAGAGCTATCTATGTAACGGCATTGCAGTCAAATAAAAAAATTAGGAGCAAAAACCTCACGTATTCCCATGATGTTCTTGGTGTTTTTCAATGAGAACTGGGCCTGGAAAAACATTTGAAATTATAAATTAGTTAAGAAAAAATTATGTTGTGGCTAAGCATGTAAAAGGGTGAATTATGTTGTGCAAAGTTCAGTACTTTGAGAACTCCCCTCCTTTCCTACGTTGTGAATCTCCGAACTCTGTTACATGAAAGAAGACAAACGTACATAAACAGGTGGAGTATTTGCTCATTCTTTGCCCTGGTTCTAATTTCCAAATAGGCGTACATTAGTGGAAGCATACATCCATGTGCTAGCCATACTAAATTCTCACGGAATTAACAAGTTCCACAAATTAATGTCAAGATATGTTCCCTGAAAAAGTTGATACGCTCACACGTAGCTAAATCACCCCTTTCTAATCGCTCGCAGCTCCAGATCCGGAGGAAAAAAAAATGAAGGCGGGAGAAGAGGCTAAAGACTAGAGCATTAACCTTGTTCGGGGAGGAGTTGGAGGTTGGGCCGCCAGCGAGTGGTCCTTGAGGACAACGGCGCCGTGCGGGTGGTCAGGCAGGACGGATACAGACACGTAGTAGTATAGGCCAGAGGCACTAACGCTGAGGAGTCGGAAGCGACTCTGTTCGCATCCATGTCGCCGTCGTCGGAAGCCAAGTCGCCGCTAAAGAAGGGGCCATGGCTGAGCTTGCCTCACAGATCTGAGCGGTGGTGGGGCTCCAAGCACAAAACAAAGGCTACCTGGAGCGTCGCACGCCGCCGAGGCCACCCGCGGTGGTTCCCTACACCGAGGCCACAGCGTAGGCCGTCGAAACCCATGGCTGCTGGCCTGCTGCCCGCTCGCCGCCGGAAACTCCAGTCGTTCGCCTCCGAAAGTCCGAAACCGCTTGCCCCACGACCTAGCCGAAGGAGGTGCGCAATGGATAGAGCTCTTTTTTTTTCTTCGACGGAAGTGGATAGAGTAAATGCCAAAACGAGAACAAAAAGAACCGTCACGAGTAACACCGTAAGAAAAACAAATAAAAATACAGTACAACGGCTGAATGAAGCAGCCGTGGTGAGGTTTGTGCGCTGAGCCGCACCGAGCTCTGGTTCGGTCGTTTGACTAGGGTGAAGAATAATAATTCTTCACCCTGGGTTGTTAATAGACTTTCTCTCTCTCTATATATATATTATGATATATAGCATATACTTTCTTCATTTCGAATTACTTGTCGCATGTATGGATGTATCCAGATGTATTTTAGTTTTAGATACATCCATTTCTGCGACGAGTAATTTGAAACGAAGGAAATATTTATTTTTTTAAATCGATGACCTAAAACTACACGAATGACTTATTCACGTAGATGGAGATATCAGGAAGAGAGGCTAGGGAAGCGGGCGGGGCGGGGGGGGGGGGGGGGGGACAGTGGATTTTTGCACTTCTGTTTGTCGTGTGTTTTGGGGGCTAACGGGTTTGCTAGTCAGCCCGCTAAGTTTAGGCTGGCGCACAACCCAGAAGATATAGGATAGGCGCACGGGGGAAGGAAGCAACATTCGACCTGAAACCATTCTGAAAACAGATGCTTTTTTGGGTGAGTCAGGCCTGAGTAATCAGCAGGACACGTGTCAAACCATGACTGGAAGAAAAAACAGCCTAAAGCAAATAGAAAAACAGATGGCTGATGATTATACACTCCTAGATTTATCCCATGTAATACTCCACCGAATTTTACAATTTCCTGTATTTTTTGGCCTTTTTCTCCTTGTTTTCCGAGGTATTTCGCGGAAAATAGGAAATTCCGTGCCTGACGGGTCAGCGTGCCTGGGTGTGCCGCGTGCCGGCCCATCCGTGCCGTGCCTGGGCTGCTGCCTGCAGCACGCGGGCCGGCGCGGTACGGCCCGGCTATTAATCATGCCATTGTGGGCCGGGCCGTGCCGGGCACGATTGCGGTGGGCCAGGCCGGCCCGTTCGGCCAGCTTTGTACTGAACATGTATGCGCGATAGCTTAGCTAGGGTTTCCGGACACTCAAAAAAAAAACCCAAAAGAGCTCGGGTTTCCTCCCACCAGCTTGTCGCGCCGTCTCCCGTCCTTGTTCTTGTTGCTTCAACCCCCCACCTACCCGTCCCCAACCTAAGAAGAAGAAATCCAAATCTTGGCCTCTAGGGTTTCCATTCCATGGCGGCCGCCTGCGTCCTCGTCGATTCCGCGGCCTACATCGACGACACCAACGACAGCACCAACGGCAGCACGGCCCAAGAGTTTACCAGTACAGGCAATCGGATCGTGGTTTCCTTGTGGCCTGCGTCCCCGCCGATCCCATCCCGTCTCACCGTGCACGGCAAGGAGATGCATCCCGGCCATGACTTCTTCCAGGAACCCAAGATCCTTTGCGCGGCGGACTGCTTCTTTGTCCTCCGCATCGCCATCGGCCGCAGCCCCCCACCCAGATACATCACACAGAAGATGAGTGACTACTTCATCTACCAGCCGGCTAGATCCACAGGTCCGTCGCTCACGCTCCTCCCTCATCCTCACCCTCACTTGTTCGAAGACGATGAGGTTGGCGTCCTCCGCCGCGGCGACCACTTCACCATCGCCGTGCTGTCTCAAGCCTCGTATTTCAATTTCGTGCTCTACCTGTTCAAGTCCGAGGACTGGTATTGGACCTACAAGGAGGTGCTAGTGGACCCGCCGCAGATACCCTTCCCGATGCCGCTCCCTCCTGACCATGGCCGCGGCCACTTTCAGCATGTTACCAACTCGGTCATCACCATCGGAAGCAGGGGGGCCATTGGCTGGGTTGATCTCTGGCAAGGAATACTGTTCTATGATGTGCTCGGTGACAATGAGGACAAAATCCACCTTGTGACGCTGCCGGTAAGGCCAGGAAGCCACGGCGGCAAGGCGCTTGATTGCTGTCCAAAGCCTTACCGAAGCGTTTCTGTCGTGGGGGATTGCCTCAAGTTTGTTGAGTTGGAACCCTCCGGCCATCGTCTTCCTGGTAAAGACCCTGAAACCAGGGGCCCCAAGCTCAAAATTGATGACTGGACACTCACCACATATACCAACTGCAAAATCACCGGCGATCCCGAGGATTGGAAACCCGACTTCACTGTCAATGCATCTGCCATCCGAATTGACGCGACAATGCGGTCCGTATTGCTTCGCTGTGGAATGCTGCTGCGTAAGACTCACAACAGTAGTGAGGCTGCAGAGAGAAACTTGCAAAATCTCTGGACATGTCAGCCTGTTGTCGGCCTGAATGATGAAGGTACTATTGTTTACCTCATCACCAGGGTCAAATTTCAGCACCCTAAGGCATGGCTTCTTGCTGTTGACATGGCCAACAACCAAGTACGAGGAATGGCTATGATTGAAACTGAAAGGAGCACCGCCTTGTCGCTCAATTATTTTCCTTGTAGGATCTCATCTCCAGCTAGCTGAATGCATGGGACGACTATGCCAGGTAATTATATATATTATAGCGTCAAATTAATGCCATGTCCTGTGATTACTTGTGCAAGCTGCAACCGCTAAGATAAACAATTTCTTGCCAAATCTGCAAGACTTGCAATTGTTAACCACTGAGGCCAATGTGACATGTTTCTTTTCAAGTGGCAATGAATTTCCTTAGAATGTTAGGTAACCGAGGAAAATTAACATTGTAGTGATATACTGATGTAAAATCAACTATAAAGTTAACCGTGGTATTAACTTCACTAGGCATTTATCCACTTTCTATAAATTGACGCACTGCCCTACAAATGTTATCTTTGAGGAGATGCCAATGTCTATATACTACCAGAGCTACTACTGGCAGGGTCACACATTGCATATAGGGACGACGTCAAAGATCTCATGCGACCCCCTCGTCCGCCCCCGTGGGTGGCCACGGGAAAACCCTAGCCGCCACCTGCTAGAGGCCTATCCACCGCCTCCCCTACTCTCCGCCGTCGGAAGGTTCGCTCGGTGGCTGGCGTCGGTGGCGGCGGGGCCATCTTCCCTCCTCCCCTGGTGTTCTACAGTGCGGGATGCGGCATGCTGGTGAGGAGCAAGGCGCTCATGCGGGGCGGCTCGACAACAACGCGGCTGGCCGTGCTGCAGGCGTGGTGGTGCAGCAGCGGCTGCGCGGACCTTCTAGTGGGACGTGCTGGCGCATTGGGGTGGCGCGGTGGCTAGCCGTGGCGGCGGCTCCATCAGATCCAAGCATATGGCAACAAGGGTTGCCGCGATGCGGGATCGCTGGATGGGGTCGCTGACATCGGCCAGATCTGGTCGTGGCTGGTGGCTGGACGCATTCGTCATGTCCGGTGACTAACCCATGGTCATCGGGTTGTGGACGGCGCGGTGGCGGGTGCGACCCGCCGACAACTGTGCGGATCTCGATGGGTTCTTCTGATCACGCCGGGATTCAACCCTCGTCTTGGTCCTTAACACCACGGGAAACTCCGACGGAAACCCTAGGTCTCATTGGGATCGAGCCGCCTGTCATTGAAAATCACGTGGACTTCGGTCATGGCAGACGATGGCGGCATCTTCGATGTCGTTTCCTTGCTGAGGCATCGTCGTTGCAGTTTGCGTCATCACGCTTGGGATGCTCTAGGGGAAACCCTAGATCCGGGTCTCCCAGATCGAAAGATGACGACGCCTTTGGTGTCGTTTACCCTCCTGGGGGCATCGTTTTGGAGCAAGTGCTGGTTGGAGGGGACTAGAGGAGGAATGGTATTCCATCTACCACAAAGCCAACGGCGGATCCCGGCGGCAATGGCGCTGCGGAGTGTCGGGGAAAACATACAGGGGCATATGTTCTACCCTGACTCGTGCACGGACAACGCCAAGCCTTGCCAAGATACAAGGGACCAAGAGGCTCTAAGGACCAACACACAGGTCAGAAGGCCCAAGGCCAAGCAGAAGAAGCAAGATGTCATCAAGAGAAAGGCCTCCCTTGCTAGGCAGGCAAGCCCGACAAGGGGCGAGCCCCCCCGAAGCAGACAACCAAAACGCCCCGGCAGGCCCTACCGGGGCTCACAGAGGCAAAACCACCTGACCAACTGCTCAACCACGACCCACGTCGTCAATCAGTGTGGTGTCAAGCCGCGAAGTGATTAAGTGGCAGCCATTCGCCACATGGCAGCCATTTTCTACAGGAGAAACCCATAAGTGACACCCGTCCTGCAACGTGTCAAGCAAGCAGGCGTGAAGCTGGCAAAATAGCCCGGCAAGCCTTGTCGGGTGACCAACAATGTGACATTAAGTGATGCATTTAATGCACCCTGCCAGCCTGCAGAGTTTGGTATGATAGCATTGTTTGTTGTCTAATTAGTGCGTAATGACTACTTTGCCACTGTTGTAACCCCTTGATCTATAAAAGGAGGCCCATGGCATCCGAAGAAGGGGTTAGAAGGTTGGATAACTCATACCCCCGTACGCGCGTAGCTACTACTGCTCTGAGGCAACCCCTATCGGGCAAGTGTACTACGCTCCGCCACCACCTTTCCACCATCAATCCACAAAAGCAGGAGTAGGGTTTTACGCCTCGCGGCGGCCCAAACCTAGGTAAAACTGCCTGTGTGATCGCTGTCGTCCTGTCCCATGCTCATCTGCTCTGTGTGCAACGCGATGCCCCCCGCCGAACCAGCAAGGGGCCCTCTGGTCCCATAGGTGTCCGTGGTTCTCCCCGACATCTTTGGTGCGCCAGGTAGGGGGCTCGCTTGTGCGAACCTGAAAGGCATGTGCAGTGCGCTTCACCCATGGTCGCTCGCTTGAAGCCTCTAGCGTTCACGGCGCCCATGGAGGCACGGAAACATAGCGGGGCCATTCCCGCACCATTTCGTTGGTCCCCGCGCCTCACCGTGGTCACGGTTATGGCGAGGATCACCGCGGGTGGTGATAGACCCGTCTTGGCGGCTCAGGTGGCGATTCGCCATTTGGGCACCGTTCAGGGAAAAGGCACAAGATGTGCGGCCGAGAGTTCCCTCTTCTCCGCCCCTTCCCTTCATCAGTAGTCGAACTGCTTTAGCCCCGGCATCGCTGATGTCGACGATTACTGCGTGACGCTTTGTCCAACATTTCCCCTATTTAGGGCAACCCCGAGCAAAAAGCGCCATTATGAGTCCATCGATTGACGCCCCGGCAAGCGAACTTCGGCAAGGCTGCCTGCATCGACACAGCCCATGCAACGGCAGCCGCTGGACTGACTCTAAAAAGAAAGAAGGAAAAGGGAGGGGGACCAAAGGAGCCCGACACTATACCCCGACACCCGCCCGCCGCGAGAAATGCTTGTCGGTCCCTGCTGGGAACGAAGAAACCATCTGATTGTCTTCCGCTCCTCCAGATGCCGCGGGCGCGCGCGACCCGCGCCACTCGGCAGAAGAGGAGGAAGCTAAAAACGAAAGCTAAATTTACGTTATCACATCTTGTTGATACACTTCAGATTTTTGCCGTCGTTTATCCCTTAACTCTAGTGAGCGTTCGTATTGTGAAGACCCTCGTGTGATGGAACCTTGGCTAGTTTCTTTGATCGCACCATTGTCCTGTCCAGAGCCACGCTCGCAGGTCGAGAGGCTGCATCGAGAACTACCTGGGAAAAACCTGTCGGGACGCATCCACGCCAAGATGACTGATAAGGGCTGGGCCCTTGCGACAATCGTGGCAATATGGTACCGGCAGGCACCCAGAGCATACATAGGGATCGATCATACGAATGCAAACATACAAGGCTCAAAGGGATAAACAAGCGTTTAAAATCCAGCTAGGAATATCAGTTTCGCGCAAACGCTAGAGATAGAGTGACGAAACGCAAAACATATGCCATGTTTTATTACAGGGGCAACGCAGAAGCAACAGTGGCCTGATACTCGGCCTGATGGCCAGAGGGAGTTCAGACGTGGAGAACCCTGTAGGCCCGTGGCACAACTTTCTCCTTGGCGGCCGCAATGTTGGCACCCGCTGGCGGCTTCTTGAATCCGTCGTCAAGATCGAGGTCTGGATGACGGCAGGCGATGTTGCTCAAGATCATGAAGAGGGCATCGCGGGCGAGCTTCTGGGACTCGGTCGCAAAGCGCTCGACCCTCCCCTCTTCATGCGCTTTCAGCTTCTCGATTAGCTCGTTGAAGAAGAGTCCTAGCTTGACGCTTGGGACCTCTTGCCTGGTAACCAAGAAGACAAGGCCGTCCATGCCCATGCCGCGGCCTGAGCCCCAAGACGCTCAGCCATGTCGATCAGGCTCTTGATCCAGAGGTTTCTTAGGTCGACCTGATTCTTTAGTTTGTCCTCTGCATCCTGCCGGAGACGCTTGGCGGTGTCCAAATCCTTGGACAACAACTGCTCGAGAGACTCAAGGGATTCCACCGAACGCTCCAATGTGCCGATCCTCGCCTTCATGTCCGAGATGTTGCCATTGGCAGTTTTAAGGCTCTGAGTCTTGGAAGAAAGCTGCGATTGCACATCGGCCAAGAGAACCTCAGCCTACCGTGCTTCCTCTTTGAGTGCCTCCACCTCCTTGGCGCCTTTGGTGAGATCCTCATTCAGCCTAGCCACCTGCTGGTCGAGGTCCGCCTTGACGGTAGATGCAACAGCCAGATCGCCAGTGAGCTTCTTCAACTGGGCAGCATAATCAGCGGCAAGGGCATCTAGGGTGGCTCCATGCTTGTCCACTAGTTCCTTGGTGCGCTGCTGCACAAGGGCCTCCAGATCTTCGTCCTTGGCGTGGAGGGTGGCTGCGAGTCTTTCCTCCCAGAGGGAAATCTCTCGCTCCCTAGCATCCAGAGAGGCCTTGTGGTCCGCTAGGCGCACCTCCCGAGCCATGACATCCTCCCTCGTCATCAGGAGCGTCTCTTGCTGCCTCAGGAGCACCTTGAATTGCTTGTCGTGCCATTCACGCAGCTCCAAACACTTGTCCTTCAGCTTCTGGTCCACCTTCCCGGCGGACTCACGCCGTTCCTTGAGCTCCTTCCACTTCTGACTGTGCCGGGCCTGCATTTCCTTCACGCCCACTACCATGGACTCCATGAAGGACAAATCCATTGTGATAGCAGCTGAGTCATCGGCCTCCTCGGCTCCCAGGTAAAGCGGTGCTAGGAGACGCCGAAGCTCTTGATCAAGCTCCATGTCCGTCGTTGAAGACAGGCTGGGGGCTCCAATGTCAGGCAACGACAGCGCCATGGCCAGCGTGTTTAAGGAAGACGGCGGGGCCTCAGCGACAATCCCGAAGGAGGGGAGTGGGCCCATGGTCTGGAGTGGGATTTTTACGTCGACAACCACCTCCTTTACCGGGATGTCCTCCGAAGAACGCTCCATCACCTCCAAGGAGCCCTGTGCCTCCATGGCGGCAAAATCCTGCCCCTCAGTAGCAGCAATCTCCACAGCCTCATCCGCTGCAGCCCTTCCTATATCAGCCACCACCTCCAGCAGCTCTGGTTCCTCGGCTTGGGGGGCTGCACATGAAAGGGCCAGTGAATAATGAAGAAATGGAAGTCTCAAGCAAATAAGGAAGTCAGGAGAAGCAATCAGAGCAAGGAAGAAAAGAAGGAATAAGTAAATAACCTGGAGAAGTTTGCCAGGCTGGAACCTCTATTTCCCCGGCAACAGCTGTTGTCGGGCCACAAACTTCGGCCTCTGCCGCGGTGGTCCCGGCAGCCTCATCCGTGAAAGGTTCCGTGGGGATCCATTCAGCTTGGGCGGCGGGGGAGGCGTGCCCTCCATGCAGGGGCTCGTCCTGCGATGTCACACTTCCCCCTCCACCTGGGGGAACAAGAAGGCAGTCCCCATCACTTCCGGCGGGTGGGACCAAGTCCCCGCTTCTGGACCGAGGGCTGGGCAGGGGGCTTAGCGTGGGGTCCTCTGCATCCTCCCCTGCCAAGGACGAGCTCTCCATGCCCTTCAGCGACCCGAGGCGTCGGAGCCTCTTCCGGGAACGGTGGATGAGGTTCTTTGTTTCCTCCTCCACTTCCCTGTCGGCGACAACAAGAGTAAGAGGCCAGTCAACAAAAATAATTAGACATGCACAAGATATCCTCGAAAGGGAAAAACCCTCCTTACTCTTTTGCAATGAGCATGGAGCTCAAGTTGAACTCCCTGGGAGGTGGAGACCCCCGTCTTCTCTTTAGGGGCGGAGGGGCAGAACTCCCTGGCAGCTTCGGTGCTTGCCGCGGTGCCAGGAGCTCTGGGGAGGACGAGCTCTGCGAGGAGCTTGAGCCGAAGTGGGGGCTGGACTCCACCTCCATGTCTGCCGGTTGCTTGACAGAGGAGGCCTTGGTCTGAGCCAGATGAGGGAACTGGCAGCATGCCACCTCACCCTTGGTAGCCTTGTTAGTGGTCTTCTTCAACTTCTTGGCGGCTAGCGTTGGGTTGGAGGTCGTCGCCCCTCGGGCAGCGGCGCTCCTGCGGGAGCGTTGGTCTGGGTCTGGCTCGGGGGCTTGCGGCCCTGTCGCGAGCCACTCCTCATGGGGCCCTGCCACCTCGCCGACCTCCTCCTCCTCCTCCTCATGGAGCTTCGTTGCTGCCATGGCTAGGGCCTCTAGCCCGGCAAAGTTATCCCCGACGAGCTCTTCCCTGACAACTCCTTCCGCGGCTTGCGCCTCACTGCCGCCCTGGGAAGAACTCCCGTCCACAACCTTCCCCTTGCCCTTCCCGGCCTTTGCAGTCTTCTCCATCTCCGCAATGCGGGCGGCCTTGTCCTCCTCGACCCTCTTCAAGATATACGCCACCTTCACAGAGGAGGTGCATTTATACGTCCTAGTTTCATCCCTGGTGGCCCTCTCCACCAAGGTGTTCGACCACTCAAGCTCTTCATCCAGGGTGGGTAGCTGCCAAGTGCTCACTACCCCTTCAGCGTTGTAGTCTGGCATCCATTTCAGTATATGATCTCAGGTGGAGTTGATGTTCAGAGGGATGTGCTACCTCTTGAGCACTGCGTTGGTTTTCACCGAAGAGGAAGGGATGATGCAGCAAAGTAGCGTAAGTATTTCCCTCAGTTTTTCAGAACCAAGGTATCAATCCAGTAGGAGGCTATGCGCGAGTCCCTCGTACCTGCACAAAACAAATAAATCCTCGCAACCAATGCAAATAGGGGTTGTCAATCCCTATAAGGCCACTTACGAGAGTGAGATCTGATAGATATGATAAGATAATATTTTTGGTATTTTTATGATAAAGATGCAAAGTAAAATAAAGGCAAAGTAAATAGCAAAGGAAATAACTAAGTAGTAGGAGATTAATATGATGAAGATAGACCCGGGGGCCATAGGTTTCACTAGTGGCTTCTCTCGAGAGCATAAGTATTCTACGGTGGGTGAACAAATTACTGTTGAGCAATTGACAGAATTGAGCATAGTTATGAGATTATCTAGGTATGATCATGTATATAGGCATCACGTCCGAGACAAGTAGACCGACTCCTGCCTGCATCTACTACTATTACTCCACTCATCGACCGCTATGTAGCATGCATCTAGAGTATTAAGTTAAATACAGAGTAAGGCCTTAAGCAAGATGACATGATGTAGAGGGATAGACTCATGCAATATGAAGAAAACCCCATCTTGTTATCCTCGATGGCAACAATACAATACGTGCCTTGATGCCCCTACTGTCACTGGGAAAGGACACCACAAGATTGAACCAAAAGCTAAGCACTTCTCCCATTGCAAGAAAGATCAATCTAGTAGGCCAAACCAAACTGATAATTTGAAGAGACTTGCAAAGATAACCAATCATACATAAAAGAATTCAGTGAAGATTCAAATATTATTCATAGATAGACTTGATCATAAACCCACAATTCATCGGCCTCAACAAACACACCGCAAAAAGAAGATTACATCGAATAGATCTCCACAAGAGAGGGGGAGAACATTGTATTGAGACCCAAAAAGAGAGAAGAAGCCATCTAGCTACTAACTATGGACCCGTAGGTCCGAGGTAAACTACTCAGACTTCATCGGAGGGGCTATGGTGTTGATGTAGAAGCCCTTCGTGATCGATGCCCCCTCTGGCGGAGCTCCGGAACAGGCTCCAAGATGGGATCTCGTGGATACAGAAAGTTGCAGCGGTGGAATTAGGTTTTTGGCTCCATATCTAATTATTTGGGGGTACGTAGGTATATATAAGAGGAAGGAGTACGTCGATGGAGCAACAGGGGGCCCACGAGGATGGAGGGCGCGCCTGGCGGCGGCCGGGGGGGGGGGGGGGGGGGCTAGGCGCGCCCCCTACCTCGTGGCCTCCGCTTTTCTTTCTTGACATAGTGTCTAAGTCTCCCGGGTCTTGTTCGTTGAGAAAATCACGTTCCCGAAAGTTTCATTCCGTTTGGACTCCGTTTGATATTCCTTTTCTTCGAAACCCTAAAGCAGGCAAAAACAGCAATTCTGGGATGGGCCTCTGGTTAATAGGTTAGTCCCAAAAATAATATAAAAGTAGATAATAAAGCCCAATAATGTCCAAAACAGTAGATAATATAGCATGGAGCAATCAAAAATTATAGATACATTGGAGACGTATCAGGATGACGGTTGCCGGGAGCTTGAACAACTCAAAGCGACCGAACAGTTGATCACACAACCAGCCATGGCCATGAACTGGTAAGTTATTGGCCAACCCTGGAAGCAGCCTCATCCTATCAGCAGCATCACCATACAGTCATGCATGTCTGTCTCTTTCCTGCAACGGTGATATGCAGCGAAGAAGAAAGTCTGCCCCCACATGTTCGATGGTTAACCCGGCAACCCTCAAACGGGTGATCCTATTAATTGACGGGCGTAGCCTATCCTCAGTGAGGACACTGGCACTCCAATCCTTACCGCGCTCCACACATTCCTTCCGTGCCTTGCAGAACTCGGGGGCTTCCTTATCCTGGATCCGACACCAACCCCCTCTCCATTCATCCCATCTCTCGCGCTGGTACCCAGGGAGGTAATCCTAGATCTTCCTCGCCACACGCGGCATCTAGCTGATGATTCTGGAGCGGTTAACTTTGCTCTCCACCCACGGGACGAAGTAATGCCGGAACAGATCCACATTGGGCCTGACTCCGACAAAATTCTCGCACAAATACGCGAAAATGGCCATGGTCGCGATTGCATTTGGCGTGAAATCAAGGAGGTGAAATCCATAAATATTCATGATTGCCTCAAAGAACTCGGAGAAAGGGGGATAAAGGCCACAGATGAAGTAAGCATAGAAGAAATGATAAGAATCCCGCAGATCTTCCTTCCCCGCTGCATAAACTGTGGGCGCTCCATGCCCTTTGTCAACGGGTCTCCCCCACAGATACCCATACCTCGCCTGAAGGATGGGGCCGCTCAAGTTCGATGGAATAAAGACGACGTCTTCACTCCGCTTCTTGTTCAGCTCCGCCCCTCTCTTGCTTCCCTCGGCTCCAGCCTCCTTCGCCGTGGCCGTCGGCTTTCTCTTCTCCGCGAGTTTCTTCCCTATTCCTGCGGTGGCAACACGGAAGGGAGAGGGATATGATGGGAAGAGCGGCGGCGGAAGGGGGAGCGAGGGGAGGAACCGTGTCACGCCCAATATGCGACTCTATCCTAGAGAGACTCAAAGGTCCCACCAAGGATAGAACCGCATATTGACATGCTTTTGCAAGGTGGATATCATTACATTGTACCATTACATAATAGTTGGGATACATACAAAAGTCATACAATGCCACATGAATACATCAACATCATACATGAGAACAACATCCGACTACAGATGAAACACAAACAGAAGCTCAAACGACATCCACCCTGCTAGCCCAGGCTGCCGACCAGGAACCTAACCCAAGATCGACGAAGAAGAAGAAGAACTCCAAGACAAGCAAACATCACTCTAACGTCATGATCATCGCATTACCTGTACTTGCATCTAGTGTTGTAGTAATTTGTGAGCCACGAGGACTCAGTAATCCCATTACCATGGGTATCAAGACTAGCAAAGCTTAATGGGTATGGAAAGGATAAGTGGTGAGGTTGCAGCAGCGGCTAAGCAATGTATGGTGGCTAACTTATGAGTACAAGAGTTAGATGAGAATCTACGCAAATGGTCGCAAAACTAGTAATGATCAAGAAGTGATCCTGAACTACTTACGTTCAAACATAACCCAACTGTGTTCTCCTCTCGAACTTCCCCGAAAAGAGATAGTCCCAGTGACGCACACGGTTGGTGTATTTTAATTGAGTTTACTTTAAGTCCTCTACAACCAGATATTAACAAATTCCCATCTGCTACATAACCGCGGGCACGGCTCTTGAAAGTTTAAACCCTGTAGGGGTGTCCCAACTTAGCCCATGACAAGCTCACGATCCGCGGATATAATCCTCCATCGCGGGACCCTCCGATCAGACTCGGAATCCCGGTGTACAAGACATTTTGACAATGGTAAAACTAATCCAGCAAGACCTCCCGACGTGCTAACACCCTGATAGTAGCCACACGTATCTCCTCTCAGGCCACGTCCGGATGGGACATCCTACGAGTAAAACCAGATCCTCGGGTTGCCCCGTGGTGGCCCTGTAGTCTACCTGTTTGGGACCAACACCATCAGCGCTGGCCCCCTACTATGTAGAAAGAATCCTCGGGTTCATGACACCCTATGACAATTAATCATTAGCTTCAAGTATTATTATGGAAAATGTTAAAACTAATGCTGGGCCTTGCTGGAAGAGTTTTATTCAAAGCGAACTATCAAGAGGGCCCCATACCCCTCACCGTGTTAGGGACGCAAAAACAAGGAACATAACACCAATATGACGGAAAGTAGGGCGGCAAGAGTGGAACAAAACACCAGGCATAAGGCTGAGCCTTCCACCATTTACCAAGTATATAGACGCATTAATTAAATAAGAGATATTGTGATATCCCATGATATCCATGTCCCAACATGGAACAACCTGCAACTAGCAACGCTATAAGAGGGGCTGAGCAAAGTAGTAACATAGCCAAACAACAATTTGCTAGGAAGGGTGAAAATGTTAGAGGCTATCATGGCAATTTGGGAGGCTTGATAAACAAGTGGTAGGTAGCGCGACATAGCGATAGGATAGGGACAACTAGCATAGCAAAGATAGTAGTGAGATCCAAGGTGACGGTCATCTTGCCTGAAATCCTGCTAGGAAGAAGAATGAGTCCATGAAGAAGACGATCCCACGTAGACGAACGAAGTGTAGTCAAATGAATCCTCACAATCGCAACGAAACAAGAACCATCGAGAAGGAGCACAACCGAAAAGAAGCAAACAACATGGTAAACACAACACATAAACATGACATGATGCTCAACCAAGTATGATGCATGACAAGGCTATATGATGCTACTCATGGCAAGAGATGATGCATACAAGAGCAACACATCAAAGCAAGTTTAAATGAGGCCGGAAACAACATATAACAATTCTGGTAAGTCCTCATATGCAAATTTCAAAATTGGTCCAGATCTGAATAACACATAATGTTGAAGTTGTTAAACATCAAGTTAAAGTGCATTAGGATGATCTACATAGTTTTCTAGTCAAGTTACATATAAAGTTCGTTTAATTCGGAGCTACGGCCTAGAAGATATGGGCAAAACAAATTAAACATGGCATTGATGCAATGCAAGCAAAACAACAGTCACAAACACTCCAAAACATGGATGCAACAAGGTAACATGAAACTACATGCAAAACCAAGCAAGTTTCATATAGAGCATACTCCAAACGGAGCAACGGTTCAACACATACACTCAATACAAGTTTCAAACAAAATCTGCCCAAAACAATAACTAATCACTTTGCAATCAAGGAAACAACATGCTACGGGAAACATATGGACACAAACTTGATATGCACTTTCAGTACAGACAACATGCTTCAAATATCATTAAGGTTCAGGTTCATAGGCATCAAGATTAAACCAACATGATCAATGCAAAAAGAAACTTAATAACATAGATTATGACTTAGTGAAAAATAGAGCATGTGCATGAACAGAGTTAACATGTTGACATGTTGGTGGCATGAACCAATGATGATATAGTGCAAGAACATAACAAGCAAAAGCATGGCATGCTAGTATAAGTTGAACATGGCAAAACATGATTACTAAGCATCTCCATATGAGCCCTAGATCAATGGCAATCAACAAGACAAGATGCAACATGATATAAGATGATTTCCAGACTTCAAAACAACAACATTATGATGCTGACTTTGGAGGGACATAACATCAAGCATATCAATTTAAATAATCATGAAAAATACATGGGCATGTAGTAGACATGATATACTTCAACTTAGTCCAAGGGCACAAGTTCATATGATACTTGCAAAAATGGAACATGTTGTTAACATGATGACAGATTTCGCATGATGGCAACTTGAAAGCAAGAAAGAGTCAAACTACAACAAGTTATATAACAACCGAGGGCATGGAATCAAAGTACACATAACAATGAGCAAATAACATCAAGGCATCATATACATATGGCTTATGGACTAGTGGGGCCAACAAGACAAGTTTGAATGTTGTAACAGTTTCATTAAGTGTAAAACAACAACATCAGCATAGCATGTTTGCAAGCTTGGAACAAAGGTCATATGAAGTCCAAAATTATCAAACTTGGCATGTGGACAAAGTAGCCATAGCATACTTCAAATCATGTAATTGAAGCATCTCCAAAAGAGGCATAGATTAATCAATAACAAGCTCGCAACATGGCATCATGAAGTTAACAGAAAACTGGAACATCATTTAGGCACGTTCATGGCAATGAAAACGTATGCTACAAGACATATATGGGGCATCAAATGGCATGGCATCATAGAGCATAACATGGACATCAAAACATGTCAACTAGGAATCTCCAGAATATGCATGGAAGTGATGGTAGCTTCAAGTTAACATGGCAACAAAAGTAACAGTTACAGACTTAGCAAAAATCACTAAGTCTCAGAAATCAGCAACATCAAGTAGCACACTTCACAAGCTTGTGCTAGTCACCACAAGGCACATAAAAATACATGGATGGAACCACTGTAAAGATGGCAAGAAGATGCTCCTAAGACATGTTGACATGGTGCACAAAAGATGAACACACAAAATGCTATGAAAAAGACAAATAAGCAAGTTATGACAATTTTCAGCAGGTTAAATCATTTAGCACTCTTGCAACGATGATTAGGGAATCAAGGCAAACAATAACATGCATGCAAATGACACTATCATCTAAAGCACCCAGAGATGAACAATTTAACATATCATGCACGCAAATCGGAGCAACAGGCACGGAGATATTATATGAAGAACATGCAAACATGATGCCCAGGACTTGGCCATTTCTGAAAAAAACGGACGGGCACAGAATAGTTAAACATCGCACGGGGCGGGGCTTAGGCGATCTGGAGCTCACCTAGTGGGCTCGGCCCAAGGAGGCGGATGAGGCAGACGGGCCATGGCAGGCTGGGCCGCAGTGGGGCCCACGCGCTTAGCGCGCCTGCACAAGGTAGGAGGCCGAAGCGGTCAACGGCGGCCGGGGAGTGGCTCCGGCGAGCTCGGCGCGGGGCAGCGCGCTCCGGCGAACACGATGCGGGGCGGATCCAGCGCAGGCGGATGGTGGGGAGGCTCCGGCGGCGCTTGGACGGCGACGAGGCGCTGCGAGGGCGGCGCGGCACCGGGCGGACGGGCGGCGGCAAGGTGCAGTGGTCGGGGCGGCGCGGTGGCCGGCGGAAGCCGAGGCGGAGGGCGTCGGGGACGGTGGAGTCTGGCGAGGCTCCGGCGAGCGGGCACGGTCGGCGGCACGCACGGGCCCTGATGGGCTCGGGCGGGCTCCGTGTGGGCCTGGGCAGGCCGCGGCGGCTGGTGAAAGGCGCGGGGACACGTGGCGCGCTGGGATTGGCTGCGCTGCAGTGGACATGTCCGACGGCGCGAGGAGGAGGGGAGCTAGGGTTTTGTCCGCGAAAATGGAGGGGAAGGGCCTATTTATAGGTAGAGAGAGCTAGGAGAGTCCAAATGAGGTGCGGTTTTCGCCCACACGATCGTGATCCAACGATGGAGAGCATGGAGGGGGTTTAGATGGGCTAGTGGGCTGTTGTGAATGGGTGTTGGGCTGCAAAGAGAAGGAGGGGTTTCTGTTAACGCGGTTAACCATTGGGGCATCAAATGGCCTCCAAATGGAACGAAATTTGGCAGGAGGTCAACCGGTGATATACCAAGGCCACTCGACAAATCTCGGACCATTCCAAGATTGTGTTTCTCCCACTCTGGAAACAAGATCTGAGAGGGGCGGCGGGTGCATGTGAGAGTGTTAGATTCCAAAACGGACAACAGAGAGAACTAGGGGACCGGGACGGATGCAAGTTTTGAAAACATGATGATGCAATGCACATGATGACATGGCAAGATGCAACACGCAAGCCAATGACATGGCAACGGCATCAAATAACTAGAAGACACCTAGCGCATCGGACTCGGGGCGTTACAACTCTCCTCCACTAACAAGAGATCTCTTCCCGAGATCTTAGGAATGAGACAGAAGAAAAGAGGATAAGGTAAAACAAGAGCGCAAGAGAGAAGATGACCAAGGTCGAGAACACTCATGTAGAAAAGAGAAATGATGATTATGACAAGAATCAAGAGCTCAAGGAATACGATAGACTATGGAACCACTCCGGTTATAACAAGATAGAAAAGGAATAAGAACGAAAGAATTGTGATAACATCCCGGTTGAACATGGAATGTAATAGGACATGAACTTCACAAGATGGAACGATACTTGACGAGAGGGACAACACAATGCCACCGGAAGAATTGAAAGAGTGGGATGAAAAGAACGGAGAAGACTATGACAACTTCTACCACAATTGCGTCTGAAAAGCATCCTTAGAAGGAAGGATTGAACGGAGTTGTTGAGAAAATCCACAACAAAAGAATTAATTTGGGCGGGCTTATGTAAACATCTCAAAACTATGAGGTGACAACCGACCACAAATGGAAATGGTTGCATATCTGAGAAGAACGAAGAAATGCAAAACTCCACTTCAAAAGAATACGGAGAATTAATTGCACTTCGAGTCGCAAAGAGGAAAAGATACTTGAGCTCCTCCAACAAGAATCTTGATGAAAATTTGAAGAATGAATTAAATCCTGCTGAACCACCATGTAGAACTCCAGTGAAAAAAGGATGATGAGTTAGAATTCAAGGATGAAAAGAATAAGATTAAAGCCTTGCAATGATTTAGATGGAGCTTCACGATGAGACAATCTAGAAAAACTTGGAACTCTGAAAAAGAAAAGATGAACAACTTAGAACCAAGAAATTATTCATCGTGAACAATCTCTGAAGGAAGGAATTAATTAACTTGATGAAAGAAGAATAAGAATAAGAATTATGTTATGCTTATCTTCCACCAATTTAATTGATGAGAAGCAATGGATTGCATATGACTTATTCGCGTTGGAAAAGATTAAGGGGAGATATAGCACAAAACTTGGGAAGGTCTTCATGAACCACTGGTAGGACTGGAAAGAACAAATGAATTGATATGATAACAAAGGAGGAGGAATCTTGAACGAACCACCGTAAGGATTGAAACGAATGACGAGAAGAGAATGACTCTTCGGGAAGCATTACAGACCCACGAAGATACTTGAAGGAATTTAGAGACAAGAGAATGAAGAGATCGCAAACTGATTAAAGAATGCTTGAATGAACCACCGGTACAAATATGGGAACAAACGAAGCTGAAAACTTGGAACGAAGAAATCTTATAAAATGGAGGCCTCCGGATAATCAAAATGGAAAACGTCTCCTGAAATACTCCGGATGGGTAAAACAAGAATCACACGATTGGAAATAATTTGAGAGGATAACGTCAAGGTAGCACCACAAATCTCTGGGAGAACGGACAAGATTTAGAGGAAAAACTTCTTCTTCGGTCTTCAAACATTGAGAATGACGACGGGGAACACCACCAAACTTGTTGAGACACTCCAGGAGAATGAAAAGAGAAGAGGTTGAGTCAACAATGAAAATAATTTGAAATCGATCTTGGAAAAGCATCTGACTGATGAAATTCATTCTTACGTCAAACTTCGAAAAGAATTAGAAAATAACTCCAAAAAAATTAGAAGAGTCAGGTAAGATCCTGGGAAAAGACCTGTGGGTTAGGGCCCACTGATAGGAAGCATCGTTGGAAAGGATTGTTGAATGAGAAATGATGCACCAGAACAACTGAAAGACTTGAATGAGGTGACAACCTCAAAATAATTCAATGCAAACATGAATCTTCTGAGATGTCTTTGGAACTCCGGAACGATTAAATGGCCAGAGGCGAACAAGCAAGGGAAAACACTTGAGTCGAGGAAAGGAATATGATCAACAACGAAAAAGTTGAATTGAATCCACCAGAAAGAAACGAGAGGAACCATGATGAAATAGACGAGAATTCACCGCTTGAGACTACAATTGAACAAAGATTAAAGAGACTCCGCATGAATGAAATGGGTGCTCGAATAGAGGCTTTGACTCCGAGAATAAAAGGGTGGGAGGGCGGGAAAACAAAGACAACATGGAATTGGGAACCGACGAATAACTTGATGAGAAAAGCACCGGTTGAACTAATTGTGGAAAGAATGCAAAGGCTTCACACGAGTAGGATGGATACTCGATCCCGGACTCCGGCTCCGAGAAGAAAAAGGGTGGGCGAGTGGGAAAAATAAAGACAACTTAGGACGGAGAAAACAACATCGTTGAGAAAGAACTGAGGATTGATCTCAAAAAAGATGACGAGGACCGAGTCAACTTGACGAGAAAAGCACCGGATGAAAAGAGCTGACATCGCAACGAAGTTAACAGAAAACTGGAACATCATTTAGGCACGTTCATGGCAATGAAAACGTATGCTACAAGACATATATGGGGCATCAAATGGCATGGCATCATAGAGCATAACATGGACATCAAAACATGTCAACTAGGAATCTCCAGAATATGCATGGAAGTGATGGTAGCTTCAAGTTAACATGGCAACAAAAGTAACAGTTACAGACTTAGCAAAAATCACTAAGTCTCAGAAATCAGCAACATCAAGTAGCACACTTCACAAGCTTGTGCTAGTCACCACAAGGCACATAAAAATACATGGATGGCACCACTGTAAAGATGGTAAGAAGATGCTCCTAAAACATGTTGACAAGATGCACAAATGATGAACACACAAATCGCTATGAAAAAGACAAATAAGCAAGTTATGACAATTTTCAGCAGGTTAAATCATTTAGCACTCTTGCAACGATGATTAGGGCATCAAGAAAAACAGTAACATGCATGCAAATGAGACTATCATCTAGAGCACTCAGAGATGAACAATTTGACATATCATGCACGCAAATTGGAGCAACACGCACGGAGATATGACATGATGAACATGCAAACATGATGCTCATGGCTTAGCCATTTTTGAAAAAACAAATGGATGGGCGCAGAATAGTTAAACAGCGCACGGGGCGGGGCTTAGGCGATCTGGAGCTCACATAGTGGGCTCGGCCCAAGGAGGCAGATGAGGCAGATGGGCCGTGGCAGTCTGGGCCGCAGTGGGGGCCCATGCACTTCGCGCGCCTGCACAAGGCAGGAGGCCGACGTGGGCAACGACGACCGGGGAGCAGCTCCGGCGAGCTCGGCGCGGGGCGGCGTGCTCCGGCGAACTCGGGGGGCGGATCTGGCGCAGATGGATGGCGGGGAGGCTTGGGCGGTGCAAGGCGGAGCTCCGGCAGCGCTTGGATGGTGGCGAGGCGCTGCGAGGGCGGCGTGGCACCGGGCGGACGGGCGGCGGTGCGGTGCAGCGGTTGGGGTGGTGCGACGCGCGGCAGCGGTGGTGAAGCGGGACGGTCGGTGGCGCGCTGTGGCCGGCGGTGGGCGACGGGCGGCAGGGATGGCGGAGTCTGGCGAGGCTCCGGCGAGCGGGTGCGGTCGGCGGCACGCACGGGCCCCGATGGGCTCGGGCTGGCTTCGCGCGCCTGGGCTGGCCGCGGCGGCTGGTGGGAGGCATGGGGACACATGGCGCACTGAGAGGCCGCGGGCAGCGGTGGACATGTCTAGTGGCGGGGCGGACGTGTACGGCCGCACAAATAGGAGGGGAGCCAGGGTTTTGTCCACGAAAATGGAGGGGGAGGGTCTATTTATAGGTAGAGAGAGCTAGGAGAGTCCAAATGAGGTGCGGTTTTTCCCCACACGATCATGATCCAACGACGAAGAGTATGGAGGGGTTTTAGATGGGCTAGTGGGCTGTTGTGAAGGGGTGCTGGGCTGCAAAGAGAAGGAGGGGTTTCGGTTAACGCGGTTAACCGTTGGGGCATCAAACGACCTCCAAATGGAACGAAATTTGGCAGGCGGTCAATGGTGATATATGATGACCACAAGTGTAGGGGATCTATTGTAGCCTTTTTGATAAGTAAGAGTGTCGAACCCAATGAGGAGCAGAAGGAAATGCTAAGCGGTTTTCGGCAAGGTATTCTCTGCAAGCACTGAAATTATCGGTAATAGATAGTTTTATGATAAGGTAATTTGCAATGGGTAACAAGTAATAAAAGTAAATAAGGTGCAGCAAGATGGCCCAATCCTTTTTGCAGCAAAGGACAAGTCTGTACAAACTCTTATATAAAGAAAAGCGCTCCCGAGGACACATGGGAATTATCGCCAAGCTAGTTTTCATCACGCTCATATGATTCGCGTTCGGTACTTTGATAATTTGATATGTGGGTGGACCGGTGCTTGGGTACTGCCCTTCCTTGGACAAGCATCCCACTTATGATTAACCCCTATTGCAAGCATCCGCAACTACAACAAAAGTATTAAGGTAAACCTAACAATAACATGAAACATATGGATCCAAATCAGCCCCTTATGAAGCAACGTATAAACTAGGGTTTAAGCTTTTGTCACTCTAGCAACCCATCATCTACTTATTACTTCCCAATGCCCTCCTCTAGGCCCAAACAATGGTGAAGTGTCATGTAGTCGATGTTCACATGACACCACTAGAGGAAAGACAACATACATCTCATCAAAACATCGAACGAATACCAAATTCACATGACTACTTATAGCAAGACTTCTCCCATGTCCTCAGGAACAAACGGAACTACTCACAAATCATATTCACGTTCATAATTGGAGGGGTATTAATATGCATAATGGATATGAACATATGATCTTCCACCAAATAAACCAACTAGCATCAACTACAAGGAGTAGTCAACACTACTAGCAACCCACAGGTACCAATCTGAGGCTTTGGGACAAAGATTGGATACAAGAGATGAACTAGGGTTTGAGAGGAGATGGTGCTGGTGAAGATGTTGATGGAGATTGACCCCCTCCCGATGAGAGGATCGATAGTGATGATGTTGGTGATGCTTTCCCCCTCCCGGAGGGAAGTTTCCCCGGCAGAACAGCTCTGCCGGAGCCCTAGATTGGTTCCGCCTCGTGGTGGTGGAGTTTCTTCCCGAAAGCTTGCTTATGATTTTTCCTCGATGAAAGACTCCATATAGCCAAAGATGGGCATCAGAGGGCTGCCAGGGGGCCCACGAGGCAGGGGGTGCGCCCAGGGGGATAGGGTGCGCCCCCACCCTCGTGGACGGTGGGTGGCCCCCCTCTGGTACTTCTTTCGCTCAATATTTTTTATATATTCTGAAACATGCTCCCGTGAAGTTTCAGGAACTTTAGAGATGTGCAGAATAGGTCTCTAATATTTGCTCCTTTTCCAGCCCAGAATTCCAGCTGTCAGCATTCTCCCTCTTCATGTAAACCTTGTAAAATAAGAGAGAATAGGCATAACTATTGTGACATAATGTGTAATAACAACCCATAATGCAATAAATATCGATATAAAAGCATGATGCAAAATGGACATATCAATATACCAAGGCCACTCGACAAATCTCGGCCCATTCCGAGAACGTTTTTCTCCCGCTCACGAAACAAGATCTGAGAGGGGCGGCGGGTGCATGTGAGAGTGTCGGATTCCAAAACGGACAACGGAGAGAACTGGGGGACCGGGACGGATGCAAGTTTTGAAAACATGATGATGCAATGCACATGATGACATGGCAAGATGCAACACGCAAGCAAATGACATGGCAACAATAGCGAATAACTGGAAGACACCTGGCGGATCGGACTTGGGGCGTTACAAACCGTCGCTTGGCTTGTTGAGGAAGAAGATGGGAGAGCGGAGCAAGAGACATGTGAATCATGCCGCTTTGTTTTTCCCTTGCTCTTAAGGGGGAAAAGCGGAACGAGGGCGCGACGCTTCAGAAAGTATCGTTTTACCTTAACTGCAATAGTCCCACGAGCCCACGACGCGCAGTAATTACGCAAAGTGGACGTTGGATTGACTAGTCATCATGGCAAACCGACGTGCGCATCCCTCTCCTGCCACGTGTCCATGCACAGTTTGGGGCCTAACCCAATGTGCCATGCGACACGTATGGCTCAGGCCCGGGGGCTTATGTCGGGGAAAACATACAGGGGCATATGTTCTCCCCTGACTCGTGCACGGACAACGCCAAGCCTTGGCAAGATACAAGGGACCAAGAGGCTCTAACGACCAACACACAGGTCAGAAGGCCCAAGGCCAAGCAGAAGAAGTAAGATTTCGTCAAGAGAAAGGCCTCCCTTGCCAGGCAGGCGAGCCCGACAAGGGGCGAGGCCAGCCCCAGAAGCAGACAACCAAAACACCCTGGCAGGGCCTGCCGGGGCTCACGGAGGCAAAACCACCTGACCAACCGCTCAACCATGACCCACGTCGTCGATCAGTACGGTGTCAAGCCGCGAAGTGATTAAGTGGCAGTCATTCACCACATGGAAGCCATTTTCTACAGGAGAAACCCACAAGTCACACCCGTGCTGCGACGTGTCAAGCAAGAAGGCATGAAGCTAGCGAAATAGCCCGGCAAGCCTTGCCGGGCGACCTATGATGTGACGTTAAGTGCTGCATTTAATGCGCTTTGCCAGCCTACAGAGTTAGGTATGATAGCACTGTTTGCTATCTTATTGGTGCGTAATGACTACTTTGCCACTGTGGTAACCCCTTGATCTATAAAAGGAGGCCCATGGCGTTCGAAGACGGGGTTAGAAGGTTGGATAACTCACACCCCCGTACGCGCGTAGCTACTACTGCTCTGAGGCAACCCTTGCCGGGCAAGTGTATTACGCTCCACCACCACCTTTCCACCATCAATCCAGCAAAGCAGGAGTAGGATTTTACGCCTTGTGGCGGCCCAAACCTGGGTAAAACTGCCTGGGTGATCGTTGTCGTGCTGTCCCACGCTCATCTGCTCTTTGTGTAACACGAAGCCCCCTGCCGAACCAGCAAGGGCCCTCTGGTCCCATAGGTGTACGTGGCCCTCCTCGACACCGAGTTTCGGCGACGGGCACGGCCGGATGGATAAGTGAAGGATGGTGGCGCTGGCTGATGCCTTGGTGTCATCGATGGTAGGCTTGACAAGGTCGGTGCGTTAGTACATGCTCTGGAGAAGGACCAGTGGAAGACGGTGTCGGCGGCTTCTAAGAGTGCGCCGGACTGGTGTGTGACACAGTCCAAGTAGTGGCTAGGCTGGGGGACCCGGCTTTAGATGTTAGGGTTTGGTGTGATATCTGTTTGGTATTAGGCTCGGATATTCAGCACCCCTTCATCAAGGGCATAGGAGCAGCGACAAGTGTTGCCAAAATGGTGGCTTCAGGCTTACTGATGTATTACCTTGTAAGGTATTTGTGAATAGTTAATAAAGTTCATGCATGCATCACCCAGATACAGAGGCCGGGGATGTATCCTCCTTTTCAAAAAAAAGTCTATCCGACCCTAGAGATTTATCCGGATGCATCATAAATAATGCGGCTTCAATCTCCTTATTTGTAATAGGTGAGCATAATCATTCATTCATTGAGTAACCCACCCTTTCAGATACCTAGGCCGTCACAACATGCAGGTCAGTATTGTCCTGAGCAGTAAACAAATTCGTATAAAATGCAATAGCTTCCTCCTCCAACTGTACCCGAGTTGTCGCAGAAGAACCATCAACCTTCCTCGGACGCTTGATCGTGTTAGTTCTATGTCTCTCCTTCACTTTTGGCTGAAAAAGCATGTATTCCTATCGCCTTCTTTAAGCCATAACATTCTTGATCTCTGCTTTGCCTGCGCTCCTCTCTCGCAATAGTTCTGAATTTTTATACATGATATTCTTTTCCTCTTGCAAAGGTCCAGTACAGAGAGAGACAAGCCTTAGCCTATCCAGCTTCTCATGGAGCTCTCGCAACTCCTTGAACAACAACAACAACCAAGTCTTTAGTCCCAAACAAATTGGGGTAGACTAGAAGTGAAATCCATAAGATCTCACGACCAACTAATGGTTCTGACACATGGATATTAAACTTCCACACACCCTCTCCGTATAGCTAGTTCATTGGTGATACCCCAATCCCTCAGATCTCTTTTTACAGACTCCTTCCATGTCAAATTCGGTCTACCCCGACCTTTCTTGACATCATTTGTACGCTTTAGCCATCCGCTATGCACTGAATCTTCTAGAGGCATGCGCTGAATATGCCCAAACCATCTCAAACGATGTTGGACAAGCTTCTCTTCAATTGGTGCCACCCCAACTCTATTGAACATGTCTCCTTTTAGTTGGCCAACACTCAACACCATACAACATTGCGGGTCGAAACGCTATCCTGTAGAATTTCCCCTTTAGATTTTGTGGCACTCTCTTGTCACAGAGAATCTCGGAAGCACTACAAATAAACCACTTCCGTGATGATACGTGTTTGTCACAGTAGGTCATATTTTCTGTCATGCATGTACATCCATGACGATTTTATGGCAGAATCAAGATAGTCATACCCGTGCTGTCGTAGAAGTGTTCCATGACAATACCAAAGTTATCATCATGGGAGTGTCCACTTCGTCATGGAAGTGCTTTCATCAAGGGTAACCGACACCTGGCATCCATCGTAACGGGTCGCCGTTAAGCTATCGGGTTCCGGTTTGAATCCGCTAATTTTTTGCAAAGTATTATTTTTTAGCTTGAGCCATAAAGACTCACCACCATGCTTGGTCGCGCTTGCACAAATGGGTGGGTTGAAAATCAAACAAGTTTTAAACAAATAAACTTTCCCTCTTTTGGGGCAATGTTTTTTGAAAACTTTTGAAAAACAAAAACTATATATTGTGTTACTTCTACTCTCTGGGTAGAACGGTATGACGGGAGCGTCTACAAGTAATTGCGCCCATCGGGGTCTTGCAGTGAATACGCTCGACTGGGGTCTTGCACACAGGTTTTTGGTGGGGACCGCCGTCTAGGGGACCGAGATCTTCCAAGTAAAGTTTGATGTAGCTTCTAGTACAACCACATGCTATTATGGCTCCGGCTTAGCTTTTCCTTATCAGGAAACCCTTTATTCAGGTATGGTCATCGAAGAGGGGTCTTAATAGCCAAGGGAGCAGGTTGTGCTAGAACTAAGTAAAGGGGTCCATTTGGAAAGGCTTCGTCACAATCTCCTCCCAGTTACACAACCAAAGTGGTGTCATGACACAAGGGTTTGTTGTGTCATGTGGGGAACGTGTACGACCTCTGCAGAGGGTTTAACCTAATTGATTAGCCGTGCCCCCGGTTACGGGAAATTTTGAGCAACTGAAGACTTGGACTGAAGAAGAATCTCCCCTTTCTTTTCTAAAAGTCTATTTTAAGGGTTAAAGTTGAGGAATGAGGACAGTGAATGTGTTTCACTTCAACCTTATGTATGTTTTAAACTAATTTGGAGAACGAACATTGGTGCGTATATCCAAGTGTCTCACTCCTACCTTTCGAACTAAAATATATTTTTATTTTAAAAGATGTTTACAAAAAATTACTATAGGAGAAAATTAGCTTTATGCAAAGGAAACCTCCAACAATACTTACCCTGCATATATAATCTATTATACTTTCCTTTGCAACTTGCGAGTACATTCCACGTACTCATCTGCACCTGTCATGTGCAAATCTCGACAGACTAAGAGACGATAGGATTGTGGTCTACACTCAACGAGCCCAGTGGTGTTGATGGAGCCCTAACTTAGCAACTACGTATAATTCCACTGAATATGCGCCAGCTTGAGCCGTGCCTAAGGTATGGTTTATATATATCTGGATCTACCGTTGTAGTGGAATGATGTATGTCTTACTAACATTCATTCTTGTTACTGTGTGTGCTAGCTATGATCCAGGGATAGCATGGTATGCATAGAGACTTGGATTTTACCAAATCCGGGTTGTGACAAAATTTTTATGGTTTCGATCCACGTGTAAAATTCTGATTCGCCAGGGTATCCACGTGTTAGCTCCGCGTTGGGACAAGTGTCATCCAGCGAGTGGACGGGACGCGCCTATGGTACATCGACACGTGGCTCGGCCCAACAGTGCCCGTTCAGGCTAAATGTATGTGCCTGTCAAAATAAGCGGGCTGACCCATTAGTGGTGTACTTGAGTCAGGCCCATTCGCAAGCACAACTGATACGAGTTAGATAGAATCGGCCCATGAAAGGCCGATTCTAGATTTGACAATTTCCAGCCCATTGTTAGTTCCAGCCCATTAACGGCCCACTATGTCTTTGCGCTTAATTACGGCCCGACCTTCTTTCGGCTTGTTAGCAAACCAATAAACCACTAGTACATCTTTCGGCCTTTTCTCGGCCCATTATGTAGTTGGGCCAAATTCAAGCCCATTGTGAAGTTTGGCCTTTGCTCGGCCCATTCTGTACATGGGACAACTTCTAGCCCATTTGGTCTTTCGGCCTGTTAACGGCGCGCACAACAGTTGGGCCTTTGACGGCGCCACCTGATTTTGGGTCCATTAGCGGCCCACGTTCCATAGGGCACAATTTCAGCCTGACGCGACTTACGGCCTGTTAAAAGCCTAGTTTGTAAATTGGGCCTCTTCTAGACCGAAACACTCTCGGCCTCTTACTGGCCCGTCAAGTAAAAGGACCGAGGCAAAATTGACATTTATTTCGGCCTGCTAGAGGCCCGTGGGCCATTTTCGTTTATACGGCCCTCTCGAGCTTTCAGCCTGTTAACGGCCTCCAAAGAGCCATTGTTACTGTAGGCCACATCGATTGGGATCCAGTAAATATTAGGTTGACTAGCCCAATTAAGGCCCGCTTTGACTACACATGTTTGTTCGTTTGGATGGCGCCCAGGTAATGTTTGGGTGTGTTGGCCCCGGTTTAACGATATACCATATACAAAGAATTATCCTACTCTATACTATCGCCTCTAAAAAACCTACACTATACAATAAAGATACTAAGGCATAGAAACAAAGAATAATCCTACACTATACAATAAAGAAATTACAGCAGATTATACCCACTGGGCATTATAGTTCGACACCAGTGATAATAAAGCATACACAAACAACAAATTACATACACTCGGAAAATAAAGCTCATACATCATGGACACGCATCAACAAAACTTACCATTTGAACTATAATCTCTTAAGAAAATAGGATTGGCCGGATTCAGATAGTAGAAATTTCTGTCTGCAAAATCGCCAATTCCTTTGTGGTCACCTCAGTGTATTGTTTCATTTTTTGACTCCTGCACCTAATACCCGCAACTCCAGCCTCAACATTTTGATTACATCTTGAGAATCATATACACATTTTCTTGCCACCTCTAGTTGATGCTCGAGAACATCAGCACATTCCAATTCCAATTCATAATCATTTGGTAACGGCCATGCCACACTACTCTTAGATCTTTGTGTTGATGTCACTTCATCTTGAAATGTTTCTTTAAGTACACATGACTAGGGAAAAAATATTGTTACAACAGTGAAGCGAGCAAGACAGACTATCTTGTACATGGCAAAACATGACTAACAATAATGTTACATGTCATGAAGCATAAGCGGGTGATATTTTAAAAATTATAAAAATGGTAGTCTGTGTAGCTCGCATACATAAATCTCTTTAAGCTCACCAGAGGAGCATGATTTTGGGGCCAAATCCAAAACACAAACATGTTACAAATTTAGACCACACGCAACTACTAAACATTATATGTTGCGTATAAGTAAGCAAGCAGTTGGGCATTTTGTAGCTCAATTAACTAGCTGGAACATTGGGTGCCATGTTCCAGAAGAGTCTTAGGGAGCATAATGAATAGCAGATGGATTCATACAGACCTACTACAGCAAGCAAGACTATGCAATCATTATCCTCATATAAACTAGATGGTGAGCCTCATGCAATAATAGTTGGTTAATAGACTTCAAAGCTTCATGCACACTTCACCAGAGTAATTAAATGGTAAGGCCTTTAATTATGTAAACTAATAGTTATACAAGTACCCTACATCAGACATCATTGTTTGGACATCTCATTAACTGAGGAAAAATAAAGCAATTGAAAAGAGCAATTTAACTATGCCTGAAACAAACAAGCAATTGAACTGTTGAGTTGGCAACCTGCATACATGCACGCCTCAATAACATCCATGGCCTAGCTACATTTACTATATAAAGGAAAAAGTAATGTATTATTGTTTTCCCCTATGAAGTATCTCAACTAGTATGTAATCAAGATCCTAGTAATGATAGGGAGGCTAATGGTGTGAATATGCATTTGGTTATGACATTTATGCATCGACAACTCTACCATAGCAGAAAGCAGTTTCACACTATTCACTACTATAAGATGTTTTAGATATTTAAAAATAGAATACATTCGTAATGAGTGAATGGACACATTAAAATGTGTTTATGTACATCTGATTTACAAAAAGTTAGAACATCATATAGTAGTGAGCGGAGGGAGTTTTAATGTCAGGACCCCGATTCCAAGTCACATCGATCTAGCTGGTAACATCTCATATTACTTTGCGGCCTCACGCACGGTATTCCCACGGGTGTCGCCTTACCATGGCCCGAGACCATTTGCACCTTTTGGCTCACGTATATGATAGTGTCGCTAGCATCCATATGACAGAGAACCCGGGCCGACATGGCTAGTCGTGAACCCAAAGCGGCACTAACCCATGGGGACGGGCATACATGAATCAACTTCGAACATGTCGGTCAGCAGCGTGTGAATCCGGGCTGTAGCACTGGGCTAAGAGGACTCTGGTAACCCGGGCTGTAGCAGGCTAGGCAGGACTCCGTATGTCACCTCGTGACATTTCCCCGAAGGGACAGACACAAGAACGAAGTGAAACACATGCCGGCCAGTCAAGTGTCCTGAGCAGTAGTGCTGGGCTAGCAGGACTCCGGTGAACCGGGCTGTAGCGGACTACTATGGCTCATGGAAGCACAAGACTACATTTCCCCATAAGAGAGGCTGCCAAGGATAAACAACTAGATTGTCGGATCCCACACATACCAAGCATTTCAATCATACACACTATATGCTCGATATGTGTAAATACAACATGGCATCACAACATAACTCTACGACTCAAGTATTTATTCATTAGGCTCCGAGGAGCCAGAAATACAAACATGGGTCTCATGACCCAACATTCAGAGCATATAAACCAAAGCACATGCGGAAGCTTAACATGTCTGAGTACAAACATCTATAAATGAAAAGGCTGAGAAGCCTGACTATCTACCAGATCCTGCCGAGGGCACAAGATCGTAGCTGAGGTATCAAGCTAAACGTCGAAGTCCACGTGGTTCTACTAGCGAGACTGAAGTCTCTGTGTAAAATATAAAATAAGCAAACGTGAGTACAAATGTACCCAACAAGACTTACATCAGAACTAACTACATATGCATTGGTATCAACAAAGGGGTGGTGGAGTTTGACTACAGCAAGCCAACTTTGACTCGGTGGCTATCCTGAACTATGACCGCAAGTAACTCTTTGAGGTGGCACACACGAGTCCACATATTCACCATATCAATACACCACTATGGATCCGCTCCCGTCTCCTTGCGGAAACGCCATCCATAGCACTCACGCTTATCTTGCAAGTTTTAGGGTATCCACTTTCACTTGTCTATGAACTATGCAAGGGGTCCAAGTTTCCATATCCGAGGAATCCGGCTATTCGAATAGATAATGATAACCCTGCAGGGGTGTACTTCTTCACACCCGCTCTCGCCACTTATCGCCCTGTACACGTCATGTACGTCGGCAACCTTCAAGCGGAAGCCGGGCGAGGGAGTCGGCCACGACCTGACTAACCAACAAGTCTCTAGTCCAGGTTTATCGCCTATTCGGGTTCCATCCGCAAGGAGATCCGGCTGGGGTGTCGCTCATGGCCCCAAACGATGTGTGCAGGGTTCCCAAGCCCACCATCCGGGTGCCACTTTGTACACCGTGCCACTGTGCCTAGTCTGTCCCAAGCCCACCTGTACCGGGTGCCACTTGGTAGACTACTAAAACTACCTACAAACAGCAGAAACTAGTTGCAACTCCTGGACAGAGATCGAGTTGATTAATAAGTCGAGAGAGCTTGGAGCGCCCGGAGCCCAATGTGTGGTAGTAACTGTTCATGGATCACAAACACAGAACTCAGTTCCTGAGGACGGCTGCAATGAGACAACCCACCATGTACTCCTACATGGCCTCTCACCGCTACCTTTACCAAATCGTGTTCACACACTTAGCTCACACACAGTAGGACATGTTCAACACCATTCCAATTCATCCCCGATGAATCAGACCCGACTCAACTCTAAGCAGTAGCAGACATGACAACAACATGAATGAGTAGGCACATCAGGGCTCAAACAACTCCTACTCATGCTAGTGGGTTTCATCTATTTACTGTGGCAATGACAGGTCATGCATAGGAAAGGGGTTCAGCTACCGCAGCATGTAACAGTTGAAATGTTGTTGTCCTAATGCAGTAGAAGAGAGCAGGAGCGATAGAGTGGGCTTGTATCAGAATGAACAAAGGGGTTTTGCTTACCTGGCACTTCTGAAGATAGTATAGTTCTTCATCGGTGTCATCGATCACATCATCGGAAACATCGTCTACTGAGAGGGGGCAAATACCGACAACAAAGAGGAAACACAGTCAATGCAATGCACAATATGATGCATGATCATGACATGGCAATATGCTGTTGATTGAGCTAATGCAACTAGTAACAGGTTAAATGAAGTTGGTTTGAACCCAAGATTCAAATTCAAACTCCATATGTGGATATTCAAATGCCAAACATATGATTTGCCCTATTCAGCAACTATAAGTTGTTCTAACATGCATGAAAATGATACAGATGGATAGATTGGATTTTTCTGATCATTTTTCATATATAAATCTTTTCATTTGGAGTTACGGTTGAATTTCTATGAATTCTAGAAGTTTGGGGTATTTTCTAAAATTTGTAAATCATTTCTGAATTATTTTAATTCCAGAAAACTTTACTGGGTCAGCATTAAGTCATGCTGGCGTCAGCTGGTCAACAGGACCGTCCAGGTCAAACCTGACAGGTGTGGCCCACCTGTCATTGACTCAGTGCTAACCAGGGTTTAGTTAAATCCTAACTAAAGTAATTAGAAGGGCTAGGGCCCACGGTTAGCGAGTCAGTGGGTTAGCTAAATTTTAATTAGCATCTAAACTAATTAGTAGGGCCTCGGGCCCTCATGTTAATGACCTAGGAGGGTCAAACCCTGGTCAACTCGGTCAAACCTACCGGCGACTAACCGCCGATGAGGTCCGAGACGGCGGCGATGCGCGGAATCGCAGCACAGGCCACAATTCGAGGCGCGGATGGCACCGTTGGAACCCTGAGCCTCGTCCGCGTCGGCTGGTGCTAGTGGGGTCGCCGGAGACGACCTAGATCGACGATGGTGTCCGCTTCCACGGTGGCCGGAGTTCGGTGAAGACGGACAGCGTGTTACGCTGCACGGGAGGACGAGTGGGTAGGTGTTCTGGGTTCCTGGGAACGCGTTGAGGACAAAAACATGCTCAGACGCGACATTTGCAGGCTCTAGCCATGGTGGCGACATGGCCGGCGGCGAGCAAGCTCTCGGGCTCGACGGAGCCCGCGGTTAGAGGAAGAAATCGGCATCGGGGAGAGGGGGTTGGGTGCGGAGGCTCACAGTGAGTCCAACGAGCGCGAGGGCGAGGTCGGGGACGCCCGATAGCTCCCGAATCGACGGCGAGGGTCCACGGCGACCGATGAGGGGAAGAGGTCGTCGGCGCCATGTGGCTCGGTGAGGAGGAAGAGGGGAACGAGGCGGAGCTTCTGGGCGTGTTGGCGAGGCATGGGGTGGCCGGTGGCCGCGGTGGAGGTCGTCGACGCGCTGTGAGGCGCTCGGGAGCAGCGGGAGAAGGAGAGCAGAAGAGAAGAGAGGCACGGGAGAGGACGAGGCGGTCCAGGGGAAAACGCGACATCGTCCAGGGCATCGAGGCAGCGACGAGTAGCAGGAGGTGGCCCGGCGCGTGGCCAGTGCGCGACGAGCACGCGCCGAGCGTCCTTCTAGCGCTGGGTTGAAGACGACTAGCACTGGTGGTGGGCTGGGCCAGCTCCTGGGCTGCATAGTGCTGAGCCTCTGGGCTGTAGGTAAGCGCCAGGTAAGTTTGCTCTCCTTTTAACTGTTTCTATTTTTCTATTTGTTTGCCTCTGTTTTGATTTATTTTAACACCAAATCATTTTTATATAATTCTGAAAATATTTTTTTGGGAACTCTCTCAATTAATCCAGTGTCCCTCAATATTTCTCAGAATATTTGGAGCTGTCAAAATATTTATAGCAATGTTTTGGAGCCCCAATCAAATACAATATGGGTTATTCAAAAATCCAGAATGGCCAAAAAAATATGTGCATCATTTTTGGCAGAGGTTTTCACCTTTATAAAAAATAATGAACTTTTCTAAAGGGCATTCTGGGTTCATTGAAAATATTTTTATTTTGATCCTAATTGCATTTCATTTAATGCTAGGGCTTGTCATCCCCATTTCAAATTTCAAACAAATATAGACATGATGCATGGATGCTTATGAAACTAATTGCAATCAAATTATAGGGCTGTGACAACTCACCCCTACTAAACAAGAATCTCGTCCCGAGATTCAGGACGTGAGGTAAGAAGACAGAGGGGTCACAAAGCTAACACGATCTTCATGATCCGATTGCCCTTCTTGAAGATGTTGATTCATTGCTCCAATTGATCTTGACGTCTTTGCTTTTGAGATCTTCATCCAACATCATGACGACAGAAGGAAACTCTACAGGAATCGATCTGGTCAAAGATCGAGCAACTCACGATCAACTCATGAAGTGAGATGTTGAAACACCTCTTGAGCTGAGACACGAAAAACACATCGAGAGGGATGGAAGAAACAGATGATGAAGGATCAAGTTGGTAGGCAACAATTCGACGCTTAAATAGATGGTGAGGGTGGGGGGGGGGTTCAAAGTAGCGAGGAGTTATGTTGCCCATGATACCATAACGGAACACCTCGGGGAAGGTGACTCGTAGAATTATCCCCTTAAGTGGCAAAAAGAATTACTTTTGATACAAAGATCATTGAAACTCTTTATACCAGCCTAAGGCAACCACAATCGATCATTTGAAGGAGTCGGAAAAGGGATGGCATACTCAGACTAGAATGGATGATGTGGACTACCTTGTTGAAGACAACGCAATGGATGATTTTTAGCTTATCATCGGAAATGGATGGTACCCATGGTAAGTCCACTTTTGAAGATGATCCTGAACAACAACTACTGAGGTGCAAGCTGGGAACAAAATGCAAATGTTGGGAATGATTCTGGTAACTGGGGAAGAACTCAACAGTCAAGAGTGTTTCCAACGTTCCAATGGTTATAGAATCATCGAAGAAACTGAGAGCACAAGGATCCCTAAGGAACAACTTCAAGAATAGGTCACACTAAGTCCTCATGGAGAAGATGGTCAAATAGCTCAATCAAGATACTACAATGATAGATCTTATGGCTAGATGTGTCGGCCAGAACATCAACCTTGTCAGGGACCTACATCATAGATGTTGGAAAAGTTCCAACCACCATATCCGCCTGAGATTCAGATCTGGTTGGTAACAATATATTCTAGACCCATCGAGTCTAGAAGAAAATGAAAGTTTGCAACACAAATCAACGAGATGGCGTTGCGAGATTCTCGAAAATGGACTATGGTAGTAAGCTCCAAAACATGAGCTGGTTCTGCTAACACATGTGAACATGTTGTCCCAGACAAGCATGACCACGTAGTAGTCTTATAATAAAAACACTACTGAGTTCAGGTGGGGAACCATCATCGAGGATAACAATGTCCTTGCATAAGGCATGCTCTTAAGAAGGAACTTCTTCTCCTTGAACAAATCAATCAGTGGCTTGGTTTGCTAGGGAATACATATGGAGTGGAGGTAATTAATCTACCAAACCATATAATACATTCACACATGCATAACTAACTTGGGATGGTACCAGAGGAAACAAAACAATCTTTCTCGAACTCATGGCAGCAACTTGCTCCAAATGCACATGAATTTGAGGAAGTCACTTCTTTCATCCAAGCATAAGCTTCATGAACGGAACACGAAGGCAATGCTTACAAAGTTTCCAATACTAGGTTGATGTTCAACATGAATCATGGGGGAGACAAAATGCTACTGATGGGCTCAACAGCAACTCATCGGAATTTCCATATCACTAGACTTCCACCATCATGTGAACACGGTGATAGCATTGGTCAGACCAAAGGATGTAATGGTGTATGCTCGAGGGATCAACCACGAGTAAGACAACATTACGAACATCGTTGGTTCTGATTTGACTTGACGATAGCCCATACTCAAGTCAAAGTTTTGACAAGGCAATAGATCCAACAACTGATCATGAGGACCAATTAATGGAGATATCATCTTTCTTCAACACACACACGCATACAAAACATATCCCTTAACACGAACTAAGTCAGGCAAGCTTTTATCTTCCAACTCTCCAAGTTGTTGTTTTAGCTTAACCAATTAGTTCAGAGGTATATAACACAGATTCTTGGAGAAAGAGTGATTTATTGGAAAACCAACTTGATCATGAACTCAACATAACAGTCAAGGGACAACCTGGTGATACTTCCGAGAAGATATTCGGAAAATCACGAACCACCGAAATGTTATTAAGCTCGGGAACAATCTTGCTTTTCAGGGCAAGACGATGTGATCAAGGGAGTGATGGATTGACACAATCCTATCTCATTGATCGAGGAGTGCACCAGGGAAAATGGACTAGGTAACACGATCAACCTTAGGGTGATGATTTAGAAATCAACACACTAAGAACGAGGTTATTGTCCATTTAACTACCAAGCAACGGAGTTGCTAGGAGTGTAGATTTCACGCATCACGGTTCACTTGTCGATGATCCGGTTACAATAACACGGGGACAGAGGAATGAATAATGATGGCAAGAAGTATCACTGTATCAAGAGTTCATAGGATGATGTGCAATTTCCATGACAATCTTGATATAAAGATGGTAATACTCCAAGGTAGAACAGAATCAAAAGCTGGATTGGCATTCGATTTGTGGCTTACAACTGCTTTGACCCAATCCTAGATATGGATAAGGCGCTGGAGTTTGTTTCTCCTAGTCATTCTGAATAGGATGGCTTGACGGACCACAAGGGTAAAAGGCATCGATGAACATGAATGCACATTTACTCATGACTATCAATTGATAGACGATGGTCGAAAAACAACTAAAGAGGAACAACTCAAAGGAACATATGATTTTCTGAGTTGTGGATGCATAGCTTAGCATGTCGAATGAGTTCTACATATTTCTTCCGGATAACCGATGCAGAAAGGTGGAACTGGCAGATTCACAATGTAGAATGGAGAACTCATCAGGAGCACTTTGGTTGTGATCTTTGGTTCAGAAGAACTTCTTCCATAAGCAATTCATGGTATTTGAAAGAAGGAAATACCACAGACCTCGAGGACTATCACAATGGTTACTAATATCTTAAGGGAAGTAGCAAATACTAACAACATGAAGTAGGGGAATCTCGGGTTCAAGACCCAGGAGTAGAATACCTACTAACTAAATGGCATCACGGGATGCTTTTGAGAATGATATGGCCAGAATCATCACACTGGGAACACAAAACATGGCTAGATTATATTACTAGGTGACTCCCTAAGACACCTAAGGTCTTAACAATAACTCCAACAGATATGTTGAGGTAATGGAGTACCTCAACACACCGATTAGTGTGCTTAATCTGGCCCAAAAGGACATCGGGAACACGGAGGAAAGATTTGCAAGTGCATCAGATTATTTAGAAACCTGGGATGACTCGGACAACATAACGACTGTAAATGCTCAAAATGATTTGAGACATCCTGCAAAGATGGTGGCATAACCTCTCAACATCACAATATCAAGGTTCTGAGGCCAGCTATGAACATATGGAAGTAGAAGGAACTGACCTGAGGCTTAAATCCAACAATCCTAGGCAACTACGGTTTAGTAACACGTCATCCTGTGAGATAGAAGAGAAGCCTAGTTCTTAATCCCCGTAGAAAGGAAGAGGATGACTCAGATCAGAGGGCATGAGGTATAAGGAGTAAAAAGAGCCTTACGTTCCCATCCACAATCAATTCCCTTATATAACTAAAGCATTTCTAGACTCAACTTCGACCAGCTTGGCATGGTAATCCTACAGGCAGTCAGGCTCTGATACCAAAACTATCAGGACCCCGATTCCAAGTCACATCGATCTAGCTGGTAAGACCTCATATCACTTTGCGGCATCACGCAAGGTATTCCCATGGGTGTCGCCTTATCATGGTCCGGGACCGTTTGCGCCTTTTGGCTCATGTATATAATAGTGTCGCTAGCATCCATATGACAGAGAACCCGAGCCGACATGGCTAGTCGTGAACCCAAAGCGGCACTAACCCATGGAGACGGGCAAACATGAATCAACTTCGAACATGTCAGTCAACAGCGTGTGAATTCGGGCTATAGCACTGGGCTAACAGGACTCCGGTAACCCGGGCTGTAGCAGGCTAGGCAGGACTCCGGATGTCACCGCGTGACATTTCCCCGAAGGGACAGACACAGGAACGAAGTGAAACACATGCCGGCCAGTCAAGTGTCCTGAGCAGTAGTGCTGGGCTAGCAGGACTCCGGTGAACCGGGCTGTAGCGGACTACTATGGCTCATGGAAGCACAAGACTACATTTCCCCATAAGAGAGGCTGCCAAGGATAAACAACTAGATTGTCGGATCCCACACATACCAAGCATTTCAATCATACACACAATATGCTCGATATGTGTAAATACAACATGGCATCACAACATAACTCTATGACTCAAGTATTTATTCATTAGGCTCCGAGGAGCCAGAAATACAAACATGGGTCGCATGACCCAACATTCAGAGCATACAAACCAAAGCACATGCGGAAGCTTAACATGTCTGAGTACAGACATCTATAAATGAAAAAGGCTGAGAAGCCTGACTATCTACCAGATCCTGCCGAGGGCACAAGATCCTAGCTGAGGTATCAAGCTAAACGTCGAAGTCCACGTGGTTCTACTAGCGAGACTGAAGTCTCTCTGCAAAACATAAAATAAGCAAACGTGAGTACAAATGTACCCAGCAAGACTTACATCAGAACTAACTACATATGCATCGGTATCAACAAAGGGGTGGTGGAGTTTGACTGCAGTAAGCCAGCTTTGAGTCGGTGGCTATCCTGAACTACGACTGCAAGTAACTCTTTGAGGTGGCGCACACGAGTCCACATATTCACCATGTCAATACACCACTATGGATCCGCTCCCGTCTCCATGCGGAAACGCCATCCATAGCACTCACGCTTATCTTGCAAGTTTTAGAGTATCCACTTTCACTTGTCTATGAGCTATGCAAGGGGTCCAAGTTTCCATATCCGAGGAATCCGGCTATTCGAATAGATAATGATAACCCTGTAGGGGTGTACTTCTTCACACCCGCTCTCGCCACTTATCGCCCTGTACACATCATGTACGTCGGCAACCTTCAAGCGGAAGCCGGGCGAGGGAGTCGGCCACGACCTGACTAACCAACAAGTCTCTAGTCCAAGTTTATCACCTATTCGGGTTCCATCCGCAAGGAGATCCGGTCGGGGTGTCGCTCACGGCCCCAAACGATGTGTGCAGGGTTCCCAAGCCCACCATCCGGGTGCCACTTGGTACACCGTGCCACTGTGCCTAGTCTGTCCCAAGCCCACCTGTACCGGGTGCCACTTGGTAGACTACTAACACTACCTACAAACACCAGAAACTAGTTGCAACTCCTGGACAGAGATCAAGTTGATTAATAAGTCGAGAGAGCTTGGAGCGCCCGGAGCCCAATGTGTGGTAGTAACTGTTCATGGATCACAAACACAGTACTCAGTTCCTGAGGACGGCTGCAATGAGACAACCCACCATGTACTCCTACATGGCCTCTCACCGCTACCTTTACTAAATCGTGTTCACACACTTAGCTCACACACAGTAGGAAATGTTCAACACCATTCCAATTCATCCCCGATGAATCAGACCTGACTCAACTCTAAGCAGTAGCAGGCATGACAACAACATGAATGAGTAGGCACATCAGGGCTCAAACAACTCCTACTCATGCTAGTGGGTTTCATCTATTTACTGTGGCAATGACAGGTCATGCAGAGGAAAGAGGTTCAGCTACCGCAGCATGTAACAGTTGAAACATTGTTGTCCTAATGCAGTAGAAGAGAGCAGGAGCGAGAGAGTGGGCTTGTATCGGAATGAACAAGGGGTTTTTGCTTACTGGCACTTCTGAAGATAGTATAGTTCTTCATCGGTGTCATCGATCACATCGTCGGAAACATCGTCTACTAAGAGGGGGCAAATACCGGCAACAGAGAGGAAACACAGTCAATGCAATGCACAATATGATGCATGATCTTGACATGGCAATATGTTGTTGATTGAGCTAATGCAACTAGTAACAGGTTAAATGAAGTTGGTTTGAACCCAACATTCAAATTCAAACTCCATATGTGGATATTCAAATGCCAAACATATGATTTGCCCTATTCAGCTACCATAAGTTGTTCTAACATGCATGAAAATGATACAGATGGATAGATTGGATTTTTATGATCATTTCATATATAAATCTTTTCATTTGGAGTTATGGTTGAATTTCTATGAATTTTAGAAGTTTGGGGTATTTTCTGAAATTTATAAATCATTTCTGATTTATTTTAATTCCAGAAAACTTTACCGCATCAGCATTAAGTCATGCTGGCGTCAACTGGTCAACAGGACCGTCCAGGTCAAACCTGACAGGTGTGGCCCACCTGTCATTGACTCAGTGCTAACTAGGGTTTAGTTAAATCCTAACTAAAGTAATTAGAAGGGCTGGGGCCCACGGTCAGCGAGTCAGTGGGTTAGCTAAATTTTAATTAGCATCTAAACTAATTAGCAGGGCCTCGGGCCCTCATGTTAATGACCCAGGGGGGTCAAACCCTGGTTAACTCGGTCAAACCTGCCGGCGACTAACCGCCGGTGAGGTCCGAGATGGCGGCGATGCGTGGAATCGCAGCACAGGCCACGGTTCAAGGCGCGGATGGCACCATTGGAACCCTGAGCCTCGTCCACGTCGGCTGGTGCTAGTGGGGTCGCCGGAGACGACCTAGATCGACGGCGGTGTCCGCTTCCGCGGTGGCTGGAGTTCGATGAAGACGGACAGCGTGCTACAGTGCACGGGAGGACGAGTGGGTAGGTGTTCTGGGTTCCTGGGAACGCGCTGAGGACGAAAACATGCTCAGACGCGACGTTTGCGGGCTCTAGCCATGGCGGCGACATGGCCGGCAGCGAGCAAGCTCTCGGGCTCGACGGAGCCCGCGGTTAGAGGAAGAAATCGGCATCGGGGAGAGTGGGGTTCGGTGCGGAGGCTCACAGCGAGTGCAACGAGCGCGAGGGCGAGGCCGGGGACGCCCGATAGCTCCCGAATCGACGGCGAGGGTCCACGGCGACCGACGAGGGGAACGGCGGTGTTGGCGGCATCCAGGGGCTTAAGGCACCATGTGGCTCGGTGAGGAGGAAGAGGGGAACGAGGCGGAGCTTCTTGGCGTGTCGGCGAGGCGTGGGGTGGCCGGTGGCCGCGGTGGAGGTCGTCGGCGCGCTGCGAGGCGCTCGGCAGCAGCGGGAGAAGGAGAGCAAAGGAGAAGAGAGGCACGGGATAGGACGAGGCGGTCCAGAGGAAAACGTGGCATCGTCCAGGGCGTCGAGGCAGCGACGGGTAGCAGGAGGTGGCCCGGCGCATGGCCAGCGCGCGACGAGCACGCGCCCAGCGTCCTTCTGGCGCTGGGTTGAAGATGACTGGCACTGGTGGTGGGCTGGGCTGGCTCCTGGGCTGTATAGTGCTGAGCCTCTGGGCTGTAGGTAAGCGCCAGGTAAGTTTGCTCTCCTTTTAACTGTTTCTGTTTTTCTATTTGTTTGCCTCTGATTTGATTTATTTTAACACCAAATCATTTTTATATAATTCTGAAAATATTTTTTTGTGAACTCTCTGAATTAATCCAGTGTCCCTCAATATTTCTCAGAATATTTGGAGCTGTCAAAATATTTATAGCAATGTTTTGGAGCCCCAATCAAATACAATATGGGTTATTCAAAAATCCAGAATGGCCAAAAAAATATGTGCATCATTTTTGGCAGAGGTTTTCACCTTTATAAAAAACAATGAACTTTTCTAAAGGGCATTCTGGGTTCATTGAAAATATTTTTATTTTGATCCTAATTGCATTTCATTTAATGCTAGGGCTTGTCATCCCCATTTCAAATTTCAAACAAATATAGACATGATGCATGGATGCTTATGAAACTAATTGCAATCAAATTCTAGGGCTGTGACATTTAATCAATGGCCTAATGACTGGGTTAGAGGTGAAGAACCCTATGCAAGCACAATGTCAAACAAATAGGATGTCCTGGTAATTGTAATACGGTGACTTACCATAACTGGTTGAACAGGCTCAGCGCTGCTCCCCCTTCTCTTGCAAGGCTCCTTCCTAACATCTTGTACTTGGAAATCCTCAATCTTATCTTCATTGAACCCCCTCTGCAAGGTGACACAAACTATTTATTGGTCTCCTTGGAAGATAAATATGCGTACTTTTCAGTCTGTGAACAACACCAAAGGATGAGTTTATAACAAAACAACACCACATAATGAAATATGCCACATCTCTTGCACATAGTGAAATGAGCATTTACTATGTATGCGCTATGTAAAAACTAGGCATGCCTTCGAACTGGACCTTCGGATACCCTTGGAGAGCCTACTTTTGTGTACAGCCAAACCTTTATGTCACCTATGAGTTATACAAGCCCCCACTACAGCAACCCTTAGTGTTTAAAGTGTTAGGTCAAGAACAACAAGTAATCAAAGCAAATAGTCCTAGTATGACTGGCTTATACAAACAAGCAATTGAACAGAAGTGTGAGAAAATCTTGCTCAACACTGAATTACATATCAAGAAAATAAGCATAGAAGGAGGCTTAAAGACCATCACTTGACCGACCAGATTTAAGGGGCATTTAAACATCATGTGCAATGTATGGACTAACATGAACATTGCATATTTCATATTCTATAATAAAATAAACATGTATTAGGTTATGCCATGTATGATGCCTAAATGTACACTATAGCAGGCATGAGTGATTCATCATTGCACACACAATTGAAATGCAGGTTAAGGCCCAGTTCTGTTCCGCCTTTTTAGAGCTTATTATCAAAATAAGCCATGAAAGATGTAAAGAACTCATTTTTGAGTTATGGGCTTCGGGGGGGGGGGGGGGGGTGCTTTAGGTAGAAGCTCACTAAAAATTGAACGGAAGGGGAATATCGAAATGACTTTGTTGTCTGCCTATATTACACTCAAAATGCCACTGCTCACGCCCGTGTCACACTTGACCCTTAAGTAAAAACAAACACGCAAGCGTTCATTGCCTGCCCGCTTGCATCTCCTCTCCACTTTCCCTCTACCTCGATCCCCTGTCTGCAGCGCTAGGGTTCCTCCAACGAGCCGCCACTACTGGTCCCATCTGGCCTGCTCCTCAATGATGCTTTGTCCAGCTAGGCTACATGGCCGTCGGGTAGGGGCAAATCTCCCTGGCTGCTCCTCCCTCTAGCGCCGCCCCTCATTCTCATGGTCTCCAGCAGCTGCTCCGCTATGGTCCGTCCAACCCACTACTCTGGCGGTCGCCGCACAACTACGGTCGATGCCCCACTCCGGTGGAAGGCACCTCATTCCCCTCCCCTCCTCCCAAGCCGTGGCCTTGAGGTGCTATTGAAGGATGAGCTCATCCAACAAGACAAGGATGTCCTCTGTTTTTTTTCCAAATTCTCATTCTGATCCGCTATGCAATGAATTGCTATGAGCTGCTGTTGCTATATGATGCATTGCTATGAGCTGTTCGTGCTGCTACTATATGATGAATTGCTATGAGCTGCTGCTGCTATATGATGAGTTGCTATAAGATGCTCCTGCTCTTGCTATATGATGAATTGCTATGAGCTGCTCGTGCTACTACTATATGGTGAATTGCTATGAGCTGCTACTAGTATATGATGAATTGCTAGCTACTGTTGCTGCTGTATGATGAGTTGCTATGAGATGGTGGTGGTGCTGCTATATGATAATAACCAGTCACTTGGACCATCGAATTTTGATAAATAATGGTTCTTCATTTAAATTTAGGCAATGTGTTCTTCATTTAAATTAGGCAATGGGCTCTCTATGGAAGACAATGACCAAAGTAGATTGTGCCAAGTAGATGGTATCTTCGTATTTGCATTTTGAACAAATATTGATGGTCTATTTTCCTATCATATTAATTACTACACTTGATTGAATTTGTGATGTTTGCAAGTCAAATAATTTTCATATGGGCATCAAAATGATAAAATATAATGCAATCTAGATTTTTCACTGATCATACCATAGATAAGCTAAAAAGGCAGGCAATGAAAAGTACTGGTTGGCTTATTATCCCGAGCTTATATTCAAAGGTGCTTATTTTCTTAGGATAACTCGAAATAACTGTCCCTAAGAACCCTGGCCAACATCACTGACATACAAATAACATGTCACGATGATTGCAATGGAGTGACCTACCATAGCACACTGTATAGGCTCACCGCTATCTCTCCTTTTTTGCGATGTTCCATGAAATTGCCACATACATCTTGTACTTTTTCATTACAACACCCCATCTACAAGTTGACATGGCTAATTTGAGATATCTCTACATGGCAATACATTGCATATCCCATGCTCATATTTAAACCACCAATTAACGATTGTGTACGTAGCATAAACTAGCCATGACTCCATGTACAGGACTAGCAGGCACTCTAAGGGAGCCTAATGTAGTGCATTGGAATTCCTACATGCCACCTACTATTTTGTGTAATGTACTACCTCTATTCCTAAATATATGTATTTGTAGAGATTCCACTGTGGACCACATACACATGTATATGGATGCATTTTCGAGTGTAGATTCACTCATTTTGCTCTGGATGTAGTCCATTGTGGAATCTCTAGAAAGACTTATATTTAGGAACGAAGGATGACATCTACATCTCTAATGTAGTAGCCAGTAGTGGAAATCATTGTCTGCACAAAGGGATTACTGGTCGAAAATCCTAGCAAAGCACGCTGGCAGGCACACGACAATACAAGAGAGAGATGCACTTACAAGATCATAGCAATGCCTCGGTCCAGGATCTTGGTTGGCCAAGCTGTTATATCCAGAAGAAACATCATCCTTGTAGTTCTTACTAGATGCATACTATGTAACATCGACCTATTAGTATATTTAAAGTACATCAGACAGGTGATGCTGGACTGGTTTAAAGGCGAAAAGTACCTAGGCCGTGGTGGGTGCTTTGCATCTTGCCAGACGGTGGGAATCAGGTTAGAAATGTCAAGGGTGATGACGTTGCGCTGGCTATTGGGGTCCGGTAAGGAGATCTAGAACCATGGAGTAGGGCGTTCGTGGAGCGGCTCCAGTAGGTTGGACTACGGTGTGAGTGAAGCAGATCTGAGGCCGTGGATGAGGGCATCAGTGAAGCTGCTCCGATGGTTGGGTTCATAATGGTGTTGATGATGCGGATCTGCGGCCATGGACGAGGCGTCAGAAGCTACTCCGGTAGGTTGGACGAGGGTGTGACGAGGCAGATCTGAGGCCGTGAACTTGGGCTTTGGCAAAGCGGCCCTAGTAGGGTTGAGAATGGTATAGGTGAAGCTACTCCGGTAGGGTTGAGGATGGTGTTGGCGAAGCGACTCCAGTTGTGTTGAGGAAGGTGTCGGCGAAGAGGATCATAGGCCGTCGACGGGGGCGTCGATGGGGCGGCCCCGGGGATGTGGACGAAGCGTCTCCAGTGGGGAGTACAAAGGAGCCGCTGCAGATGCGCTATGATTGACGAGAGTATAGGCGAAGCAGATCCAGCGCTATGGACAAGGCCGCCACTGAATGGGCTATGGTATAGTGGTGGATGAGTAGTCTACTTGTTTCTAGGGGAGATGGGAGAGGTAGATGCGGCCTTAGAAGCAGATCCGACGAGGTGGACGATGCTGGTAGTGAATGTGCTCTGGTACACCGGTGGATGAGCATTCTAGGGTTTCGAGAGGGAAGGGGTAGAAAGGCCGATGAAGTACAGACAACGTGATGTAAGATGCTCTAGTGCTGTGGAGTACTAGTCGTTTTTGCGGGAGGGGGAGAGGAAATGGGTGTGCCTTGTGGTGGGGGAACTGGAAGGTTACCAAAGCAACCCCGACCTATTATGAAAATGAGGGCCGTATTGTAACTATTGTTCTCCGTGCACGAAGGACAAAAGGGGAATTTCGCATGCTAAATACTAGGTGGCAGAAATTTTAGAAGGAAGCTGGAGATTTTGCCGCCCGCGGGATCGTTCGTATCCAGTTTCAACTAATTTTGGACAATGCTAGCGGGAAGGTCATGCGAGACTATGTACACGGGGCACACGTCAGCAGTTAATAACTGGTATGAAGTCCACCCTAGGAAAAAGACAATAACTCGGGATGATGCATCGATAACTTGGACGTTCACACGGGTCCGGCCAATCATATGGTTGTAGAGGCGCGTTGACAAAAAAATGGATCAAATGCTCAACCTATGCATTTCTCGTGTAAATATATAATTTAGTGCCATTGGTTATTTATATCAAACATAATGCGTTGACATGTTAACTTTAATATAAATGCACAAAAGAAAATGGGCATTCTAGTCTGCTACTTAAAAGTTTTACCTCATATGATTACATGGCCTCCATTTCATAAATTGCGTACCCGTTGAATTCATATATGAATATTACATATATTACTTCATAATAGAACCTTAGATCATCCAAGACTAATTTATTTGAATGCAAAACTAACAATGGGGCATGTACATGATAACTACAATGGTTGTGTAAAGAAACATCACTATAACTTTGGCATGCACAATTAAAAAAGACTATTCGAAAAAATGTGATATGTGAGTGTCCAATCTTTATAGCGTTGAATCGATGTTGTATCTTTGGCCATGATACGAAGTAGATATTGATTATGTTCAAGCGATGCACATCCATGATCGCTAGATAGTGATACGTGAATGAATTGTCCAATCTATCTCACACGAATACATATCTCGTTTCTCCGTGGGCATCGGAATCACACATGCACACTTCGTGTATTTCTCTTCCTCCATCAAGGTTAGAATTCGTCTTTCTATCCCATCCTACAAGTCTCTCACACAAAAACACACACACTTTATCTCTCTGTCGAACACTCCCACCCCTTTAATTCCGCCCACCCACTGCCACTAATGTCTCAAAGTATAACTATGTCTTGCACACATATGCGTAAGGTTAACTCGAGTCCCAGAACCATATGAATACATACAATGGGATTCCAACAAAGCACCTTTTGTTTTGAGATTTTTCTCACACACACAAATAAACATTGTTTCTCTCTTCATTTTTTTCCGGCACTTGCATGCAGACCGCTTGTTTATCTCCGTGATGCTTTAAGTATGCCTCACACACATGCTGTCTACCTATCCCTTAATATAGATATGTATCTGATAATCCCCAAGTGTAGGGAATCATCGTAGCAATTTCCAATGGTGGAAGTGATAAGTATGGAGTGTCGAACCCACAAGGAGCTAAAGGTAAGATCAATATTCTCTCAAGTCCTATCTGCCACTGATATGACTCTACGTACACCGAACGTTTGCTTCCAACTAGAAACGAGAAATAAAACTACGTTGTGGGTATGAAGAGGACAACTTCGCATGAAATTGGAGAGCCAAAACATAAAAGTAGGTGCTGTTATCATAAAGTTAGAATATATTACTAAATATTCTAAATAGCGAGTGTGGAATAATGATGGGTCGGTGTGCGGAATTATCCTAGGCAATTGTTAACAAGACCGACAATCGTCATTGCTATTTCATATGAGGGAGAGGCATAAGCTAACATACTTTCTCTTCTTGAATCATATGCACTTATGATTGGAACTCTAGCAAGCATCCGCAACTACTAAATATCATTAAGGTAAAACCCAACCATAGCATTAACATATCAAGTCCCCTTTATCCCATACGCAACAACCCCTTACTCGGGTTTATGCTTTTGTCACTCAAGCAACCCACTATAAGCGAATCATGAACGTATTGCAACACCCTACAGCGGGAATCCCTCATGCTTGTGCGACACGGAGGGCACAATAGAACAACACCAAAATAAAACATACAACTCGTACCAATCTAGATCATCAATCAACCCAAAGACAAAGGATATCTACTCAAAACATCATAGGATGGCAACACATCATTGGATCATAATATGTGGCATAAAGCACCATGTTCAAGTAGGGATTACAACGGGGTGCGGGAGAGTGGACCGCGTAAAAGAGATGAGGATGGTGATGATGATGGTGATGTTGATGAACGCGGTGATGATTTCCCTCCCGATGGCACTCCCGATGGTTCTCCCCCTCGTGCTTCCTCCTCCATGGCCTGCCCCCTGGACGGGGAGAGGTTCTCCCTCTGGTTCTTGGCCTTCATGACGATGATGGCCCCTCCGGGATCCTCCTCCACTAGTAGAAAAAGGGTCAAATGTCAAGCACATTAGTGTCGGTTTGCTTTTGAGCCGGCACTAATGTGTGCATTAGTGCCGGTTCCAACGGCTAGCCGGCCGCTTTCATTAGTACCGGTTCGTGGCCGACCTTTAGCACCGGTTCATGCCACGGACCGGTACTAAAGTGAGTGGTGGCAGGATGTTGTCAGTCCAGGGGCCCTCCAGCACCTTTAGTACCGGTTCGTGGCATGAACTGGTGCTAAAGGCCATCCTACATAAACCCTTCATCCACCCGAGCTGGCTCTGTTCTTCCCCTTTCCCCTCTCCTCTCTGTTCTTCCCCTCTTCCTCTCGAGCTCATCACACATTTTGCCCAAAATTTGCAAGATTTGAAGGCCCCCATCCATTCAAATGATCACAAAGGTTAGCAACTTTGTCCTTTCATCTCTCATTGCTAGATTAGCTCTTGCAATGCTTTGTATAGTGATTAATTTATGAGTTTAGTAATTGGGAGGAAATATATGTGCTATTATTTGATTTATATGCAATTTGAGGTCAAAAATAACACTTAGTTTGCATATGTGGTATATTCTCTTTTAAAACTAGTTGTTGCATTTCGTGTTTATGACAAATTATGCCCATCAAGTTGACATAGATATTTTTGTCTAGGAGGTTTGTGAACCGGAAATTCCAACCGACCCTATTGTCGAGAGGTTAAATTTAGTTGAAAGAGAAAACGAGTATTTGAAAGAAAAATTGAAAAGAATTGAGGGGGAGAAGATGGAATTGGAGTTGCATGTTGCCGATGTCGTCGATGATCACAAGATCAATATGGAGAAAATGCGCTTGAAGATTAGAAAGATTAGAAAATATGCCATTGATAGTGAGGCTTGGTATCATTATGCTGTTGGATCAATTGTTACCTTAGTTGCGATCTTGATCGCATTTGTTGTTGCATTTAAATGCTTTCGTCAGAGAGTTATTTGTTTGTTGCATTTAAGTCTTGTATGAACTTGATGTATGAACTTGGATTAATTTGGTATTTTCGGTGCTGTGTAATGAAGATGAGCCGATAATGGATGTACGATGACCGATGCTTTCCCGAGTTCATTAATGGCGTGCAAACTTTTCTGCTTGCGGCTGAGGCAAACAAGCGGGCGGATGGTTTTATGCCTTGTCCATGTTTAGTCTGTAAGAATGATCACAATTACTCTACGTCAAGAACCATTCACGTCCACCTGTTTAAGTCCAGTTTCATGCCCCACTATAATGTTTGGACCAAGCATGGAGAAAGAGGGGTTATGATGGAAGACAATGAAGAAGAAGAGGACGAGGACAACTATCCTGGCCATGGGTTCCCTAAATACGATGATACAACAATGGGGGAAGAAGCTGAGCCGGCAATGCGGGAAGAAGCTGAAGAAGAGACATCAGATGAGCCCGCTGATGATCTAGGTCGGGCCATTGCCGATGCAAAGAGAAACTGCGCAAGTGATTTTGAGAAGAAGAAGTTGCAGCGCATGTTAGAGGATCACAAGAAATTGTTGTACCCGAATTGCGAAGCTGACAAGAAAAAGTTGGGCACCACACTGGAATTGATGCAATGGAAGGCAGAGAATGGTGTATCTGACAAGGGATTTGGAAAGTTGCTAGTAATGATAAAGAATATGCTTCCAAAGGACAACGAATTGCCCGAGAGTACGTACGAAGCAAAGAAGGCTGTCTGCCCTCTAGGGTTAGAGGTGCAGAAGATACATGCATGCCCTAATGACTGCATCCTCTATCGCGGTGAGTACGAGGATTTGAACGCTTGCCCGGTATGCGGTGCATTGCGCTATAAGATCAGGCGCGATGACCCTTGTGATGTCGAGGGCGAGCGCCCCAGGAAGAAGATTCCTGCCAAGGTGATGTGGTATGCTCCTATAATACCACGGTTGAAACGTTTGTTCCAAAACAAAGAGCATGCCAAGGCGATGCAATGGCACAGAGAAGACCGTAAGGAAGATGGAAAGTTGAGAGTACCCGCTGACGTGTCGCAGTGGAGAAAAATCGAGAGAAAGTATGGGAAGGAGTTTGCAGATGATGCAAGGAACATATGGTTTGGTCTAAGCGCAGATGGCATTAATCCTTTTGGGGAGCAGAGCAGCAACCATAGCACTTGGCTTGTGACTCTATGTTTGTATAACCTTCCTCCTTGGTTGTGCATGAAGCGGAAGTTCATTATGATGCCAGTGCTCATCCAAGGCCCTAAGCAACCCGGCAACAACATTGATGTGTACCTAAGGACATTAGTTGAAGAACTCTTACAACTATGGAATGGAACAGGTGTACGTGCATGGGATGAGCACATGGGGGAAGAATTTGACCTAAAGGCCTTGCTGTTCGTGACCATCAATGATTGGCCTGCTCTCAGTAACCTTTTAGGACAGACAAACAAGGGATACTGCACATGCACGCACTGTTTGGATGATACCGACAGTATATATTTGGACAATTGTAGGAAAAATGTGTACCTGGGACATCGTCTATTTCTTCTGAGCAGGCATCCCGTAAGAAAGAAAGGCAAGCACTTCAAAGGTGAGGCGGATCACCGGACGAAGCCTCGCCACCATACTGGTGCTGATGTACATGATATGGTCAATGATTTGAAGGTAGTCTTTGGAAAGGGTCCTGGCGGACAACCTGTTGTGAATGACACTGATGGACGCACACCCATGTGGAAGAAGAAATTTATATTTTGGGACCTGCCCTATTGGAAAGACTAGAGGTCCGCTCTGCAATCGATGTGATGCACGTGACGAAGAATCTTTGCGTGACCCTGCTTGGCTTCTTGGGCGTGTATGGGAAGACAAAAGATACACCTGAGGCATGGGAGGACCAGCAATGTATGCATGGAAAAGACGGCATACATCAGGGTCATGCCAGCTACGCTCTTACCAAAGAAGAGAAGGAAATCTTCTTTGAATGCCTGCTCAGTATTAAGGTACCGTCTGGCTTCTCGTCGAATATAAAGGGAATAATAAACATGGCAGAGAAAAAGTTCCAGAACCTAAAGTCTCATGACTGCCACGTGATTATGACGCAACTGCTTTCGGTTGCATTGAGGGGCTTCTACCGGATAACGTTTGATTAGCCATTGTGAAGCTATGTGCATTCCTCAATGCAATCTCTCAAAAGGTAATCGATCTAGAAATCATACCAAGGTTAGATAATGATTTGGTGCAATGTCTTGTCAGTTTCGAGTTGGTGTTCCCACCATCCTTCTTCAACATCATGACGCACGTCCTAGTTCACCTATGTGAAGAGATTAGCGTTTTGGGTCCTGTATTTCTACACAATATGTTCCCCTTTGAGAGGTTCATGGGAGTCTTAAAGAAATATGTTCATAACCGTGCTAGGGCAGAAGGAAGCATCTCCAAGGGCCATGAAAATGAGGAGGTCATTGAGTTTTGTATTGACTTTATTCCCGGACCTTAAGCCGATTGGTGTTCCTGAATCGCGGCATAAGGGCAGACTGGATGGAAAAGGCACGCTAGGAGGGAATCAAAAAATATGTATGGACGGACATTCTCTCACTGAAGCACACTACACAGTTCTACAGAATTCCGCCTTGGTGGCTCCGTATATGGACGAACACAAGAATTTTCTATGCTCCAAACACCCGGAGCGGTCTGATGACTGGATTACACGTGAACAAACCAGGAGTTTCGCCAGCTGGTTGCAGACACATACCATGCATGATGCCTCTATTGAAGATGACCTGTACTCACTATCCCAGTTACCATCTTCGAATATAATGACTTTCAAAGGGTACGAGATAAATGGTAATACATTTTACACGATCGCCCAAGATAAGAAGAGCACCAACCAAAACAATGGTGTCTGCTTTGATGCAACAACCAAGATGGGAAATGAAACATATTATGGTTACATAGAGGAGATATGGGAACTTGACTATGGACGTGGTTTGAAGGTCCCTTTGTTTCGGTGCAAATGGGTCAATATGACACGAGGCGGGGTAACGGAAGACCCACAGTATGGAATGACAACAGTGGATCTCAACAATCTTGCATATGCAGACGAACCATTCGTCCTAGCTAATGATGTGGCATAGGTTTTCTATGTGAAGGATATGTCTACCAAGCCGAGAAAAAGAAAAGATAAGGAAGCGAATGCATCATACGATGAGCCAAAGCGCCACATAGTTCTTTCTGGGAAGAGAAACATCGTGGGAGTGGATGACAAGACAGACATGTCAGAAGATTATGAAAAGTTTGATGAAATTGCTCCATTCACAGTGAATATTGACCCGAACATCCAGTTAAATGATGAAGATTTTCCATGGCTACGACATAAAGGGACACACGTGAAGAAAAAGTTTCACACCCAAAGATCTAGGATGTGATCGACTTCACTATCATCACTTTCTTCTGTTTTTCACACCCAGGAGGGAATCTGTGTAATAGTTAGGCTAGTTATGTGTTTTGGCATTTGAAACGCGAAGAAATTTTATGTGCAAACAAATTCTTTCATGCATTTACTAAATTTTTCAGCTAAATGACCCTGAAATTGAAAAGCATTTCAAATGAACTCAGAAAAGGTTGAAAGTTAGCATGGTATCATAATTTCACCCACATAGCATGTGCAAAAAAGTAGAGAGGGTTACCGCAAAAACTGGATGCACTTCATGTACAAAATGGACAATCTCTTTCGAAGTATCAGGGTTTCAGACGAAAACTCATCCGTTACAAAGGCATTTCATTTTTTAAATAACCTACGCCTTACAAAATTGAATATAATGATAAAACACACTAATATTAAACATAAGAAAAAAGAATCACTGAAAAATCTATTTTCAAAGTTAAGTTATTCACAAACTAGTGATTCACACAAATTTCAAATAATTCAAAACGTAAACTATTTAAATTTGTAAACTACCGACACTAATAGAAAGTTTTTAATTTTTTGTACCTAAAGCAAAAATATTCACAAAGAAACTCTAAATACAGCAAAAACAACTCAAAAATAAATAAAACAAAAATAAATAAAGCAAAAAATAAGAAAATAAAAAAGCTCGCCTACTACGCCACAACAGCCTGCATACGACTAGAAACCCAACCTATTGTTGGGCCAGGATGCAGGCCCGCAAAGGCCCAATAGGCCCACAGGGCATCACAGAACATTTAGGCCCAGTAGGCCTGCTTTGGAGAGGAGCTCGAGAGAGCTACCGCACCGGGGCTTATAAACCAGTGCGGACGCCCCTCGGCTAGCGAGGTGGGACTAAACATGACGCACCGCACCTGCGCCAGCGCACCCCCTTTAGTACCGGGTGGTGGCTCAAACCGGTACTAAAGGGGGGGGTCTTTAGTACCGGTTGGAGCCACCACCCGGTACTAAAGGGTGTGCGCTTCCCGCCGCTTGGCCTGGCCAAAACAGACCTTTACAGCGTGTTTGGTTCAGGGGAATTAGAGACGGGGAATGGGAGTTGAGGGGTAAGGAGATTAAAAATCCACTGTTTGATTAGAGGGAATGGGAGTTTAAGTGGGAAGGGGACAAGGAGTTGAGAAAGCCAATTCCCACCAATTTCTTCCCAGGGGGTACCTTGTTAATTCGTGAGCAGAGTTCTATCCCACGCCAGTTCCCACCACATGCCAAACAAAGGAATGGGAGTAAAAATCTACTTCCCATGCCTAATCCCTTCATAAACACCCTTGTGCAAACTCCCATTCTTTGCCCAAGTGTTTACCAAACAGGCTGTTAGTACCGGTTGGTGGCTTCAACCGGTACTGAAGGTTGTTCAATATAAGAAAACACTTAAAAAATCAGTTTCTCATCTCTCCCTACTTCTTTCTCCCCTGCCCCGTCGCCGCCGCCCCTGTCGCCGTCCGTCGCCGTCCGTCGCCATCCCCATCCCCGTCGCCGCACCCCGCCCCGTCGCCGCGCCCCGCCCCGTCCTCCCATCGTCCCCGCCCGACCCGTCCCCATCATCGTCGCCGCCCCGTACCCATCCCCGTCGTCATCGCCCGTCTCCGTCCCCGTCGCCGCCCCCCGTCGCCATGCCTCGCCGGTGAGCTCCTGCCGCTTCCGCCATGTCCACACACACACACACACATTGTTATAGAAATGTTAGCAATTTTTCTGTTTTTTAGTTATAGAAATATTAGAAATGTTAGTTATATAGAAATGTTATAAATTTTTCTGTTTTTTAGTTATAGAAATATTTATTGAAATGGTAGCAATTTTTCTGTTTTTTAATTATAGAAATATTAGAAATGTTAGTTATATATATAGGAATGTTAGAAATTTTAGAGTTAGTTTTAGCTAGATGAATTAGATTAATGTCAAATTGTTAGAATTTGCATATAGAATTTTAGTTATCACAATCCAATCATTTAAAAAATGTTACTTTTTGTGGGCATATAGTATTTGTTCTCGATGATGCCTGGCCCGCATCCTCGCCGTTGACCCGTTCGCCACGATGTCCGGCTGACCCATGTCCGGGACTGGGCTCCGCCGGGCTGGCACTAGGAGGTGCTACCTGGAGGGGCGCGCCGCTTGGTGAGGAACCCGGCCTCGAGTCCCGTGGTCAACCCTGATCTCCTTTGGTGGCGTTCGCGTGGGCCACATTCGGTGCAGAGGGAGCCGGCCCCGCCGAAGGTGGTGCATCGTCGTGTCAGGGAGGAGGACGAGCATGTCCATCTCTACATGGCTGCTATGGACATCAGGTTCTCCAATACCTGGCAGGTTCTTTGGGCAGATGACCGGAGATATGATCCTGTGATGGTTCCTTGTCTTTGGGTGTCCACCGCCCGCGCCCCAAGAACCGCTAGTGGCCTAGATTCTTCTGTAGTATTCGATCTTTATTAGCTACCTAGCCGGTGATGTATTCGAGATTATATATTATTCAAGACGATGTATTCGAGATTATATATTATTCGAGACGATGCATATTATATACTATATGATTCAGTTTTTCCTTATTGATTGCATCCATGCATTGTAATTTGAATACTAAATTGTTTTATATTTATTTTGGATTAGTGTTAAATAAAAGTTATGGCGGACAATACCGGCAGAGAGGGAGAAGAGGCCATGTTCGAGATCATACGCAACCCTACCAGGCCAGATGATCTGAATGAAGCAGATGACGGCTCCCAATATCTGAACAATACCAAGGAGGGTGATGATAAGATATTTGATCAGGACGACCGAGCTGATGAAGTCATGAACTATGATTATGATTATGATTATGATGACACACACAATGTTGATCTTGAAATAACAAAGACTACTGGCGAGGTATATTTATAAGCAGGCATCTAGTGATCATCACATATTTTTTTATTTGAAGATATATTAACGAATCGATCTTTCTTCTTTCAGCCGTCCGGATCGAGCAAATCTACTTCTACAGATAGCAGGAGAAAGCGAGACCCGGGAAAAAAGTTGAAGGAGGGTGTAAAGTACAACATCGATTCCATCAAAGCTTTTGGCAAACCCCTTTCGCCTAAGAACATTGCGAACAAGTTCATTCATCAGTCCGGAGTTCTTGTGAAGGACCAACTCTCGATCTCCATTCAATAATGGAAAGAGCCAAAAACTAAACGTCCAGATGTTACTTGGGTCGACGACAGAGCAAAAGACAATCTTTGGGAATCTTTGATGGAACATCTCACCCTACCAGATTATTTCACTGATGCAGATGTGCAGAAAGTCAAGGACGCTGCTCTTAAGAAGATGGCAATTGCATTCAACACCCACAAGAAAACTGTATGGGCCAACTACCTCGCTGCAGACAGGAAGACTCCTGAATTCATGGGAACACTGGAGAAGCAAAGAGAACACTGGCCCGCTTTCATGGAATTCAAGGGATCAGAATTATCTAAGGAACGGTCGAGAAAAAACAAGTACAATGCCGCAAAAAACGCAGTTCCATAGGCTGGGGCCAGGTGGCTACACGGTGGCAATGCCTAAGTGGGATAAGTCTGAGCAAGATATGGAGGATGCAGGGGTCACTCCGGTTACTAGGAGTTGGCCCCCAGGTGCAGAACTTGGTTCTATGCGCATGGGGGGGAGTTGGACCCGAAGACAGGCGACGTTTCGAAGAAGGCAAGTCTAAAAGGAGCCGAACAAAAGTTACTTGACGCAATAGAAGATGCTCGAAAGGGGGTGTTCATGCCCAACAGAGAGAACGATGAGCTTACGCTGTCGGCTTTCTAGGAACGGGGGTCCCCAGACTTGCCTGCCTGCGGCTTGCGGAGTGGCTCAAGTGGGGGCCCAGCATGGCCCATCTTCATCAGCTCAAGCTCAAGACCCTCACGAGGGGCCGAGCCTCGCGGGGCGGATGACAGAAAGCTTCCTCAGAGGCAGCCTCATCAGGCGGGCTTGCGAGGAGGCGGAGAGATCAAGGTAGGGGTACCTCGCGAGGAACCCGTGATGCAAGCCATGACGATCGAGACCAGGCGGGCGCCAGGTGGGCGCCGGCCTGTGTAGTGTCCTTGTTTCCCCTTTGGTGCAAAGGGGGCAAGCACAGGCCAAGGCATCGGGCAAAGGTTACCATTCCGGTGCAAGGAGACCAAGACCAACAGAGCGGCAGGACGGAGGTCACCGTGGAGCCCAAGACGGCGTCACCACCAGTGCTTTTGGCAGCCGAAGACCACCTTTGGTCAGGACACGTTGTACTAGATGTTCCCCTTCAAAATGGCTAATTGTTGGCGCCCTTCCCGCTCATTATTTGGGGAGAGGCCCAGGGCCTCTATAAATAGAGCTAGCCACCACAGAGTAGAGGGGGATCGACACACCTAGACATCTAGAGATCTGGTAGAGCTCTAGCAGAGAGAGAGAGAGTGGCAACTAAACTCACCAAAGCAGTTCATTGCATCAGCTCAAGAACACCTCTCGCGAGGCTGTTCTTCCCTTGTACTGTTCATCATCAGCCCCTGAGGCAATCCACCACACCACACACTGGAGTAGGGTATTACACCACAACGGTGGCCCGAACCAGTATAAACCTCGTGTCCCTTATGTTGTTCGTTGTTTCCAGCTTAGATCACGCAAGGAGATTGGACGTAGATCGGTAGGAGAGAGATCTCTGCGCGCACCCTAGTGTTCGAACCTCAAGGGTCTGCCGGAACCCAAAATCCGACATTTGGCGCGCCAGGTAGGGGGTGCGCCAGAGTTCTCCCTCCCGACGACCCGCTCTCCTCAACATCGCATCTCGCCCTCATGGAGGACAACGCGCCGTCCACTCCAGCAATGGATGCCGGCACTGGGGCCAGGGGGCTCCGGGCCTTGGCCCCCAACTTGCGACAGGTGCAGTGGCCGCACAAGTTCAAGCCCGAGATGCCGCTGCGCTACAACGGCGCGACAAACCCGATGATTTCCCTGCTGGTGTACAAGGAGGCCGTCCTTAGAGCCGGGGGCGATGGCCGGGTGATGGCCAACTGGTTACCCATGGCCCTCACAGCGTCCCGCGCGCGTGGCTCCTCCACCTGCCGACGACTTCTATCACCTCCTGGGAGGACCTCTGCGACTTCTTCCTCGCCCGTTTTGCCGCACCAGCATCGCCCGTCATCGTAGCTCTCCTGGGTGGCTCCCAGGCACCACCCTCGAGCCATCACGTCAAGCCATTCACTCGCCGGATCAGCACCGCCTCCAAGCGCCGAGAAGCCCCCCCGGGCTGGGTGGCGCCCGAGGCCGATCTAACCTTCGACTCGGAGGATCACCCCTTCAACCCCATCAGTTCGGGCGCGCTCCTGATGCTGTGCACCCCCACCATCTGCCAAGTGGCCGTCACCAGGACCCTCATCGATGGTGGTGCTGGCCTCAACGTGCTCTCAGTGGAGGCCTTCAGCCTCCTCCACGTGCCGCTGGAGCGGCTCCGACCCAGCCGGCCTTTCTCGGGCGTCGGAGCCGGTTCCACCGCCTCCTTGGGACAGATCCGCCTCCCAGTGACCTTCGGCACCTACGACAACTTCCGCACGGAGCTGATCGACTTCGACATCACCCCCATTGGCCTCCCCTACAACGCCATCCTAGGCTATCTGGCCTTGGCTCGGTTCATGGCAGCAACTCGCCCGGCGTACAACCTCATGAAGATGCCTGGGAGCAGCGGCATCCTCACCGTGTCAGGAGACACAAGGGATGCGCTGCAGGTGCTCCAGCTTGTTTTCAGGGTGGCCGCGGTGGCACAACCCACTAGCACCGACGCCATTGAGCCCAAGGGGGCTGCACCGGCTAAAAAGAAGCAGCTATTCACCCAAGACAAGGCGGAAACCAAGCAGGTACCAGTCGACGAGGACGGGTCCACTGGCGCCACCTTCACCATAGGGGCCAACCTCGAGCCCGAGCAGGAGGAGGCCCTGGTGAGGTTCCTGCGTGCGAACAAGAAGGTGTTCGCGTGGGAACCTGATTAGTTAGCAGGGGTACCAAGGAAAGTGATTGAGCATCACCTCAACATGTGCCCCAATGTGCGCCCCGTGAAGCAGAAGGCGAGGCGGCAGTCCACTGAGAAACAGGCTTTCATCGTTCAAGAGACCCGGAAGCTAGAGGCGGCAGGAGTTATCCGCGAGGTCCGCTACCCTGATTGGCTGGCTAATCCGGTCGTTGTGCCAAAAAAGGGAGGAAAGGAGCGCATGTGTGTCGACTTCACCAACCTCAACAAGGCCTGCCCGCAGGATCCATTTCCGCTCCCCCGCATTGACCAGATAGTCGACTCCACCGCAGAGTGTGACCTATTGTGCTTCCTAGATGCCTTCTCGGGCTATCACCAGATCAAGATGGCGGTAGAAGACGTGGAGAAGACGGCTTTCCTGACCCCGTGTGGAGTGTACTGCTATACGTGCATGCCATTTGGGTTGCGCAACGCAGGCGCGACCTTTCAGCGGCTGATGCACATCGCCTTAGGCCGGCAGCTCGGGAGGAACGCTGAAGCTTACGTCGATGACATTGTGGTGAAGTCTCGTGAGGCAAGAACCCTGATACAGGACCTGGAAGAAACCTTTGCGAGCCTCAACGAAGTGGACCTACGGCTCAACCCGGAGAAGTGCGTGTTTGGAGTCCCCTCGGGCAAGCTCCTGGGTTTCCTCGTGTCCCACAGGGGCATCGAGGCCAACCCGGAGAAGGTCAAGGCAGTCGAAGACATGAGCCCGCCAAGGACCCTCAGAGAAATGCAGAAGCTCACCGGGCGTGTAACTGCGCTGGGGCGCTTCATCTCCAAGCTGGGGGAACGAGCGCTGCCCTTCTTCAAGCTAATGAAGAAAAAGGGCCCCTTCGAATGGACTGAAGAGGCCGACAAGGCATTCCAAGACCTCAAGAGGTACCTTACCAGCCCACCAGTGATGGTAGCTCCGCATCCTCAGGAGCCCCTAGTGCTCTACCTTTCGGCCACCCCTACTCTGCTAGCGCAGCCCTGGTGGCGGTCAGGGAGGAGCGTTGTGCCAAGGCCGCATCGACCGTCCGAACTGAAGCAAAGCAGAGCCGGGAGGGCCTCGCGAAGGCCGCAACCGCAGCCGGAAAGGAACAGCCGCAGCAGGAGAACGCACCCGAAGCAGGAGAGGCCTCTTCAGGCGACCAAGCACTGGGGGCTCCGTCGTCTCAAGAGACGCCTCGACCTCGTCGAGCATCCCGTGTACTTCGTCAGCACGGTGCTACGGGATGCAAGGGCACGGTACCCCATGCCTCAAAAACTCCTCCTCGCGCTACTAGTGGCCTCACGCAAGCTGCGCCACTACTTCCAAGGCCATCCCATCAAAGTCGTCTCAGCATACCCCTTGGAAAGAGTACTCAGGAGCCCCAACTCAGCTGGGAGGGTCGCTGAATGGAACATTGAACTATAGTCATTTCAGCTAGAATTCAGTACGACAGAGTCATCAAGGGAGCCGCACTTGCAGATTTCATGGCAGAATGGGCAGAAGCGCCGGGTCTCGAGGCAGGCGAAGACCGATCACTTTCCCCGGGAAGTGAAGCACCGGACGGCTAGGTCATGTACTTCAATGGGGCGTTCTCCTGACACGGTGCGGGAGCTAGCACAGTGCTCGTATCCCCTACCCAGGACAAACTCTACTACGCCGTACAACTCTGCTTCCAGCACGGAGAAAAGGTCTCCAACAACATAGCGGAGTACGAAGGCCTAATAGCAGGCTTGAAGGCCGCAATTGCCTTAGGGGTAAAGCGCCTCATCATCAAGGGCAATTCGCAGCTCCTCGTCAACTTCTCCAACAAGATATACGAGCCAAAGGATGAGCACATGGAAGCCTACCTCGCTGAGGTTCGCAAGATGGAGAAACAGTTCTGGGGGCTGGAGTTGCAACACGTGCCCCGGGCACCAATCAGGAAGCTGATGACATTGCCAAGAGGGCATCTCGACGGCTGCCTCAGGAGCCTGGCGTCTTCGAGGAGCGGCTCTTCAAACCCTCGGCGGTGCCGTCACTGTCGAGCACGGCGCAACCAAGGGAGGAGCTCCCTTAGCCGCCTGCCTCAGGAGCCCCGTTCTGCGGCCCGGCCTCAGGGGCACGCCTGCTCCTGGCGTTAGAGCCTTAGGAAGGGTGTTGGATCCCGGAGCTCAAGAACTACCTGATGCAAGGGACTCTGCCGGAGAACGAGGAGGAAGCGGAGCGTGTGGCGCGGCAGGCCACAGCTTATTGCATCAAGGATGGAGAGCTCTACAGGAAGCGACCAAATGACGTGTCCCTACGTTGCATCTCCCGAGAGCAAGGGAAGGAGCTACTGGCGGACATACACGGCGGAGACTGCGGGCACCACTCGTCGTCACGAACCCTCGTTGGCAAGGCGTTCCGTAGTGGATTCTACTGGCCCACGGCGCTCATCGACGCCGTTGAGCTGGTGAAGGCTTGCGAGGCCTGCCAGTTTCACGCTAAGCAGATCCATCAGCCTGCGGGGGGTCTACAGACTATACCCCTCTCATGGCCGTTCGCAGTTTGGGGGCTGGACATTCTGGGCCCGTTTCCTCGGGCGCCAGGGGGCTATCGCTACCTCTACGTCGCTGTGGACAAGTTCACCAAGTGGGCTGAGGTGGAAGCCGTCCGCACAATCCCGGCAGGCTCCGCGGTCAAGTTCATCAAGGGCCTCGTGAGCCGATTTGGGGTGCCCAACCGCATCATCACCGACAACGGTTCGCAATTCACCAGTAATCTCTTCAAAACATACTGTGCTAACCTTGGAACGCAGATATGCTACGCTTCGGTAGCACACCCCCGGAGCAACGGCCAGGCCGAGCGAGCCAACGCGGAGGTCCTGAGGGGCCTCAAAGCCAGGACCTTTAAGAAGAAGCTGGAGGCCTGTGGCAGGGGCTGGTACGACGAGCTCCAGTCCGTGCTGTGGTCAATCCGCACAACTGCGACCAAGCCGACTGGCGAGACCCCGTTCTTCCTCGTCTACGGAGCAGAGGCTATTCTCCCTCACGAGGTCAGGCGTCGCTCCGCACGGGTCCTGGCGTTCGACGAGATGCAGCAGGACGCCATGCGGGGGATGGATCTCGTGCTGGGGGAGGAATGCCGCCAAGAAACCGCGCTGCGAGCGGCAAGGTACCAACAGGCGCTGTGATGATACCACTGCCGCAACATCCGCCCCCGAACTCTTGAGGTAGGGGATCTCGTACTCAGACGGGTTCTCTCCAGGGAGGGGCTGCACAAGCTCTCTCCCATGTGGGAGGGCCCATTCAAGGTTGTTCATGTCTCCAGGCCTGGCTCCGCGCGCTTGGAGACCACAGAGGGGGTACCCATCCAGAACGCATCGAACATTCAACATCTCCGGATGTTCTATCCCTGAGCGAGGCCTAGCACCTAGGAAAGGTCCGGTGCCTGTGAAGAAGGCAAATGCCTGTGAAGCTGCCGTATTTTGGGAAAGGCCCAGTGCCTGTGAAGAAGGCAAATGCCTGTGAAGCTGCCGTGTTTTGGGAAAGGCCCGGTGCCTATGAAGAAGGCAAATGCCTGTGAAGCTGCCGCATTTTGGGAAAGGCCCGGTGCCTGTGAAGAAGGCCAATGCCTGTGAAGCTGCCGCATTTCGGGAAAGGCCCGGTGCCTGTGAAGAAGGCCAATGCCTGTGAAGCTCGCCGCCCATGACACTCTCACGTAATAATGAGTGGGGCTGTACATGCCTCGGAGTCTCCGGAGTGCCGCCCTCGGGCCTCGGGGGCTCCCGCCCATGCCCAGTGGCAGTAGTTAGCTCCACGCTGGTGAGAAGACGTCGAAGACTAGAATAGGTGCCGGACGCGGCTTTTCCTTTTGCTTTTTGCAGTTGGCTTGTTTATTCCCATTTGAAGTTTTATTGAAACTGTTGACGTTCCTGGCTTGTGACTCTTTATCTTTTTCGCTCGCTTGCCTCATTTTCTCTCGCACAAGTCTCGCGAGGGAGGTTCGCGGGCGCCCTCGCGAGTGTTTTCTGCCCCGATCATTTGGAGCTTTCCTATCCGAGTCCTCTGCGGGAGCACCCCTCCCAGTCCGTGCCTCACGGGCATCGCGACACGAGCGCAAGACCTGGGCCGATCGCCCCCACAACCAAGACCGAAAGTTACCCCTCCTACTGATCCTTGCAGGGAACAAAGCGCACGGCGAGGCCATGGCCTCGGGAGGCGAGGACCACGTCAAGCCCCACCGAGCTAAAATAATTCCCGCACATGGGCGCACGGCGTGGGAACACAACGTAGAAATAGCGGAAGCAGCATGATGGTTAACAGCAGCAGTTCTAACACGCCCCCGCCGGGCCCTATACTACCTTCTATTTCTGCGCATGAAAAGAAGGAAAACAAAATGAGCGCAATTCGCCCTGCACCAACCCATAGCGAAGGTTCGAGCTGCTCCTGGGGCCCAGGCGGATCCCTCCTCTCGCCTCGCCGGGGCGCGACGGCGGGCTGACCCGCTACCTTCACCCAGGCGGGCGCGACGGCGCGGGGGCTGGTCGCGGCCACTGCTGGAGGAGCTGCTGCCTGAGAGGGAGTCGCCGAAGCTCAGCGAACCCCGAGCACTGCCGCCTGTATGCCTGTCACGGTCTTCATCCTGGTCAGTACCGGGGCTGGGAAGGCAGCCGCGGTCGTCGTCTTCGGGGCAGCACCCAGCACGACGACCGTCTTCCCCGAACACCCTCACATAGAGGGTGGCGTCGCCATCAGACTTGAAGTGCAGGGTGCACCACCAGCCCAGGCCGTGCGCGCATGCAAACGTTTGCCAGCCGCGGGTCAGGGCCCCATTCCCAGAAACGGAGACCTCCAGCGAAGCCCAGGAGGCCCTGCTGCAGCAGCCGTCTGCCTGGAGCCAGAAGCCGCACTAGGCGCTGGCCGACAGATCACCTACGAAGAAACGGGGGAGCTAGAGCCGGGTGCTGGTTGGGTCCGCTGACCACACGACGGACTCCGGCAGCACATCCGTAGAGCAAAAGCGTGGCCTAGGGGGGCGCGCAGCCACGGCGTGCCCCCCATCTATGGCCGGGCGCTCACCACTTCGCACGGAACCGCCTCCATGGCCGAGGGAGGCCACTACGGGGACCGTGGAATACTTGTGAGGGCGGCCTCGGCCGCGCTTGGTCGGGGGGGGGGGGGAGTCAGGCCCTGCCTGGCGAGTCTTTCCTTTCTCTGCGGCCGAGAGTCTCTTTGGAGCCATGGGAACAACGAGTAGCCAAGAAGAAGAAAAGGAGCAGCAAGAAGGGATGGGCTGAAGGGGCTCACACAGCCCCGTACTTATAGCTGGAGGAGGCCAACCACCGAGCACCATGATCGCAAGTAATCATGACCGGTCTCTCTGCATGCAGGGACTTGTCAAGTCGTGCGGCCACCGAGGCGTCGTGGGGAAGCGCAGACGCCCACGTCCAATCAATCACCACGTGGCGCCCAAGGCCGCAGGCTGTTGGGGCCCGCGGTGCTTCGCGCTTGCCCCTTCGCTTCCCTGCCAGGCCAAGCCCGGGCGTGCCTTGGGCCCGGGGGCTACTGTCGGCGTTCTAGGAATGGGGGTCCCCAGACTTGCCTGCCTGCGGCCTGCGGCATGGCTCAAGTGGGGGCCTAGCGCGGCCCATCTTCATCAGCTCAAGCTCAAGACCCTCGCGAGGGGCCGAGCCTCGCGGGGCGGATGATAGAAAGCTTCCTCAGAGGCAGCCTCATCAGGCGGGCTCGCAAGGAGGCGGAGAGATCAAGGCATGGGTACCTCGCGAGGAGCCCGTGACACAAGCCATGACGATCGGGACCAGGCTGGCGCCAGGCGGGCGCCGGCATGTGCAATGTCCTTGTTTCGCCTTTGGTGCAAAGGGGGCAAGCACAGGCCAAGGCATCGGGCAAAAGTTACCATTCCGGTGCAACGAGACCAAGACCAATAGAGCGGCAGGACGGAGGTCACCGTGGAGCCCAAGACGGCGTCACCACTAGTGCTTTTGGCAGCCGAAGACCACCTTTGGTCAGGATAAGTTGTACTAGATGTTCCCCTTCAAAACGGCCAATTGTTGGCACCCTTCCCACTCATTATTTGGGGAGAGGCCCAGGGCCTCTATAAATAGAGCTAGCCACCACAGAGTAGAGGGGGATCGACACACCTAGACATCTAGAGATCTGGTAGAGCTCTAGTAGAGAGAGAGAGAGGCGACTTAACTCACCAAAGCAGTTCATCGCATCAACTCAAGAACACCTCTCGCGAGGCTGTTCTTCCCTTGTACTGTTCATCATCAGCCCCTGAAGCAATCCACCACACCACACACTGGAGTAGGGTATTACACCACAACGGTGGCCCGAACCAGTATAAACCTCGTGTCCCTTGTGTTGTTCATTGTTTCCAGTTTAGATCACGCGAGGAGATTGGACGTAGATCGGTAGGGGAGAGATCTCCGCGCACACCCCAGTGTTCGAACCTCAAGGGTCTGCCAGAACCCGAAATCCGACATACGCGTGCCCTGGGAAATCCCGAACACCCGAGAAGAACACGAGGCAAGGGCGTTATTCCCTGGTATGAGGGCTTTTCGGAATGGAACAGCGACTACAGGATCCGTGCAGGAAAGAAGAGGGAGGAGGATAAGAAGAGGAAGCTGGAGAAGGGGCAGAGGAAGCAGGACACAGAACGCCTTCAAGGCCTAGAAGCAAGGCACGCGGACTTGGCACTCAAATTCCAGCAGCAGCAGATCGACTCACTTAGCCGGGAAAGAGGGTCTCAGCAGCGGCAACAGCAAGTAGATGATCGTCCAGCATTGGATAGCACCGTCCCATCCATGCCGAGAAGCAGCGTTGGTTCCGCCCCGGGCGACGCACTACTGGATACATACCCTGTGGATGACATCATAGAGAACACTAATTGTGAGCTACACTTCAAAATGAAGAACATATCCATGAAGGTGGCGGACGCCGTTGCTTTTACAATTACCCCCGAAGCAACCTTCCATTGCACCCCGATTCCAGCGGGCTATGCTCGTTTCTTGGTTGATGAGGTGGTGGACCCATATCCAGTGCTACAGCTTGACATTCCTGGAGGTGACGCGTGCACACACTGGGAGAGACCATACATCGTATCATCCTATGGAGGAAGGATTGCATCGTCTTTTGAAATCCACCGACACCGCATCTGCCGACTCCTCCTCGAAGTACGCCACCAAGTCAGGGGACTCCCGCTCCTCCAAGTCCACGAACGCGTGAGCCGACTCCTCCTCGAAGTCCGCCACCGTGTCTGCAGACTCCCACTCCTCCAAGTCCACGAACGCGTGAGACGACTCCTCCTCGAAGTCCGCCACCGTGTCAGCAGAATCCCGCTCCTCCAAGTCCACCAATGCATGAGCAGACTCCTGCTCCAACTCAGCCATGTCGGCCGTCTCTGCCGCCTCAGCAATCGCAGAAGAGACACGCCACAGCTATGGTGCGTAGCGGTACGAGTCGAGGTAGTACAAGAGGTACAGGCGGAGGCAAGCGATATAAATATGGTCCAAGCAGCCTCGCTCCTCTTCCTTAGAGGCCTTACGACATGACCGAGGAGCAAAACAAAGCCATAGTGAAGGCCCAAGTGGACGCCCATTTTGGACCGAAACCGGCATCGCCGCCAAGGGAGAAAGTGCCCGAGGAAAAGATTGACCACTTCATTCGTATGTCTAGACCACCAGCTCCCAAGCCTGTTGACTCTGACTATGAGCGCCAACTCAAGAAGGCACATCAAGCACGACTACAGAGGGAAGCGAGCTCGAGCTCGAGCCAACAAGCAGCTGCCAAAAATGTGGGAAAACCGTTCCCCAGCTGGGAGAACAGGTGGCGCAATCGATCCCCCCACTTGTTGTGCCAACAACACATGAGAGTACGCGTGCCGTATATTATTGTGGGCAAACCGTTCCCCAACTGAACAATCTGGTAATAACCGAGGAGCATATAAGGAATGCTAAAATGCTCAGTATCAGTGTTGGACAACTCCTCGACGTCGAGCCCATGTCTCCGCTTAGAGAGTAGGAAATAAAACGGCAATATGTCCGCGGCCAACCTTTGGTCAAGCCCGAGGAGGTCAAGAACCTCCCAACGAGGATGTATGAATTGCATCAATGGTACATGAACATTACCAAGATTTCCAATCGAGAGTCCCTCATGGTGAATGTCAAGGCGGAGCATTACTTCCATGAGAAAGCTCTGGCCATTGAGTATACAAAACTGTTTCAATTATTCAATCAAGACGCACTCGACAAATCTCTCGCCAGTTGCTATTGTCTATAAGTGATTTCTTTCTGTAATTTAAGTCTCAAGCTAGCTGTAGTGATCATTTTGATCAATCATTACCTATAATTATCCTCACTATATTCTTTTCTGTGGTATTATGCATGATGAAGATGTATGAAATGAAAAAATTTGGACGCTATGGCATTGGGTTCATTGACCCTAATACCGTTAATGAGTACACATGGAATATTCCAAGTTGTCGAGCAAGTTTAGAGGAAAGCATGCTAGAGTTCTTCAAGTGACTCGATAGCAATGAAGATATACTACTTCCTTACAACTTCCTGCGAGTCACACTGTCTTGTACTACAAATTCTATTTTTGCTTACTAGCTAGCTAGATGTTAATACACTAGTGCAGAACCGGGCAATAGTACTGGTTCGTAAGGCCCTTTAGTGCCGGTTTAGGAACCGGCACTAAAGTTTCGGCACTAAAGGCCCCCCCTTTAGTACCGGTTCAGCACGAACCGGTGCTAAAGGGAAACCACGTGGCACGAGCCAGCTCCGGGGGCCGGGAGCCCTTTAGTACCGGTTGGTAACACTAACCGGTACTAAATGGTTGTGGGTTTTTGTTTTATTTTGTATTTTTCAATTAAATTTGTGTTATCAATTTAATTTAGGATTGTTTTACGTTATAATGAGTTGTAGTCGTCGTCATCATCATCATCATCGCATATTAATAAATAAATAAACTCTAGCTAGCTAAAAATCATCATAGTCGTCTAATTACCACTATTTAATCATCATAGTCATTACCGCTAGCTAGCTTTCATCAACGCTGGCTAGCTTAAAGAGGAAACATTCACTTTGTAATAGAAGCAAAGATATCATCAAGTTCAACATAATCATCACCAACATCGAAGTTCAGGACACGGACATGAGACAAGTACTAATTAAGAGCATGAACTAGTAGCTACTGATCCTGCTGCTCCCTCTTAGGTAGAATAGCATAGAACATGTATAGCTCTCCTGATTCATCATACTGGAGCATGCAAATGAATCTGTCTCCTAATCTTGGGTTGCGCTTCTCCTTGCTGCCCCCTAGTACTTCTCTGTGATCGTTAACAATTTTGCTCCAATCTTTCACTATTAAGCATTCTTCGCTTTCAGAAATCCTGAATGCACTCATGTGCAATGTAGGAAATCTTGCTTGTAAGCTAACCATTGACATGCGACCTTTTGTCTCGATCCACTGAGGCACAACTGTCATCGGAAGTCCCTGTTGAAGAACATCGTATAGTAATTAATATACTAAGCAATGAAAGTTTAGCTTCAAAAATAATGTATGCAAAAGATGCACTAATTAAGGACAAATATTTAAAATCTTACCATCTTTCGATTATAGATGTGACCGTAGTTCAATACGATCACCATTGGTCGCACGTTTTGAGTACTAACATTTCTAAGTTCAGGATTTTTTTTGTCTTGACAGTATTAAGATCCTCAAGCCATGAAACATGATGACTTATCTCCTCGCAGTTTAGTTGAGCCCCCGGGCAGTAGTAGGTCCTGTCTACCAAGCGCCGGACATGTTTGCTTGAACCGAAATAAGCTGACAATACAAATTAGTTGTCAACTATTTTTGAATAAACTGTATCAAAGACATAAACATATGCATGCATGGTTGAGAAAAACTCACCAAATGGTAGAACTGGAGGCGTTTGCACATCGACCCAGATGTCTATATTACCTTCAATATCATCTTCCAGACGAATATCAAAGGTGATAACCATATCAGGCTCAAATGCATAAGCCTTGCATAGTGCTTGCCAAGTTTTGCATTCAAAATGGGTGTATGTGTCTCCATTATATAATCTGATGTTGAAAGTATACCCATGCTCCGTCTTCAACTAAACTCTCTTTACCTCCATATCATCTATGGCACTAAAACCTATCTTATCCAAGATAAAAATTCTTGCATGGCAGAGGATGCGCTAATAGAATAGTGAAAATTTAAAATTATAAGTTGAAGCAAATGAAGCATAAGTTTTGCATTCAAATAATAATTGACAAAGTGACTTATTGTATCAACTTCGAATGTCTCATCCAGCTTGATGCTGAAGCGCCTACCATCAACAAGGAAATTTTTGTCGCACAGGCCGCGCTGGTCTTCACAGTGTTCGCACATAATGAAATCTTTTTCGTCGTCAGATGACATTTCCTATGTTCATATAGGTGAAACATTAAACACCTATATCTAGCCAAATATATATTCATCTAACATTTGACATTAATATATCTAACTATATTCATCTCTAACAATTGACATTACTATATATTTAACTTTTCTATCTAATTTATCTAACATTCAACATTAATCTAACATTTATATAAACTCAAAATATATAAAAAATTAAATAAACAGAAAAACTCATTAATAAATAATATTTTAATTAGATCATCAAATCTCAGATACCTAAATTTTCTTACTAAAAATAAACTAGTTGTATTAATTATTGAACTAGTTCAAATCTCATATACCTAAATAAACTAGTTCGACAATTTTCTAACTAAAAATAAACTAGTTATATTAATTATTCAACTATAGTTCTAATCTCTAGTTCGACAATTTTTCTATCTAGCTAGCTAATTCATCTAACATTCGACATTAATCTAACATTCGATCATCTAATTAACTTTTCTAAAAAACAGAAAATAAGTAAAAAAATGTGTGTGTGTATGTGTGTGTATATATACGTATATTATGTGTGTACGTATGTGTGTGTGTATGCGTGTGTGGTATGTGTGTGTGTGTGCGGCCCCGTACGCCGCCGCCCCATATGTACGAGCGGGGCACTACTAGGAAAAGGCCTACTAATGGCGCACCTAATTTGGCCATTAATGGCGCATTAGTGGTGCGCCATTAGTGCCACGCCATTAGTATATTTTACTAATGGCGCACCATTGGTGCGCCATTAGTATCTGGTATACTAATGGTGCACCTCAGATGCGCCATTAGTATATACAACAATGCACCATTAGTATGCCTCCCAGGGGGCCATGTATACCCAGGTGCTTTGGCATACTAATGGCGCACAACAACAGGATGCGCCATTAGTAACTTCGGCATACTAATGGCGCACTGTTTAATAATGCGCCATTAGTATCCTTTGGCATACTAATGACGCACTATGATGTGATGCGCCATTAGTATGAATATTAGGTTTTTTTATTTTTTAATTTTCTGTTTTTTGCACAGGTTACAAAATGTATAATTGGACAAAATATAGACAGCACACATCAACAACGGATTCATCGAATACAATAGAAGATTAGTCTCTGAATACAATTCATCATTTTAGTCTCCGAATACAATTCATCATATTAGTCTTCGAATTGAAAAGACCGAACAAAGATAGAACATTATATTACAAGTCTCGAGACCGCGAGTTTGTCTTCGCATTACAAGTCGATATCGATCATCTAAACTACCATCACATAGAAGAGAGCTGCGGTCATCATGATGAGCATCATCACGATGGAACTCGTCTTCATACGGTTCCTCCAATGCTCCCTCCCCTCTCCCGCTAGATAGCGGGCGTATCTAGATTCGGCCTCGACCCTAGTGGCGTACCCTTTGTAACTGTTACCGCTGAATCGGTGAACCTGTCTCTGATACTCCTCCCAGTCGTCGTAGACTTCGGGAACCTTACCCTTGTACACGACATACCACGGCAGCGCTATGCAGTAGCCAAACGAAACGTTAGTACCAATTCACAGACAATACATAAGCAATATATAAGTATGCAACAGAACGATCGGAAGAGAAAAGCAAGACATTAATAGCATCGATTACATCTAAGTTGAACGACTCTCGAAACCAAAGAGACATACTACAAGTTCATTAAAGTTTAATTACAACATGAGCCAATCGATGTTTCAGAACTAGACACAACATCACTGCTTTCGACTCGACTCAAGGGACCAGAGCGTGGATGAAGCCGCCGTCTATCGTGGGAGTCATGAAACAACGGGCGTTGTCAGCCTGCATTTGTAGGATTGTGTCGATGTCACTGTTGGACGGTTGATTTCTGAGGTAGAACTGCCCCGAGGTACGAAGGACATGTTGATGGATGATTTCCGCAAACTCCGACTGGATGCGAAAGAATTCTTGTCTGATGTCCGCGTCCTGGATTGCCGACACGCTCGCAGCCCAATCTTTGAGTCTACTCGGTAGCAGAAGTTGATGATGGTCCCGTACGATCGCCCGCATGTGATGGATGGCATAGTAGGCACCCTTCTGACCGCCAGGCAGCTGCTTGACGCAGCAGAACGTCGTATTGTGGTAGAACACGTGCTTGCCGTACTTACGAATAGGCCTGGTGAAGGTGCCTCAAGATTTGACGTAGCTGGGGAGAACATCATCAAGAACCTTCTTGACATTTGTGTAGTCTACGTTCGACTGACGGTCCGGGTCGAAATACGTGGCCATGGAATATTTGGGGCTTAGGAGGATGAGCGTGTAATGTGTGTCACTGCAGAAAACACGGAATGTTAAAAGAAAAACGATCGAAATCTAAGAATTCATATGTTATGGGGCGGTTGAGGGGAGGACTTACTCGGGAAAGTAAGGCACGAGGAAGTTATCCTTATCTTGGTTTGCCAGAATGACGCCTTCGAGGTAAGAACTCGCGACTTGCCGGTCCCCAGCGCTGCCCAAGATCTTGGCACGCATGTAGAAGGGGTCGACTATCACGATGTCCGGGGTCTTGTCGCGAATGATCCGCATCTCCATACTCAGCGAAAATAGCCGAACAAAGGTGTAGTGCAGCGGATGAAGGTTCAGCATAGCGTGGATGTCATCAAATCGCAGGATGATCGTACCCCCGATGGAGTTATCCACAAAGCCCTTGCCCTCTGGCACCTTGGCCGCGAAAACCGGGTATGCCACATCCTTCTCTCCGAGACGCCGCTTCTCCAAAGAAAGAACACTGTCATGCAGACTCCGCATAGCACCGGTTGCAGCATCGAGCATATTTCTCGGTAGCATCGGCCTACCCGCCACATGCACCCTCCTCGAGATATCCTTAGGTGAAGGTGGCCCGTCCTGAGCACAGATCGTACTCGGTGCCGGCTGGCCCGCACCCTTGTTAGTCTTTCTTTTGCGTGCCTTCTTCTTCTCCTGTAATGGGACCGAGTTCTGCTCACAGACCGCCTTCTTGAGTGTGTTGGGGCTGATAATATTTCGCACCTCACCTATCTGAGGCTCGATGAAGTCGGCAGCTGGAGGCGTCTCCTGAGAGCTGAACGACAGACGACACCTATTGCAACTTGGCTTCTCCGCGGTACCAGCTAGATCGCGCACGTCTTTTGTTGGGTTGGGTTCTTGAGAAGGAGGCCCCATGAAGTCGCCACCGTACCCATGATCGGCAAAGTACTGATCGACGTTGGCAAATGTATCGTCGTCGTCGTCGTTCTGATCCTGTGCCAAATGCATGTTTGAATCCAGTGGCATAGGGATGTCCGGCACCGTTGCGGCGGTCTTGCCATGGGGCCGACTTGGCGCCGGCACGACTGGCGGTGTTGTCTTTGGGGTGGTGTCCCCCGCCCCCAAATGAATCTGGCTCTTCGGCCAAAGCAGGGGCCAGCTCAGGCAGGCGCTGAGGGTCATCACATCATCATCGTCGGCCCCGACGGGTCGAACCGGAGGTAACAACTCGTCGCAGCCTGGCAGCACCCGAACCAGTTGAACCCTAAACAAGTTGGGTGGCATCTGGGTATCGTGGAACAAGGGGTTGCCCGGTTGAACGATTTTGCCCTTGGCGACATCGACCAACTCATTGTTCACAAAGTGCAGGAGAGTGCACGGAACGTCGGCGGCGCCCTGCGAAAACATGTAGGGCATTAGGGATGCCCAGTCAAAGGCAAGGAGATGAAGTCCTCGGCTGAGAGAGGCTTAATTAGTTACCGTGATGATGGCCTCGAGCTCGGCTAATGTCGAGGCACCGCCAACGATGGGCGTGCAGTTGACGGAGGGGCCGCTTGCTGCAGAGGTGCCGGCCGGCGTACACCCGGGTGCATTAAGCTCCCGTGCCGGCGTTGGAGACACCAATGCCACCTCCGCCGGAGACACCAATGGCCCCGCCATCGCGTTCTGCGAGTTGCTGGCCGTGAAGCTAGGAATCGGGGGCGGCCCCTGTTGGCCGCCTGCAATCCACGCACTAATCCCCTGGATCAAGGTAGGCACAATGGTGGTGATCGTCGCTCCAAGTTGTTGTTGCACTTGCTCTTGGACAATCTCCGGAATCCGCGCCACCTGTGCCCTGAGTTCTTGAACCTCGCACGCCTGGCTTTCCGAGCTGGTCTTTTTCTCCTTTCGCCTACCAGTGTTATAGTATGACGACCATTTTGTCGACAAGCCTTTGCCGGCCACACGACCAGCTGACGCCGGCTTACTGAGCTTATCCTTGTTCTTCATTACATTCAACGCCCTATTTAGAGTGGTGTCCCAAGGGTTGCTCTTAGTCGACCCCGCGCTACTGCTTTCAGTCGCCTGCGGAAGGAATGTGAACCATTTAGAAATTTGGCTTCATTAATTAGAATGCAACCATATGGAGCTAATTACGCGGGGGTGTATTCCTTACCAGAACAAGCTCAAGCGCCCGGGTCTTCGGATCCGTGGTAAGCTCCTTTGTTTTCGGGTCCTTCTTGTACCGGGCCTGACAAAGTTCCTGGTCTGCTTGTCACCGTATTTATCAAAGAGGGGCGGTAGGCCTTGCTCGGCACGGTCCGCCTCCTCCTTGTCCCATATAGGCTCCGCCACTCTGTAACCGCCGGGACCGAGTGTGTGTTCCCCTAAGTTCAGCTCCCGCATTTCTTTCCCCCACTTACTTGATTTGGAGTTTGCGGTGCTCGAGCAATTGATCTTGAAGTCGTTGTAGTCATCTTCGGTGATCGAAGGATTTTTCTCCTTGATCTTCTCATAACTCTCACCTTTCTCGATCATTCTCTTCACATTGCTTTTCCAAGTAGACAGGGCCGTGCTCATCTTCGTGAGGGCAGCACTGTTCACTTTATTCCCTTTGAGGCTTGTGTTTTCAAATTCAGCGGGGAACTTGTATCGTTCGTGCAACTTCCTGAAGAGGAGGTTGCGCAAATTCCCTCAGTCAGGATGCCTGAGGTTCTCGGTGTTGATCGAGACGGTGCTCCGGAGAATGCACCTGAGCTAAAGCGAGTAGCCCTTGACTATTCATTCGGGCGCCGTTGGATTCCCGTTGGAGTCCACTTCAGTAACTTCCTCCTTGAGGGTGCGGAGCACGGTCGGGCGCCGGTCCTTCCGTTGCCTCTTCGGTTGGCTGCCATCTGTGCGTGCGCCGCCATCATCAGTGGTGGCATCCTCAGTGGCACCATCAGTGGTGGCATCAGTGGGGTCATCCTCGGCGGTACCATCAGTGGTCTCAGGATCGGTGGGGAAGGCGGCGTCCTCATACAAGTGAGGTTGTTCCTCCATCTCCTAGGACAGCTCCCAGAATGCCTTGACGCCCGAACCCCCGGCCTCATCGTTGTTGGCCATGTTTCTCTCTAAATAGGAACAAAGTTTGGTCAAAAAGTTGGTTATTGTCAAGGAACAAGATCATGGTCTCATCATTTAGGGTTTGTCGACACCGAGGCATCCTAAAAGCTAAGCTTTTATCATTGAGGGTTTTTCGACGCCGAGGCATCCTAAAAGCCTAAGCTTTCATCATTTCGGTTTTTATCAACACCGAGGCACCCTAAAAGCCATGCATTAGTCACAAGTACGCCGGGGCACTTGATCCTACTTAATTAACTACTAAGATACCCCGGCCCATGCATTAGTCACAAGTACCCCATATGTCCTATTTTTAGCAAAGTCATGCTAAAATTCACAGAAAATTTCAGCATGACCTTTGCTGAAAATAGGACATATGGAGTACCCGAATTTGCCAGAACGGAAGTTTATCGACATTCCAGCAAACTCAAGGGCCTCTCGGGTGGACAAGGCAAAAAAGGCCTCCATCACAACATGGAAAATACATTGGCATGTGAAGAGGTGAAACAATATATGCATCTCCAAGCAGTATCATTCAACATTTTGGACAAACCACTACAAGCAATACTGGACCATTTCTCCCCCAATACATCATAGCAACATTATTTGGGTACCTATATGGTATTAACATGCCATTCTCTGTCAACAGAAGTAGCACAAAATCATTCAAGTACCAGTGTTTAACTAAAACTTGGTGTGAATAAGATCCTCTGTCAGTACTTCATACCAATAATCAAAACCCCAAAACCTGACCCCAACTAGTTACCATAAGGTCAAATACTGTCCAGAAAACCATAACAGAAATAGCACAAAATTATTCAAGTATCATTGTTTAACTAAAACTTGGTGTAAATAAGGTAATAAAAGCAAATTATCCTAGCCAATATGGGTTTTCAGGAAATATTGAGACGCCGCACTTCTGATCGACTCCTGAGGTACATTCTCAACTAGCATAGTTTGTTTACCTTCTATTCCTATGTGGTTCATTACTTGATTTCCTTTCAGCCTCAAAGTTTATGTTTGTCCTGGTCATATTATGCTTTTGGCAACCACTAGAAATGTAAAAGATTTTTTGTGAACTTGGGAAGAAAAGAACCAACTTTCATCAAAGAAATAAAAATAAGATCATGAGCAGAATAGTTGTTAGGGTACTGTCATTTATAGGACCATTTAACATTGGCTAGGCATTTCTTGGCTACAACAATCACTGAGTTTGAAATAGGTAGAATAGAATGTATTTTTCTCACTTGGGAAAGTAATCAGTTACAACAACTTCAATATTTTGTGTCTCTGAATATTTGCATAAATTCCTACCATCATCCATGAGCAGCACCACATAGCAGTTCACAGAGCAGAACGTGAGGCAGTTAGCTAATGACAGAGCTTTTTGGCCAACACTCATAACACTGATCAACATTTCTCTAACTCAGACTACTTTACACTGATCAACTGTTCTAATGGAGGAGAGGAGGAACAGCTGAGGTGGCTACTCACATCTACTTCTGGTGGGTGCTGAGGTAGGACTTCTCGCAGTACTCGGAGGCGGAGTAGAGCTGCGGCCGCAGGTTCTTGAGCTCCTGCATCAAGCATGGCCACAACGCTCAGTTTATCTACCATAGACAGTTTAGCAGAAACAAAAGCAACACACACATGTCTATGAAGTATCTGAATTTTGCAACTTTATTGTGTCTGAAATAGCTTTACTCGATGGTGTACATGCAGATCTCAGTTTCAAACTAGAATAATTTACAAGCAGTTTCAAACTGGATACATATGACTGTGCCATTCTAAGATTAAAAGGAAGACATGAAGAACTTAATTAGATAAAGCAGTGTCAGCTTTCCTAAGACAAGTATCAACAAAGCATACACAAAAAGTATCCAAAGCAATAAGCACCAAAACATTACTACACACAAAATATCCAGTCTACATACATATGCCTTCTAAATCTTCCATGCTTCTAAATGAAGGTCAAAATAGAATAATGCACACATCATCGACACAATAATTATGGACCCATGTTTGTGGAAGCTCGATATACAGGAAGCAATGAAAGATTGTTTTAACTGAACCAAAAGAATGCTAGATGTGCATTCTAATTGAACCAAAAGATGCTGCTGCTGCTGCATATACATACAAACAAACAGAAGCAAAACTAGGTGATGTGTAAGTAGACTATAATTTAGGGCAGCAAGTAATCACCAAAACAGAGGAGGCGTGCTAGGAGCAGATTGGTGCTAACCAAATCCAATGATTGGCGGTAAAGATCATTCATTGTTAATTGTTGATTTAGCAGCAGGAGCATGCTAGTAATCAAATCTACCGAGGAGGAGCTTATTTGGCAGCAAAGGATTGTCGTCCCATTCTACGAATCCAAACCGGAGTGAGCCTTTTTGTCCCCGTAAGTAAATATAGAAGACAAGAGCAGACCATCCTTTGCCTCTAAGGACGAGGTACTGGACTTGAATATCTCGAGAAGATAATAATAGTAATGTAGAAACAATGGAAGATAGAATATTTCTTGGAGGTGGTGAAAAAGCCAGCCAGACCAGAAACGCTCAAGTTAACTACACATACATACATGCATACATAACACACACATATGTATATTCCCTGCCCTCCCATGTATAGTACGTAACAAGGATGGACCATTTCCATGATTATGCAGAAGAAGAGAAAGACCTGCAATCAGCTCGGATTGCATTTGTGGAGTTCATCAACTAAAGCAGAGCGAGGTACTGAACTTGCATCTTGAGAATACGCAAATGTAGCAATAATTACAAGATAGATTATATATCTTGACCATATAAAGCAACAGCCAGCCAGACCAGCGATACCGAAAAGCTAACTACATGTGTGGGCGTCAGTTGCAAACCTGAAACTCTGAATTTCCGTTGCCAATACAAGTCTGAGTCTGAAACCTGAAACTCTTTGGTGTACCTACCTCCCCCCAAATGGATCTCTTCCCTGTTTCCTGCAAAACTGAAAGTTAAGTGTTGGAATCAACCATCAAGACAAGACAACAAGCTGGAGATGAATGTGCAGTTTTGTGAAGAAGGAACTATAAAAGTTTGAGATTTGTGTCTCTGGTCTGAAGATATAAGTTGCAGCAGGCCTTGGAATGCGGCATGGACAATGTAAGCGTGAGAGGGAGGAACCCTAATGGATCTAAAAGAAGAAGAAGGAGGACAACTTACTTGGGCTGATGAGGCGGCGAGGCAGCGGCGTCGGGGCGGCGTCGAGGCGGCGGGGCAGCGGCGTCGAGGTGTCAAGGTGGCGTCGAGGTGTCGAGGCGGCGGCATCGGGGCGGCGTCGAGGCGGCGGGGCAGCGGCGTCGAGGCGTCGAGGCGGCGGGGCAGCGGCGTCGGGAGAGGAGAGGGGAAGGGGATCGAGGGCGAGGGCGAGGGAGAGAGAGGGGATAGGTTAATTTGGGCCGGGGAGGAAATATGGATGGGGGCGGAACAATACTAATGGCGCACCACCCCTCGGTGCGCTATAAGTACATCCATACTAATGGCGCACCTCACCGTGGTGCGCCATTAGTAGTTTTTTTCTTATAGCAATGGCACAATACTAATGGCGCACCACCCCTCGGTGCGCCATAAGTACATCCATACTAATGGCGCACCTCACCGTGGTGCGCCATTAATATTTGTTTTTGATTTCTGCTCGAGCCAAAAGGTTATCTTCCACCTGACCTGATCCACACCAAGTTCCCTCTACTAGCTCAACTAGTCAGGAGCTAGTTCTCACACCAGGAGGTCCTGGGTTCGATTCCCAGGCTCCACAATTTTTTTTATGCATTTAAAATGCTGTTTGATACTTATTTGTGTTTAAATATGTTCAAACTTGTTTAAATCATAACAATAATATTTTTTTATAAGACAGTAATAATTTTTTTAAAAATATCATCAAATAGTAATGCCGGTGGAGCGGGGGAGGGTGCGCGGGGTGCGGGGGGTCGGCGGCGGTGGTTGAGTAGGGGAGGGGTGCGGGGGGTCGGCGGCGGCGGTTGAGTAGGGGAATCGAGGGTGCGGGGGGTCGGCGGCGGCGGCCGGTGGACCGGGGGGTGCTCGGCGGTGAGGGGGACCGGATCTGGCGAGGTGGGATAGCGATCGAGATGGAGGGGGATCGAGATCGAGTGTCCATGAAATTTAAAAATATTCATGATAGTTCAAAAAGTGCCCATGAAATACAATCGAGAAATGAAGGCTACGATTTATATACAATCGATCTTAGCTAGCTATCTGTTCACAATCTTCTTGCCCTTCTGTTTCGCAAATGGAGTTCTTCTATGGAACGGACGTCCTTTAGGTAGGGTGGCCTTGCTTCTTCTTGTGATGTATGCTGCTACTTCATCATCGTCGTCATGTTCGATCCTCGGGTCACCGTACTTGTTGAAGTCTTGCTCATTGGCTACTCCATCCATTCCGATGATCTTCCTTTTGCCTCTCCTCACGACAACACGACTGGGCTTTGACGGGTCGGTAATGAAGAAGCATTGGTCCACTTGGGAAGCCAGTACCCATGGCTCATTTTTCGCGGTGACGTTTGCGCCCGCGGTCTTGGATTTGGCTTCGGGTATAACCATGGTGGTGAAATACCGGTCTTCTTTTAGGACGCTCTTGGCCCATCTGACACGGAACATCGGGACCTTCTCTCCAGCGTAGCTCAGCTCCCAGATCTCCTCGATCCTTCCGTAGTATCTGTCCTTGTCGTTACCGGTGTAGGATTCCATCGTTACCCCTGGAGTTCTGATAACCATCGCTCTTCATGTCCTTGGCCTCAGTGTAGAATGTGTAGCCGTTGATATCGTACGCCTCATAGGTCATCAGGTTGTGCTCGGCGCCCTGTGACAAGGCGAATATGAGTTGTTCTTCCGTGGAAGAATCCTCATGTAAAGGGTACGACAGAAGCTTCTGCTTGAACCAACGCGTGAAACATGAGTTGTGCTCTTTGAGTATATCTCCGTCCGTCCTCTGTTGGCCTCGGTCATTGTACGTCTTCTTAATAAAGGTTTTGTGCTCTACCACCCAAGGATCGACCACGTCTATGTGTTGTAGCGCGACTAGGTTTGCTCTTTCAAAGTCGGCGAGTCGACCCTCGAAGTCGACATGCATTTCGTGACGACCCTCACGGTGACCCCATCCAGCGAGCCTGCCGAGGTGCCTGTTGACGGGCAGACCAACGGGTTTCTCGATGCCTAGATAATTCGTGCAGTAGGAGATGCACTCTTCGGTCAGAAAGCCCCTGGCTATGCTTCCCTCTGGACGTGACATGTTGCGAACGTATCCTTTGATGACACCATTCATCCTTTCGAACGGCAAAATGCTGTGCAGGAACGTCGGCCCGAGTTGGATGATATCGTCCACGATATGGACCAGCAGATGCACCATAACGTCGAAGAATGCGGGCGGGAAGTACATCTCAAGCTCGCATAGTATCACCACGATCTCTTCCTGTAGCCTTCTGAGTTGCCTCACGCCAACAGACTTCCGAGAGATGACGTCGAAAAAGTGGCATAGGCCAAATAGGGTTTCACGGACATGCACGTCCATGATCCCACGGATTGCAACTGGAAGTATCTACGTCATCAGCACGTGACAGTCGTGAGACTTCATCCCGCTGAACTTCTGCTTCGCTGGGTCTAGGTATCTGCTTATCTTCCCCGCGTAACCGTAAGGAAGTTTTACTCCTACGAGGCAGGTGAAAAACTGCTCGATCTCCTCCTGACTTAGAGTGAAGCACGCGGGAGGGTAGTCATTTCCGGTCTTCTTGGCCTTTTTGCCTTTGCGACGACTTTCCGTGTCCTGCTTCGCCTCATCATCATCATCATCATATATAGCGTGAAGCTCCTGCCTGATGCCCATTGATTTCAAGTCTGCCCTTGCTTTCGGCCCATCTTTGGTCCTCTCTGGCATGTTGAGCAGGGTACCAAGCAGACTCTCGCACATGTTCTTCGTGATATGCATGACATCAAGGCTGTGAGGCACACGGTGGATCTTCCAGTACGGCAAGTCCCAGAAAACAGACCTCGTTTTCCATACCTTCAGCAGCAGCTCTGGCGCCTTTCGCTTCTTTCCCGGCTCTGGCGCCTTTTGCTTCTTTCCCGGCAGTGGGCAGTCTTTCCAATTTTTCAACAGCTCGTCTATTTCCTCGCCGCTCCTCGTACGCGGGCGTCCTCGGGGTTCAGTTTCACCATCGAACAGATCCTTGCGTTTTCTCCACGGGTCATCGTCGCGAAGCCACCTTCGATGTCCCATGAATCGAAGACCCGGGATCTCTATCTAGCTGGCGATACGTTGTGTCATCCGTGCACCTGATGCATCCAGAAAATCCATGGACCACCTGCCCCGTGACATATCCGTAACCGAGATAGTCGTGCACCGTCGTGAGCAGCGCCGCTCTCATAGGGAAATATTCTTTCTCTGCGGCGTCCCACGTATTGGCTGGCATTTTCCACAGCGTGTCAAGCTCCTCTTTCAGCAGCCCCAGATACAGATTGATGTCGTTCCCTGGTTGTTTCGGTCCTTCAATTAGCATACTCATGTGAATGTACTTCCTCTTCATGCACAACCATGGGGGAAGGTTGTACATCCACACAAACACAGGCCAGGTGGTATGTGTGCTTCTTTGGCTGCCAAATGGATTGACTCCATCGGTGCTCGCGCCCAGCACGATGTTCCTTGGATCGTTCCCAAATTCTAGGTCTTCGAAGTTCAACGCTTGCCACTGGCTCACGTCCTTAGGGTGACTCAGCATCTTGTCTTTTTTATCTATCTCCGGATCATTTGCGTCATCTTCTCGCTTCTTCTCCTCCCTATCCGCGTGCCAACGCAGGAGCTTTGCTACCTTAGGGTCCGCGAAATACCGCTGCAGACGAGGAGTGATCGGAAAGTACCACACCACTTTTCGAGGAGCTTTCTTCCTCTTCTTGTATCGAGTGACGCCGCACACCGGACATATGGTAGACTCCGCGTGCTCGTCCCGATAAATGATGCAATTGTTCATGCACACGTGGTATTTCACGTGCGGTAAATCCAGAGAACACACGATTTTCTTTGCCTCCTCCAAACTGGTCGGGCACTTGTTCCCCTTGGGAAGACGTTCGTGCCAGAATGACATGTTCTCGTCGAAGCATGCGTCGGTCATTTTGTGTTTTACCTTCATCTCCAGAGCCATGAGCGTTACTTTCAGGCGGGTATCCTCGGGCCTGCATCCTTCATACAATGGAGTAACCGCGTCTAACTCAAGTTGATCCATCTTGGCTTTCTCTCGGGCGGCAGCTCTTGCGTTATCCGTCTGCTTGAGAAGCAGCTCTTGAATTTGAGGGTCCTGCACCCAGCCCATCGATGGTCCAGCGTCGTCTGCTCCGCCGGCATCATCATCTTCATGATCATGCCCGTCGTCTGCTCCGGCATCTTCCTCATCATCATGTCCTGCATCTTCTACATGATGACTATGTACAGCATCACCATCATGATCATCTCCTGGGGATTCTTCATCTTCTCGCCCGCCCGAGCCGCGGTGGTTATCTTGCTGCCCTTCCTCATTTCTTGCCCGGCCCCCATGGATGACTTCGTAGTCATCTTCATCACCTTGCCACCGATAGCCATCCATGAAACCACACAAGAACAGGTGGTCCCGCACCTGCCCGGATTCCGGGTCCGCAATAAGGCTCTTCAGCTTGCATCTTCGACACGGACATCTTATCTCCGTCTCGTTCTTTTGAAGCATCTCGGCCTTCGCGGACCTCAAAAACCTATTCACGATGCCTTCGGTCATCATGCGGACCATGGTCGCCTGCGGGGTAGAGCAAAACGATATTTTAGAACCAAGAAAAAAATTTGGCATGACTTTCCCTAAAAATAGGACCAAAAAGAATGCTTAATGCCAAAATTCTCGCCGAAACGGAAATGAATCAACATTCCGGCAAAATATTGGCAACTATCGCATTTCAAATACCGGTACACCTCCAAACACAAACACATATGCAACACCACAAACATATGCAACACCACGAACATACATAGATCTAGCTAGGCCATAAAAAGTGCATGTGCACATTGTTGTAGGGAGAACAACATAAGTATAGCTTCCCCCCTTACTTACCTATCAAAACAAGGTAATTTAACCACTTAAATTGAATGAATTTATGGTGGAAATGAGGTGAAAAAGAGGAGGCACCCGAGACAAGGAGGAGGTGGAGAGAATGAAGTGGGGAGAAAGTGAGTGTGGGTAGGAGAGGCTGTCCAAAATATCTTGTTGCTGCCCACTTACTAATGGCGCACCAACTCTAAATGCGCCATTAGTAATCCAGGTTACTAATGGCGCACCATCTGGTGGTGCGTCATGAGTAGTTTTGCAAAAAAAACATACTAATGGCGCACTGTCCCACAGTGCGCCATTACTAGTTTAAACTAGTAATGGCGCACGGTGGGACAGTGCGCCATTAGTAGTTTTGCAAAAAAGGGAATAAAAAATATAATAAAAAAACAACATTAGTGGCGCACTTTCCGGCAGGTGCGCCATTACTAGTTACAACTAGTAATGGCGCACTGTGTCTGGATGCGCCATTAGTATGTTTGGACAGGCGCACTAGTTAAATGTTTTTTGATACTAATGGCGCACCCTGGGCCAGGTGCGCGATTAGTAGTTTCAACTCTAATGACGTATCAGAAGGTGGTGCGCCATTAGTGTGCGCCATTAGTGTCAATCCCATCTATAGCCCTTTTTCTAGTAGCGGGGGCGCCGACGTATGAGTTAGGAGAGGCCTTTAGTATCGGTTGGAGCCAAATATATATTCATCTAACATTTGACATTAATATATCTAACTACATTCATCTCTAACAATTGACATTACTATATATTTAACTTTTCTATCTAATTCATCTAGCATTCGACATTAATCTAACATTTATATAAACTAAATATATATAAAAAATTAAATAAACAGAAAAACTCATTAACAAATAATATTTTAATTAGATCATCAAATCTCAGATACCTAAATTTTCTTACTAAAAATAAACTAGTTATATTAATTATTCAACTAGTTCAAATTTCATATACCTAAATAAACTAGTTCGGCAATTTTCTTACTAAAAATAAACTAGTTATATTAATTATTCAACTAGTTCAAATCTCATATACCTAAATAAACTAGTTCAAAAATTTTCTTACGAAAAATAAACTAGTTATATTAATTATTCAACTAGTTCAAATCTCATATACCTAGCTAATTAATATCTAGCTATATTCATCTCTAACAATTGACATTAATATATATTTAACTTTTCTATCTAGCTAATTCATCTAACATTCGACATTAATCTAACATTCAATCATCTAATTAACTTTTCTAAAAAATAGAAAACAGAAAATAAGTAAAAAAAAAAGTGTGTGTGTGTGTGTATGTGTGTATGTGTGTGTATGTGTCTGTGTGCCGCCCCGTACGCCGCCGCCCCGTACGTACGAGCGGGGGCGCCGGCGTACGGGGCGGGGGCGGCGGCGTACGTACGGGTGCGCGCGGCGCGGGTGCGAGAGAGAGACATACGGGACCGCGGCAGCGTTCGGGGCGGCGGTGCGAGACGACGACGACAACGGGCGGTGGCGGGGACAGCGACGACGACGACGAACGACGGGCGGCGACGACGGGATCGAGCGGCGCGCGGCGATGTCTCGCGAGAGGTTGGAGACGAAGTGGGGAGATGTAACTGAAATTTTTGTAAGTGCTATATATATAGGATGGGCCTTTAGTACCAGTTGGTGGCTCCAACCGGTACGAAAGGCCTATTTTCGCCAGGCCAAGAGGCGGGAAGAGCAGGCCTTTAGTACCGGTTGGTGGCTCCAACCGGTACTAAAGGGTGGTCTTTAGTACCGGTTGGAGCCACCAACCCGTACTAAAGGCCTTGCGCTGCCACCCCAAAGTTTAGTCCCACCTCGCCCGGCGAAGGGCAGCCGCACTGGTTTATAAACCCAGCCGCGGCTACCTCTTTGAACTCCTCTATATAGCAGGCTTCTGGGCCTAATTAATTAGGGCGCGCTGCCTTGTGAGTCTACTGGCCCCACTGGGCCTGCATTTGCACACCCTAGGTCTGGCAGGCCCACTGGGCAGCGCGCCAACAAATTTTTTATATGATGATACCATGTCAAGTTTCAACATTTTCAGGATTCATTTTGTAGTGATTTTCAATTTAACGGTCATTTAGCTCTCTAAACAATTAGGTAAATGACCGAAAAACAACAAATGATGTCAGAACATGTTGGAAATTGATAACGTCGCTTTAAATGCTGCATACTGAACACAAAAAAAGTCCAGAGTTCAAATAAGTTTAAAAAACATTGAAGTGGCCATGTAACAGATGAGTTCTCGTCCGAAACCCTCATACTCGGAAAGAGTTTGTCCAGTTTGTACATCAAGTGCGTCCAGTTTTTGCCGTGACCCTCTCTACTCTTTTGCGCATGCTATGCGGGTGATATGATGATACCATGCCAAGTTTCAACATTTTCAGGATTCATTTTGTAGTGATTTTCAATTTCACAGTCATTTAGCTCTCTAAACAATTAGGTAAATGACCCAAAAACAACAAATGATGTCAGAACATGTTGGAAATTGATGACGTCGCTTTGAATGCTGCATACTAAACACAAAAGAAGTCTGGAGTTCAAATAAGTTTAAAAAACATTGAAGTGGCCGTGTAACAGATGAGTTCTCGTCCGAAACCCTGATACTCCGAAAGAGTTTGTCCAGTTTGTACACGAAGTGCGTCCAGTTTTTGCCGTGACCCTCTCTACTCTTTCGCGCATGCTATGCGGGTGATATGATGATACCATGCCAAGTTTCAACATTTTCAGGATTCATTTTGTAGTGATTTTCAATTTCACGGTCATTTAGCTCTCTAAACAATTAGGTAAATGACCGAAAAACAACAAATGATGTCAGAACATGTTGGAAATTGATGACGTCGCTTTGAATGCTGCATACTGAACACAAAAGAAGTCCGGAGTTCAAATAAGTTTAAAAACATTGAAGTGGCCGTGTAACAGATGAGTTCTCGTCCGAAACCCTGATACTCCGAAAGAGTTTGTCCAGTTTGTACATGAAGTGCGTCCAGTTTTTGCCGTGACCCTCTCTACTCTTTCGCGCATGCTATGCGGGTGATATGATGATACCATGCCAAGTTTCAACATTTTCAGGATTCATTTTGTAGTGATTTTCAATTTCACGGTCATTTAGCTCTCTAAACAATTAGGTAAATGACCGAAAAACAACAAATGATGTCAGAACATGTTGGAAATTGATGACGTCGCTTTGAATGCTGCATACTGAACACAAAAGAAGTCCGGAGTTCAAATAAGTTTAAAAAACATTGAAGTGGCCGTGTAACAGATGAGTTCTCGTCCGAAACCCTGATACTCCGAAAGAGTTTGTCCAGTTTGTACACGAAGTGCGTCCAGTTTTTGCCGTGACCCTCTCTACTCTTTCGCGCATGCTATGCGGGTGATATGATGATACCATGCCAAGTTTCAACATTTTCAGGATTCATTTTGTAGTGATTTTCAATTTCACGGTCATTTAGCTCTCTAAACAATTAGGTAAATGACCGAAAAACAACAAATGATGTCAGAACATGTTGGAAATTGATGACGTCGCTTTGAATGCTGCATACTGAACACAAAAGAAGTCCGGAGTTCAAATAAGTTTAAAAAACATTGAAGTGGCCGTGTAACAGATGAGTTCTCGTCCGAAACCCTGATACTCCGAAAGAGTTTGTCCAGTTTGTACACGAAGTGCGTCCAGTTTTTGCCGTGACCCTCTCTACTCTTTCGCGCATGCTATGCGGGTGATATGATGATACCATGCCAAGTTTCAACATTTTCAGGATTCATTTTGTAGTGATTTTCAATTTCACGGTCATTTAGCTCTCTAAACAATTAGGTAAATGACCGAAAAACAACAAATGATGTCAGAACATGTTGGAAATTGATGACGTCGCTTTGAATGCTGCATACTGAACACAAAAGAAGTCCGGAGTTCAAATAAGTTTAAAAAACATTGAAGTGGCCGTGTAACAGATGAGTTCTCGTCCGAAACCCTGATACTCCGAAAGAGTTTGTCCAGTTTGTACACGAAGTGCGTCCAGTTTTTGCCGTGACCCTCTCTACTCTTTCGCGCATGCTATGCGGGTGATATGATGATACCATGCCAAGTTTCAACATTTTCAGGATTCATTTTGTAGTGATTTTCAATTTCACGGTCATTTAGCTCTCTAAACAATTAGGTAAATGACCGAAAAACAACAAATGATGTCAGAACATGTTGGAAATTGATGACGTCGCTTTGAATGCTGCATACTGAACACAAAAGAAGTCCGGAGTTCAAATAAGTTTAAAAAACATTGAAGTGGCCGTGTAACAGATGAGTTCTCGTCCGAAACCCTGATACTCCGAAAGAGTTTGTCCAGTTTGTACACGAAGTGCGTCCAGTTTTTGCCGTGACCCTCTCTACTCTTTCGCGCATGCTATGCGGGTGATATGATGATACCATGCCAAGTTTCAACATTTTCAGGATTCATTTTGTAGTGATTTTCAATTTCACGGTCATTTAGCTCTCTAAACAATTAGGTAAATGACCGAAAAACAACAAATGATGTCAGAACATGTTGGAAATTGATGACGTCGCTTTGAATGCTGCATACTGAACACAAAAGAAGTCCGGAGTTCAAATAAGTTTAAAAAACATTGAAGTGGCCGTGTAACAGATGAGTTCTCGTCCGAAACCCTGATACTCCGAAAGAGTTTGTCCAGTTTGTACACGAAGTGCGTCCAGTTTTTGCCGTGACCCTCTCTACTCTTTCGCGCATGCTATGCGGGTGATATGATGATACCATGCCAAGTTTCAACATTTTCAGGATTCATTTTGTAGTGATTTTCAATTTCACGGTCATTTAGCTCTCTAAACAATTAGGTAAATGACCGAAAAACAACAAATGATGTCAGAACATGTTGGAAATTGATGACGTCGCTTTGAATGCTGCATACTGAACACAAAAGAAGTCCGGAGTTCAAATAAGTTTAAAAAACATTGAAGTGGCCGTGTAACAGATGAGTTCTCGTCCGAAACCCTGATACTCCGAAAGAGTTTGTCCAGTTTGTACACGAAGTGCGTCCAGTTTTTGCCGTGACCCTCTCTACTCTTTCGCGCATGCTATGCGGGTGATATGATGATACCATGCCAAGTTTCAACATTTTCAGGATTCATTTTGTAGTGATTTTCAATTTCACGGTCATTTAGCTCTCTAAACAATTAGGTAAATGACCGAAAAACAACAAATGATGTCAGAACATGTTGGAAATTGATGACGTCGCTTTGAATGCTGCATACTGAACACAAAAGAAGTCCGGAGTTCAAATAAGTTTAAAAAACATTGAAGTGGCCGTGTAACAGATGAGTTCTCGTCCGAAACCCTGATACTCCGAAAGAGTTTGTCCAGTTTGTACACGAAGTGCGTCCAGTTTTTGCCGTGACCCTCTCTACTCTTTCGCGCATGCTATGCGGGTGATATGATGATACCATGCCAAGTTTCAACATTTTCAGGATTCATTTTGTAGTGATTTTCAATTTCACGGTCATTTAGCTCTCTAAACAATTAGGTAAATGACCGAAAAACAACAAATGATGTCAGAACATGTTGGAAATTGATGACGTCGCTTTGAATGCTGCATACTGAACACAAAAGAAGTCCGGAGTTCAAATAAGTTTAAAAAACATTGAAGTGGCCGTGTAACAGATGAGTTCTCGTCCGAAACCCTGATACTCCGAAAGAGTTTGTCCAGTTTGTACACGAAGTGCGTCCAGTTTTTGCCGTGACCCTCTCTACTCTTTCGCGCATGCTATGCGGGTGATATGATGATACCATGCCAAGTTTCAACATTTTCAGGATTCATTTTGTAGTGATTTTCAATTTCACGGTCATTTAGCTCTCTAAACAATTAGGTAAATGACCGAAAAACAACAAATGATGTCAGAACATGTTGGAAATTGATGACGTCGCTTTGAATGCTGCATACTGAACACAAAAGAAGTCCGGAGTTCAAATAAGTTTAAAAAACATTGAAGTGGCCGTGTAACAGATGAGTTCTCGTCCGAAACCCTGATACTCCGAAAGAGTTTGTCCAGTTTGTACACGAAGTGCGTCCAGTTTTTGCCGTGACCCTCTCTACTCTTTCGCGCATGCTATGCGGGTGATATGATGATACCATGCCAAGTTTCAACATTTTCAGGATTCATTTTGTAGTGATTTTCAATTTCACGGTCATTTAGCTCTCTAAACAATTAGGTAAATGACCGAAAAACAACAAATGATGTCAGAACATGTTGGAAATTGATGACGTCGCTTTGAATGCTGCATACTGAACACAAAAGAAGTCCGGAGTTCAAATAAGTTTAAAAAACATTGAAGTGGCCGTGTAACAGATGAGTTCTCGTCCGAAACCCTGATACTCCGAAAGAGTTTGTCCAGTTTGTACACGAAGTGCGTCCAGTTTTTGCCGTGACCCTCTCTACTCTTTCGCGCATGCTATGCGGGTGATATGATGATACCATGCCAAGTTTCAACATTTTCAGGATTCATTTTGTAGTGATTTTCAATTTCACGGTCATTTAGCTCTCTAAACAATTAGGTAAATGACCGAAAAACAACAAATGATGTCAGAACATGTTGGAAATTGATGACGTCGCTTTGAATGCTGCATACTGAACACAAAAGAAGTCCGGAGTTCAAATAAGTTTAAAAAACATTGAAGTGGCCGTGTAACAGATGAGTTCTCGTCCGAAACCCTGATACTCCGAAAGAGTTTGTCCAGTTTGTACACGAAGTGCGTCCAGTTTTTGCCGTGACCCTCTCTACTCTTTCGCGCATGCTATGCGGGTGATATGATGATACCATGCCAAGTTTCAACATTTTCAGGATTCATTTTGTAGTGATTTTCAATTTCACGGTCATTTAGCTCTCTAAACAATTAGGTAAATGACCGAAAAACAACAAATGATGTCAGAACATGTTGGAAATTGATGACGTCGCTTTGAATGCTGCATACTGAACACAAAAGAAGTCCGGAGTTCAAATAAGTTTAAAAAACATTGAAGTGGCCGTGTAACAGATGAGTTCTCGTCCGAAACCCTGATACTCCGAAAGAGTTTGTCCAGTTTGTACACGAAGTGCGTCCAGTTTTTGCCGTGACCCTCTCTACTCTTTCGCGCATGCTATGCGGGTGATATGATGATACCATGCCAAGTTTCAACATTTTCAGGATTCATTTTGTAGTGATTTTCAATTTCACGGTCATTTAGCTCTCTAAACAATTAGGTAAATGACCGAAAAACAACAAATGATGTCAGAACATGTTGGAAATTGATGACGTCGCTTTGAATGCTGCATACTGAACACAAAAGAAGTCCGGAGTTCAAATAAGTTTAAAAAACATTGAAGTGGCCGTGTAACAGATGAGTTCTCGTCCGAAACCCTGATACTCCGAAAGAGTTTGTCCAGTTTGTACACGAAGTGCGTCCAGTTTTTGCCGTGACCCTCTCTACTCTTTCGCGCATGCTATGCGGGTGATATGATGATACCATGCCAAGTTTCAACATTTTCAGGATTCATTTTGTAGTGATTTTCAATTTCACGGTCATTTAGCTCTCTAAACAATTAGGTAAATGACCGAAAAACAACAAATGATGTCAGAACATGTTGGAAATTGATGACGTCGCTTTGAATGCTGCATACTGAACACAAAAGAAGTCCGGAGTTCAAATAAGTTTAAAAAACATTGAAGTGGCCGTGTAACAGATGAGTTCTCGTCCGAAACCCTGATACTCCGAAAGAGTTTGTCCAGTTTGTACACGAAGTGCGTCCAGTTTTTGCCGTGACCCTCTCTACTCTTTCGCGCATGCTATGCGGGTGATATGATGATACCATGCCAAGTTTCAACATTTTCAGGATTCATTTTGTAGTGATTTTCAATTTCACGGTCATTTAGCTCTCTAAACAATTAGGTAAATGACCGAAAAACAACAAATGATGTCAGAACATGTTGGAAATTGATGACGTCGCTTTGAATGCTGCATACTGAACACAAAAGAAGTCCGGAGTTCAAATAAGTTTAAAAAACATTGAAGTGGCCGTGTAACAGATGAGTTCTCGTCCGAAACCCTGATACTCCGAAAGAGTTTGTCCAGTTTGTACACGAAGTGCGTCCAGTTTTTGCCGTGACCCTCTCTACTCTTTCGCGCATGCTATGCGGGTGATATGATGATACCATGCCAAGTTTCAACATTTTCAGGATTCATTTTGTAGTGATTTTCAATTTCACGGTCATTTAGCTCTCTAAACAATTAGGTAAATGACCGAAAAACAACAAATGATGTCAGAACATGTTGGAAATTGATGACGTCGCTTTGAATGCTGCATACTGAACACAAAAGAAGTCCGGAGTTCAAATAAGTTTAAAAAACATTGAAGTGGCCGTGTAACAGATGAGTTCTCGTCCGAAACCCTGATACTCCGAAAGAGTTTGTCCAGTTTGTACACGAAGTGCGTCCAGTTTTTGCCGTGACCCTCTCTACTCTTTCGCGCATGCTATGCGGGTGATATGATGATACCATGCCAAGTTTCAACATTTTCAGGATTCATTTTGTAGTGATTTTCAATTTCACGGTCATTTAGCTCTCTAAACAATTAGGTAAATGACCGAAAAACAACAAATGATGTCAGAACATGTTGGAAATTGATGACGTCGCTTTGAATGCTGCATACTGAACACAAAAGAAGTCCGGAGTTCAAATAAGTTTAAAAAACATTGAAGTGGCCGTGTAACAGATGAGTTCTCGTCCGAAACCCTGATACTCCGAAAGAGTTTGTCCAGTTTGTACACGAAGTGCGTCCAGTTTTTGCCGTGACCCTCTCTACTCTTTCGCGCATGCTATGCGGGTGATATGATGATACCATGCCAAGTTTCAACATTTTCAGGATTCATTTTGTAGTGATTTTCAATTTCACGGTCATTTAGCTCTCTAAACAATTAGGTAAATGACCGAAAAACAACAAATGATGTCAGAACATGTTGGAAATTGATGACGTCGCTTTGAATGCTGCATACTGAACACAAAAGAAGTCCGGAGTTCAAATAAGTTTAAAAAACATTGAAGTGGCCGTGTAACAGATGAGTTCTCGTCCGAAACCCTGATACTCCGAAAGAGTTTGTCCAGTTTGTACACGAAGTGCGTCCAGTTTTTGCCGTGACCCTCTCTACTCTTTCGCGCATGCTATGCGGGTGATATGATGATACCATGCCAAGTTTCAACATTTTCAGGATTCATTTTGTAGTGATTTTCAATTTCACGGTCATTTAGCTCTCTAAACAATTAGGTAAATGACCGAAAAACAACAAATGATGTCAGAACATGTTGGAAATTGATGACGTCGCTTTGAATGCTGCATACTGAACACAAAAGAAGTCCGGAGTTCAAATAAGTTTAAAAAACATTGAAGTGGCCGTGTAACAGATGAGTTCTCGTCCGAAACCCTGATACTCCGAAAGAGTTTGTCCAGTTTGTACACGAAGTGCGTCCAGTTTTTGCCGTGACCCTCTCTACTCTTTCGCGCATGCTATGCGGGTGATATGATGATACCATGCCAAGTTTCAACATTTTCAGGATTCATTTTGTAGTGATTTTCAATTTCACGGTCATTTAGCTCTCTAAACAATTAGGTAAATGACCGAAAAACAACAAATGATGTCAGAACATGTTGGAAATTGATGACGTCGCTTTGAATGCTGCATACTGAACACAAAAGAAGTCCGGAGTTCAAATAAGTTTAAAAAACATTGAAGTGCCCGTGTAACAGATGAGTTCTCGTCCGAAACCCTGATACTCCGAAAGAGTTTGTCCAGTTTGTACACGAAGTGCGTCCAGTTTTTGCCGTGACCCTCTCTACTCTTTCGCACATGCTATGCGGGTGAAATGATGATACCATGCCAAGTTTCAACATTTTCAGGATTCATTTTGTAGTGATTTTCAATTTCACGGTCATTTAGCTCTCTAAACAATTAGGTAAATGACCGAAAAACAACAAATGATGTCAGAGTATTTTGGAAATTGATGACGTCGCTTTGAATGCTGCATACTCAACACAAAAGAAGTCCGGAGTTCAAATAAGTTTAAAAAACATTGAAGTGGCCGTGTAACAGATGAGTTCTCGTCCGAAACCCTGATACTCCGAAAGAGTTTGTCCAGTTTGTACACGAAGTGCGTCCAGTTTTTGCCGTGACCCTCTCTACTCTTTCGCACATGCTATGCGGGTGATATGATGATACCATGCCAAGTTTCAACATTTTCAGGATTCATTTTGTAGTGATTTTCAATTTCACGGTCATTTAGCTCTCTAAACAATTAGGTAAATGACCGAAAAACAACAAATGATGTCAGAACATGTTGGAAATTGATGACGTCGCTTTGAATGCTGCATACTGAACACAAAAGAAGTCCGGAGTTCAAATAAGTTTAAAAAACATTGAAGTGGCCGTGTAACAGATGAGTTCTCGTCCGAAACCCTGATACTCCGAAAGAGTTTGTCCAGTTTGTACACGAAGTGCGTCCAGTTTTTGCCGTGACCCTCTCTACTCTTTCGCGCATGCTATGCGGGTGATATGATGATACCATGCCAAGTTTCAACATTTTCAGGATTCATTTTGTAGTGATTTTCAATTTCACGGTCATTTAGCTCTCTAAACAATTAGGTAAATGACCGAAAAACAACAAATGATGTCAGAACATGTTGGAAATTGATGACGTCGCTTTGAATGCTGCATACTGAACACAAAAGAAGTCCGGAGTTCAAATAAGTTTAAAAAACATTGAAGTGGCCGTGTAACAGATGAGTTCTCGTCCGAAACCCTGATACTCCGAAAGAGTTTGTCCAGTTTGTACACGAAGTGCGTCCAGTTTTTGCCGTGACCCTCTCTACTCTTTCGCGCATGCTATGCGGGTGATATGATGATACCATGCCAAGTTTCAACATTTTCAGGATTCATTTTGTAGTGATTTTCAATTTCACGGTCATTTAGCTCTCTAAACAATTAGGTAAATGACCGAAAAACAACAAATGATGTCAGAACATGTTGGAAATTGATGACGTCGCTTTGAATGCTGCATACTGAACACAAAAGAAGTCCGGAGTTCAAATAAGTTTAAAAAACATTGAAGTGGCCGTGTAACAGATGAGTTCTCGTCCGAAACCCTGATACTCCGAAAGAGTTTGTCCAGTTTGTACACGAAGTGCGTCCAGTTTTTGCCGTGACCCTCTCTACTCTTTCGCGCATGCTATGCGGGTGATATGATGATACCATGCCAAGTTTCAACATTTTCAGGATTCATTTTGTAGTGATTTTCAATTTCACGGTCATTTAGCTCTCTAAACAATTAGGTAAATGACCGAAAAACAACAAATGATGTCAGAACATGTTGGAAATTGATGACGTCGCTTTGAATGCTGCATACTGAACACAAAAGAAGTCCGGAGTTCAAATAAGTTTAAAAAACATTGAAGTGGCCGTGTAACAGATGAGTTCTCGTCCGAAACCCTGATACTCCGAAAGAGTTTGTCCAGTTTGTACACGAAGTGCGTCCAGTTTTTGCCGTGACCCTCTCTACTCTTTCGCGCATGCTATGCGGGTGATATGATGATACCATGCCAAGTTTCAACATTTTCAGGATTCATTTTGTAGTGATTTTCAATTTCACGGTCATTTAGCTCTCTAAACAATTAGGTAAATGACCGAAAAACAACAAATGATGTCAGAACATGTTGGAAATTGATGACGTCGCTTTGAATGCTGCATACTGAACACAAAAGAAGTCCGGAGTTCAAATAAGTTTAAAAAACATTGAAGTGGCCGTGTAACAGATGAGTTCTCGTCCGAAACCCTGATACTCCGAAAGAGTTTGTCCAGTTTGTACACGAAGTGCGTCCAGTTTTTGCCGTGACCCTCTCTACTCTTTCGCGCATGCTATGCGGGTGATATGATGATACCATGCCAAGTTTCAACATTTTCAGGATTCATTTTGTAGTGATTTTCAATTTCACGGTCATTTAGCTCTCTAAACAATTAGGTAAATGACCGAAAAACAACAAATGATGTCAGAACATGTTGGAAATTGATGACGTCGCTTTGAATGCTGCATACTGAACACAAAAGAAGTCCGGAGTTCAAATAAGTTTAAAAAACATTGAAGTGGCCGTGTAACAGATGAGTTCTCGTCCGAAACCCTGATACTCCGAAAGAGTTTGTCCAGTTTGTACACGAAGTGCGTCCAGTTTTTGCCGTGACCCTCTCTACTCTTTCGCGCATGCTATGCGGGTGATATGATGATACCATGCCAAGTTTCAACATTTTCAGGATTCATTTTGTAGTGATTTTCAATTTCACGGTCATTTAGCTCTCTAAACAATTAGGTAAATGACCGAAAAACAACAAATGATGTCAGAACATGTTGGAAATTGATGACGTCGCTTTGAATGCTGCATACTGAACACAAAAGAAGTCCGGAGTTCAAATAAGTTTAAAAAACATTGAAGTGGCCGTGTAACAGATGAGTTCTCGTCCGAAACCCTGATACTCCGAAAGAGTTTGTCCAGTTTGTACACGAAGTGCGTCCAGTTTTTGCCGTGACCCTCTCTACTCTTTCGCGCATGCTATGCGGGTGATATGATGATACCATGCCAAGTTTCAACATTTTCAGGATTCATTTTGTAGTGATTTTCAATTTCACGGTCATTTAGCTCTCTAAACAATTAGGTAAATGACCGAAAAACAACAAATGATGTCAGAACATGTTGGAAATTGATGACGTCGCTTTGAATGCTGCATACTGAACACAAAAGAAGTCCGGAGTTCAAATAAGTTTAAAAAACATTGAAGTGGCCGTGTAACAGATGAGTTCTCGTCCGAAACCCTGATACTCCGAAAGAGTTTGTCCAGTTTGTACACGAAGTGCGTCCAGTTTTTGCCGTGACCCTCTCTACTCTTTCGCGCATGCTATGCGGGTGATATGATGATACCATGCCAAGTTTCAACATTTTCAGGATTCATTTTGTAGTGATTTTCAATTTCACGGTCATTTAGCTCTCTAAACAATTAGGTAAATGACCGAAAAACAACAAATGATGTCAGAACATGTTGGAAATTGATGACGTCGCTTTGAATGCTGCATACTGAACACAAAAGAAGTCCGGAGTTCAAATAAGTTTAAAAAACATTGAAGTGGCCGTGTAACAGATGAGTTCTCGTCCGAAACCCTGATACTCCGAAAGAGTTTGTCCAGTTTGTACACGAAGTGCGTCCAGTTTTTGCCGTGACCCTCTCTACTCTTTCGCGCATGCTATGCGGGTGATATGATGATACCATGCCAAGTTTCAACATTTTCAGGATTCATTTTGTAGTGATTTTCAATTTCACGGTCATTTAGCTCTCTAAACAATTAGGTAAATGACCGAAAAACAACAAATGATGTCAGAACATGTTGGAAATTGATGACGTCGCTTTGAATGCTGCATACTGAACACAAAAGAAGTCCGGAGTTCAAATAAGTTTAAAAAACATTGAAGTGGCCGTGTAACAGATGAGTTCTCGTCCGAAACCCTGATACTCCGAAAGAGTTTGTCCAGTTTGTACACGAAGTGCGTCCAGTTTTTGCCGTGACCCTCTCTACTCTTTCGCGCATGCTATGCGGGTGATATGATGATACCATGCCAAGTTTCAACATTTTCAGGATTCATTTTGTAGTGATTTTCAATTTCACGGTCATTTAGCTCTCTAAACAATTAGGTAAATGACCGAAAAACAACAAATGATGTCAGAACATGTTGGAAATTGATGACGTCGCTTTGAATGCTGCATACTGAACACAAAAGAAGTCCGGAGTTCAAATAAGTTTAAAAAACATTGAAGTGGCCGTGTAACAGATGAGTTCTCGTCCGAAACCCTGATACTCCGAAAGAGTTTGTCCAGTTTGTACACGAAGTGCGTCCAGTTTTTGCCGTGACCCTCTCTACTCTTTCGCGCATGCTATGCGGGTGATATGATGATACCATGCCAAGTTTCAACATTTTCAGGATTCATTTTGTAGTGATTTTCAATTTCACGGTCATTTAGCTCTCTAAACAATTAGGTAAATGACCGAAAAACAACAAATGATGTCAGAACATGTTGGAAATTGATGACGTCGCTTTGAATGCTGCATACTGAACACAAAAGAAGTCCGGAGTTCAAATAAGTTTAAAAAACATTGAAGTGGCCGTGTAACAGATGAGTTCTCGTCCGAAACCCTGATACTCCGAAAGAGTTTGTCCAGTTTGTACACGAAGTGCGTCCAGTTTTTGCCGTGACCCTCTCTACTCTTTCGCGCATGCTATGCGGGTGATATGATGATACCATGCCAAGTTTCAACATTTTCAGGATTCATTTTGTAGTGATTTTCAATTTCACGGTCATTTAGCTCTCTAAACAATTAGGTAAATGACCGAAAAACAACAAATGATGTCAGAACATGTTGGAAATTGATGACGTCGCTTTGAATGCTGCATACTGAACACAAAAGAAGTCCGGAGTTCAAATAAGTTTAAAAAACATTGAAGTGGCCGTGTAACAGATGAGTTCTCGTCCGAAACCCTGATACTCCGAAAGAGTTTGTCCAGTTTGTACACGAAGTGCGTCCAGTTTTTGCCGTGACCCTCTCTACTCTTTCGCGCATGCTATGCGGGTGATATGATGATACCATGCCAAGTTTCAACATTTTCAGGATTCATTTTGTAGTGATTTTCAATTTCACGGTCATTTAGCTCTCTAAACAATTAGGTAAATGACCGAAAAACAACAAATGATGTCAGAACATGTTGGAAATTGATGACGTCGCTTTGAATGCTGCATACTGAACACAAAAGAAGTCCGGAGTTCAAATAAGTTTAAAAAACATTGAAGTGGCCGTGTAACAGATGAGTTCTCGTCCGAAACCCTGATACTCCGAAAGAGTTTGTCCAGTTTGTACACGAAGTGCGTCCAGTTTTTGCCGTGACCCTCTCTACTCTTTCGCGCATGCTATGCGGGTGATATGATGATACCATGCCAAGTTTCAACATTTTCAGGATTCATTTTGTAGTGATTTTCAATTTCACGGTCATTTAGCTCTCTAAACAATTAGGTAAATGACCGAAAAACAACAAATGATGTCAGAACATGTTGGAAATTGATGACGTCGCTTTGAATGCTGCATACTGAACACAAAAGAAGTCCGGAGTTCAAATAAGTTTAAAAAACATTGAAGTGGCCGTGTAACAGATGAGTTCTCGTCCGAAACCCTGATACTCCGAAAGAGTTTGTCCAGTTTGTACACGAAGTGCGTCCAGTTTTTGCCGTGACCCTCTCTACTCTTTCGCGCATGCTATGCGGGTGATATGATGATACCATGCCAAGTTTCAACATTTTCAGGATTCATTTTGTAGTGATTTTCAATTTCACGGTCATTTAGCTCTCTAAACAATTAGGTAAATGACCGAAAAACAACAAATGATGTCAGAACATGTTGGAAATTGATGACGTCGCTTTGAATGCTGCATACTGAACACAAAAGAAGTCCGGAGTTCAAATAAGTTTAAAAAACATTGAAGTGGCCGTGTAACAGATGAGTTCTCGTCCGAAACCCTGATACTCCGAAAGAGTTTGTCCAGTTTGTACACGAAGTGCGTCCAGTTTTTGCCGTGACCCTCTCTACTCTTTCGCGCATGCTATGCGGGTGATATGATGATACCATGCCAAGTTTCAACATTTTCAGGATTCATTTTGTAGTGATTTTCAATTTCACGGTCATTTAGCTCTCTAAACAATTAGGTAAATGACCGAAAAACAACAAATGATGTCAGAACATGTTGGAAATTGATGACGTCGCTTTGAATGCTGCATACTGAACACAAAAGAAGTCCGGAGTTCAAATAAGTTTAAAAAACATTGAAGTGGCCGTGTAACAGATGAGTTCTCGTCCGAAACCCTGATACTCCGAAAGAGTTTGTCCAGTTTGTACACGAAGTGCGTCCAGTTTTTGCCGTGACCCTCTCTACTCTTTCGCGCATGCTATGCGGGTGATATGATGATACCATGCCAAGTTTCAACATTTTCAGGATTCATTTTGTAGTGATTTTCAATTTCACGGTCATTTAGCTCTCTAAACAATTAGGTAAATGACCGAAAAACAACAAATGATGTCAGAACATGTTGGAAATTGATGACGTCGCTTTGAATGCTGCATACTGAACACAAAAGAAGTCCGGAGTTCAAATAAGTTTAAAAAACATTGAAGTGGCCGTGTAACAGATGAGTTCTCGTCCGAAACCCTGATACTCCGAAAGAGTTTGTCCAGTTTGTACACGAAGTGCGTCCAGTTTTTGCCGTGACCCTCTCTACTCTTTCGCGCATGCTATGCGGGTGATATGATGATACCATGCCAAGTTTCAACATTTTCAGGATTCATTTTGTAGTGATTTTCAATTTCACGGTCATTTAGCTCTCTAAACAATTAGGTAAATGACCGAAAAACAACAAATGATGTCAGAACATGTTGGAAATTGATGACGTCGCTTTGAATGCTGCATACTGAACACAAAAGAAGTCCGGAGTTCAAATAAGTTTAAAAAACATTGAAGTGGCCGTGTAACAGATGAGTTCTCGTCCGAAACCCTGATACTCCGAAAGAGTTTGTCCAGTTTGTACACGAAGTGCGTCCAGTTTTTGCCGTGACCCTCTCTACTCTTTCGCGCATGCTATGCGGGTGATATGATGATACCATGCCAAGTTTCAACATTTTCAGGATTCATTTTGTAGTGATTTTCAATTTCACGGTCATTTAGCTCTCTAAACAATTAGGTAAATGACCGAAAAACAACAAATGATGTCAGAACATGTTGGAAATTGATGACGTCGCTTTGAATGCTGCATACTGAACACAAAAGAAGTCCGGAGTTCAAATAAGTTTAAAAAACATTGAAGTGGCCGTGTAACAGATGAGTTCTCGTCCGAAACCCTGATACTCCGAAAGAGTTTGTCCAGTTTGTACACGAAGTGCGTCCAGTTTTTGCCGTGACCCTCTCTACTCTTTCGCGCATGCTATGCGGGTGATATGATGATACCATGCCAAGTTTCAACATTTTCAGGATTCATTTTGTAGTGATTTTCAATTTCACGGTCATTTAGCTCTCTAAACAATTAGGTAAATGACCGAAAAACAACAAATGATGTCAGAACATGTTGGAAATTGATGACGTCGCTTTGAATGCTGCATACTGAACACAAAAGAAGTCCGGAGTTCAAATAAGTTTAAAAAACATTGAAGTGCCCGTGTAACAGATGAGTTCTCGTCCGAAACCCTGATACTCCGAAAGAGTTTGTCCAGTTTGTACACGAAGTGCGTCCAGTTTTTGCCGTGACCCTCTCTACTCTTTCGCACATGCTATGCGGGTGATATGATGATACCATGCCAAGTTTCAACATTTTCAGGATTCATTTTGTAGTGATTTTCAATTTCACGGTCATTTAGCTCTCTAAACAATTAGGTAAATGACCGAAAAACAACAAATGATGTCAGAACATGTTGGAAATTGATGACGTCGCTTTGAATGCTGCATACTGAACACAAAAGAAGTCCGGAGTTCAAATAAGTTTAAAAAACATTGAAGTGGCCGTGTAACAGATGAGTTCTCGTCCGAAACCCTGATACTCCGAAAGAGTTTGTCCAGTTTGTACACGAAGTGCGTCCAGTTTTTGCCGTGACCCTCTCTACTCTTTCGCGCATGCTATGCGGGTGATATGATGATACCATGCCAAGTTTCAACATTTTCAGGATTCATTTTGTAGTGATTTTCAATTTCACGGTCATTTAGCTCTCTAAACAATTAGGTAAATGACCGAAAAACAACAAATGATGTCAGAACATGTTGGAAATTGATGACGTCGCTTTGAATGCTGCATACTGAACACAAAAGAAGTCCGGAGTTCAAATAAGTTTAAAAAACATTGAAGTGGCCGTGTAACAGATGAGTTCTCGTCCGAAACCCTGATACTCCGAAAGAGTTTGTCCAGTTTGTACACGAAGTGCGTCCAGTTTTTGCCGTGACCCTCTCTACTCTTTCGCGCATGCTATGCGGGTGATATGATGATACCATGCCAAGTTTCAACATTTTCAGGATTCATTTTGTAGTGATTTTCAATTTCACGGTCATTTAGCTCTCTAAACAATTAGGTAAATGACCGAAAAACAACAAATGATGTCAGAACATGTTGGAAATTGATGACGTCGCTTTGAATGCTGCATACTGAACACAAAAGAAGTCCGGAGTTCAAATAAGTTTAAAAAACATTGAAGTGGCCGTGTAACAGATGAGTTCTCGTCCGAAACCCTGATACTCCGAAAGAGTTTGTCCAGTTTGTACACGAAGTGCGTCCAGTTTTTGCCGTGACCCTCTCTACTCTTTCGCGCATGCTATGCGGGTGATATGATGATACCATGCCAAGTTTCAACATTTTCAGGATTCATTTTGTAGTGATTTTCAATTTCACGGTCATTTAGCTCTCTAAACAATTAGGTAAATGACCGAAAAACAACAAATGATGTCAGAACATGTTGGAAATTGATGACGTCGCTTTGAATGCTGCATACTGAACACAAAAGAAGTCCGGAGTTCAAATAAGTTTAAAAAACATTGAAGTGGCCGTGTAACAGATGAGTTCTCGTCCGAAACCCTGATACTCCGAAAGAGTTTGTCCAGTTTGTACACGAAGTGCGTCCAGTTTTTGCCGTGACCCTCTCTACTCTTTCGCGCATGCTATGCGGGTGATATGATGATACCATGCCAAGTTTCAACATTTTCAGGATTCATTTTGTAGTGATTTTCAATTTCACGGTCATTTAGCTCTCTAAACAATTAGGTAAATGACCGAAAAACAACAAATGATGTCAGAACATGTTGGAAATTGATGACGTCGCTTTGAATGCTGCATACTGAACACAAAAGAAGTCCGGAGTTCAAATAAGTTTAAAAAACATTGAAGTGGCCGTGTAACAGATGAGTTCTCGTCCGAAACCCTGATACTCCGAAAGAGTTTGTCCAGTTTGTACACGAAGTGCGTCCAGTTTTTGCCGTGACCCTCTCTACTCTTTCGCGCATGCTATGCGGGTGATATGATGATACCATGCCAAGTTTCAACATTTTCAGGATTCATTTTGTAGTGATTTTCAATTTCACGGTCATTTAGCTCTCTAAACAATTAGGTAAATGACCGAAAAACAACAAATGATGTCAGAACATGTTGGAAATTGATGACGTCGCTTTGAATGCTGCATACTGAACACAAAAGAAGTCCGGAGTTCAAATAAGTTTAAAAAACATTGAAGTGGCCGTGTAACAGATGAGTTCTCGTCCGAAACCCTGATACTCCGAAAGAGTTTGTCCAGTTTGTACACGAAGTGCGTCCAGTTTTTGCCGTGACCCTCTCTACTCTTTCGCGCATGCTATGCGGGTGATATGATGATACCATGCCAAGTTTCAACATTTTCAGGATTCATTTTGTAGTGATTTTCAATTTCACGGTCATTTAGCTCTCTAAACAATTAGGTAAATGACCGAAAAACAACAAATGATGTCAGAACATGTTGGAAATTGATGACGTCGCTTTGAATGCTGCATACTGAACACAAAAGAAGTCCGGAGTTCAAATAAGTTTAAAAAACATTGAAGTGGCCGTGTAACAGATGAGTTCTCGTCCGAAACCCTGATACTCCGAAAGAGTTTGTCCAGTTTGTACACGAAGTGCGTCCAGTTTTTGCCGTGACCCTCTCTACTCTTTCGCGCATGCTATGCGGGTGATATGATGATACCATGCCAAGTTTCAACATTTTCAGGATTCATTTTGTAGTGATTTTCAATTTCACGGTCATTTAGCTCTCTAAACAATTAGGTAAATGACCGAAAAACAACAAATGATGTCAGAACATGTTGGAAATTGATGACGTCGCTTTGAATGCTGCATACTGAACACAAAAGAAGTCCGGAGTTCAAATAAGTTTAAAAAACATTGAAGTGGCCGTGTAACAGATGAGTTCTCGTCCGAAACCCTGATACTCCGAAAGAGTTTGTCCAGTTTGTACACGAAGTGCGTCCAGTTTTTGCCGTGACCCTCTCTACTCTTTCGCGCATGCTATGCGGGTGATATGATGATACCATGCCAAGTTTCAACATTTTCAGGATTCATTTTGTAGTGATTTTCAATTTCACGGTCATTTAGCTCTCTAAACAATTAGGTAAATGACCGAAAAACAACAAATGATGTCAGAACATGTTGGAAATTGATGACGTCGCTTTGAATGCTGCATACTGAACACAAAAGAAGTCCGGAGTTCAAATAAGTTTAAAAAACATTGAAGTGGCCGTGTAACAGATGAGTTCTCGTCCGAAACCCTGATACTCCGAAAGAGTTTGTCCAGTTTGTACACGAAGTGCGTCCAGTTTTTGCCGTGACCCTCTCTACTCTTTCGCGCATGCTATGCGGGTGATATGATGATACCATGCCAAGTTTCAACATTTTCAGGATTCATTTTGTAGTGATTTTCAATTTCACGGTCATTTAGCTCTCTAAACAATTAGGTAAATGACCGAAAAACAACAAATGATGTCAGAACATGTTGGAAATTGATGACGTCGCTTTGAATGCTGCATACTGAACACAAAAGAAGTCCGGAGTTCAAATAAGTTTAAAAAACATTGAAGTGGCCGTGTAACAGATGAGTTCTCGTCCGAAACCCTGATACTCCGAAAGAGTTTGTCCAGTTTGTACACGAAGTGCGTCCAGTTTTTGCCGTGACCCTCTCTACTCTTTCGCGCATGCTATGCGGGTGATATGATGATACCATGCCAAGTTTCAACATTTTCAGGATTCATTTTGTAGTGATTTTCAATTTCACGGTCATTTAGCTCTCTAAACAATTAGGTAAATGACCGAAAAACAACAAATGATGTCAGAACATGTTGGAAATTGATGACGTCGCTTTGAATGCTGCATACTGAACACAAAAGAAGTCCGGAGTTCAAATAAGTTTAAAAAACATTGAAGTGGCCGTGTAACAGATGAGTTCTCGTCCGAAACCCTGATACTCCGAAAGAGTTTGTCCAGTTTGTACACGAAGTGCGTCCAGTTTTTGCCGTGACCCTCTCTACTCTTTCGCGCATGCTATGCGGGTGATATGATGATACCATGCCAAGTTTCAACATTTTCAGGATTCATTTTGTAGTGATTTTCAATTTCACGGTCATTTAGCTCTCTAAACAATTAGGTAAATGACCGAAAAACAACAAATGATGTCAGAACATGTTGGAAATTGATGACGTCGCTTTGAATGCTGCATACTGAACACAAAAGAAGTCCGGAGTTCAAATAAGTTTAAAAAACATTGAAGTGGCCGTGTAACAGATGAGTTCTCGTCCGAAACCCTGATACTCCGAAAGAGTTTGTCCAGTTTGTACACGAAGTGCGTCCAGTTTTTGCCGTGACCCTCTCTACTCTTTCGCGCATGCTATGCGGGTGATATGATGATACCATGCCAAGTTTCAACATTTTCAGGATTCATTTTGTAGTGATTTTCAATTTCACGGTCATTTAGCTCTCTAAACAATTAGGTAAATGACCGAAAAACAACAAATGATGTCAGAACATGTTGGAAATTGATGACGTCGCTTTGAATGCTGCATACTGAACACAAAAGAAGTCCGGAGTTCAAATAAGTTTAAAAAACATTGAAGTGGCCGTGTAACAGATGAGTTCTCGTCCGAAACCCTGATACTCCGAAAGAGTTTGTCCAGTTTGTACACGAAGTGCGTCCAGTTTTTGCCGTGACCCTCTCTACTCTTTCGCGCATGCTATGCGGGTGATATGATGATACCATGCCAAGTTTCAACATTTTCAGGATTCATTTTGTAGTGATTTTCAATTTCACGGTCATTTAGCTCTCTAAACAATTAGGTAAATGACCGAAAAACAACAAATGATGTCAGAACATGTTGGAAATTGATGACGTCGCTTTGAATGCTGCATACTGAACACAAAAGAAGTCCGGAGTTCAAATAAGTTTAAAAAACATTGAAGTGGCCGTGTAACAGATGAGTTCTCGTCCGAAACCCTGATACTCCGAAAGAGTTTGTCCAGTTTGTACACGAAGTGCGTCCAGTTTTTGCCGTGACCCTCTCTACTCTTTCGCGCATGCTATGCGGGTGATATGATGATACCATGCCAAGTTTCAACATTTTCAGGATTCATTTTGTAGTGATTTTCAATTTCACGGTCATTTAGCTCTCTAAACAATTAGGTAAATGACCGAAAAACAACAAATGATGTCAGAACATGTTGGAAATTGATGACGTCGCTTTGAATGCTGCATACTGAACACAAAAGAAGTCCGGAGTTCAAATAAGTTTAAAAAACATTGAAGTGGCCGTGTAACAGATGAGTTCTCGTCCGAAACCCTGATACTCCGAAAGAGTTTGTCCAGTTTGTACACGAAGTGCGTCCAGTTTTTGCCGTGACCCTCTCTACTCTTTCGCGCATGCTATGCGGGTGATATGATGATACCATGCCAAGTTTCAACATTTTCAGGATTCATTTTGTAGTGATTTTCAATTTCACGGTCATTTAGCTCTCTAAACAATTAGGTAAATGACCGAAAAACAACAAATGATGTCAGAACATGTTGGAAATTGATGACGTCGCTTTGAATGCTGCATACTGAACACAAAAGAAGTCCGGAGTTCAAATAAGTTTAAAAAACATTGAAGTGGCCGTGTAACAGATGAGTTCTCGTCCGAAACCCTGATACTCCGAAAGAGTTTGTCCAGTTTGTACACGAAGTGCGTCCAGTTTTTGCCGTGACCCTCTCTACTCTTTCGCGCATGCTATGCGGGTGATATGATGATACCATGCCAAGTTTCAACATTTTCAGGATTCATTTTGTAGTGATTTTCAATTTCACGGTCATTTAGCTCTCTAAACAATTAGGTAAATGACCGAAAAACAACAAATGATGTCAGAACATGTTGGAAATTGATGACGTCGCTTTGAATGCTGCATACTGAACACAAAAGAAGTCCGGAGTTCAAATAAGTTTAAAAAACATTGAAGTGGCCGTGTAACAGATGAGTTCTCGTCCGAAACCCTGATACTCCGAAAGAGTTTGTCCAGTTTGTACACGAAGTGCGTCCAGTTTTTGCCGTGACCCTCTCTACTCTTTCGCGCATGCTATGCGGGTGATATGATGATACCATGCCAAGTTTCAACATTTTCAGGATTCATTTTGTAGTGATTTTCAATTTCACGGTCATTTAGCTCTCTAAACAATTAGGTAAATGACCGAAAAACAACAAATGATGTCAGAACATGTTGGAAATTGATGACGTCGCTTTGAATGCTGCATACTGAACACAAAAGAAGTCCGGAGTTCAAATAAGTTTAAAAAACATTGAAGTGGCCGTGTAACAGATGAGTTCTCGTCCGAAACCCTGATACTCCGAAAGAGTTTGTCCAGTTTGTACACGAAGTGCGTCCAGTTTTTGCCGTGACCCTCTCTACTCTTTCGCGCATGCTATGCGGGTGATATGATGATACCATGCCAAGTTTCAACATTTTCAGGATTCATTTTGTAGTGATTTTCAATTTCACGGTCATTTAGCTCTCTAAACAATTAGGTAAATGACCGAAAAACAACAAATGATGTCAGAACATGTTGGAAATTGATGACGTCGCTTTGAATGCTGCATACTGAACACAAAAGAAGTCCGGAGTTCAAATAAGTTTAAAAAACATTGAAGTGGCCGTGTAACAGATGAGTTCTCGTCCGAAACCCTGATACTCCGAAAGAGTTTGTCCAGTTTGTACACGAAGTGCGTCCAGTTTTTGCCGTGACCCTCTCTACTCTTTCGCGCATGCTATGCGGGTGATATGATGATACCATGCCAAGTTTCAACATTTTCAGGATTCATTTTGTAGTGATTTTCAATTTCACGGTCATTTAGCTCTCTAAACAATTAGGTAAATGACCGAAAAACAACAAATGATGTCAGAACATGTTGGAAATTGATGACGTCGCTTTGAATGCTGCATACTGAACACAAAAGAAGTCCGGAGTTCAAATAAGTTTAAAAAACATTGAAGTGGCCGTGTAACAGATGAGTTCTCGTCCGAAACCCTGATACTCCGAAAGAGTTTGTCCAGTTTGTACACGAAGTGCGTCCAGTTTTTGCCGTGACCCTCTCTACTCTTTCGCGCATGCTATGCGGGTGATATGATGATACCATGCCAAGTTTCAACATTTTCAGGATTCATTTTGTAGTGATTTTCAATTTCACGGTCATTTAGCTCTCTAAACAATTAGGTAAATGACCGAAAAACAACAAATGATGTCAGAACATGTTGGAAATTGATGACGTCGCTTTGAATGCTGCATACTGAACACAAAAGAAGTCCGGAGTTCAAATAAGTTTAAAAAACATTGAAGTGGCCGTGTAACAGATGAGTTCTCGTCCGAAACCCTGATACTCCGAAAGAGTTTGTCCAGTTTGTACACGAAGTGCGTCCAGTTTTTGCCGTGACCCTCTCTACTCTTTCGCGCATGCTATGCGGGTGATATGATGATACCATGCCAAGTTTCAACATTTTCAGGATTCATTTTGTAGTGATTTTCAATTTCACGGTCATTTAGCTCTCTAAACAATTAGGTAAATGACCGAAAAACAACAAATGATGTCAGAACATGTTGGAAATTGATGACGTCGCTTTGAATGCTGCATACTGAACACAAAAGAAGTCCGGAGTTCAAATAAGTTTAAAAAACATTGAAGTGGCCGTGTAACAGATGAGTTCTCGTCCGAAACCCTGATACTCCGAAAGAGTTTGTCCAGTTTGTACACGAAGTGCGTCCAGTTTTTGCCGTGACCCTCTCTACTCTTTCGCGCATGCTATGCGGGTGATATGATGATACCATGCCAAGTTTCAACATTTTCAGGATTCATTTTGTAGTGATTTTCAATTTCACGGTCATTTAGCTCTCTAAACAATTAGGTAAATGACCGAAAAACAACAAATGATGTCAGAACATGTTGGAAATTGATGACGTCGCTTTGAATGCTGCATACTGAACACAAAAGAAGTCCGGAGTTCAAATAAGTTTAAAAAACATTGAAGTGGCCATGTAACAGATGAGTTCTCGTCCGAAACCCTGATACTCCGAAAGAGTTTGTCCAGTTTGTACACGAAGTGCGTCCAGTTTTTGCCGTGACCCTCTCTACTCTTTCGCGCATGCTATGCGGGTGATATGATGATACCATGCCAAGTTTCAACATTTTCAGGATTCATTTTGTAGTGATTTTCAATTTCACGGTCATTTAGCTCTCTAAACAATTAGGTAAATGACCGAAAAACAACAAATGATGTCAGAACATGTTGGAAATTGATGACGTCGCTTTGAATGCTGCATACTGAACACAAAAGAAGTCCGGAGTTCAAATAAGTTTAAAAAACATTGAAGTGGCCGTGTAACAGATGAGTTCTCGTCCGAAACCCTGATACTCCGAAAGAGTTTGTCCAGTTTGTACACGAAGTGCGTCCAGTTTTTGCCGTGACCCTCTCTACTCTTTCGCGCATGCTATGCGGGTGATATGATGATACCATGCCAAGTTTCAACATTTTCAGGATTCATTTTGTAGTGATTTTCAATTTCACGGTCATTTAGCTCTCTAAACAATTAGGTAAATGACCGAAAAACAACAAATGATGTCAGAACATGTTGGAAATTGATGACGTCGCTTTGAATGCTGCATACTGAACACAAAAGAAGTCCGGAGTTCAAATAAGTTTAAAAAACATTGAAGTGGCCGTGTAACAGATGAGTTCTCGTCCGAAACCCTGATACTCCGAAAGAGTTTGTCCAGTTTGTACACGAAGTGCGTCCAGTTTTTGCCGTGACCCTCTCTACTCTTTCGCGCATGCTATGCGGGTGATATGATGATACCATGCCAAGTTTCAACATTTTCAGGATTCATTTTGTAGTGATTTTCAATTTCACGGTCATTTAGCTCTCTAAACAATTAGGTAAATGACCGAAAAACAACAAATGATGTCAGAACATGTTGGAAATTGATGACGTCGCTTTGAATGCTGCATACTGAACACAAAAGAAGTCCGGAGTTCAAATAAGTTTAAAAAACATTGAAGTGGCCATGTAACAGATGAGTTCTCGTCCGAAACCCTGATACTCCGAAAGAGTTTGTCCAGTTTGTACACGAAGTGCGTCCAGTTTTTGCCGTGACCCTCTCTACTCTTTCGCGCATGCTATGCGGGTGATATGATGATACCATGCCAAGTTTCAACATTTTCAGGATTCATTTTGTAGTGATTTTCAATTTCACGGTCATTTAGCTCTCTAAACAATTAGGTAAATGACCGAAAAACAACAAATGATGTCAGAACATGTTGGAAATTGATGACGTCGCTTTGAATGCTGCATACTGAACACAAAAGAAGTCCGGAGTTCAAATAAGTTTAAAAAACATTGAAGTGGCCGTGTAACAGATGAGTTCTCGTCCGAAACCCTGATACTCGAAAGAGTTTGTCCAGTTTGTACACGAAGTGCGTCCAGTTTTTGCCGTGACCCTCTCTACTCTTTCGCGCATGCTATGCGGGTGATATGATGATACCATGCCAAGTTTCAACATTTTCAGGATTCATTTTGTAGTGATTTTCAATTTCACGGTCATTTAGCTCTCTAAACAATTAGGTAAATGACCGAAAAACAACAAATGATGTCAGAACATGTTGGAAATTGATGACGTCGCTTTGAATGCTGCATACTGAACACAAAAGAAGTCCGGAGTTCAAATAAGTTTAAAAAACATTGAAGTGGCCATGTAACAGATGAGTTCTCGTCCGAAACCCTGATACTCCGAAAGAGTTTGTCCAGTTTGTACACGAAGTGCGTCCAGTTTTTGCCGTGACCCTCTCTACTCTTTCGCGCATGCTATGCGGGTGATATGATGATACCATGCCAAGTTTCAACATTTTCAGGATTCATTTTGTAGTGATTTTCAATTTCACGGTCATTTAGCTCTCTAAACAATTAGGTAAATGACCGAAAAACAACAAATGATGTCAGAACATGTTGGAAATTGATGACGTCGCTTTGAATGCTGCATACTGAACACAAAAGAAGTCCGGAGTTCAAATAAGTTTAAAAAACATTGAAGTGGCCGTGTAACAGATGAGTTCTCGTCCGAAACCCTGATACTCCGAAAGAGTTTGTCCAGTTTGTACACGAAGTGCGTCCAGTTTTTGCCGTGACCCTCTCTACTCTTTCGCGCATGCTATGCGGGTGATATGATGATACCATGCCAAGTTTCAACATTTTCAGGATTCATTTTGTAGTGATTTTCAATTTCACGGTCATTTAGCTCTCTAAACAATTAGGTAAATGACCGAAAAACAACAAATGATGTCAGAACATGTTGGAAATTGATGACGTCGCTTTGAATGCTGCATACTGAACACAAAAGAAGTCCGGAGTTCAAATAAGTTTAAAAAACATTGAAGTGGCCGTGTAACAGATGAGTTCTCGTCCGAAACCCTGATACTCCGAAAGAGTTTGTCCAGTTTGTACACGAAGTGCGTCCAGTTTTTGCCGTGACCCTCTCTACTCTTTCGCGCATGCTATGCGGGTGATATGATGATACCATGCCAAGTTTCAACATTTTCAGGATTCATTTTGTAGTGATTTTCAATTTCACGGTCATTTAGCTCTCTAAACAATTAGGTAAATGACCGAAAAACAACAAATGATGTCAGAACATGTTGGAAATTGATGACGTCGCTTTGAATGCTGCATACTGAACACAAAAGAAGTCCGGAGTTCAAATAAGTTTAAAAAACATTGAAGTGGCCATGTAACAGATGAGTTCTCGTCCGAAACCCTGATACTCCGAAAGAGTTTGTCCAGTTTGTACACGAAGTGCGTCCAGTTTTTGCCGTGACCCTCTCTACTCTTTCGCGCATGCTATGCGGGTGATATGATGATACCATGCCAAGTTTCAACATTTTCAGGATTCATTTTGTAGTGATTTTCAATTTCACGGTCATTTAGCTCTCTAAACAATTAGGTAAATGACCGAAAAACAACAAATGATGTCAGAACATGTTGGAAATTGATGACGTCGCTTTAAATGCTGCATACTGAACACAAAAGAAGTCCGGAGTTCAAATAAGTTTAAAAAACATTGAAGTGGCCATGTAACAGATGAGTTCTCGTCCGAAACCCTGATACTCCGAAAGAGTTTGTCCAGTTTGTACACGAAGTGCGTCCAGTTTTTGCCGTGACCCTCTCTACTCTTTCGCGCATGCTATGCGGGTGATATGATGATACCATGCCAAGTTTCAACATTTTCAGGATTCATTTTGTAGTGATTTTCAATTTCACGGTCATTTAGCTCTCTAAACAATTAGGTAAATGACCGAAAAACAACAAATGATGTCAGAACATGTTGGAAATTGATGACGTCGCTTTAAATGCTGCATACTGAACACAAAAGAAGTCCGGAGTTCAAATAAGTTTAAAAACATTGAAGTGGCCATGTAACAGATGAGTTCTCGTCCGAAACCCTGATACTCGGAAAGAGTTTGTCCAGTTTGTACACGAAGTGCGTCCAGTCTTTGCCGTGACCCTCTCTACTCTTTCGCGCATGCTATGCGGGTGATATGATGATACCATGCCAAGTTTCAACATTTTCAGGATTCATTTTGTAGTGATTTTCAATTTCATGGTCATTTAGCTCTCTAAACAATTAGGTAAATGACCGAAAAACAACAAATGATGTCAGAACATGTTGGAAATTGATGACGTCGCTTTGAATGCTGCATACTGAACACAAAAGAAGTCCGGAGTTTAAATAAGTTATTAAAAATAAAAAAGAGGTGCAATGCTGGTTAATTTGCTTCAAGCCATTCGGAATAGTGTAGACTGCACTACACATAGCTCAGTGCAATCTATGCTATTCCGCAAGGCTTGAAGCTAATCAACATGTAGGTGAGCATTGCAACTCTTCGTCATTGTCTGTGCACTCACGGCTTATAAACCGCTCATACTGCCTCTCTCTTGGCGAGGTGGGACTAAAAACAGCTTGCCATAACCTCATTAGTACCGGTTCGTGGTACGAACCGGCACTAAATGGTGATGGTGGGGCCATAGCCTGACCGCAGGCTGACACAACCTCTTTAGTACCGGTTCGTGGCATGAACCGGTACTAAGGGTTCGCCACGAACCGGTACTATTGATCGCTGCCACGAACCGGCACTAATGTACACATTAGTGCCGGCTCTAATTCAAACCGGCACTAATGTGCTTCACGTTTGACCCTTTTTCTACTAGTGATAATTAAGTGTATAGGGTTTATGCTAGTTGATTAGTGTTGTGCACATGCCCGCTTAATTAAGACATGCAAACGTGTGTGCATGCAGTTTCCACTAGATCTTGTTAATCATTAAAGTTGATAAAGGAACAGTTGAAGTACTGGACTCACTACTTAAGGAAGAAAGTGACTTCGCCATCTTGAAGGGGATAGCCGGCAAGTAATTTCAATCATTATTAACTATATCCCGACCTATTTAATCAGTTCGTCATTTCCTGATATAAACTATTTAATAACCCCTTTATTCATTTTCTTTGCTGGCGGGCAGGGCTTGGGCAAAGTTCATCAATGTGACTCCAGGCAAATGGCGACAAAAGCTATTTTGGTTTGGACCCAAGGTAAGTAATTAAGTATTACTAGCTAGCTTACCATATCTTTAATTATTGTTCCAATACCATTAATTAATTATCATGCTTGATTAATTATTATCTAATTAAATTCCATTCTCATAAAGGCCCTGAGGCAGGCTCCAGTGACTAATCTGTGTGCATACTACATTTGCGAGAACATTCGCATGATGGCGTCCGAAAGGAGCAAATCTCAAAGACATGAATGGGTACGTTTGCCAGAACACAATTCACAATATTTACATCATTATGGATATCTAGCCACACAACTAATACACATGCATATTGATCTCATTCTTAACAGTTCAAAGAAGTGCGGGAGAAGGTCCTAGCAACGGAGCGCATACTAGCACTTCAAGAGGAAATAGCGGGATTTTTGCTCGACCATGTCATAGATCCCAAAGGAGAATACTAGTACCCGCTACCGCCCCCATGAACCACTTGCCATCGTGCTCCGAAGGCACCAAGGCAACATGTAGGAGCAATTGTATATATATACATGTGTATGTGTGAATAATTAATGGTGGTTGTGGGACATTCAATGATATATATATATGATCGGTTCTACAAGAAAATCTATTTATATATATGCCTAACATGTACAACACGTAGTATCGTAAAATACCAGCAAACCAAAAAGAATTAAATGGAAAACACAAAATTAATGGAAAAATAAAAAATAAAACCAAAACCACCCCAAACATTTAGTGCCGGTTTGTGTTACCAACCGGTACTAACGTCCTACACGCTCCCGGGCCTGGTTCGTGCCACGTGGTGGAACTTTAGCGCCCGTTCGTGATGAAACAGTACTAGGGGGGGGGCGACCTTTAGTCCCCACTATTTAGTGCTGGTTCTGGAACCAGCACTAAAGGCCCTTACGAACCGGCGCTAAAGCCCAGTTCTGCACTAGTGCTCCATGGCCTCCGGTGACGATGGCCCCCTCCGGCAGGGTGCCAAAGAGTGCCTAGATTGATTTCTCGTGGCTACAGAGGCTTGCGACAGTGGAACTTCCGATCTAGGTTATTTTCTGGAGGTTTGGGTATTTATAGGAGAGGTTGGCGTCAAGAACAAGTCAGGGGGGCCATGGGAAGTCCACGAGGCACAGGGGCGCGCCCCAGGGGGTGGGAATGCCCCCCACCCTCATGGGGCCCACGGGACTCCCCTCCGGTAGATTTTTGTTCCAGTATTTTTATATTTTCCAAAAAAAATCTCCGTTGATTTTCAGCACATTCCGAGAACTTTTATTTCTCCACAAAAACAACACCACGGTAGTTCTGCTGAAAACAGCGCCAGTCCGGGTTAGTTCTAATCAAATCATACCCAAAATCATATAAAACTATTGTAAACATGGCATGAATATTTCATAAATTATAGATATGTTAGAGACATATCAGCATCCCCAAGCTTAATTCCTGCTCGTCCTCGAGTAGGTAAATGATAAAAGAAATAATTTATGAAGTGTGAATGCTAGCAAGTGCTTAAGTTTGATCAATGATACTTTCAATCATTTTTTCTAGCATCATTATATCATAACAGTAGCTCAAATCATAAAACTTCTCATGATCAAGTAACAGGCTATTCACATATTAAAGTATAGATCATAAACTTTCTTGAAAACTAACAAACCAAGCTCTTAGTCATCAAACAATTGCAATTCATCTTATTTTCGGGAAGGGTCTATGTAAGAGCTTTGGTTTAGCAAACTCCACATACTCAACTATCATTTAATCTTTCACAATTGCTAACACTCACGTGATATTTATGGGTTCAAAGTTTTAATCGTACACAGAGAAAGATAGGCCCTTCGCAGAGGGAAGTAGAGGTTGTCATGTGCTTTTATGGTTGGATGCACAAAATCTTAATGCAAAAGAACGTCACTTTATATTTCCGCTTGTGATAAAGACCTTTATTATGCAGTCCGTCGCTTTTATTTCTTCCCTATCACAAGTTCGTATAAAGCTTATTTTCTTCGCACTAATAGATCATACATATTTAGAGAGCAATTTTTATTGCATGCACCGATGACAACTTACTTGAAGGATCTTACTCAATCCATAGGTAGGTATGGTGGACTCTCATGGAAAAACTGGTTTAAGGGATGTTTGGAAGCACAAGTAGTATTTCTACTTGTTGCAAAGAATTTGGCTAGCATGAGAGGGAAAAGTAAGCTCAACATGTTGGATGGTCCAAGACAATATAACGTTTCAGATATAGGAAAACATAACCCTTTAAGTTGTCTTCCTTGTCCAACATCAACCTTTTAGCATGTCATATTTTAATGAGTGCTCACAATTACAAAAGATGTCCAAGATAGTATATTTATATGTGAAGTCTCTCTTCCTTCAATATTCTTTCATGAATTGTTCAAGTGACCAATTCTGCGTTTGCTAACTTTCAATAAGTTTACTACATATACTTATTTTTTGTGAAGTCATTACTCCCCATGTTGTAAGCATATGAAACTTATATAAATTCAGATTTATGATATTCAATTCATTCAACCATTTACTCATAGGATATATGTGAAGCATGTGAGTAAATGACAAACTACTCCAAAAAGATATAAGTGAAGAGCACTGAGTAGCCAAATAATTAACTAGCCATGAGAGGATTCCCTTTTTATTCAAGATTTCAGATCCAATGATTTTATTCAAACAGCAAGTAAAATTGAAAATACGCTCCAAGCAAAACACATATCATGTGACGAATAAAAATATAGCTCTGAGTGAGGTATACCGATGGTTTTGAAGACAAAACAGGGGATGCCTTCTGGGGCATCCCCAAGCTTAGGCGCTTGAGTCTTCTTTAAATATTACCTTGGGGTGCCTTGGGCATCCCCAAGCTTAGGGTCTTTCCACTCCTTATTCTCCTCATATCGATATCTCACGCAAAACTTGAAAACTTCGATCACACAAAACTTAACGAAAGTTCTTGAGATGAGTTAGTATGATAAAGAGTACCATTCACTTTGGTACTGCCAAAGACAAGATTCATAATTGTTCTCACACAATGCCTACTGTGCCATATCATTTCTACAATTTATATTAAGAAATATAAGCCATAGAAAGTAGAAAACAAGCAAACTATGCAATGAAAACAGAATCTGTGAAAAACTGAACAGTCTATAATGATCTGAACAGAAACCATACTTCTGCTACTCCAAACCTTATGAAATAAATTGGTCGACGTGAGGAATTTGTCTATTAATCTTCTGTAAAAAGAATCAACTCCAAAGCACTCTTCTGTAATAAAATGATAGCTAATCCCGTGAGTGCAAAGTTTTTGTTTTTTATAGCAAGATCACATTAACTTTCACCCAAGTCTCCCCAAAGGTCTTACTTGGCACTTTGTTGAAACAAAAGCTATAAAACATGATCACTACATTAGCTTAATAATGTAAACACACAAAAACAGTAAGGGTAAATATTGGGTTGTCTCCCAACAAGCGATTTCCTTTAATGCCTTTTAGCTAGGCATGATTATTTCAATGATGCTCACATAAAAGATAAGAATTGAAACATAAAGAGAGCATCATGAAGAATATAACTAACACATTTAAATCTAACCCACTTCCTATGCCTAGGGATTTTGTGAGCACATAATTTCTAGGAACAAGAATCAACTAGCATAGGAAGGAAAAACAAGTATAAATTCAAAACTTTAAGCACATAAGCATTCTTTTCATGATCTACAAGCATAGAAATTTTACTACTCTCCACATAAGCAAAATTCTTCTCATTCCAAATAGTGGGAGCAAACTCAACAAAATAATTGTCATGTGAGGCAGAATCCAATTGAAAATTAAAATCATGATGACAAGTTTCATGGTTAACGTTATTCTTTATAGCATACATGTCATCACAATAATCATCATAGATAGAAAATTTATTCTCATAATCAATTGGAACCTCTTCCTAAATAGTGGAATCATTACTAACTAAAGTCGACACTCTTCCAAATCCACTTTAGATGATAGTATTATTCATACTCCAGAAGATATAAGTGAAGTTCATGGAGAATTCTACAATTAATATAGACTAACCAATATCCAAAAGATATAAGTGAAGCACATGAATCATTCTATAAACTGATGAAGGGATATCTCATACTAGTATGGTTCTTAAAGAAAAATAAAAACACAAAGGACAAAAATCATGTGAACAAAACAAAAACCGAGGTATATCGATAATTGTTGAAGAAGAAATATGGGGTGCCAACCGGGGCATCCCCAAGATGAGATGCTTGAGTATCCATGGAATATTTACTTGGGGTGCCTTCGGCATCCACAAGCTTGAACTCTTGCCTCTCTTTATTCTTCTCACATTGGTAACTCCTCGTTCTTCGAACACTTCATCCACAAAAACTTAACAGAAACTTTGTGAGATCAGTTAATATACTGGAGCAAATCACTACCTTTAGGTACTGTTGCAAACTCATTCCAATTTCATATTAGCACTTTATCTATTGTATTCCAACTTCACCGTGGTTCATACCCCCTGATACTACCCATAGATTCATCAAAATAAGCGATCAATACATAGAAAACAGAATCTGTCAAAAACAGGACAGTCTATAGTAATCTGGAAGTTTAGTAAACTTCTGTAACTCCAAAAAATTCTAAAAACATATGGCAATTTAAATATTTTGTACACAATTAATGTGCAAAAATTTTCAGACCCATTTGACTTTCCAGTTAAAAAATGTAAATTCATGCCCTATAGCCAAAGTTTCTGTTTTTGTACTTCACATAGTAAACACGCAATCTAATCATCCTAAAACCGAAGCTTGGAACATTATTTTTATAATACAATGGATATATACAAGGGGATAATTATTTTTAGAGAAGCTTCCATGAATTTTTTTACATTGTTTTCATGAGCATGAAGACAAGTGTTCAAGGTCGACCCTCACTTCTCTAATACATAACCTTCCAATCAGTTCTCTTATTGAAAAACTTTTTAGGCATGTGAGGCAAGTGAATTATTTTTGCATTTCCATTCTTTAAAAAAATTGTATGTTTCACCCACAACTAAACAGAAACAAAAAGGAAAAACAAAATCTACTTAGTGAAGAAAGCAAGCAAGCACACACGAGAATATCAACCCCACCCTATTACTCCCCGGCAACGGCGCCAGAAAAGAGCTTGATAATCCCCAACTGCAGGGAATCATCATTGCAATTCCCAATGGTGGAAGTGATAAGTATGGAGTGTCGAACCCACAAGGAGCTAAAGGTAAGATCAATATTCTCTCAAGTCCCATCTACCACTGATACGACTCTACGTACACCGAACGTTTGCTTCCAACTAGAAACGAGAAATAAAACTACGTTGTGGGTATGAAGAGGACAACTTTGCATGAAATCGGAGAGCCAAAACATAAAAGTAGGTGTTGTTATCATAAAGTTAGAATATATTATAAATAGCGAGTGTGGAATAATGATGGGTCGGTGTGCGGAATTATCCTAGGCAATTGTTAACAAGACCAGCAGTTGTCATTGCAAGTTCATATGAGGGAGAGGCATAAGCTACCATACTTTCTCTTCTTGGATCATATGAACTTATGGTTGGAACTCTAGCAAGCATCCTCAACTACTAAAGATCATTAAGGTAAAACCCAACCATAGCATTAACGTATCAAGTCCCCATTATCCCATATGCAACAACCCCCTTACTCGGGTTTATGCTTCTGTCACTCAAGCAACCCACTATAAGCGAATCATGAACGTATTGCAACACCCTACATCGGGAATCCCTCATGCTTGCGCGACACGGAGGGCACAATAGGACAACACCAAATATAACATACAACTCGTACCAATCTAGATCATTAACCAACCCAAAGACAAAGGATATCTACTCAAAACATCATAGGATGGCAACACATCATTGGATCATAATATGTGGCATAAAGCACCATGTTCAAGTAGGGATTACAGCAGGGTGCGGGAGAGTGGACCGCTTAAAAGAGATGAGGATGGTGATGATGATGGTGATGTTGATGAAGACGATCACCGCGGCGATGATTTCCCTCCCGATGGCACTCTGGCGCCACCGAGAGAGAGGAGGAGAGGTTCTCCCCCTTGTGCTTCCTCCTTCATGGCCTCCCCCTGGATGGGGAGAGGTTCTCCCTCTGGTTCTTGGCCGTCATGACGATGATGGCCCCTCCGGGATCCTCCTCCATTACCTCCGGTGATGATGGCCCCCTCCGGCAGGGTTCCAGAGAGGGCCTAGATTGATTTCTCGTGGCTACAGAGGCTTGCGGCGGCGGAACTTCCGATCTAGGTTATTTTCTGGAGGTTTGGGCATTTATAGGAGAGGTTGGCGTCAAGAACAAGTCAGGGGCCCCCACGGGAAGTCCACGAGGCACAGGGGCGTGCCGCCACCCTTTTGTTCCAGTATTTTTTATATTTTCCAAAAAAACTCTCCGTTGATTTTCAGCACATTCCGAGAACTTTTATTTCTGCACAAAAACAACACCATGATAGTTCTGCTGAAAACAACGTCAGTCTGGGTTAGTTCTCATCAAATCATACCCAAAATCGTATAAAACTATTGTAAACATGGCATGAATACTTCATAAATTATAGATACGTTGGAGACGTATCAGTATCACACAAATTCCTTCTCCATATATCTAAGTGTCACTGCCCCCCCCCCACACTTCCTGACATCTAAGGAGTAGGGTGACACCTCGATCTTGATACTAATCTATCTACTGGCTTCTCTCTCAAACACACACACACACACATGCGCACGCGCGCACTTCCCGGCACCGAAGGAGTAGGATGACACCTCGATCTTGATACTGATCTATCTACTGGCTTCTCACACACACACACTTCCCGACACCAAAGGAGTAGGGTGACACCTCGATCTTGATACCGATCTATCTACTGGCTTCTCTCTCAAACACACACACACACACACACACACACACACACACTCGCTAGTTGTGCATCTATGCCTACCGCGCGCACACTCTCGATACATATTTCTCTCCCTCCACCTCCCACCCCCAACAATGACAGTGGAAGGGTGACACCTCAATCTTGATCTTAATCTATCAACTGGCTTCTCTCTCACACACACATGCACACACACACACACACACACACTCGCTAGTTGTGCCTCTGTGCCTTGCTCACACACACTCGATACATCTTTCTCTCCATCGCCCCCCTTGATATGTAGATTTCTCGCGCGCACACATCTGTAGTGACAATGACGCTGAACCCAGTGTGCCTTGTTTTTATCGGCCTCATGTGATAGTTTTCACCATGTTTTCTGTTAATTAATAAGGCAACCTTTTCTTTGTTACTACTAGTGAATTTGAGATCATTCGGGGCAGACACACAATATATCACTTCAACCCAATTATTGTAGTAACTATTTAAAAAGAAACTAGCAAGATGCCCGTGCGTTGCATGGAAGATCAAGATGCATTTGTATGAGTAGTTTATCTTGTGGAGAAAAGGATGAATGAGGGAAGGCCTTATTTGCAAATGTGGAGAGGGGTGTGGGTATCTTTTTGCAAATTTGCCAGAGTTTCCTTCCTATCCGTCAGATATAAATCAGACGGCCTATATTGCAGGATGACATGCACACCATCATCACCAACTCTGTTTTTTATAAGAGTAGTAGATATATATCTCTTGCATCATCCAGAATGAACATCTGGTGGACTGATTAGCACCGGATGCTCACAACACGATGACCTGAGTTCGAACTATGTCACTATTGCAAGATGCTGCTAACGCGACACTACGGTCAGAGACCCTTCGAGAAACTGTGTGCGATGCAATAATCGCAAACAGTGGTGTATGAAAATCGTCAAAAATGTATAAATTATTTGCGATGACGGACACATCAAACACGGTTCAGATTTTAGTTGCGTGTGCGATGGAGGGCATATGGTTCAGTTCAATTAACTGTTTGCGATTAGGAGGAACAAAAGAAACGGGCAGCCAGATGAAGGCGTGTGCGATACACATCATACAGTTCACTCGGATGAACTGTTGGTGATTAGGCAACACAAAAGAAATGGGCAACTAGATGAAGGTGTGTGCGATATACAACATACGGTTCACTCGGATGAACTATTTGTGATTAGGCAACACAAAAGAAACGATCAGACAGATCAAGGTGTGTGCGATATACGCATGCGGTTCACTCGGCCCTTGTCGTTAGTGTGTGACCTCTGTGGCAACCGTTCGCTCCCCAGGCGCCTCTTCGTGTACCGTGGCAACCGTCCACCGACTCTTTGCCTTTCCCTCTCGATTTGGAACTGATGTCGCACGCTCTTCCTCCCTCCTCCATTTGCCTTCACCCTTCCTTCTACCATTGTTTGATTGTCTTCTCCATGGAGGGAACAAGCCGGAAATGACCCCGTTATTCTTTCCCCGATCTGAATGATGACGCGGTGGAGGAACTCATTGATCGGTGCGACGTCATCACCTCGCTAGCATGGCAGGTTCGTTCAAGAACATTCTTGACTCAACTAATAACATCATTACAAGGAACCCAAGGGTCTAGGAGCGGTTTGATCTCCCCTATCTTCTTCGCCATGACCCTGCTGACTGGCGCGGGGACAAGGGAAGCCCCGCCTTGTGTAAGTTGATGCCTCTTGATAATGATATGTATGATGTTAAGATGCCATCGCTTGAGGGCAAGGCTTGGGCAGGCGCAAATGGAGATTGGGTTGTTTATATTGGGTACAGCTGTGAGTGGGAACTTGTGAATGTGTACACTCGTCACCGGGTTCCACTTCCAAAAATCTCAGACAACTGCCCAGAGGTTGAGTACACCAGTATTCTACATGAGTTCAAATACGATCATGGTGACTGTCGTCTACGGAATATAGCAATTTATCAAGTTCCCAACTTCTCTTGGGATTACACGAACTATGAAGTTGTGGCTATCTTTGACAAGCTTGTTGCCGTCCTTACTTCCATGCCTTGATGGATATTGCTCAAAAATCAATTTCTGTACACATATGAGTACTGTGATGCAATTCAATACGAGGGTCTTGTGTTTGCTGCCACCACTCGTGGCACTATTTTTGCACGGAATCCTGATGCTTTCGGTATGTTTGTCTTCCACCGTAATTATAATTGTTTCATCCACATGCATGTGGGTTAGCTAGTTTCCCTTTACTAATTAACCTTCTTGTGTTTCCAAGGTCCTATGAACATTCCACCACCTATACTTGAAATTTTTTACGAGCATGAGGACGAGCAGGACCCATATATTCAGTGGCACCTGGCAACTTATTCCGATGTATCACCTCTTCTTGTCTGTATACAAGGCACTGTGATAACCCACAAGTATAGGGGATCACAACAGTTTTCGAGGGTAGAGTATTCAACCCAAATTTATTGATTCAACACAAGGGGAGCCAAAGAATATTCTCAAGTATTAGCAGCTGAGTTGTCAATTCAACCACACCTGGAAACTTAATATCTGCAGCAAGGTATTTAGTAGCAAAGTAATATGATAGTAGTGGTAACAGTGGTAAAAGTAACGGTAGCAGTTTTGGTTTTATAGTGATTGTAACAGTGGCAACGGAAAAGTAAATAAGTGAAGAACAATATATGAAAAGCTTGTAGGCAATGGATCAGGGATGGACAATTATGTTGGATGCGATCAATCATGCAACCATTATAACATAGGGTGACACAACACTAGCTCCAGTTCATTAGTGTAATGTAGGCATGTATTTGCTTATGGAAAAGAACTTGTATGACATCTTTTGTCCTACCCTCCCATGGCAGCGGGGTCCTATTGGAAACTAAGGGATATTAAGGCCTCCTTTTAATAGAGTATCGGACCAAAGCATTAACACATAGTGAATACATGAACTCCTCAAACTATGGTCATCACATGTAAGTATCCCGATTATTGTCACTTCGGGGTTAATGGATCATAACACATAATAGGTGACTATAGACTTGCAAGATAGGATCAAGGACTCACATATATTCATGAAAACATAATAGGTTCAGATCTGAAATCATGGCACTCGGGCCCTAGTGACAAGCATTAAGCATATCAAAGTCATAGCAACATCAATCTCAGAACATAATGGATACAAGGGATCAAACCCTAACAAAACTAACTCGATTACATGATAAATATCATCCAACCCATCACCGTCCAGCAAGCCTACGATGGAATTACTCACGCAAAGTGGTGAAGATCATGAAATTGGTGATGGAGGAAGGTTGATGATGACGATGGCGACGGATTCCCCTCTCTGGATCCCCAAACGGACTCCAGATCAGCCCTCCCGAGAGAGTTTAGGGCTTGGCGGCAGCTCCATATCATAAAACGCGATGAATCCTTCTCTCTAATTTTTTCTCCCTGAACACGAATATATGGAGTTGGAGTTGAGGTCAGTGGAGCGTCAGGGGGCCCACGAGGCAGGGGGCGCGCCCAGGGGGTAGGCGCATCCCCACCCTCATGGACAGGGTGTGGCCCCCCTGACGTTGATTCTTTCGCCAGTATTTTTTATATATTCAAAAAATAATCTCCATTGATTTTCAGGTCATTCCGAGAACTTTTATTTCTGCACAAAAATAACACCACGGCAATTCTGCTGAAAACAACGTCAGTCCGGGTTAGTTCCATTCAAATCATGCAAGTTAGTGTCCAAAACAAGGGCAAAAGTGTTTGTAAAAGTAGATACGATGGAGACGTATCAACTCCCCCAAGCTTAAACCTTTGCTTGTCCTCAAGCAATTCAGTTGACAAACTGAAAGTGATAAAGAAAAACTTTTACAAACTCTGTTTGCTCTTGTTGTTGCAAATTTGTAAAGCCAGCCTTCAAGTTTTCAGCAAATATTATGAACTAACCATATTCACAATAACATTTAGGTCTCATGTTTATTCATATCAATGGCATAATCAACCAGCGAGCAATAATAATAAATCTCGGGTGACAACACTCTCTCAAAACAATCATAATATGATATAACAAGATGGTATCTCGCTAGTCCTTTCCGAGACCACAAAACATAAATGCAGAGCACCTTTAAAGATCAAGGACTGACTAGACATTGTAATTCATGGTAAAAGAGATCCAGTCAAGTCATACTCAATGTAAACTAACAATATTACATGCAAATGATAGCGGTGCTCTCCAACTGGTGCTTTTTAGTAAGAGGATGATGACTCAACATAAAAGTAAATGGATAGGCCCTTCGTAGAGGGAAGTAGGGATTTGTAGAGGTGCCAGAGCTTGATTTGGAAATAGAGATGAATAATATTTTGAGCGGTATACTTTCATTGTCAACATAACAACCGAGAGATCTCGATATCCACCATGCTACACACATTATAGGCGGTTCCCAAGCAGAATGGTAAAGTTTATACTCCCCCTCCACCAACAAGCATCAATACATGCCTTGCCCGAAGCAATGAGTGCCTCCAACTAACAACAATCCTGGGGGAGTTTTGTTTGCAACTATTTGATTTGATTTGAGCATGCGACTGGGCATCCCGGTGACTAGCCATTTTCTCGTGAGTGAGGAGCGGAGTCCACTCCTCTTGAGAATAACCCGCCTAGCATGGAAGATACAGATAGCCCTAGTTGATACATGAGCTATTCGAGCATAAAAACAGAATGTTTATTTGAAGGTTTAGAGTTTGGCACATACAAATTTACTTGGAATAGAAGGTAGATACCGTATATAGGAGGGTATGGTGGACTCATATGGAATAACTTTTGGGGTTTATGGAGTTGGATGCACAAGTAGTATTCCCGCTTAGTACAAGTGAAGGCTAGAAAGAGACTGGGAAGCGACCAGCTAGAGAGCAACAACAGTCATGAACATGCATTAAAATTAATCAACACCGAATGCAAGCATGAGTAGGATATAATTCACCATGAACATAAATATCGTAGAGGCTATGTTGATTTTGTTTCAACTACATGCGTGAACATGTACCAAGTCAAGCCACTCGAATCGTTCAAAGGAGGATACCACCCTATCATACCACATCACAACCATTTTAATAGCATGTTGGCACGCAAGGTAAATGATACGTATCCAACGTATCTATAATTTTTGATTGCTCCATGCTATATTATTTTCTGTTTTGGATGTTTATGGGCTTTATTATACACTTTTATATTATTTTTGGGACTAACCTATTAACCCAGAGCCCAATGCCAGTTTCTGTTTTTTCTTTGTTTTAGAGTATCACAGAAAAGGAAAATCAAACGGAGTCCAATTGACCTGAAACTTCACGGAACTTATTTTTGGAAGGAAAGCAACCCGGGAGACTTGGAGTCCACGTCAAGGAAGCTTCAAGGAGGCCACAAGGTAGGGGGACGTGCCCACCCCCTGGGCGCGCCCTCCACCCTCGTGGGCCACTCATGGCTCCCTGACGTACTTCTTCTGCCTATATATCTCCATATACCCTAAAAACATCCGGGAGCAAAATAGATCGGGAGTTACGCCGCCAGAAGCCAACGTAGCCACTGAAAGTCAATCTTGTAACATCCCAAATTTTCAATTTGGAATGTTATACACTAGATCATCATCTCATATCATATTTATTTGCATTTTGGTTGATCCTAGAAATTCTACGCAACTCAAGGACCCTCGGAGAGAGTTGGGGATTTCGTTATATTCATATTTGAGTTTTCTCAAATTTTGAAAATAGGATCATTTGATTTTATTTATTTTATCTTCAATTATTTCTATTATCCAAATATGAGAGAGAGAATAAAATGACTTTCCCAAAATAAATAAATAAATATTGAGGATTTAATAAAAAAAATCAAATAAGATTTTATTTTGGTTTTATTTGATATTTTATTTGAAATAGGAAAAATGCGCGTTTTTCAAAATTGCATTTAGGCCCCAAATAAATGTTCATCCTGTGCGGCTTGATTTTAGAAGCCGGGGAAAATTTATTTCGGGATTTTTGGAGTCCGTTTAGTATTCCTTTTGTTTTTTTCTGAGTGTAATTATTAAAAAAAATCCGAACCGACCTTGGGCCGTGTCCGGCCAGGACTCTGCCTGGCCGGGGGGCTTTATATAGCGCCGCCCAGGGCCGCCCCAGCCCATAGCGCCCCGCCCCCGCTAACCCTAGCCGCCGCCGCCTGCTGCCGCCGCTGCCTGCTGCCGCCGCCGGAGTTCGCCGCCGACGAGGTCGAGCCGCCCCATTTTTTTAGAAAACCGTTGGTTTTCACCAGTTTTTTTCAATTTTTTTAGATTCGTTTTTAGATAGATCGGTTTTTTCGGTTTAGTTAAATAGAGAGCGTTCGCTCGTTCGTTCGTTTTAACGAACGCGTTCACCGTTTAGATCCAGATAACGAACGTTCGTTCGTTAATCTGTTCGTCATCTTTCTTTTTCTCAGATTAAATCCGCAATTTTTCTGATTGCGATTTCTGATCCGATTTTCGTTTTAGTATAACTTTTCGCACGTTTATCGAAATCAGGCGATTCAAGCGCCTGGAGTTTCGTCTCGAGACTCTCTTTCCGTTTAACCAACTCAAACAAGTTTTTGCTTCTGTAAAATTTGACCTAGATCCAGAATAGTAAATGAAGCTTGTTTCTTTTGCCGTTTGTCTATTGTTGCTTCGTTCGATTTGATTCTTATTGCCAACCGGCGTTCTTAGGTTAAACTTTCTGGTTAGATCTCTAATTTGAGTTTTACTTATGCATTAGTTGAGTACTTCTTATATGCTTGTTTGTTTGCGATAGAGTACCCGGAGTGTGCCGCTTCCTACTTCGAATCGCTAGGTTTCACGGATCATCAGCAAGGCAAGTCACACTTTGATCATACGTCCTACTACCCAGTTTTTATTGCATTAGATCAATCCTCACACATTGCATGATTAGGATCAAATTAAATTGTGGGTTTGGGAAGTAGATGAGGTAGTACCTATCACCTGTTTTGTTATTAAACCTTTGGGAGTTACTTCTATGTTTGCTTATTATGCCATGCTATGCTAGTAGACGTGGATTGGGTGAGTGAAATCCATGACAGATGTGAGTTTGTTAAATCAATGGATTATCTAAGGTGCCAACTTAAACACACATCTGGGAGGATTGAGGCACCTGGGTATTCTAGTGATTGCCTGTTTTTCTTTTCGACCGCCACCCAGGCTCAAAGGGATCATGAGATTATTCATACTAGAAACTTCCGTGCGCAGCCACAAGCTACTATGGGCTCTAGCATAGTTGACTAAGTTATGCGAACTTTACAGTGGTAGACTAGCAGATGTAGGGGAAAGTAGGTGTAACGGTCTACCTGATCGTAAGGTGCTAGCGCTTCTGAAAGACTATGTCTCGGTCATCCGTTTCTCAAACACCATGTAGTGCGAGAATCCCAACGAAGGAGATCGGGTCTTGTGGGGAAAAGTGCGCAAACCTCTGCAGAGTGTATAAACTAATCATGGTTAGCCGTGTCCCCGGTTATGGACATCTTGAGTATCTAGTACTTGGATTATCATGTGAATCTCATCATGTTACTCTAAATAATTTGTTGGGTTTTTAATGATGTTACTTAATTGGGATTGAGAATGCTGTCAACCATTCTCAATGTTCAACAACCACCTTGATAGATAAATAAAATTTATTCCTTTGCAGTAGGGAAAAATTGGCTTTACGCAAAACTGTAACCATAGAGCTTTCCACCAGCCAAATATGCATCTAGAATAGCTTTATTCTTCTATTATTGCTCTCTATGTGTTACATTGCCAGCATATTTCATGTGCTGACCCGTTTCGGGCTGCAACATGCATGTTGCAGACTTTTCAAATGACGAGTAAGGTGCTTTTAGGTTGTGGTTCTATACTCAGTGATGCCATTGGAGTTGATGGACTCACTTATCTTCCAAGCCTTCCGCTGTTATCGTTATTAGATGGCCTTAAGCATATTTATTGTAATAAGTTCTCTTTTGAGACACTCGATGTAATAATTGTGTGATTTCTACTCTGTTATAAATTCTTCAAGTACTGTGTGGTGTCAGCATTACTGATCCAGGGATGACACCGGAGCATAGAGATTGGACTGTCTGAGGTCTGGTCGCTACAAGATGGTATCAGAGCACATGCTGACTGTAGGACACGACCACTGAGCTAAAGCCCTAGATCACTACTCACTCTTCTCATTCTGACTCCTCATCTTTTCTACTCTTTTAGGATGGCGGATGCAAGGAACAAGTTCACACAACCGGATGAAGATACACCCTTTGGACGTCACTTGAAGGAAGTCACGAGATATCTGAACATAGGAGTACCAAGCTTCACTAGAACCTACAATGCCACTTTACCTGAAGAAGAGCGCTGGATGATTCAAGTTCAAGTTTCAGGAAGGACGTTCATGCCAGTCACTGAGCCCATAGAGTTTTCCTTTGATGCACCAACCTGGAGTCTAGGAAAGAGCATGGCAGCTCACATCGCCATGGGACGCATTGGAGAAGTTTACCGCAATGATCTCAAGGATACTATCTACCAGATTTGTGGATGCCGAGATGAGCACTGGGAGATGATCAGCACCAGGAAGGATAGATCAATTGCAACTTTTATCCAGGAGTTAAACCAGCACATTCGACGTTAGGAGAATCAGATGTGCGCCGACATGATAGATCTGAAGAAGGCAATGACTAGAATCAAGGAACCAGAGGAAGAACTCAAGGCTACACGTGAAGATTTTGAAGAGGAAATTGAAGTATTAGTGCAGAATAATGACGATCTGATCAAGAAGATTGGAATATTTATTGGAGGCCCTACACCAGTAGAAGAAGACGAAGAACCCAAGGAGATTCGCCCGGAAGACTACATCATCATCGACGACACCGACTCGGATCCAGATGATAGCGATGATGACTATGTTGATGAAGCTGGAGCAGATATCATGGAGTCTGCAACCGAAGAATATTTCTATTAGACCACCCCATCAGTAGTAGTAGTCCACCATGTAAATATAGTAGTCCGAGCACTTTTGCGATAGTTAGATCGATTGTATGCCCTTGTTTGATTGAATGAAGTGAATTGTTTGCTTTTGCCTCATGTGCATATGGGTAGTGTTTTCTCTCTAGACCCCTCTCTATTCTTAATCTCATCTTTTCTAAACCCTCAGATGCCTCCGAGACGTGACCCAGGATTTACCTTCCCACCGGAGCTCACTCAGTTGATCCAGAAGCAGAACACATTGATGCAGTTGCTAGTCCAGAATCAGAATCAGGGGAACAACAACAACAACCCACCACCACCACCACCACCTGTTGATCACTTAGCCCGTTTTCTTAGGCTGAATCAACCGGTGTTTTCCAGTAGCACCGAGTCGATAGTAGCAGATGATTGGCTCCGCAAGATAGCAAGGGAGTTGACCACAACAGGATGCACAAATGCGGAAAAGGTGAAGTTTGCCGCACATCAGCTTGAAGGACCCGTAGCATCATGGTGGGAGAATTTCACCGCCACTTTCCCTATCGACACTGTCACATGGGACCTATTCTAGCAGGCTTTCCGTACTGCCCATGTTTTAGTAGGAGCTATGGCCATGAAGAAGCGAGAGTTTCGCAACTTGCGCCAAGGAGGACGAACAGTTGGCCAATATGTGGAGGACTTCAGTAAGCTAGCACGTTATGCTCCAGATGACGTTGCTACGGATGCAGCTAAGCAGGAGAAGTTTCTGGAAGGACTGAATGATGAGTTGAGCATGCAGTTGATGGTAGCAACCTTCAACAGCTACCAAGAGTTGGTAGATCGTGCTCTTATGATTGAAGGGAAGCAGCAGCAGATTGAAAACCGCAAGAGGAAGTATGGACAAGGGAAGTATAATTCTGGAGCTCAGCAGAAGCCACGTTTTACCCCTAGATCGGGAGGACATTTTCAGCATACCCATGGAGGAGGTAGCTCGCACAATCATAATGGCCCCAAGAATGATAATGGGAATGGAGGAAGCAACGGCCAGAACCGTACCAACCCATCAACCCCAGCCGAGAGAGACCTAAGCCAAGTCACTTGCTTTAAGTGCCAGAAGACCGGACATTATGCCAATGAATGTCCTGAATCCAAGAATGGAAATGGCAATGTAAGCTCTGGGAAGAAGCCGAACACTTTCAACATGGGACAGGTGAACCACGTTAACGTGGAGGAGGTTGAAGAGCAGCAGGATGCAGTAATCAGTAAGTTTTTGGTTAAGTCATTTACTGCACTCGTTCTTTTCAATACTGGTGCATCGCGTTCATACATATCAAGGGGATTCGTGGATAAGTATAACCTGCCCACCAAAATTCTTAGAACACCTATGTTAGTAAGCTCACCAGGAGCGGAGTATATGGCTAGTAAGGGATGTTTTCAAGTGCCATTGAGTATAGGTAGGCATGTGTTTCCCTCGGATTTGATCATTTTGGAATCACAAGGTTTGGATGTAATTCTGGGTATGAATTGGCTGTCGATGTATGGAGGAAACATCGATTGCGCCAGTAAGTCAATTTTACTTATCACCCCAGAAGGAAGAAGGATCAAGTATGTATCTAAAAGGACTCAAGTAAATTCGTTAACAGGAGTTGTGCAGGAGGAAGTACCAGTAGTGAAGGATTTCCCTGATGTATTTCCAGAAGAGTTGCCAGGCATGCCACCGGATAGAGATATTGAGTTTTTAATTAAGCTTTTGCCAGGTACAGGGCCAATTCTAAGATACCATATAGGATGCCCGCAAAGGATTTGGAAGAGATTAAGAAGCAAATTAAGTAGTTACTGGATAAAGGATATATTCGCCCAAGTTCTTCGCCTTGGGGATCACCAGTACTTCTAGTGGAGAAGAAGGATGGATCGTTAAGGATGGTTGTTGATTATCGAGGATTGAATGAAGTAACCATCAAGAACAAGTACCCCCTACCAATGATCAACGATCTGTTTGATCGATTGCAAGGAGCTAAGGTATTTTCCAAGATTGATCTGCGATCAGGATACCATCAGTTGAAGATTCGAGAACAAGATATACCTAAGACGGCTTTTACCACCAGGTATGGGCTGTACGAGTATACGGTTATGTCATTTGGTCTGACTAACGCACCTGCATATTTTATGAACATGATGAACAAAGTATTTATGGAGTTTTTGGATAAGTTCGTCGTAGTGTTCATTGATGATATCCTGGTTTACTCGAAGAATGAAGAGGAGCATAAGGAGCATTTGCGTTCGGTACTTGGTAAGCTCAGAGAACATCAGTTATATGCCAAGTTTAGCAAATGTGAGTTTTGGTTGAAGGAAGTTGGATTTCTCGGACACGTTATATCCGGAGAGGGTATAGCAGTAGATCCCACTAAGGTTGACACAGTGACAAATTGGGAAGCACCAACAACAGTTGGAGAGATCCGGAGTTTTCTTGGACTCACAGGATATACCGGAGATTCATTGAAAATTTCTAGAAGATTGCAAAGCCTATGACGGAGTTGTTGAAGAAGGATACCAAGTTCATATGGACCGAGGAATGCGAGGCCAGTTTCCAGGAGTTGAAGAAACGTTTGGTTACATCACCAGTGTTGATTTTGCCAGATCAGACCAGGGATTATGAGGTGTTTTGCGATGCTTCACGTCGAGGACTTGGAGCAGTGCTTATGCAGGAAGGAAGAGTTGTTTCCTATGCCTCACAGCAGCTTAAGCCTCATGAGTTAAATTATGCCACGCATGATTTGGAGTTAGCAGCCGTAGTGCATGCATTGAAGACCTGGAGACATTTTCTCATTGGAAACCATTGTGAGGTGTACACGGATCACAAGAGTTTGAAGTATATTTTCATGCTGAAGGAGTTGAATCTCTGGCAAACGAGATGGTTGGAGCTCATAAATGATTATGATATGAGATTGCATTATCACCCTGGAAAGGCTAATGTAGTAGCTCACGTGTTGAGCTGTAAAAGCCATGTCAACACCTTAATGACGGGAGATTTACCAAGGGAGTTAGCCAAGAATCTTCGTGAGCTACATTTGGAGATAGTCCCGAGAGGCTATGTAGCAGCATTGGAGATTCAGTCTACTTTGATGGATAAGATCAGAGAAGCTCAAAGGACTGACAAGGAGATTGCTTCTATTAAGGAGAAAATGAGCAAAGGAAAAGCCAAAGGATTTCGTGAGGATGAGCACGATACCTTATGTTTTGAAGACCGTGTTTATGTACCTAATGATTCGGAGATCAGGAAGTTGATTCTGCAAGAGGCCCATGATTCACCATATTCGATTCACCCAGGAAATACCAAGATGTATTTGGATTTGAAGGATACTTTCTGGAGGACCGGAATGAAGAAGGATATTGTGGAGTATGTAGCAGTTTGTGATGTATGTCAGAGACTAAAGGCAGAGCATTAGAAGCCAGCGGGATTGCTATAGCCATTGACGATACCCGAATGGAAGTAGGATAAGATAGACATGGATTTTATTATAGGATTTCCCAGAACTCGTTCAGGCTATGACTCGATTTGGGTTGTAGTCGATCGGTTGACAAAGGTAGCTCATTTCATTCCAGTGAAGACTACCTACACTAGTGCCAAGTTGGCAAAGATATACATGACCAGGATTGTATGTTTGCATGGAGTTCCAAGGAGTATTGTATCAGATAGAGGAACCCAGTTTACCTCAAAGTTCTGGAATCAGTTGCATGAAACCTTGGGTACCAGGCTAGAGTTCAGTACAACTTTCCATCCGCAGACAGATGGACAGACCGAGAGAGTCAATCAGATTTTGGAGGATATGCTGAGAGCTTGTGCGCTATATTACGGATCTAGTTGGGACGAGAATTTGCCATACGCAGAGTTCTCTTATAACAATAGTTATTAATCCAGTTTGAAGATGGCCCCTTTCGAAGCCTTGTATGGAAGGAGGTGCAGGACCCCATTGTCAAGGGATGAAGTTGGAGACCGCCAGCTGTTTGGACCGGATCTGATTAAGGAGTCTGAACAGAAAGTAAAATTGATTCGCAATAGGCTCAAGGTAGCCCAATCCAGGCAGAAGAGCTACGCAGATTCTAAACACAAGGAGACAGTTTATGAAGTCGGAGACCAAGTTTATCTTCGAGTGTCTCCACTTCGAGGAGTTAAGCGTTTTGGAGTTAAGGGAAAGTTAGGACCACGTTTTGTAGGACCATACAAGGTTTTGGAGCGTATGGGAGAAGTAGCCTACAAGACGGAATTGCCTGAAGGATTGTCAGGAGTTCACGACGTGTTCCATGTTTCCCAGTTGAAGAAGTGCCACACAGAGATGGCTGATATACCGCTGAGAGACACAGTGCCGCTGGAAGCGATTCAATTGGAGAGTGATTTGACATATGAGGAGAAACCAGTCAAGATCCTTGAGTATGCCAGCCGAGTCACCCGCGGCAAGGTTATCATGTTTTGCAATGTTCAGTGGAGCCACCACACGGAGGATGAAGCCACCTGGGAACGGGAGGAAGATCTGTTGAAGGACCACCCTCACCTATTTTCTAGCCAACCCGAATCTTGAGGGCGAGATTCATCTTAAGGGGGGTAGGTTTGTAACATCCCAAATTTTCAATTTGGAATGTTATACACTAGATCATCATCGCATATCATATTTATTTGCATTTTGGTTGATCCTCGAAATTCTACGCAACTCAAGGACCCTCGAAGAGAGTTGGGGATTTCGTTATTTTCATATTTGAGTTTTCTCAAATTTTGAAAATAGGATCATTTGATTTTATTTATTTTATCTTCAATTATTTCTATTATCCAAATATGAGAGAGGGAATAAAATGACTTTCCCAAAATAAAGAAATATTGAGGATTTAATAAAAAAATCAAATAAGATTTTATTTTGGTTTTATTTTCTATTTTATTTGAATTAGGAAAAATGCGCATTTTTCAAAATTGCATTTAGGCCCCAAATAAATGTTCATCTTGTGCGGCTTGATTTTAGAAGCCGGGGAAAATTTATTTCGGGATTTTTGGAGTCCATTTAGTATTCCTTTTGTTTTTTTCTAAGCATTATTATTAAAAAAATACGAACGACCTTGGGCCGTGTCCGGCCAGGACTCCGCCTGGCCGGGGGGCTTTATATAGCGCCGCCCCGGGCTGCCCTAGCCCATAGCGCCCCACCCCCGCAAACCCTAGCCGCCGCCGCCAGCCGCCGCCGCCTGCTGCCGCCGCGGGAGTTCGCCGCCAATGAGGTCGTGCCGCCCCGGTTTTTTTTAGAAAACTGTTGGTTTTCACCGGTTTTTTTCCAGTTTTTAGATTCTTTTTTAGATAGATTGTTTTTTTCGGTTTAGTTAATTATCGAGCGTTCGCTCGTTCATTCGTTTTAACGAACGCGTTCATTATTTAGATCCAGATAACGAACGTTCGTTTGTTAATCTGTTCGTCGTCTTTCTTTTTCTCGGATTAAATCCGCGATTTTTTTGATCACGATTTCTGATCTGATTTTCGTTTTAGTACAACTTTTTGCTCGTTTATCGGAATCAGGCGATTCAAGTGCCTGGAGTTTCGTCTCGAGACCCTCTTACTGTTTAACCAACTCAAACAAGTTTTTGCTTATGTAAATTTGACCGTTGTCTTTCGTTGCTTCGTTCGATTTGATTCTTTTTGCCAACCGGAATTCTTAAGTTGAACTTTCTGGTTAGATCTCTTATTCGAGTTTTACCTATGCATTAATTGAGTACTTATTGTATGCTTGTTTGTTTGCAATAGAGTACCCGGAGTGCGCCACTTGATACTTCGAATCGCTAGGTTTCACAGGTCATCAGCAAGGCAAGTAACACTTTGATCATACCTCCTACTACCCAGCTTTTATTGCATTAGATCAATCCTCACACATTGCATGATTAGGATCAAATTAAATTGTGGGTTTGGGAAGTAGATGAGGTAGTACCTATCACCTGTTTTATTATCAAACCTTTGGGAGTTACTTCTACGTTTGCTTATTATGCCATGCTATGCTAGTAGACGTGGATTGGGTGAGTGAAATCCATGATAGATGTGAGTTTGTTAAATCAATGGTTTATCTAAGGTGGCAACTTAAACACACATCTGGGTGGATTGAGGCACCTGGGTATTCCAACGATTGCCTGTTTTTCTTTTGGACCGCCACCTAGGCTCAAAGGGATCTTGAGATTATTCATACTAGAAACTTCCGTGTGCAGCCACAAGCTACTGTGGGCTCTAGCATAGTTGACTAAGTTGTGTGAACTCTTACAGTGGTAGACTAGCAGATGTAGGGGAAAGTAGGTGTAACGGTCTACCCAATCGTAAGGTGCTAGCGCTTCTGAAAGACTATGTCTCGGTCATCCGTTTCTCAAACACCATGTAGTGCGAGAATCCCAACGGAGGAGATCGGGTCTTGTGGGAAAAAGTGCGCAAACCTCTGCAGAGTGTATAAACTAATCATGGTTAGCCGTGTCCCCGATTATGGACATCTTGAGTATCTAGTACTTGGATTATCATGTGAATCTCATCATGTCACTCTAAATAATTTGTTGGGTTTTTAATGATGTTACTTAATTGGGATTGAGAATGCTGTCAACCATTCTCGATGTTCAACAACCACCTCGATAGTTACATAAAATTTATTCCTTTGCAGTAGGGGAAAATTGGCTTTACACAAAACTGTAACCATAGAGCTTTCCACCAGCCAAATATGCATGTAGAATAGCTTTATTCTTCCATTATTGCTCTCTATGTGTTACATTGCCAGCATATTCCATGTGCTGGCCCGTTTCGGGCTGCAACGTTCATGTTGCAGACTTTTCAGACGACGAGTAAGGTGCTTTTAGGTCATGGTTCTATACTCAGTGATGCCGTTGGAGTTGATGGACTCACTTATCTTCCGAGCCTTCCGCTGCTATCGTTATTAGATGGCCTTAAGCCATATTTATTGTAACAAGTTCTCTTTTGAGACACTCGATGTAATAAGTGTGTGATTGCTACTCTGTTATAAATCCTTCAAGTACTGTGTGGTGTCAGCATTACTGATCCAGGGATGACACCAGAGCACAGAGATTGGACCGTTTGAGGTCTGGTCGCTACAAATCTAGACCCGTTTCGGCACCCTGGCGGAGGGGGGATCCCTCTCCGGTGGCTATCTTCATCATCCCGGTGCTCTCCATGACGAGGAGGGAGTAGTTCTCCCTCGGGGATGAGGGTATGTACCAGTAGCTATGTGTTTGATCTCTCTCTCTCTCTCTCGTGTTCTTGATTTGGCACGATCTTGATGTATCGCGAGCTTTGCTATTATAGTTGGATCTTATGATGTTTCTCCCCCTCTACTCTCTTTTAATGGATTGAGTTTCCCGTTTGAAGTTATCTTATCGGATTGAGTCTTTAAAGATTTGAGAACACTTGATGTATGTCTTGCCGTGCATATCTGTGGTGACAATGAGATACCACGTGATTCACTTGATGTATGTTTTGGTGATCAACTTGCGGGTTCCGCCCATGAACCTATGCATAGGGGTTGGCACACGTTTTTGTCGTGATTCTTCGGTAGAAACTTTGGGGCACTCTTTGAGGTTCTATGTGTTGGTTGAATAGATGAATTTGAGATTGTGTGATACATATCGTATAATCATACCCACAGATACTTGAGGTGACATTGGAGTATCTAGGTGACATTAGGGTTTTGGTTGATTTGTGTCTTAAGGTGTTATTCTAGTACGAACTCTAGGGCTGTTTGTGACACTTATAGGAATAGCCCAACGGATTGATTGGAAAGAATAACTTTGAGGTGGTTTCGTACCCTACCATAATCTCTTCGTTTGTTCTCCGCTATTAGTTACATTGGAGTGATTCTTTGTTGCATGTTGAGGGATAGTTATGTGATCCAATTATGTTATTATTGTTGAGGGAACTTGCACTAGCGAATGTATGAACCCTAGGCCTTGTTTCAACGCATTGCAATACCGTTTACACTCACTTTTACCATTAGTTACCTTGCTGTTTTTATAATTTCAGATTACAAATACCTTTATTTACCATCCATATACCACTTGTATCACCATCTCTTCGCCGAAGGATACCCCTTATAAAGCAACAAAAATTCTACAACAGTTTGGCTATATGTTGCAAATTCCTAGTAGATACGTATATAAGGGTTGCATGATATGCGTTGTACAGTTGGAGTTCATGACCCTTTCATGGTACATATATGAAAAAAATACAGAGAAAAGAAGAGAGAGACGCACGAGAAATAGTGTCCCGGATTCCCCTCATCTGTCCCAAATCGCCGCCATCCATCGCCTCGTCTCCCTCCTCTGAGTCTCCGACCCACCTCGCAGCTCTGGTGGCTGCCGGATCCGCCCAATCCCCACCCACTCGTCCCTCTCGCGTCCCATCTCCCTCCCTTCACGCGGCTCCTTGCTGCGCCAACTGCGGCGGCTGATTCAGGCGACTTCCGGCGAACCCCGCCACCATGAAGCATAGCCAGAGGTCCCCTCGCACGCGGCGCCCTCCGATCCGGTGCTCATGGTCACCATAGCCCACCCGCGACCATCCCCCCATGGCTACTAGGGTTTCAGGCGTCGGCTCTGGTGGCCGTCGTCCTCCTCTCGTCCGGTCAGTGCATCCCCTCCCCTGGCTTCATCCTCTCTCTCTCTCCCCTTTCTCTAACCTGCTCTTCTCTTCTTCTATACATGTGCAGGGAGGAACCGCCAGTGGACATCCTTGCAGCTGCGCAGGACGAAGCAGCCATGGAGCTTCCTCCTCCTCCTCTAGCTTCAGGTGAGTTGGTTCACTCCTCCCCTCTGCTCTGGTTTGTGGCACATCAGGGGCAGTAGTGGCTTCAAATTAACCCCGAGTTGCATATTCTTTCTAGGGAAACAACATTGTAGGGAACGACTCTCTTTCTAGTAAGCTATTCTGAAGCCCATCTATGTCTTGGAGCAGCAACCAGTGTGTTTGAGGTAATTTTCACAGAAAACACCAGGTATATGGTTAGGAATCAGGTCGGAGTCTAATTAATACAGTAATTCCCTGAGGCCCCAATCCTTTTCTTTTCCAATCTTTAATATTCTACTGTTCAGGCTTTTACAATGCAAAAATCCAACATATATTGTTTTAGGCTAATTACTAAATCAATCTAACGATAGTCCATGTGGCGGCGGAGGTGTACTGTTGGTAGTTTGAAGCAGATTAGGCGGCCGCAAGTGTCTTTGGCGGCAAGGCTGTTGAGTGAAGGAACTGGTCGTGTGGTGATTCGTTTTCTTTTATCCATCCTTTAAGGTCATAGCGGAAGAAAGAACTATACAATCGATTTGATCACTGTTCTTTTATCTAGAAAAAAATATGTTTTGTATGTGTGTATTGATGAGTACTACTCCTCTTTAATCGATTGTGTTGCAAGGAGTGAAAGCATCCAGTTGGGGTGGTCTGCAGCTCTGATCACCTCCAACAGCACCACATAATCAAAGTTCCAAACAGTAGTGCTGCGCTGCTGCCTCCAGCTAGCATTTCACTTTGATGTTTATAGGTGGCTTAACATAATCATTTGATGTGTTTCTTATGTAGAAGATTTGAGTGATGTACGTGTTTATTTCAGAAAACATTTCTTAATGAAGCCTTGCATATATATAAGACATATATTCATGTACATTAGCTTTAGTTGTGTTTGTTAACTAGAAACTCCGGTTTCCTGTTTTTAACCGAAATCACTAAAGCATGGGATGCATTTGGGGTTTCCAGATAGCTAATTTTATGTAACACCCCGGATGTAACTTACATTATATGTATCCCAACTCTTGCCGTTTTCAGCACTAAGTTATGTCATTTCCTTGTTGTCGGGGTTTGGCTCCGTGTGTGTTTGTCTTTGTCATGCATCTCATATCATGTCATCATGTGCATTGCATTTGCATACGTGTTCGTCTCACGCATCCGAGCATTTTGCCCGTTGTCCGTTTTGCTTTCCGGCGCTCCTATGTCACCCGGTGTCCCTTTCTACCTCTTTTCGTGTGTGGGGGTTAAACGTTTTTGGATTGGACAAAGACTTGTCATGCGGCCTTGGTTTACTACCGGTAGACCGCCTGTCAAGTTTCGTACCATTTGGACTTCGTTTGATACTCCAACGGTTAACCGAGGGACCGAAAATGCCTCGTGTGTGTTGCAGCCCAACACCTTTCCAAACTGTCCCAAAACCCACCTAAACTTGTTCCATCATCTAGAGCGTTCGATCACGATCACGTGGCCGCAAACCACACCTCATTTGGAGCTTCCTAGCTCCCTCTACCTCTATATAAAGGGCACCCCCTAAAATTTCGCGGATCATTTCGCACCCTAACCCTAAAAATCTGCTCCTCTCGCCGCCGGATGTGTCCGAATTGGGCCGGACACGTCCGCCCGCCGCCGCCGACCAACGGGACGCCGCCACGTCAGCCCGCGGCGCCCCACATCACCGCCGCCGCCCGAGGCCGCCAGGCCCGCGGGAAGCCCCCGCGGCCCATCCGCCTCCCCGCCTCCTGGGTCTTACCGCACAGCCTCCCTGACTCCCGCACTGCCGCCCAGAGTTCCGCGCCGGCCACCGCGCGCCATTGCCGCCGTCTTCTCCGGCGGACATCGCCAACAGCCACCGCGCGCCGCCTCCAGTGCCACGCGCCGCCGCCTCCTCGATCTGCCCAAGTCCGGCGACGCTCCTCGGCGACCGAGCCCCTCCGGCGAGGTCCCTCCGTCTCCGGCCACCTCCTGCAGCTCCGGAGTCAACCCTGTCCCCGGTGAACCTTAGTTCGCGCACCGCTGCTACAGTATTTTTAGCAATTTTTCATCCTGTAACCCTAATTTTTAGCATTTTTCCGCATGCCATAACTCTGCATCCGTAGCTCCGATTCGTGCGTGTAGCATATCAAAATGTTCTCCTCGACGAGTACATCATTTCGTTTCATTGCATCATTTTCATTTGAGCTCATCTTAATGCCCGAAATGCTGTTGGAAGAGGGCTATGTGATGAATTTGTCAGATCTGTTTCAGCAAATGGCCTTTTGTCATTTTTGCCATGATTAATGTGTGCATGCTATGATCCTGAGCTCTACATGTGTTTTGTAGAATGCCATGCCATCTTTACAGGGGTGTATGCCATGTATTTTTGTGATATTTATGGTGACTAGCACAAGCATGCAAAGTAGCGTAATCGTTGATGCTGATTTCAGGGACTTAGAATTTCACCAAGTCCTTGTCCTCATTTTGTTGTTATGCCATATGTTCATGTTGTTTCCTAGTGATCCGTGCCTCTTTTGAGGATGATCAGTAAGGATGTTTTGTTAATATTTTGGTGCTCTATCCATTCATGTCCTTGTTTGCATTTATGGAGCACCCTATCTTGAGTCAATCGAGCCCTACTTTTGCTATAAAATGATCCTGGCAGATTGTTGACATGTTTAGCGATTTTGCCGAGGATGTTGCTATCGATCCGTGCATGCTATGTTGTTTTTCTTGCCATGTCTAGATTTTATGCCATGTATTCTTGATGGGTGTATGCTTAGTTTGTCATTCCATGCTCTGTAGTGAGTGCATTGAGCTCGTAAACATGCCTACTTGTTAACTGTTTTGCATGCTCCAGTTTTTCACTAAGTCTGTTTTTGCTATGTTCACATGCTTACAATTGTATTTTCTGATCCCTTTTGGCTCAAGGTCACTAAGGGACTTTGGTTATGTGCTTTGAGTATCTTCATGCCATGCCTTGCTTTGCCATGTTAAGTTCCTGTAAATTGTAGTTTTCATGCTCTAAAGATTGCTTCCTGACGATAAATTCCAGACTTATGTTAATTTCACTAAGTTTAAAACCTGTTAAAATTTGCACTTTTGCCATGCTTGTTTGAACGTGCTAATGGATGAATTAGCCGTAGCTCAGTGTTCATATTTGGTCAAGCTTCATGAGTGAATCCCTGCCATGTATTTTGTGGTCATGTTTGAGTGCTATAGCATATCTATCTTGATGCATTCAGTTGGTCACTTGCTGATTATCGCAGACCGGTGCCATATTTGTTTTGCTTGCCATTTCCAAACCGTGCATCCGATTCTGGTGATCCTTATATCGATTTCAACCGAAATCAACTCACCTTTCCAGTGGCACTCTTGGATTTCCAACTTGAGGCCAGGTTCAATCATTCCTTTGCAAATCATGCATATGCATCACATACCGCATCCCGCATATCATACCATGTTTGCATCATGTTTCTTGAGCATTGCACGTGGTTGATTGTGTTCCATTTGCTTGTTGTTTTTGTTTAGGTAGAGCCGGGAGACGAGTTCATGAACGAGGATCCCATTGAGTTCGCTTACGAGGATCAAGGCAACTCTGAAAACTTTGCAGGCAAGATGACCATACCCTCGAAATCACTTCTATCTTTGCTTGCTAGATGCTCGCTCTTTTGCTATGCCTATGCTATGATACCTACCACTTGCTTATCATGCCTCCCAAATTTCCATGTCAAACCTCTAACCCACCATGTCCAAGCAAACCGTTGTTTGGCTATGTTACCGCTTTGCTCAGCCGCTCTTATAGCGTTGCTAGTTGCAGGTGAAGATTGGAGATCGTTCCTTGTTGGAACATTGTTTAATGTTGGGATATCACATATTATCTTGTTTATCTTAATGCACCTATATACTTGGTAAAGGGTGGAAGGCTCGGCCTTATGCCTAGTGTTTTGTTCCACTCTTGCCGCCCTAGTTTCCGTCATATCGGTGTTATGTTCCCAGATTTTACGTTCCTTACACGGTTGGGTTATAATGGGAACCCCTTGACAGCTCACCTTGAATAAAACTCCTCCAGCAATGCCCAACCTTGGTTTTACCATTTTCCACCTAGGCTCTTTTTCCCTTGGGTTTCTGGAGCCCAAGGGTCATCTTTATTTAAACCTCTCTAGGCCAGTGCTCCTCTGAGTGTTGGTCCGACCGAGTAGACTGCGGGGCCACCTCGGGGCAACTTGAGGGTTGGTTTTACTCGTAGGATGTCTCATCTGAGTGTGCCCTGAGAACGAGATATGTGCAGCTCCTATCGGGATTTGTCGGCACATTCAGGCGGTGTTGCTGGACTTGTTTTACCATTGTCGAGGATGTCTTGTAACCGGGATGCCGAGTCTGATCGGATTCTCTTGGGAGAAGGAATATCCTTCGTTGACCGTAAGAGCTTGTGATGGGCTAAGTTGGGACTCCCCTGCAGGGATTTGAACTTTCGAAAGCCGTGCCCGCGGTTATGGGCAGATGGGAATTTGTTAATATACGGTTGTAGATAACATGAAACTTAACTTAATTAAAATGCATCAACCGCGTGTGTAACCATGATGGTCTCTTCTCGGTGGAGTCCGGGAAGTGAACAGGGTGTTGGAGTAATGCTTGACGTAGTTTGTTCTAGGATCACTTCTTGATCATAGTTGTTTGACCGTGCTTTTGCCTTCTCTTCTCGCTCTCTTTTGCGAATATGTTAGCCACCATATATGCTAGTCGCTTGCTGCATCTCCACATCATACCTTACCTTACCTATAAGCTTAAATAGTCTTGATCGCGAGGGTGTGAGATTGTTGAGTCCCCGTGGCTCACAGATTCCTTCCAAAACCAGATGCAGGGACCGATGATACCGCTCCAGACGATGCGCTTGAGCTCAAGTGGGAGTTCGATGAAGACTCTCGCCGTTACTATGTGTCTTTCCCTGATGATTAGTAGTGGTGCCCAGTTGGGACGATCGGGGACTTTGTCGCATTTGAGGGTTGATCCTTATTTTGGTACCGTAGTTGGACCATGAGTGTATTGGATGAATGTAATGCTATTTATGTATTTGTGTGACGTGGCGAGTGTAAGCCAACTATGTATCTTTTCCCCTTTATTTATTTACATGGGTTGTTGTGAATATTACCTCACTTGCGACATAGCTTTCAATGCGGTTATGCCTCTAAGTCGTTCTTCGACACGTAGGAGATATAGCCGCATCGAGGGCGTTACAAGTTGGTAATCAGAGCCTTCCCTGACTTTAGGAGCCCCCTGCTTGATTGAATCGTTGGCGTTGTTGAGTCTAGAAAAATGTTTTGAGTCATTTAGGATTATATATATCGGAGAGTTAGGAATTCTTTCTACTCCTCAGTCCCTTCGTTGCTCTGGTGATGCATCCTGACGTAGAGTTTTGACTCTTCTCTTCTAAAATTTCACTAATTTTTTTAGGATCACGCAGGTATCTTGGAATCGTTTTGATGGTTTTGTGACGAGAACATTGTTCTTGGTGCCTCCTATCATTTAGGGGTTGTGGCAATGTCCTGGGGAGTTGAGATCCGAGGTGTTGTCGTCACAATTTTATCGTTGAGATTCTGGAATACCTGAGTTTCGCCGACATCGAAAATCTCTTTTATGTAGTTGTCGGTGAGATAACCTCGACGCCACCCAGTACTAGGGCGGGGGTTCAAGAGTATTGCCATAACTTGTATAACGGATGCTTTTCGAAGGTTGAGGTAAATGATTTCTGAAGGTTTCTCGGTTATGTGTTGAAGGATGGATACAGCTGGATGTAGGATTTGCTAGATTTGGGTGAGATATTATGCTTCTCCTGTATCCCCAACACCCGATTGCATAACCGGAAAGGTTCGGGAGTTTCATAGGTGGGAATTCTTGTAGCTCTAGTTCTTCTTCCGCGGATATTTGGTTTGGGATTGGGTATTCGTCACCAAGTATTTGTTCTTGTCTGTACCTTGTTTTTATTCTTCTGCCTCAATTCTAGGTGGCTTCTCAATTTATGGAAATGTGACCATTTCTATTGGAATGCATTCATTCATTTGGTTCAGATGTGAAGACTTTATGTTGCAATTTCAATCCGTTCGATTCAGCTTGAATATTTGTCTGATATGCTAATGGATGTCACCCTCTTCAGGATGGCTCCTCCACGCGCATGACTCTGAATCCTGATCCGCCACCACCACCTCCACCTCCGGAGGCATGGCAAGCTGTGATGGCCGCTACCAATGCAAACACGCAGCTGATCATGCAACTTCTTCAAGAGCGCAACCATGCGAACCAGGGCCATGGCAGCAATCAGAATCAGTTTGCTACACTCAACCAGTTCCTTGATAACCAGCCAAAGACCTTCAGCAATTGTGTTGAGGCAACAGACACTGATGATTGGCTCATGGACATATGCAAGCATTTCGAGTGCAGTAACGTCAGGCCTGAGGACTTTGTCAAGTTTGCCTCATTCCAACTCAAAGACCAAGCTGCAGAATGGTTTCAGCAGTACAAAGATTCTAGAGAAGGCCGTGTGATTACCTGGGATGAATTCTGTCAAGACTTCAAAGCTCATCATATTCCTCAGAGTGTGGTTGAGAGCAAGCGTGAGGAATTCCGCAACCTGAAGCAAGGCACTATGTATGTTTACCAGTACAACATCATGCTTTAGAAGCTCTACTGTTTTTCTAAGCAAGACGTCCCTGACGAGAAGAGCATGATATACCAGTTCAGGGGTGGTCTCAAAGAAGAACTCCAGCTAGCTCTCGTCCTCTTTGAGCCCAAGAAGTACGATGAGTTCTACAACATGGAAATGAAGTAAGAGACTGCTCAACTGAAGTGCGATGCTTCCAAGAAGCGAGTCAGAGATGCAACTCCTTCTTCTTCAACTCAAGTGGCTAAGCAGCAAAAGTATTGGCTTCCTCCTCCTCTGTTCCGTCAGCCTTATCAGCAGAAGAGCAAAGGTGGCAATGGATCTTCCCACCAACCCAACCCTGGCTTTCAGAACAAGACTTCGTCTCAAGCTCCAAGATCAAGTGCTCCGTATCACCGTCCTCTTTCAGAGGTCATGTGCAACAAGTGCCAATAGAAGGGTCACTATGCCAACAAATGCTTCAATCAGAGGCGTCTCCCTCCTCCTCCTCCTGTGAGATCGGCAAGTACAACTATGGTCAAGCATAACCCCAAGCACGCCAAGGTCAACTTGATGAATGCAGCTCAGGCAGAGGACTTGTCAGATGTCATCATGGGTAACCTTCCTGTTAACGATGTTCCTGCAAAAGTTCTTTTTGACACTGGTGCATCGCATTCTTTCTTGTCATTCCCATTTGCATCGAAGCACAATGTTGATACTGAGGTCATGCCCAAAGTCATGCAAGTTGTTTCTCCCGGCAAGCTTTTGACTTCTAGTTTGGTTGCTCCCGATGTCTCTATCACGTTGGGCGACTACAAGTTTCTGTCCTCTCCAGTGGTCCTTGGTAACTCAGATATTGATCTTATTCTCGGAATGGATTGGCTTTCTAAACATAAGGCTCATCTTGATTGTGCTGCCAGACAGATTCAATTGACTCATTCGTCTGAGGATGTAATTGTCTTTGCCGCTCGTGATGATACCATCCGTCTATTTTATCTCAATGAGAAGGGTGAACTGAATGCCATCTCTCAAATTCCAGTCATCTGCGAATATCAAGACGCCTTTCCAGAAGAGCTTCCAGGAATGCCTCCGCACCGGCTAGTTGAATTCGTCATCGATCTTGAGCCTGGCACGGAACCTGTTTGCAAACGTCCTTACAAGCTTGGACGTGAAGAGTTGAAGGAGCTGAAGAAGCAACTCGATATTCAAGAGCGAATGGGTCTCATCCGACCTAGTTCTTCTCCGTGGGGTTGTGGAGTTCTTTTTGTGAAGAAGAAGGATGGAACGGACCGACTTTGTGTCGACTACCGTCCATTGAACAAGAAGACCATAAAGAACAAGTACCCACTTCCCAACATCAACGAGCTGTTTGAACAACTCAAAGGTGCTCAAGTATTCTCCAAGCTTGATCTCCGTATGGGCTATCACCAGATTCGAATTCGTGAGCAAGATATCCCCAAGAAAGCTTTCAGAACAAGCTATGGTTCATATGAATACACTGTCATGTCTTTTGGCCTCGTCAACGCTCCACCAACTTTCTCTCGCATGATGAACTTCATCTTCAACACCTATAAAAATGACTTCGTCTTGGTCTACCTCGATGACATTTTGGTATTTTCCAAGAACAAAGAAGATCATGCCAAACACTTGCGTTTGGTGCTTGATAAGCTCAGAGAACATCAGTTCTATGCCAAGTTTTCAAAGTGTGAGTTTTGGCTCGATGAGGTTCTCTACCTTGGGCATATCATTTCTGCCAAGGGCATTGCTGTGAATCCTGAGAAGGTGTCTGCAATTGTGAATTGGGAACCACCTCAGAACGTGAAGCAACTCCGCAACTTCCTTGGTCTCGCAAGCTATTGTCAAAGGTTCGTTGACAACTTCTCAAAAATCGCGAAGCCTCTTCCCAACCTTCTCCAGAAGCACGTCAAGTACGTTTGGTCTCCTAAATGTGACATCGTTTTCAACACCCTAAAAGAGAAATTAGTCACTGCTCCAGTTCTGACTCCTCCTGATGAATCCAAACCGTTCGAGGTCTTTTGTGATGCCTCTCTTCAAGGTCTTGGTGTAGTGTTGATGCAAGAGAAGAAAGTTGTGGCTTATACCTCTCGTCAGTTGAAGCCCAACGAGAAAAACTACCCCACTCATGACCACGAGTTGGCGGCAGTTGTGCATGCTCTTTTGACTTGGAGACATCTCTTATTGGGAAGAAAAGTGGACATCTTCACTGACCACAAGAGCCTCAAGTACATCTTCACTCAGCCTAATCTCAACCTCAGGAAAACTCGTTGGGTCGAAATGATTCAAGAGTATAATCCGAGCATCGAATATACTCCAGGCAAGGCCAATGTAATTGCTAACGCATTGAGCAGGAAGGCTTACTGCAACAGTTTGATTCTCAAGCCTTACCAACCCGAGCTTTGTGAAGCTTGCCGCAAACTCAATCTGCAATTTGTTCCTCAAGGATTTCTCGCAAACCTCCAAGTCTCTCCTACTTTGGAAGATCAGACTCGCGAGGCTCAACTTCTTGATGCTATGGTGAAGAAGGTGAAGATTGGGATTGCCAAGAGTCAACCCTAGTACAAGTGCTATCGCCTTGATGACAAGGATACTCTATTCTTCGAGGATCGCATTGTTGTGCCTAAAGGTGACCTTCGTAATGTCATTATGAAGGAGGCTCACAATTCACTCCTCTCCATCCACCCTGGAAGTACAAAGATGTACCAGGACCTCAAGCAGTCGTATTGGTGGACTCGAATGAAGCGTGAGATTGCTCAGTTCGTGAATGAATGTGATGTCTGCAGAAGAGTGAAGGCAGAACACCAACGACCAGCTGGTCTCCTCCAACCTCTTGTCATTCCAGAACGGAAGTTTGACCACATTGAGATGGACTTCATGACTGGATTTCCAAAGTCCAAGCGTGGAAATGATGCTACCTTCGTTGTCATCGACAAACTCACTAAAGTGGCTCACTTTCTGCCTATCAAAGAGTCTATCACAGCAGCTCAATTGGCAGAGCTATATACCTCTCGGATTGTCTCTCTGCATGGCATTCCACAGTTGATATCTTCAGATCGTGGCAGCATCTTCACCTCCAAGTTTTAGGATTCTTTTCAGAAGGCCATGGGCACCAACATCCGTTTCAGCACAACTTTTCATCCCCAAACTAGCGGCCAAGTCGAGCTTGTCAATCAGATTCTTGAAGATATGCTCAGGGCTTGCCTTATCTCTTTCGGTATGAAGTGGGAAGATTGTCTTCCATATGCCGGGTTCTCCTCCAACAACAGCTTTCAAGCGAGTTCGCGCAAGGCCCCATTTGAAATTCTCTATGGCAGGAAGTGCCATACTCCTCTTAACTGGTCAGAGACTGGTGAATGTCAACTTCTTGGAAATGACTTGATCACAGAGGCAGAAGAGATGTGCAAAGTCATTCGTGATAATCTCAAAGCAGCGCAATTGCGCAAGAAGAGCTACTATCATAGTAAGCATCATGATTTGGCTTTCGATATCGGAGACCATGTTTACCTCAGCATCTCTCCAATGAAAGGTACTCGTCGCTTCGGTATCAAAGGGAAGCTTGCCCCTAGATACATGGGTCCTTTCAAGATCGTCAGCAAGAGAGGCGATCTCTCCTATCAACTTGAGCTTCCCTCCAACTTTGCAAATGTGCACGACGTGTTCCACGTGTCTCAACTCCGCAATTCCTTCAAGACCCCTGACTGCATCGTCAACTTCGAAGACATTGATCTCCAAGAAGACCTTTCTTATCATGAGCACCCCGTTGCTATCCTTGAAGAAACTGAGCGCAAGACTCGCAACAAGTCAATCAAATTCCTCAAAGTCAAGTGGTCACATCATTCCGACCATGAAGCCACCTGGGAACGCGAGGATCACCTCCGTTCTGAGTACCCGGAGTTTTTCAGTCCTAGATCTCGGGACGAGATCCTTTTGTAGTGGTGGAGTGTTGTAACACCCCGGATGTAATTTACCTTATATGTATCCCAACTCTTGCCGTTTCCGGCACTAAGTTATGTCATTTCCTCGTTGTCGGGTTTTTGTCTCCATGTGTGTTTGTCTTTATCATGCATCTCATATCATGTCATCATGTGCATTGCATTTGCATATGTGTTCGTCTCATGCATCCGAGCATTTTCCCCGTTGTCCGTTTTGCTTTTCGGCGCTCCTATGTCACCCGGTGTCCCTTTCTACCTTGTTTCGTGTGTGGGAGTTAAACATTTTCGGATTGGACCGAGACTTGTCATGCGGCCTTGGTTTACTACCGGTAGACCGCCTGTCAAGGTTCGTACCATTTGGACTTCGTTTGATACTCCAACGGTTAACCGAGGGACCGAAAAGGCTTCGTGTGTGTTGCAGCCCAACACCTTCCCAAACTGGCCCAAAACCCACCTAAACCTATTCCATCATCTAGAGCGTTCGATCACGATCGTGTGGCCGCAAACCGCACATCACTTGGAGCTTCCTAGCTCCCTCCACCTCTATATAAAGGGCACCCCCTAAAAATTCGCGGAATATTTCGCACCCTAACCCTAAAATTCTGCTCCTCTCGCCGCCGGACATGTCTGAATTGGGCCGGACACGTCCGCCCGCCGCCGCCGACCAACGAGACGCCGCCACGTCAGCCCGCGGCTCCCCACATCGCCGCCGTTGCCCGAGGCCGCCAGGCCCGCGGGAAACCCCCGCGGCCCATCCGCCTCCTCGCCGCCTGGGTCTTGTCGTGCCGCCTCCTCGACTCCTGCGCCGCCGCCCAGAGTTCCGCGCCGGCCGCCGCGCGCCATTGCCGCCGTCTTCTCCGGCGGACGTTGCCAACAGCCACCGCGCGCCGCCTCCAGTGCCCCACGCCACCACCTCCTCGATCTGCCCAAGTCCGGCGAAGCTCCTCAGCGACCGAGCCCCTCCGGCGAGGTACCTCCGTCTCCGGCCACCTCCTGCAGCTCCAGCGTCAACCCCGTCCCCGGTGAACCTCGGTTCACGCGGCACCGCTACAGTACCACCCGACCAGATCTAGATCTGGGACATCTCCTCGGTTGACTTTTTCATCCCGTAACCCTAATTTTTAGCATTTTCCGCATGCCATAACTCTGCATCCGTAGCTCCGATTCGTGCGTGTAGCATATCAAAAAGTTCGTCTCGACGAGTACATCATTTTGTTTCATTGCATCATTCTCATTTGAGCTCATATTGATGCCCGAAATGCTGTTGGAAGAGGGCTATGTGATGAATTTGTCAGATCTGTTTCAGCAAATGGCCTTTTGTCATTTTTGCCATGATTAATGTGTGCATGCTATGATCCTGAGCTCTACATGTGTTTTGTAGAATGCCATGCCATCTTTACAGGGGTGTATGCCATGTATTTTTGTGATATTTATGGTGACTAGCACAAGCATGCAAAGTAGCGTAATCGTTGATGCTGATTTCAGGGACTTAGAATTTCACCAAGTCCTTGTCCTCATTTTGTTGTTATGCCATATGTTCATGTTGTTTCCTAGTGATCCGTGCCTCTTTTGAGGATGATCAGTAAGGATGTTTTGTTAATATTGTGGTGCTCTATCCATTCATGTCCTTGTTTGCATTTATGGAGCACCCTAGCTTGAGTCAATCGAGCCCTACTTTTGCTATAAAATGATCCTGGCAGATTGTTGACATGTTTAGCGATTTTGCCGAGGATGTTGCTATCGATCCGTGCATGCTATGTTGTCTTTCTTGCCATGTCTAGCTTTTATGCCATGTCTTCTTGATGGGTGTATGCTTAGTTTGTCATTCCATGCTCTGTAGTGAGTGCATCGAGCTCGTAAACATGCCTACTTGTTAACTGTTTTGCATGCTCCAGTTTTTCACTAAGTCTGAATCTGCTTGTGTTTTTGCTATGTTCACATGCTTACAATTGTATTTTCTGATCCCTTTTGGCTCAAGGTCACTAAGGGACTTTGGTTATGTGCTTTGAGTAGCTTCATGCCATGCCTTGCTTTGCCATGTTAGGTTCCTGTAAATTGTAGTTTGCATGCTCTAAAGATTGCTTCCCGACGATAAATTGCAGACATATGTTAATTTCACTAAGTCTGAAACCTGTTAAAATTTGCACTTTTGCCATGCTTGTTTGAACCTGCTAATGGATGAATTAGCCGTAGCTCAGTGTTCATCTTTGGTCAAGCTTCGTGAGTGAATCCCTGCCATGTATTTTGTGGTCATGTTTGAGTGTTGTAGCATATCTATCTTGATGCATTCAGTTGGTCACTTGCTGATTATCGCAGACCGGTGCCATATTTGTTTTGCTTGCCATTTCCAAACCGTGCATCCGATTCCGGTGATCTTTATATCGATTTCAACCTAAATCAACTCACCTTTCCAGTGGCCCTCTTGGATTTCCAACTTGAGGCCAGGTTCAATCATTCCTTTGCAAATCATGCATATGCATCACATACCGCATCCCGCATATCATACCATGTTTGCATCATGTTGCTTGAGCATTGCACGTGGTTGATTGTGTTCCGTTTGCTTGTTGTTTTTGTTTGGGTAGAGCCGGGAGACGAGTTCGTGAATGAGGAGCCCGTTAAGTTCGCTTATGAGGATCAAGGCAACTCTGAAAACTTTGCAGGCAAGATGACCATACCCTCGAAATCACTTCTATCTTTGCTTGCTAGATGCTCGCTCTTTTGCTATGCCTATGCTATGATACCTACCACTTCCTTATCATGCCTCCCAAATTGCCATGTCAAACCTCTAACCCACCATGTCCAAGCAAACTGTTGTTTGGCTATGTTACCGCTTTGCTCAGCCCCTCTTATAGCATTGCTAGTGCAGGTGAAGATTGGAGATCGTTCCTTGTTGGAACATTGTTTAATGTTGGGATATCACCATATTATCTTGTTCATCTTAATGCACCTATATACTTGGTAAAGGGTGGAAGGCTCGACCTTATGCCTAGTGTTTTGTTCCACTCTTGCCGCCCTAGTTTCCATCATATCGGTGTTATGTTCCCGGATTTTGCATTCCTTACTCGGTTGGGTTATAATGGGAACCCCTTGACAGTTCGCCTTGAATAAAACTCCTCCAGCAATGCCCAACCTTAGTTTTACCATTTTCCACCTAGCCTCTTTTTCCCTTGGGTTTCTGGAGCCCAAGGGTCATCTTTATTTAAACCCCCCTGGGCCAGTGCTCCTCTGAGTGTTGGTCCGACCGAGTAGATTGCGGGGCCACTTCGGGGCAACTTGAGGGTTGGTTTTACTCGAAGGATGTCTTGTCTAAGTGTGCCCTGAGAACGAGATATGTGTAGCTCCTATCAGGATTTGTCGGCACATTCGGGCGGTGTTGCTGGACTTGTTTTACCATTGTCGAGGATGTCTTGTAACCGGGATGCCGAGTCTGATCGGATTGTCTTGGGAGAAGGAATATCCTTCGTTGACCGTGAGAGCTTGTGGTGGGCTAAGTTGGGACTCCCCTGCAGGGGTTTGATCTTTCGAAAGCCATGCCCACGGTTATGGGAAGATGGGAATTTGTTAATGTCCGGTTGTAGATAACATGAAACTTAACTTAATTAAAATGCATCAACCGCGTGTGTAACCGTGATGGTCTCTTCTCGGCGGAGTCCGGGAAGTGAACATGGTGTTGGAGTAATGCTTGACGTAGTTTGTTCTAGGATCACTTCTTGATCATAGTTGTTCGATCGTGCTTTTGCCTTCTCTTCTCGCTCTCTTTTGCGAATATGTTAGCCACCATATATGCTAGTCGCTTGCTGCAGCTCCACATCATACCTTACCTTACCTATAAGCTTAAATAGTCTTGATCGCGAGGGTGTGAGATTGCTGAGTCCCCGTGACTCACAGATTCCTTCCAAAACCAGATGCAGGGACCGATGATACTACTCCAGATGATGCGCTTGAGCCCAAGTGGGAGTTCGATGAAGACTCTCGCCGTTACTATGTGTCTTTCCCTGATGATCAGTAGTGGTGCCTAGTTGGGGCGATCGGGGACTTTGTCGCATTTGAGGGTTGATCTTTATTTTGGTACCATAGTCGGACCATGAGTGTATTGGATGAATGCAATACTATTTATGTATTTGTGTGACGTGGCGAGTGTAAGCCAACTATGTATCTTTTCCCCTTTATTTTTTTACTTGGGTTGTTGTGAAGATTACCTCACTTGCGACATAGCTTTCAATGCGGTTATGCCTCTAAGTCATGCTTCGACACGTAGGAGATATAGCCGCATCGAGGGCGTTACATTTTAGGTGCACACAAGATTTAGACTCCTGCTATGTAATTAAAGGAAATCGGAATATTCACCAGTATCCTCTGTATATTTTCTAACCTTGGATTCCCGACTTTTTCATACAAATTATAATTTGGAAACTTTATTTATAGAAATGATAAATAGTATGTACAAATGCCTTTACTAAAATTAGATATACTTTAGCCACATGGAAGCCAACACAGTATCACATGTAATATTTCTGAATTAGTCAAAAGTATGCTTCTTTTAAAATTTATGGTTCTAATATTTTTTCTTACATAAATATGTTCCAGTTATATATGGTAAACTAAAATTGTTTAGCATGTGCAGACACACGGGTTGATGGCTAGTCTAACTAACTCGAGGATAAATTCATTGAGCCAGATGTGAAGTTGCCAAGGTAGTAACTAGGACACATAGAACATGACGAATATAGGTTTCTCTTCTTTTATTAAGTACGAATGGAACTTGATGGAGCTTTTCTTCTTTTGCACTGTTCTAGAGATGCATGAGACACCTGTAACCTTTTTCCCTTGGTTTTGAAGCTACACGCACCAACTCGATGTACGGCGACTCCATGGAGCAAGTCGAGTTCGTGGAGCAAGTCATGGACAATGCCATGGAAGGTATACCCTCTCCCTCTCCCTACCGTGGTACTGCTCATTATGTCCATGGCCATTGAGCCGTGCTAGGTTCTATGCTGCTTTGCATGCAAATTTATAGCATTTGGGGCTGTAGGTTTCAGTGGATTTATGTAGCAATAAATAATTCTATTGGTTCACACAAAACAGTTTGACTGTTGGTGTACATAATTAGCAATGGATGTCTAGGATGGTAATGACTATGTAAATTTGTTTCAGTGTATTTGGGGCTGTAGTTTTGTTCCAAAGCATGGTGAGCATCTGTAGATTTGTTTGTTTCCTGTTGGATGACTGAAACCAACTAGAGCTATATGTTTTGGTTCAGTTTCAGATTACTAAAACCATTTTGGTTCAGTTTGCTAACTAAATGGAGAAGAGAAGAGAAGTGGTACTGTCACTCACATTGCCCTTGAATGCACATCAGCACTTAGGCTACTCTCCATATAATTTTATTAAGCCATGTTGTTCTGCAGGCTGTGTCATATATTGTGGCGTCTAGATTAGTCCTCAATGACTACTAACACTCATGCCGGTATCTTTCCATAATCATAACAAGGACGTAGCTCTTGCTATAGTTGTAAGTTGTGATCCTAAATTTGAACTTGATGGTGCTAAAATTACAAATGAATTTGGGGTAGTGCATGTCAATATGGCACTTGTGAAAACTGAAGAGTTGGTATGGAGTCGCAAAAGCAGTAATACTCTCTATAATGCAGGAAAAAAGAGTCCATGACCTTCAACATTTGTATGTGCCTAATATCACACCTCTATCACAAGTATCATGTCAATGCATTGTGTATTAACAGTTCATCTTGTTATTTTCTTTGTAGATTCAAAAGATATATGGATGATTATAATGGTGCGTGGCAAGTATACTGCAATGATGACAATGTTCCGGTTCATGATGATGATGATGGATGCTATCTAAGTTAATAAAGTTGTAGGGATGATGATCCTGTCGGATGATGTTCCTTGGTTAAGTTTAGTTAAGTTGTAGGGATGTTGAAGGAAGCTTTCTGTTTAAGTTTCACTGTCAACAAAATATTTAGATTATGCATCAGATTTCGATGATGTTTCCCCTGTAATATCAACCATTGTAATCCAACAGCTTTATCCAATATATGATTTCTTTCTCTTATGAGTATATTCTTTTATTTTTTCCCACACTTGATATACATAATCATCACCGTTATGTTGAGCATTAATTTAACTGTTGGCAATATTATTCACATTATATATGTAACAACACCTGAAGCGTTGAAAATTCATAGTTGCCAAAAATGAGATTTGGATTCTTGTACATTAAGCACCAACATATAAAAGTGTTGTAAAGGTCGGCTTTATGTGTTGTACTCTTGCAACGCCCCTTTTACCAACGACGGTACAAGCGTTGCATTATGTGCTAGCAACACTGGATAAGGCTACGCATCCCAAACCGTTGGTAAAGACAATTACACCGCATATATGGACTTATAGATACAGAAAAATGCGTTGCTATAGGTGGGGTATTGTTGTAGTGTGCACCTATACAATTTACCATTGTATTGGGTGTGTTGGGGACACAAGAGACTCTTTGTTATTTGGTTGCAGGGTTTCTTGAGAGAGACCATCTTCATCCTACGCCTCCTATGGATTGATAAACCTTAGGTCATCCACTTGAGGGAAATTTGCTACTGTCCTACAAACCTCTGCACTTGGAGGCCCAACAACGTCTACAAGAAGAAGGTTGTGTAGTAGACATCAACTCTTTTCTAGCGCCGTTGCCGGGGAGGTGAGTGATTGAAGCTATATCTTTAGATCTTGCAATCGAATCTTTTTGTTTCTTTTTTAGCACTAGTTTAGTTTATAAAAGAAAACTATAAAAAATGGAATTGAGTTTGTCTCATATGCTTCACCTTTTTGATATCTTTCGTGAGTATGATGGAAATGATAATTGTGCTCAAGTGCTAGAAGAAGAAATCTATAAAATGTTTGGCACTAAATATTTGAATGATGAGCATGATTGCAATGTTGTTAGTATTAATTACTTGAATATCCATGATGCTAATGATATGGAAAGCCACAAGCTTGGGGAAGCTACGTTTGATGAAGATGATATTTTTTGTCCCCCAAGTTTTGGTGAGCAAATTTATCATGATGAAAGCATGCCTTCTATCTATGATGATTATTGTTATGACACATATGCTTTAAAGAATAATAATAACAATGAAACTTGTCATCTTGATTTCAATTTCCAATCCCAAGATAGTTACTCTGTTGAGTTTGCTCCCACTACTATTAATGAGAAGAATTTTGCTTGTGTGGAGAGTAATAAAATTTCTATGCTTGTAGATCATGGAAAGAATGCTTTAGGTGCTGGTTATATTGTTGAATTCATTCATGATGCTACTGAAAATTATTATGAGGGAGTAATATATGCTTGTAGGAATTGCAATAATATCAAGTTTCCTCTCTATGTGCTTAAAGTTTTGAAGTTATGCTTGTTTTACCTTCCTATGCAAGTTGATTATTGTTCCCACAAGTTGTTTGCTCACAAAACCCCTATGCATAGGAAGTGGGTTAGACTTAAATGTGCTATTCATATTCTTCATGATGCTCTCTTTATGTTTCAATTCTTATCCTTTATGTGAGCATCATTGAAATCATCATGCCTAGCTAGGGGCGTTAAATGATAGCGCTTGTTGGGAGGCAACCCAATTTTATTTTTGTTCTTTGCTTTTTGCTCCTGTTTAGTAATAAATAATTCATCTAGGCCCTGTTTATATGTGGTTTTATGCTTTTAATTAGTGTTTGTGCCAAGTAGAACCTTTGGGAAGACTTGGGGAAAGTCTTTGCGATCATGCTGTAAAAAACAGAAACTTTAGCGCTCACGAGAATTGCTGCCATTTTTATATGGAAGTGATATTTAGTTAATTAATTTTGCATATGATCAATAGATAAATCCCTCAGGTCCAGCAATTTATTTGAGAATTTTATGAGTTCCAGAAGTATACGTTTGATTCAGATTACTATAGACTGTTCTGTTTTTGACAGATTCTGTTTTTCGTGTGTTATTTGCTTATTTTAATGAATCTATGGCTAGTAAAAGAGTTTATAAACCATAGAGAAGTCGTAATACAGTAGGTTTAACACCAATATAAATAAATAATGAGTTCATTACAGTACCTTGAAGTGGTTATTTATTTTCTTATACTAACGGAGCTTACGAGTTTTCTATTAAGTTTTGTGTTGTGAAGTTTTCAAGTTTTGGGTAAAGATTCGATGGACTATGGAATAAGGAGTGGCAAGAGCCTAAGCTTGGGGATGCCCAAGGCACCCCAAGGTAATATTCAAGGATAGCCAAGAGCCTAAGCATGGGGATGCCCCGGAAGGTATCCCCTCTTTCGTCTTCGTTCATCGGTAACTTTACTTGGAGCTATATTTTTATTCACCACATGATATGTGTTTTGCTTGGAGCATCAATTTATTTTGTTAAGATTTGCTTTCTGTTATTTAGAACAATTTTTTGCATCTTTTATTTCAATAAAAGTGGCATTGATAGTCTTTACTATGCCTATGTTACAAGTCTTCATGTTGCTGTTTGAAAACAGAAAGTTTACCGCTGTTGCAATAATTCCCTAGAAAAGTCAGAATGTGATAAAGTGTTTAAACCTTTTGCATATTAAGCTCTGATAAATTTACTACAGTGGGAATTTTATTTCATAATTTTTGGAGCTAGGGAAGTATGGATCATGCTGCACTCTTTACAGACTGTCCTGTTTAGGCAGATTGCTGTTATGTTTGCATTGTTTGCATATGTTTGCTTCTTTAATGATTCTATTTGAGGATAGGTGAGGGAGTCCTGGATTAGGGGGTTTCCGGACAGACGGACTATATTCTTTGGCCGGACTATTGGACTATGAAGATACAAGATTGAAGACTTCATCTCGTGTCCGTACGGGACTCTACTTGGCGTGGAAGGCAAGCTAGGCAATACGGATATGTATATCTCCTCCTTTGTAACCGACCTTGTGTAATCCTAACCCTCTCCGGTGTCTATATAAATTTAGTCTGTAGGACAACATACAATCATACCATAGGCTAGCTTCTAGGGTTTAGCCTCTCTGATCTCGTGGTAGATCCACTCTTGTACTACCCATATCATCAATATTAATCAAGCAGGACGTAGGGTTTTACCTCCATCAAGAGGGCCTGAACCTGGGTAAAACTTAGTGTCCCCTGCCTCCTGTTACCATCCGCCTAGACACACAGTTCGGGACCGCCTACCCGGGATCCGCCGGTTTTGACACCGACATTGGTGCTTTCATTGAGAGTTCCTCTGTGTCGTCGCCATTAGGCTTGATGGCTCCTTCTATCTTCGTCAGCAATGCAGTCTAGGGTGAGACTTTTCTCCCCGGACAGATTTTTGTATTCGACGGCTTTGCACTGCGGGCCAATTCGCTTGGCCATCTGGAGCAGATTGAAAGCTACGCCCCTGTCCATCTGGTCAGGTTTGGAAGTTTAAACTACACGGCCGACATCCGCGGAGACTTGATCTTCGATGGATTCGAGCCTCTGCCTTGTGCGTCACGCGGTCACGATGAGTACGATTTAGCTCTACCATCAGACAGTGTTCAGGAGATCGCACCGGCAGCTGCTCCGACCCTCAATTCGGAGCCAGTCGCGCCACCCACGGACGGGTGGATGGACCCCGCCACGGAGGCCTTACCCTCATCGACGATAGAGCCGAACATCGACCTTACCCTGCACGAGAGCCGTGTTGCTAAACTGCCAAATTCTTCTCTGGCCACGGACTCCAAACCGCCTGCGCCCGTTCCTATTGAATCCAATTGGGCGCCGATCATGGAGTTTACCTCCACGGATATTTTTCAGCACTCGCCCCTTGGCGACATACTGAACTCATTAAGGTCTCTCTCCTTGTCAGGAGAATCCTGGCCGAACTATGTCCGACAGGATTGGGATGCGGATGGCGTCAAAATTCACCGCCCACCCTGTTGGGGAACGTTGCAGAAAACAAAATTTTCCTACGGTTTCACCAAGATCCATCTATGAGTTCATCTAGCAACGAGTGATCGGATGCATCTACATACCTTGTAGACCGCGAGCGGAAGCGTTCAAAGAACGGGGATGAGGGAGTCGTACTCGACGTGATCCAAATCACCGGAGATCCTAGCGCCAAACGGATGGCACCTCCGCGTTCAACATACGTACGGTCAGCGTGACGTCTCCTCCTTCTTGATCCAGCAAGGGGAAAGGAGAGGTTGAGGAAGATGGCTCCAGAAGCAGCACGACGGCGTGGTGGTGGTGGAGAAGCAGTACTCCGACAAGGCTTCGCCGAGCTCTACGGAGGAGGAGGAGGTGTTGGAGGGGAGAGGGAGGCGCCAAGGGCATGGCTCCGGCTGCCCTCCCTCCCCCCTCTATATATAGGGGCCCTAGGGGGGGGGCGCAGGCCCTAGGAGATCCAATCTCCTAGGGGGGGCAGCCAAGGGGGGTGGAGTGCCCCCCAAGGCAAGTGGGAAGCCCCCACCCTAGGGTTTCAACCCTAGGTGCAAGGGGTGGGCCTTGGGGGGCGCACCAGCCCACTAAGGGCTGGTTCCCCTCCCCACTTCAGCCCATGGGGCCCTCCGGGATGGGTGGCCCCACCCGGTGGACCCCCGGGAACCTTCCGGTGGTCCCGGTACAATATCGGTGACCCCCGAAACTCCCCCGATGGCCGAAACTGCACTTTCTATATATAATTCTTCACCTCCGGACCATTCCGGAACTCCTAGTGACGTCCCGGATCTCATCCGGGACTCCGAACAACTTTCGGGTTACTGCATATTCATATCCCTACAACCCTAGCGTCACCGAACCTTAAGTGTGTAGACCCTACGGGTTCGGGAGACATGTAGACATGACCGAGATGGCTCTCCGGTCAATAACCAACAGCGGGATCTGGATACCCATGTTGGCTCCCACATGCTCCTCGATGATCTCATCGGATGAACCACGATGTCGAGGATTCAAGCAACCCCGTATACAATTCCCTTTGTCAATCGGTACGTTACTTGCCCGAGATTCGATCGTCGGTATCCCAATACCTCGTTCAATCTCGTTACCGGCAAGTCACTTTACTCGTACCGTAATGCATGATCCCGTGACCAGACACTTGGTCACTTTGAGCTCATTGTGATGATGCATTACCGAGTGGGCCCAGAGATACCTCTCCGTCATACGGAGTGACAAATCCCAGTCTTGATCCGTGTCAACCCAACAGACACTTTCGGAGATACCCGTAGTATACCTTTATAGTCACCCAGTTACGTTGTGACGTTTGGTACACCCAAAGCACTCCTACGGTATCCGGGAGTTACACGATCTCATGGTCTAAGGAAAGGATACTTGACATTGGAAAAACTCTAGCAAACGAACTATACGATCTTGTGCTATGTTTAGGATTGGGTCTTGTCCATCACATCATTCTCCTAATGATGTGATCTCGTTATCAATGACATCCAATGTCCATAGTCAGGAAACCATGACTATCTGTTGATCAACGAGCTAGTCAACTAGAGGCTTACTAGGGACATGTTGGTGTCTATTTATTCACACATGTATTACGATTTCCGGATAACACAATTATAGCATGAATAAAATACAATTATCATGAACAAGGAAATATAATAATAATGCTTTTATTATTGCCTCTAGGGCATATTTCCAACAGTCTCCCACTTGCACTAGAGTCAATAATCTAGTTACATTGTGATGAATCGAACACCCATGGAATTCTGGTGTTGATCATGTTTTGCTCTAGGGAGAGGTTTAGTCAACGGATCTGCTACATTCAGGTCCGTATGTACTTTACAAATAACTATGTCTCTATCTTGAACATTTTCACGAATGGAGTTGAAGCGACGCTTGATGTGCCTGGTCTTCTTGTGAAACCTGGGCTCCTTGGCAAGTGCAATAGCTCCAGTGTTGTCACAGAAGAGTTTGATTGGCCCCGACGCATTGGGTATGACTCCTAGGTCGGTGATGAACTCCTTCACCCAAATTGCTTCATGCGCTGCCTCCGAGGCTACCATGTACTCTGCTTCACATGTAGATCACGCCACGACGCTCTGCTTGCAACTGCACCAGCTTACTGCCCCACCATTCAAAATATACACGTATCCGGTTTGTGACTTAGAGTCATCCAGATCTGTGTCGAAGCTAGCGTCGACGTAACCCTTTACGGCGAGCTCTTCGTCACCTCCATAAACGAGAAACATTTCGTTAGTCCTTTTCAGGTACTTCAGGATATTCTTGACCGCTGTCCAGTGTTCCTTGCCGGGATTACTTTGGTATCTACCTACCAAACTTACGGCAAGGTTTACATCAGGTCTGGTACACAGCATGGCATACATAATAGAACCTATGGCCGAGGCATAGGGGATGACACTCATCTCTTCTATATCTTCTGCCGTGGTCGGACATTGAGCTGAGCTCAATTTCACACCTTGCAACACAGGCAAGAACCCCTTCTTAGACTGATCCATATTGAATTTCTTCAATATCTTATCAAGGTATGTGCTTTGTGAAAGACCTATGAGGCGTCTTGATCTATCTCTATAGATCTTGATGCCTAATATATATGCAGCTTCTCCAAGGTCCTTCATTGAAAAACTCTTATTCAAGTAGGCCTTAATGCTGTCCAAGAGTTCTATATCATTTCCCATCAAAAGTATGTCATCTACATATAATATGAGAAATGCTACAGAGCTCCCACTCACTTTCTTGTAAACGCAGGCTTCTCCATAAGTCTGCGTAAACCCAAACGCTTTGATCATCTCATCAAAGCGAATGTTCCAACTCCGAGATGCTTGCACCAGCCCATAAATCGAGCGTTGGAGCTTGCACACCTTGTCAGCATTCTTAGGATCGACAAAACCTTCCGGCTGCATCATATACAATTCTTCCTTAAGGAAACCATTAAGGAATGCCGTTTTGACGTCCATTTGCCATATCTCATAATCATAGAATGCGGCAATTGCTAACATGATTCGGACGGACTTTAGCTTCGCTACCGGTGAGAAAGTCTCATCGTAGTCAACCCCTTGAACTTGTCGATAACCCTTAGCGACAAGCCGAGCTTTATAGATGGTCACATTACCATCCGCGTCTGTCTTCTTCTTAAAGATCCATTTATTTTCTATGGCTTGCCGCTCAACGGGCAAGTCAGTCAAAGTCCATACTTCATTTTCATACATGGATCCTATCTCGGATTTCATGGCTTCTAGCCATTTGTCGGAATCCGGGCCCGCCATCGCTTCTTCATAGTTCGAAGGTTCACCGTTGTCTAACAACATGATTTCCAAGACAGGGTTGCCGTACCACTCTGGTGCGGAACGTGTCCTTGTGGACCTACGAAGTTTAGTAGCAACTTGATCTGAAGTTTCATGATCATCATCATTAATTTCCTCTCTAGTCGGCGCAGGCACCTCAGGAACATTTTCTTGAGTTGTGCCATTTTCCGGTTCAAGAGGTAATACTTCATCAAGTTCTACTTTCCTCCCACTTACTTCTTTCGAGAGAAACTCCTTCTCTAGAAAGGATCCATTCTTGGCAACAAAGATCTTGCCTTCGGATCTGAGGTAGAAGGTATACCCAATAGTTTCTTTAGGGTATCCTATGAAGACACATTTTTCCGACTTGGGTTCGAGCTTTTCAGGTTGAAGTTTCTTGACATAAGCATCATCCCCAAACTTTTAGAAACGACAACTTAGGTTTCTTCCCAAACCATAATTCATACGGTGTCATCTCAACGGATTTCGACGGAGCCCTATTTAAAGTGAATGCGGCAGTCTCTAAAGCATAGCCCCAAAATGATAGCGGTAAATCGGTAAGAGACATCATAGATCGCACCATATCTAATAGAGTGCGATTACGACGTTCGGACACACCATTACGCTGAGGTGTTCCAGGCGGCGTCAGTTGTGAAACTATTCCACATTTTCTTAAGTGTGTGCCAAATTCGTGACTCAAGTATTCTCCCCCACGATCTGATCGCAGGAATTTGATTTTCCTGTCACGTTGATTCTCAACCTCACTCTGAAATTCCTTGAACTTTTCAAAGGTCTCAGACTTGTGTTTCATTAAATAGATATACCCATATCTACTCAAGTCATCAGTGAGGGTGAGAACATAACGATAGCCACCGCGAGCCTCAACACTCATTGGACCGCACACATCAGTATGTATGATTTCCAATAAGTTGGTTGCTCGCTCCATTGTTCCTGAGAACGGAGTCTTGGTCATTTTACCCATGAGGCATGGTTCGCACGTGTCAAATGATTCGTAATCAAGAGACTCTAAAAGTCCATCTGCATGGAGCTTCTTCATGCGTTTGACACCTATGTGACCAAGGCGGCAGTGCCACAAGTATGTGGGACTATCATTATCAATCTTACATCTTTTGGTATTCACACTATGAATATGTGTAGCATTACGCTCGAGATTCATTAAGAATAAACCATTCACCATCGGAGCATGACCATAAAACATATCTCTCATATAAATAGAACAACCATTATTCTCGGATTTAAATGAGTAGCCATCTCGTATTAAACAAGATCCTGATACAATGTTCATGCTCAAACTTGGCACTAAATAACAATTATTGAGGTTCAAAACTAATCCCGTAGGTAAATGTAGAGGTAACATGCCGACGGCGATCACATCAACCTTGGAACTATTCCCGACGCGCATCGTCACCTTGTCCTTCGCCAGTCTCCGCTTATTCCGCAGCTCCTGCTTTGAGTTACAAATGTGAGCAACTGCATCGGTATCAAATACCCAAGAGCTACTACAAGTACTGGTAAGGTACACATTAATTACATGTATATCACATATACCTTTCATGATGCCGGCCTTCTTGTCCGCTAAGTATTTGGGGCAGTTCCGCTTCCAGTGACCACTTCCCTTGCAATAAAAGCACTCAGTCTCGGGCTTGGGTCCATTCTTTGGCTTCTTCCCGGCAGCTTGTTTACCGGGCGCGGCAACTCCCTTGCCGTCCTTCTTGAAGTTTTTCTTACCCTTGCCTTTCTTGAACTTAGTGGTTTTATTCACTATCAACACTTGATGTTCCTTTTTGACTTCTACCTCTGCTGATTTCAGCATTGCAAATACTTCAGGAATGGTCTTTTCCATCCCCTGCATATTGAAGTTCATCACAACGCTCTTGTATCTCGGTGGAAGCGGCTGGAGGATTCTGTAAATGACCGCGTCATCTGGGAGATTAACTCCCAGCTAAGTCAAGCGGTTATGTAACCCAGACATAGTGAGTATGTGCTCACTGACAGAACTATTTTCCTCCATCTTACAGCTGAAGAACTTGTCGGAGACTTCATATCTCTCGACCCGGGCATGAGCTTGAAAAACCATTTTCAGCTCTTCGAACATCTCATATGCTCCGTGTCTCTCAAAACGCTTTTGGAGCCCGGCTCTAAGCTGTAAAGCATGCCACACTGAACGAGGGAGTAATCATCGGAACGTGTCTGCCAAGCGTTCATAACGTCTTGTTCTGCAGGGAGAACAGGTGCTTCAACTAGCGGTGCTTGTAGGACATAATCTTTCTTGGCAGCTATGAGGATGATCCTCAGGTTCCGGACCCAGTCCGTATAGTTGCTGCCATCGTCTTTCAGCTTGGTTTTCTCTAGGAACGCGTTGAAGTTGAGGACAACGTTGGCCATTTGATCTACAAGACATATTGTAAATATTTGAGACTAAGTTCATGATAATTAAGTTCATCTAATCAAATTATTCAATGAACTCCCACTTAGATAGACATCCCTCAAGTCATCTAAGTATAACATGATCTGAGTTAACTAGGCCGTGTCGGATCATCACATGAGACGGACTAGTCAACATCGGTGAACATCTTCATGTTGATCGTATCTTCTATACGACTCATGCTCGACCTTTCGGTCTTCTGTGTTCCGAGGCCATGTCTGTACATGCTAGGCTCGTCAAGTCAACCTAAGTGTTTGCATGCGTAAATCTGTCTTACACCCGTTGTATGTGAACGTTGGAATCTATCACACCCGATCATTACGTGGTGCTTCGAAACAACAAACTGTCGCAACGGTGCACAGTTAGGGGGAACACTTTCTTGAAATTATTATGAGGGATCATCTTATTTACTACCGTCGTTCTAAGTAAACAAGATGCAAAAACATGATAAACATCACATGCAATCAAATAATAATAGTGACATGATATGGCCAATATCACATAGCTCCTTTGATCTCCATCTTGGGGCTCCATGATCATCTTGTCACCGGCATGACACCATGATCTCCATCATCATGATCTCCATCATCGTGTCTCCATGAAGTTGCTCGCCAACTATTACTTCTACTACTATGGCTAACGCGTTTAGCAATAAAGTAAAGTAATTTACATGGCGTTTCTCAATGACACGCAGGTCATACAAAAAATAAAGACAACTCCTATGGCTCCTGCCGGTTGTCATACTCATCGACATGCAAGTCGTGATTCCTATTACAATAGCATGAACATCTCATACATCACATATATATCATTCATCATTCATCACAACTTTGGCCATATCACATCACAAAACACTTGCTGCAAAAACAAGTTAGACGTCCTCTAATTGTTGTTGCAAGTTTTACGTGGCTGCAATAGGGTTCTAGCAAGAACGTTTTCTTACCTACGTGAAAGCCACAACGTGATTTGTCAACTTCTATTTACCCTTCATAAGGACCCTTTTCATCGAATCCGCTCCAACTAAAGTGGGAGAGACAGACACCCGCCAGCCACCTTATGCAACTAGTGCATGTTAGTCGGTGGAACCGGTCTCACGTAAGCATACGTGTAAGGTTGGTCCGGGCCGCTTCATCCCACAATACCGCTGAAGCAAAATAAGACTAGTAGCGGCAAGAAAGTTGACAACATCTACGCCCACAACAAATTGTGTTCTACTCGTGCAAAGAGAACAACGCATAGACCTAGCTCATGATGCCACTGTTGGGGAACGTTGCAGAAAACAAAATTTTCCTATGGTTTCACCAAGATCCATCTATGAGTTCATCTAGCAACGAGTGATCGGATGCATCTACATACCTTGTAGACCGCGAGCGGAAGCGTTCAAAGAACATGGATGAGGGAGTCGTACTCGACGTGATCCAAATCACCGGAGATCCTAGCGCCGAATGGACGGCACCTCCACGTTCAACACACGTACGGTCAGCGTGACATCTCCTCCTTCTTGATCCAGCAAGGGGAAAGGAGAGGTTGAGGAAGATGGCTCCAGCAGCAGCACGACGGCGTGGTGGTGGTGGAGAAGCAGTACTCCGACAGGGCTTCGCCGAGCTCTACGGAGGAGGAGGAGGTGTTGGAGGGGAGAGGGAGGCGCCAAGGGCATGGGTCCGGCTGCCCTCCCTCCCCCCTCTATATATAGGGGCCCTAGCAGGGGCGCCGGCCCTAGGAGATCCAATCTCCTAGGGGGGCGGCCAAGGGGGGTGGAGTGCCCCCCAAGGCAAGTGGGAAGCCCCCCCCCCCCACCCTAGGGTTTCAACCCTAGGCGCAAGGGGTGGGCCTTGGGGGGCGCACCAGCCCACTAAGGGCTGGTTCCCCTCCCCACTTCAGCCCATGGGGCCCTCCGGGATGGGTGGCTCCACCCGGTGGACCCCCGGGAACCTTCCGGTGGTCCCGGTACAATACCGGTGACCCCCGAAACTCCCCCGATGGCCGAAACTGCACTTCCTATATATAATTCTTCACCTCCGGACCATTCCGAAACTCCTCATGTCGTCCGGGATCTCATCCGGGACTCCGAACAACTTTCGGGTTACTGCATATTCATATCCCTACAACCCTAGCGTCACCGAACCTTAAGTGTGTAGACCCTACGGGTTCGGGAGACATGTAGACATGACCGAGATGGCTCTCCGGTCAATAACCAACAGCGGTATCTGGATACCCATGTTGGCTCCCACATGCTCCTCGATGATCTCATCGGATGAACCACGATGTCGAGGATTCAAGCAACCCCGTATACAATTCCCTTTGTCAATCGGTACGTTACTTGCCCGAGATTCGATCGTCGGTATCCCAATACCTCGTTCAATCTCATTACCGGCAAGTCACTTTACTCGTACCGTAATGCATGATCCCGTGACCAGACACTTGGTCACTTTGAGCTCATTGTGATGATGCATTACTGAGTGGGCCCAGAGATACTTCTCCGTCATACGGAGTGACAAATCCCAGTCTTGATCCGTGTCAACCCAACAGACACTTTCGGAGATACCCGTAGTATACCTTTATAGTCACCCAGTTATGTTGTGACGTTTGGTACACCCAAAGCACTCCTACGGTATCCGGGAGTTACACGATCTCATGGTCTAAGGAAAGGATACTTGACATTGGAAAAACTCTAGCAAACGAACTATACGATCTTGTGCTATGTTTAGGATTGGGTCTCGTCCATCACATCATTCTCCTAATGATGTGATCTCGTTATCAATGACATCCAATGTCCATACTCAGGAAACCATGACTATCTATTGATCAACGAGCTAGTCAACTAGAGGCTTACTAGGGACATGTTGGTGTCTATTTATTCACACATGTATTACGATTTCCGGATAACACAATTATAGCATGAATAAAAGACAATTATCATGAACAAGGAAATATAATAATAATGCTTTTATTATTGCCTCTAGGGCATATTTCCAACACACCCACCACCCACTTAGTAGCCACTGTCGATGACCTAACCGACATGCTCGACTTCGACTCCGAAGACATCGACGGTATGGACGACGATGCAGGAGACGAACAGGAACCACTGCCCACAGGGCACTGGACGTGCACTTCATCTCATGACGTATACATGGTGGACACACCAAAAGAAAACGACCACGAGGAATAGAAGGACGCAATGAAGGGTTGTCTCCTTAGGAAGCAGTCAAAGCGGCGGCGTAAGCGCCGCTCCAAATCCCGCCTCGGCAGAAACAACGATCATACAGACCCAGTGTTAGAGCAGAGTGAACCATCGCCGGACCACGGCAACACGGAGAATCAAACCGAACAACCCGATTCTGTCAAAGATAACAGTCCAGATGACATCACACCGGACAGACACCCGGAGCAACATAATGCCCGTCAAAGGCTCGTTGCTACCGCGAGGAGCCTAAATAAGCAGAAGCAAAGGCTCAAGGCTACGCAAGACACACTTAAAATCAGATGGAGTAAAGTACTCAATACAGCAGCGAAGTACGGCGGTAATTGCCCCACCAAGAGCTACCCGAAGCGGAAGTTGCTACCTGAATTCGATGAGGAGGCCTTAGATCCCCCGCAACCAAAAATTAAAACGGCCACCTGGCCGGATAGACGACCTCACGGCCAACATAGAGCGACAAACAACGCCGCACATAAGCCAATACGCGATCCACGCGAGGGCTTGCATCAAAAGGACGGCGCAACCAGATCCATCTATGGACCACGCAAGCGCGCTCCAGCATACGATGCAACACAACAAACATCCGAACAACACGGTAAACCCAGATACAGGGGTGCCGCACACCCCCTATGTTTCACCGATGAGGTGCTGGACCATGAATTTCCAGAGGGATTCAAACCCGTAAACATAGAGGCATACGACGGAACAACAGACCCTGGGGTCTGGATTGAGGACTATATCCTCCATATCCATATGGCTCGAGGAGATGATCTCCACGCCATCAAGTACTTACTCCTCAAGCTCAAAGGGCCAGCTTTGCACTGGCTTAAAAGCCTCCCCAGAAACTCCATTGGAAGCTGGGAAGAGCTCGAAGATGCTTTTCAGGCAAATTTTCAAGGGACTTATGTCCGACCCCCGGATGCGGACGATTTGAGTCATATAACTCAACATCCCGGAGAGTCAGCCCGCAAGCTTTGGAACAGGTTGCTTACTAAAAAGAACCAAATAGTCGATTATCCGGACGCCGAAGCCTTGGCAGCTTTTAAGCATAGCGTCCGCGACGAATGGCTTGCCAGACACCTCGGCCAAGAAAAGCCGAGAACAATGGCAGCATTAACAAGCCTCATGACCCGCTTTTGCGCGGGTGAGGACAGCTAGCTAGCCAGATGCAGCACCAGCGACCCAAGTACATCCGAAGTTAGAGATGAAAACGGGAAATCACGACGCAGCAAAAATAATAAGCGCCGGAATAAAGAAGACAACCGAAGAGCACAACGGTAAACGCCAGATTCCAAAGCTCTCGGCCAGGTCAGCAAAAGCCGCCCTCTAAAGGTGCCAGAGATGAACTGTCCAGCCTAAACAAAATTCTGGACCAAATATGTCAGATCCATAGCACCCCTGGTAAACCCACTAATCATACCCACAGAGAATGTTGGGTCTTCAAGCAGTCCGGCAAGCTCAACGTCGTACACAAGGGGGAGGATACATCAAGCGAATACGAGGATGAGCCTCTCAAGCAAGACACTGGTGAACAAAAGAAATTTCCACCAGAAGTTAAAACAGTAAATGTGTTACACGTGATCAAGGGGAGAAACAAAGTGGCACTCCCAGAGAAATATGCACAAGGGCCTATCACCGCGGAGTCCTGCCACTGGTCGTCTCAACCGATCACTTTTGACCATCGGGATTACTCAGCAAGTATCCGGTGTGCAGGCCGGGCTGCCTTGGTATTAGACCCAATAATTGACAGATACCACTTCACACGAGTCCTGATAGACGGTGGCAACAGTCTAAACCTGATATATCAGGACACAATCCACAAAATGGGATAGACCCAACGAAAATTTGCCTCAGCAACACTACCGTTAAAGGAGTAACGCCAGGCCTAGGGGCTCATTACACGGGCTCCCTGCTACTAGAAGTTATATTCGGCTTCCCCGATAACTTCCATAGCGAAAATTTAACCTTCCACATTGCTCCGTTCCAAAGTAGCTATCAAGCACTACTTGGATGTGAAGCTTTCGCTCGCTTTAATGCAATACCACATTACGCTTCCCTCACGCTTAAGATGCCCGGTCCACGTGGCATCATTACAGTAAATGGAAATATTGAGCGATCCCTGCGCGCCGAGGAGGGTGCAGCTGCCTCGGTAGCCACACGCTAAAATGGCCTCACCAACTATTCGATAGGTCGTCAAGACCACGGACATGGTTAGACGAGTCGGCGCAGCTATATGTAATTCGTACAGGATTGATGGCCACACCCCTATCACAAATACAAGGGGCTCAACGCGCGCAGACAATTCCTCTCTTTTACAGATGACTACCATGCTACACCCGTCCAGGATACGGCACAACGGAGACACAGGTGCAGACGTGCAGCAGGGACCCGTCCCAAGGATTCCTTTTAGATTAAGACCTTGCGTCAACCTTTTTTACTGTCTCTTGCTGATACACATCCTTCGGATTCTCAGTATAATTGAGAAGGATGCTGGCATCTTGGCATGTGGCCACGTTAGAATAATGCACATACCTGGACACCAGGGGCTTCTTACAAAGGGCTCTGTTTAGGCCCGGTTTATACCATAAAGACTGAATACCTTAGGGAGTGTTCGGCGTCGCGAGTTTGGCCTTATATGCATCAGCTCCAAATCATGTCTTTGGTCAAATGTTGGGTTTGCCCGGTTCCTATGTTTTGGTACCTTACGTTCCACTCTATTGGCTAAGGTAGCACTAGGAGAACTACTGCGATTGTGCCCCGGGTCATCCGGACGAGCGCCTCAGTAGAGAAAGCCAAAAACTGACTGTCATGATATAGCGTGAGACTGGTCAACCACTCGATGACCTATTGGAATGTTAGAATTCCTTCGCCTTAACAAAGGACCGTTTCCCGGCCAGGCATGTACGCACCCCGAATTCGGGAGAGTGCGGAGCCACAATGGGCTATATAGTAGCCCCACCGTCAAACTCCTATGGCTAAGTGAAAGTGTTAAAGCATTATAGTCCGGTTGCCTCGTTCGCTACGCTATCACCTCCTTAATAGGGCCAAGACGTTGGGTTAAGTGTGAACACGCGTCTTCTGCGAACACCTCCGCATTATATGCGTGGGGGCTGAAGCCGGCGACTGCAATCTTTCAGGTTATACACATGTATACATAAACGGCCACACATGAGGCATCATATTACTTTCAGGCAAAAGTATAAATATAGCCTTAATAAATTTCATAAAAACATTGTGTTTACAATGGGAATACATGTCACTCAAACATAATATTCTTCGAGCACTGGGCCTCTATCAAACGAGCGCCCTCGAGAACCTCTTCAAAATAGTGCTCGGCATCCACTCGGCCTATGGCCGAACCCCGCGCCGCAACTGTGGTAGCATCCATCTCTGCCCAATATGCTTTAACACGGGCAAGGGCCATCCGCGATCCTTCTATGCACACCAACCTCTTCATCTCATTGATGCATGACACCGCACCAAGGAATTGCTGCACTAAGCTGAAATAGCTGTTCGGCTTCGGCTTTTCTGGCCACAACTAATCCACGACAGACCTCATGGCGAGTCCGGACAACCTATTGAGTTCGGCCCATTTGGCTAGCTGATCAGTCAATGGAAGCGGATGCTCTGGAATGTTAAATTGCGACCAGAACAGCTTGTCCACTTCACGATCCGTTTGATCTCGGAAGTATTTGGCCGCATCGACAACGCTCGCCGCCAATTCCATATATGCGTCTGCTGAACTCCATAGCCGATCCAGAGAGGCATACCGTGGATCTCCGAACTTCCTCCGCAGCATGAAGGGCTTCCCAGACGCAATATCCCCGGCTTCATGCAGCTCCTCCTTCTTCGCTCTCATAGCAGAGCGGGTGTCTTTGGTCATCGTTGTGGCCTTCTCAAGGTCCGTCGCCTTCACTCGGTTTTCTTCTTCAAGGAACTGGCAACGGTCGGCAGTGTCTTTTAACTTTACAGCCATCTCGGACATTTTCTCTTTGCTCTCGCAATGCGCGGCCTTCTCGGCCCTCAACTCTTCAGCCGCCTTCAAAGCAGCCGCATTCCTCCTTGCTTGTTCTTTGGCTCGGGCAAGTTCCGCCCGAAGGGTCTCCATGATGGCAGCTCCATCTGCAGTCACAACATATTAAAGATACTGGCATCATGCTGCTCTTACTATGTGACATTCACCAGACAACATTACTTACCATGTGCCTCGTCAAGCCGCTTGTTAACAAGCTCGATGTCGACCTCTACCGCATCCAGTTGCCACTTTAGTTCAGCAAATTCATTAGTCCGGCCAGCCACCGGAGCCTCCATCACCTGCACATAAAGCGATATGGTTATCAACTAGGACTACGATCCTCTATTTGCCACCATTCTCGGTGACAACCAGAGTCTCAGGGGCTACTATCTACACAGGGCACACCTAAAAATGTGCGGTACCATCACAAATGTACATCATTTTACGTACCTCAAAGCCCGTCAGTAGACTCATAAAGGCATCATGCAACCCGCTTTCGGCGGATGAAATCATTTCCATCACTATAACCATCAATGTATGGTGTTCTTCTGAGATGGCCGCTCGCTCCAACAGCTCCCTCAGTACGTCCGGCCGCATACCAGACGGTGCCGGACTCTTCTGTTTGCTCTCTTTGGGAGCTGGACGCTGGGGACTTTGGGTGACTATAAGATTATCTTCTGGCCTCACCGGATCCGGAGAGGCCCTTCGTGACGACACTTCAAGGTCGCCCGCTTCTTGAGCGGAGGAGTCCAGGGGAGGCGTTTCGCTCTCCATCATCTCCGGAAGAAGATCCCCCGAAGACGAGCTCTGCTGAGAAGGGCTAAGATCCGAACTGCAAGATAAATACTTAGGTTATTTTCCTCAGAGGTAAGGTAATAATAATTACTTACAGCTCGTTAGAGGGCTGATCCCCGCACAGACTTTGTGTGGCAAGAGCACCCTCCAAGGCAGGACCCTTTGGTGGAGATTTCTTCTCCTGCTTGGAAACCTTGGTTTCCGGATCTTCAGAGGTAGTCCTCTTCCTTCCCCGGGGTGAGAGAATGTCAGATTCCTCCCCTTGGTTATCCTCCCTCACGGAGGCGCTCGTTCCCTCGGTCGGAATAGGTAGCGGTGGAGGCCCGCTTTCGCCCTCATTATTCCCCCCTTTGTCTTCCTTTGAGTGCTCCGGGCAAAGTGCTAGTTCAAGCATCTTTTCCAGTACCGGATTTTCCAAACCCTCAGGAAGGGGGGCCGAACACGGAATCATCTTCGCCTTTGTTATCCAGTCCTGGTCAAAGAGCGATTTCTCAGAATAATGTTATGATAAATGAAAGACGGTGTGTTCAGCTAGAGGATAACTTACTTGGTCGGCGGTGCGGTTGCTGCTCAGGCCCACGTCCTCGGTAGTATCCGGACACTCTATCTGGGGTCCGAAGAATGATCTATACATCTCCTCGTGCGTCAGGCCGAGGAAATTCTGAATAGCGCGCGGTCCTTCTGGGTTGAACTCCCACATGCGAAGGGGCCGGTGTTTCCATGGCTGGATTCGTCGAACCAGCATGACTTGCATCACCATAATCAAACTAAAATCTCCTTCGAAGAGATCTTGAATGCGGCTCTACAGTACAGGCACATCCTTGACTGGACCCCAGCATAGCCCTCTGCTAATCCATGACATCAGTTGTGGTGGAGGGCCTGAGCGGAAAGCAGGGGCAGCCGCCCACTTGGCACTTCTGGGAGCTGTGATGTAAAACCACTCCCGTTGCCATAATCCGGACACCTCGGGAATAGAACCCTTTGGCCATGGAGCTCCAGCGATCTTGCTTATTACTGCGCCTCCGCACGCTACATGCTGCCCCTCGACCATCTTCGGCTTCATGTCAAAGGTCTTGAGCCATAGGCCGAAGTGAGGGTAATGCGGAGGAAAGCCTCACATACAACGATAAAATGCTGAGATGTGGAGAAAGGAGTCTGGGGCTAGATCGTGGAAATCTAGCCCATAATAAAACATCAGCCCCCTAACGAAGGGATCTAGAGTGAGGCCTAGACCTCAGAGGAAGTGGGAGATGAACACGACGTCTTCGCTGGGTTCAGGAGTAGGGACGACCTGCCCTCGGGCGGGCAGCCGATGTGAAACCTCAGCGGTCAGGTATCTGGCCTCCCTCAACTTCTTAGTATCTTCTTCTGTAATGGAGGAGGACATCCACCGTCCTTTAAGGCTAGATCCGGACATGATTGAAGGTCCGGAGCACCTGACCTGGGCTTCGGGTATTAGAACTCGAGGCGGGGGAAGGATTCGATTGAGCACGGGAGGGAAAAAGTAAAAGCCATGTCCCTTTATAAAGAGGGTGAATATCAAGCGTCCTATCCGTAGCCATTTGGGACTTGCCTATAATCTAGGAGTCCTAGATACAGTTGGGTTACCCACGACCGTATTGATGAGAATCCCGTAATTAGGGGAACACGATCTCTGCTTTGACAAGACGTGTCAAGAAACCGCCTCGCATTATGTGTCAAGCTAGTTAAAGGAAACGGTTCGAATAATTACCGTGCCATGGCATAATGTCATGTTGCCAAAACATGTCAGCAGATTAGATTTGTGGAAATATTATTCTCTCTACGGTGGTATGTGGAAACTTATTTTGCAGGGTCGGACACTATCCTTGTATTCAAATTCTTCCGTGATGTATTTGGAGGAGGAACCCGCCTTGCAATGCCGAAGACAATACTGCGCGCCGGACTCATCATCATTGAAGCCTAGTTCAAGGGCTACTGAGGGAGTCCTGGATTAGGGGGTCTCTGGACAGCCGGACTATATTCTTTGGCCGGACTGTTGGACTATGAAGATACAAGATTGAAGACTTCGTCTCGTGTCCGGACGGGACTCTACTTGGCATGGAAGGCAAGCTAGGCAATACGGATATGTATATCTCCTCCTTTGTAACCGACCTTGTGTAACCCTAGCCCTCTCTGGTGTCTATATAAACCGGAGGGTTTTAGTCCGTAGGACAACATACAATCATACCATAGGCTAGCTTCTAGGGTTTAGCCTCTCTGATCTCGTGGTAGATCCACTCTTGTACTACCCATATCATCAATATTAATCAAGCATGACGTAGGGTTTTACCTCCATGAAGAGGGCCCGAACCTGGGTAAAACTTCGTGTCCCCTGCCTCCTGTTACCATCCGACTAGACGCACAGTTCGGGACCCCCTACCCGAGATCCGCCGGTTTATGATATGTGTTTTGCTTGGAGCATCAATTTATTTTGTTAAGATTTGCTTGGTGTTATTTAGAACAATTTTTTGCATTTTTTATTCCAATAAAAGTGGCATTGATAGTCTTTACTATGCCTATGTTACAAGTCTTCATGTTGCTGTTTGAAAATAGAAAGTTTACCGCTGTTGCAATAATTCCCTAGAAAAGTCAGAATGTGATAAAATGTTTAAACCTTTTGCGTATTAAGATCTGATAAATTTACTACAGTGGGAATTTTATTTCATAATTTATGGAGCTAGGTAAGTAGGGATCTTGCTGCACTCTTTACAGACTGTCCTGTTTAGGCAGATTGCTGTTATGTTTGCATTGTTTGCAAATGTTTGCTTCTTTAATGATTCTATTTGAGGATAGGGCTATTAATATGCAGAGGCATTTAGTATGCAATGTTGAATAATAATTTTAGTGATTTTCTACAGTAGAGTATGATAAGGTTTTTGCAATGGTTTATACTAACTTATCTCACGAGTCCTTGTTGAGTTTTGTGTGGATGAAGCTTTTGAGATTTAGGGAGACTGTGATATGAGAGGAATTAAGGAGACACAAAAGATCAAGCTCAGGGATGCCCAAGGCACCCCAAGATAATATTTCAAGAAGTCTCAAGCGTCTAAGCTTGGGGATGCCCCGGTTGGCATCCCACCTTTCTTCTTCAACAACTATCGGTTAGTATCGGTTGATCCTAAGTTTTTTCTTCTTCACATGATGTTTGCTATTCTTAGATTTCATTTTATTTAGTTTTTCTTGCTGTTTGAATAAAATACCAAGATCTGAAATTATTAAATGTTAGAGAGTCTTCACATAGTTGCATAATTATTCGACTACTCATTGATCTTCACTTATATCTTTTGGAGTAGTTTGTCGTTTTCTCTAGTGCTTCACTTATATCTTTTTAGAGCATGGTGGTGGTTTTATTTTGAAGAAATAGATGAACTCTCATTCTTCACTTATATTATTTTGAGAGTCCTTAGAACAGCATGGTAGTTTGCTTTGGGTATGAAACTAGTCCTAATATGATGGGCATCCAAGAGGGATATAATAAAAACTTTCATATAAAGTACATTGAATACTATGAGAAGTTTGATACTTGACGATTGTTTTGAGATATGAGAATGGTAATATTAGAGTCATGCTAGTGAGTAGTTGTGAATTTTAGAAATACTAGTGTTGAAGTTTGTGATTCCCGTAGCATGCACGTATGGTGAACAGTTGTGTGATGAAGTCGGAGCATGATTTATTTATTGATTGTCTTCTTTATGAGTGGCGGTCGGGGATGAGCGATGGTCTTTTCCTACCAATCTATCCCCCTAGGAGCATGCTCTAGTACTTCGTTTTGATAACTAATAGATTTTTGCAATAAGTATGTGAGTTCTTTATGACTAATGTTGATTCCATGGATTATACGCACTCTCACCCTTCCACCATTGCTAGCCTCTCTAATACCGCGCACCTTTCGCCGGTATCATACACCCGCCATATACCTTCCTCAAAACAGCCACCATACCTACCTATTATGGAATTTCCATAGCCATTCCGAGATATATTGCCATGCAACTCTCCACCATTCCGTTTATTATGACACGCTCCATCATTGTCATAGTGCTTTGCATGATCATGTAGTTGACATCGTATTTGTGGCAAAGCCACCGTTCATAATTCTTTCATACATGTCACTCATGAGTCATTGCACATCCCGGTACACCGCCGGAGGCATTCATATAGAGTTGTAATTCTTGAGGTGTAAAAAAATAAAAGTGTGATGATCATCATTATTAGAGCATTGTCCCAGTGAGGAAAGGATGATGGAGAATATGATTCCCCCACAAGTTAGGATGAGACTCCAGACAAAAATAAATAAATAAAAGAGGCCAAAGAAGCCTAATAAAAAAAGGAGAGAGAAAAGAGGCCATAAAAAAGATAAGGTACAAATAAAATAAATAAAATAAATAAAATAAATAAATAAATAATAAAAAATAAGAGAAAAAGAGAGAAGGGACAATGCTACTATCCTTTTACCACACTTGTGCTTCAAAGTAGCACCATGACACTACTAGGAAAAGGGCTATAGATAGGATTGATACTAATGGCGCACCAGGGAAGCAGTGCGCCACTACTATATACTAATGGCGCACCTGTTGGTGATACGCCATTAGTGTGGAAGACACTAATGGCGCACCAGAAACAGGGTGCGCCACTAGTATTAATTTTTTTTCCATTTTTCCATACATACTAATGGCGCATCTGGTAGACAATGCGCCATTACTAGTTCTAACTAGTAATGGCGCACCTGGCAGAGAGTGCGCCATTACTATAATTTTTTTCTTATTCTTTTTTTTTGCAAAACTACTAATGGCGCACCGTTTCACAGTGCGCCATTAAACTAGTAATGGCGCACTATTAGACGGTGCGCCATTAGTATATATATTTATATTTTTTACTTTTTTGCAAAACAGTAATATTTTTTGAACTCATGCATGAATATTTTTAAATTTCATGGGCACGTTTTGAATTCATGAATATTTTTTCAAATTTGATGATATTTTTTCATATTCATAAATGTTTTACCAATTCATAAATGAATGCAACTAAAAATCCAAAAAAAACAAATTTGATGATATTTTCAAATAACAAATTTGACGATATTTTTTCATATTCATAAATATTTTCAAATAACAAATTTGATGATATTTTTTAAAAAAATATTACTATTTTTATAAAAAAATATTACTGTTTCATATTCATATTCATTTTCTAAAAACTTATTCAATGCAAATAATAATAATAATAATAATAATAATAATAATAATATTTACTAATGGCGCACCGCTGGGTGGTGCGCCATTGATATACAAAAAAAATAGTTACTTATGGCGCACCCCTGGATGGTGCGCCATTGCTAAGCCTCCCCCACACTAAAATCCCCAATCTCCATTTCTCTCTAATCCCTCCCCTGCCTCATCTCACCCGCGCCTGACCACCACCGCCCACCACTTCCCCCGTGCTCGCCGTCCCCGGCCGTGCTCGCTTCCCCCGCCGCACCCGACCACCTCCCTCACCGTCCCCCCTCCGCCCGCGCCCGCGCCCTCGCCGTCCCCCTCCCCCCGTGGCCCCGCCTGCGTCAACCTCCCTCCCAAGCGCGACAGCTAGGATTCCTAGCCGCCGCCACCGCTGCCGGCCCCGGCCCGCTCCAACGACCCCCACGCCCACTCCACACCCGCTCCGGCTCCCCCGCGCCCGCTCCGATGACCCCGCGCCCGCTCCACACCCACTCCGGATCCCCTCATAGCCATCCCCAAGGTGAGCTATCTGGGGTAGCTAGGGTTCACCGCAAGCAAAGAAAGAGAGGAAGAAATCCCCCCGTCCCCCCGCCCCTTTGCTGAATGTCGATGGAATCAAATTTGCCGCCCCGCAGGTGAAGGAGGACGGTGCTTTCCTGCCGTGGCTGCGGAGCAAGGCCGGGTCCGCCATCTCGTCGGCGCTGCGCATCGGGACCTCGCCGCTGGGAAGGTCTGTTCTTGGCTACTGTCGATTTGCTACATAGAGCAGAGCAGAGCAGTAACAGTGTCCTTGTTCGCGTCGCAGCCGATCCAAGAGGGGGACTGCACCAGATCCGCCATCGCCGAGGAGCCGCACAACACCGGATCCACCTTGTGCTCTTCCTCGGGTCGCCGTCGTCTTCCTCAACTCCGGCCACCTCAACTCCGGTCACCGCTCCACCTCTGCTCCGTGGTTCAGTACACTAATCCTATTGTCTTTGACTACTTGATTTAACTTGCTGTACTTCCCACTACAAGTTGATTTACTGAATATGCTACTCTAGTTCCCGGAGCTGGGTTTCTATTTGTGTGTTTGGTATACAGTTTCTAGTTTGTGCATCACTATAAGAGGAGTGCATTTTTCTAGGTTCTCTCACAATCTCCATATGTTAGTTTGTTATCTTTTATACTTACAGTACAACAGGTTAACAGTTTGAAAGCCATACAGTGAGGCTTTCTAGTGTATGGTCCTAACACACAACAATTTTATTAGTTGAGGTTCACACTAGACAAACTTGTGCCAGCTAAGAAAAAAATAGAGTTCTACATTAACTTGTCTGCCAGCTGGAGCAAGAAGCCTGAACTAGTTTTCCTTAGCTATCGCCTCATTTAGAAAATATTGGACAAGATCCCAAGAGACTTGGAGATATGTACAAGATCAGTAAGATAATAGCTTGCTGTTTAAGCATTGTTGTAGTCAAACTCTGGAATATTTACAACGAAAATGACCAAAGGTATGGCCAGTGCCATCAGGAAATCACAGGTGAACCAATGCATCATAGTGGAACACTAAACTGACAATTCCATCATATGTATCACCAATCTTCTTGATTAGTGATTACCTGAATTAGTTTGTAAACTGTAGAGGTGGTTAGGCTCTGGTTAAAAATAAAAACAATAATAGAAGTTTTGTATTTTGTAAGTAAAAAACCCCACATATGCACCAGAGTAGACCTATGCATCAGAACCAAAGTAGACCTAGCTCTGCATTAGTTGTTTGTGCTTCAAGTGTCCCAGTCAAGGACAAACTGAGTGGTTGCAAAATAATATTATGTGGTCAATGTGCGTTAGTTCTGAACTGGTCAACCATGAATTGGGATGATAATGTTATTTTTCCTTCTTAACAGAATGGTGTCATAATCAGAACAAAGCTGCTGCAAATGCATACTTTTTTTTACAAGTGCATCCGCACCTTCTGATCCATTTAGAGTTATCATAAATATATTTCCAAGGTTTTTTTTCATTTCACTGTAGAGTCTTTGCTTCTGGACTCAATGCACATTCATCAGTCATAAGAGATAAATACTAGTAAGTCAAGGGCACCAGAATTTGATCATGCCTCTTTTGAGATGTATGTCTATTGATTCAAAATTGCCATGGCAAAAATATGTTTCAGAAAATGACATAGACTATAATTTCCTGGCATGATCCATGGAATAAAAATGTAGAATAAAAAATGCCATGATCCATACACTATAATTTTTTGTTGGGTGACATATTATATCTGGAATGGAAGCTCACATAAGTTGAGCTGATTTTTGTCCATATGAAAGCAGAGGACCATATGGTCTGTGGATGGGTCTTGTCTCCGACCATTGTGTCGTGATGATTTTGCAGGTACCCCGAGAGGCCCTTGAGTTTGCCGGAATGTCGATTAACTTCCGTTCCGGCAAATTCGGGTACTCCATATGTCCTATTTTCAGCAAAGGTCATGCTGAAATTTTCCGTGAATTTTAGCATGACTTTGCTAAAAATCGGACATATGAGGTACTTGCTACTAATGCATGGGCCGGGGTATCTTAGTACTTAGTTAAGTAGGATCAACTACCCCTTTATTCTTGCTGCATTAAACCATAGGTGACAATAGAGCCAAGTGATTAGTGCCAAGTGATTAGGCCCAACCTAGGGTGCCTCGGCATTGATAAACCCTAAATGATGAAAACTTAACTTGGCTGCCCCGGATGCCTCGGTGTCGATGAGAACCTAAATGATGTACGCTTAGGCTTTTAGGGTGCCTCGGCGTCGACAAACCCTAAATGATGAAAGCTTAGGCTTTTAGGGTGCCTCTGTGTCGACAAACCCTAAATGATGAGACCATGATCTTGTTCCTTGACAATAACCAACTTTTTGACCAAACTTTTTTCCTATTTAGAGTGAAACATGGCCCACAACGATGAGGCCGATGGTTCGGGCGGCAAGAAATTCTGGGAGCTGTCCCAGGAGATGGAGGAACAACCTCACCGCTATGAGGACGCCGCGGAAGGCACCGATCCTGATTACACAACCCCTAGTGGCGTCGGGGATGACACCACTGATGGTGCCGCCGAGGATGCCACCACTGATGATGGCGGCGCACACACGGATGGCATCCAACCGAAGAAGCAAAGGAAGGACCGGCGCCCGAATGCGCTCCGCACCCTCAAGGAGGAATTCACTCAAGTGGACTCCGACGGGAATCCAACGGAGCCCAAACATATAGTCAAGGGGTACTCGCTTCAGCTCGGGTGCATTCTCCGGAGCACCGCCTCGATCAACACCGAGAACCTTAGGCATAAGGACCAAGGGAATTTGCGCAACCTCCTCTTCACGAAGCTGCACGAATGATACAAGTCCCCCCCCCCCAAATTTGAAAAGACACGCCTCTCAGGGAATAAAGTGAACAGTGCCGCCCTCACGAAGATGAGCACGGCCCTGTCTACTTGGAAAAGCGCGGTGAAGAGAATGATTGATAAAGGTGATAGTTATGAGAAGATCAAGGCGAAATATCCTTTGATGAGCGAAGATGAGTACAAGGAGTTCAAGATCAAGTGCGAGAGCAGGGCAACCTCCGCATCAAGTCAGTGGGGGAAAGAAATGCGGGAGTTGAACTTAGGGGAACACAAACTCGGTCCCGGCGGTTACAGAGTGGCGGAGCCTATATGGGACAAGGAGGACGCGGAGCGTGCCGAGCAAGGCCTACCGCCCCGCTTCGAGAAATACAGCATGACAAGCAGACCAGGAACTATGTCAGGGCCCGGTACAAGGAGGACCCGATAACAAAAGAGCTTACCACGGATCCGAAGACCAGGGCGCTTGAGCTTCTTCTGGTAAGGAATACACCCTCGCGTAGATAGCTCCATATGGTTGCACTCTAATTAATCCCCAATATTTCTAAATGGTTCACGTTCCTTACGTAGGAAACTGAAAGCAGTAGCGCGGGGTCGTCTAAGAGCTCCCCTTTCGACACCCCTTTAAATAGGGCGTTGAACGTAATGAAAAACAAGGATAAGCTCACTAAGCCGACATCAGTTGGTCATGTGGCCGGCAAAGGCTTGTCCACAAAATGGGGGTCATACTATACCGCTGGTGTGCGGAAGGAGAAAAAGACCAGCTCGGAAAGCCAGACGCGCGAGGTTGAAGAACTCAAGGCACAAGTGGCGCGGATTCCGGAGCTTGTCCAAGAGCAAGTGCAACAAGAACTTGGAACGACGCTCAACGCCATGGTGCCTACGTTGATTCATGGGCTGACGACGTGGATTGCGGGCGGCCAACAGGGGCCTCCCCCGATTCCCAGCTTCACGGCCAGCAACTCGCACAGCGCACATGCGGTGCCATTGGTGTCTCCGGCGGCGGCGCCATTGGTGTCTTCGGTGGAGGCGGTATTCGTGTCTCCGGCGCCGGCACGGGCATTGAAGCTTAATGCACCCGGGTGTACATCGGCCGGCACCTCGCCAGCAAGCGCCCCCTCCGTCAGTTGCATGCCCGCCGTTGGCAGTGCCTCGACATTAGCCGAGCTTGATGGAATCACGGTAACCAAGCCTCTCGGCCAATGACTTCATCTCCTTGCCTTTGACTGGGCATCTTGACGCCCTATACATGTTTTCACAGGGCACCGCCGACGTTCCTTGCACTCTTCTGCATTTCGTGGGCGTCGAGTTGGTCGATGTCGCCAAGGGCAGAATCGTTCAACCAGGCAACCCCATGTTCCACGGTAATCCGATGCCACCCACAATGTATAGGGTTGAAGTGCTTCGGGTGCTGCCAGGCTGCGACGACCTGTTACCTCCGATTCGACCCACTGGGGCCAACGAAGAAGATCAGATAACCCTCAGCACCTGCGTAAACTGGCCCCTGCTTTGGCCAAAGAGCCAGATTCGTTTGGGGGCAGGCGACACCACCCCACAGACAAGACCGCTAGTCGTGCCGGCGCCAAGCCATGGCAAGAACGCCGCAACGCTACCGGACCTGCCGGACATCCCTATGGCACAGGATCCGGACGGCGACGACAACGACGACGGTACATTTACCAAAGTTGATAAGTACTTTGCCGAACATGGGTACGCTGACGAGTTCTGCGGGCCTCTTTCTCAAGAACCCAACCAAGACGACCGCAATCTAGCTGGTACGGCAGAGAAATCCAATTGCAACAGGCGTTGTCTGGCGTTCAGTTCTCAGGACACGCCTCCAGCTCCCGCCTTCACCGAGCCTCAGATAGCTAAGGTGCGAAATATTATCAGCCCCAACATGCTCAAGAAGGCGGTCTGTGAGCAGAACTCGATCCCATTACAGGAGATCAAGAAGAAGGGACAGAAACGAAAGACTAAGAAGGGCGCCGGTGCAAGCCAGCCGGCACCGAGTTCGATCCGTGCTCAGGACGGGCCAACTTCACCTAAGGATATCTCGAGGAGGGTGCATGTGGCGGGTAGGGCGATGCTACCGCGAAATATGCTGAATGCTGCAACCGGTGCTATGCGGAGTCTGCACGATAGTGTTCTTTCTTTGGAGAAGCGGCGTCTCGGAGAGAAGGATGTGGCATACCCGGTTTTCGTGGCCAAGGTGCCAGAGGGCAAGGGCTTTGTGGATGGCGACATCGGGGGTACGATCGTCCTGTGGTTTGATGACATCTTTGCTATGTTTAACCTTCATCCGCTGCATTACACCTTCGTTCGGCTATTTTCGCTGAGTATGGAGATGCGGATCATTAGAGACAAGACCCCGGACATCGTGATAGTCGACCCCTTCTACATGCGTGCCAAGCACTTGAGCAGCGCTGGGGACCACCAAGTTGCGAGTTCACACCTCGAAGGCGTCATTCTGGTAAACCCAGATAAGGATAACTTCCTTGTGCCTTACTTTCCTGAGTAAGTCATCCCTTAACCACCCCGTAACATATGATTTCTTAGATTTCGATCGTTTTTTTCTAACATTCCGTGTTCTGTGCAGTGACACACATTGCACACTCATCCTCTTAAGCCCGAAATATTCCATGGCCACGTATTTAGACCCAAACCGTAACTCCAAGATAGACTACACAAATGTCAAGCAAGTTCTTGATGATGTTCTCCCCGCCTACGCCAAATCTGGAGGCACCTTCACCAGGGCAATTCGTAAGTACGTCAAGCACATGTTCTCACACAATACGAAGTTCTGCTGTGTCAAGCAGCCGCCTGGCGGTCAGAAGGATGCCTACTACACCCTCCATCACATGCGGGCGATCATAAGGGACCATCATCAACTTCTGCTACCATATAATCTCAAAGATTGGGCCACGAGCTTGTCGGCAGTCCAGGACGCGGACCTCAGACAAGAATTCTTTCGCATCCAGTCGGAGTTTGCGGACATCATCCATCAAGATGTCCTTCATACCTCGGGGCAGTTCTTCCTCAGATATCAACCGTCCAACAGTGAGATAGATGAAATGCTACAAATGCAGGGTGACAACGACCGCGATTCCATGACCATCACGACAGACGGCGGCTTCATCCACGTTCCAGTCTGATGAGTCGAGTCGAAAGTAGTGATGTGTAGTTTTGAAACATTGATTGGCTCATGTTGTAATTATACTTTAATGAATTCGTATGTGTCTTTGTTTTGGACAGTCGTTCAACTTAGATGTAATTGATGCTATTTATTAGTAGGACCATGAATCGTTCTATTAATGTCTTGCTTTTCTCTTCCGATCCTTTTGTTGCACACTTACATATTGCTTATGTATTCTCTGTTATTTGGCTTGTGCATAGAGATGCCGTCGTATGTCGTGTACAAGGGTAAGGTTCCAGGAGTCTACGACGACTGGGAGGAGTGTCGGAGACAGGTTCACCGTTTCAGTGGTAATAGTTACAAAGGGTACACCACTAGGGTGGAGGCCGAATCTAGATACGCCTGCTATCTAGCGGGAGAGAGGAGGGAGCGTTGGAGGAATCGGATGAAGACCAGTTTGATCGCGATGATGCTCATCGTGATGACCACAGCTCTCTTCTATGTGATGGTAAGTTTAGATGATCGATATCGACTTGTAATGTGAACACAAACTCGATACTCGCGGTCTTGAGACTTGTAATGTTTTATCTTTGTTCAGTCTTTTGAATTCGGAGACTAATATGATGAATTGTATTCAGAGACTAATCTTCTATTGTATTCGATGAATCTGATGTTGCTGTCTATATTCTGTCTAATAATATATTTTATATTCTGTCTAATAATATATTTTATAACCTGCGCAAAAATCAGAAAAGGAAAAAAACCAAATATTCATACTAATGGCGCATCAACACCAGGTGTGCCATTAGTATGCCAAAGGATACTAATGGCGCATCAACAGAGAATGCGCCATTAGTATGACAAAGCCATGCTTACATATGGCCCCCCGAGAGGCACTCTAATGGCACATGCTGTTACATACTAATGGCGCACTAGTTGGTGCGCCATTAGTAAAAATTACTAGTGGCGTGCTACTAATGGCGCACCGGTGATGCGCCATTACTAGGCAAAACTGGTGCGCCATTAGTAGGCCTTTTCCTAGTAGTGTGATCTTCATGATAGAGAGTCTCCTATGTTGTCACTTTCATATACCAGTGGGAGTCTTTCATTATAGAACTTGGCTTGTATATTCCAATGATGGGCTTCCTCAAAATGCCCTAGGTCTTCGTGAGCAAGAAAGTTGAATGCACACCCACTTAGTTTCTTTTTGAGCTTTCATACACTTCTAGCTCTAGTGCATTTGTTGCATGGCAATCCCTACTCACTCACATTGATATCTACTGATGGGCATCTCCATAGCCCATTGATACACCTAGTTGATGTGAGACTATCTTCTCCTTTTTGTCTTCTCCACACTCACCATTCTATTCCACCAATAGTGCTATGTCTATGGCTCACACTCGTGTATTGTGTGAAGATTGAAAAAGTTTGAGAACATCAAAAGTATGAAACAATTGCATGGCTTGTGATCGGGTTTGTGCATGATTTAAATATTTTGTGTGGTGAAGAGCATAGCCAGACTATATGATTTTGTAGGGATAGCTTTCTTTGGCCATGTTATTTTGAGAAGACATGATTGCTTAGTTAGTATGCTTGAAGTATTATTATTTTTATGTCGATATGAACTTTTATCTTGAATCTTTCGGATCTGAATATTCATGCCACAATTAAGAGGAATTACATTAAAATTATGCCAAGTAGCATTCCACATCAAAAATTCTATTTTTATCATTTACCTACTCGAGGACGAGCAAGAATTAAGCTTGGGGATGCTGATACGTCTCCAACGTATCTATAATTTTTGATTTCTCCATGTTATATTATCTTCTATTTTCGATATTTATGGGCTTTATTATACATTTTTGTATTATTTTTGGGACTAACCTATTAACCCAGAGCCCAGTGCTAGTTTCTGTTTCTTCTTTGTTTTAGAGTATCACAGAAAAGGAAAATCAAACGGAGTCCAATTGACCTGAAACTTCACGGAACTTATTTCTGGAAGGAAAGCAACCCGTGAGACTTGGAGTCCACGTCAAGGAAGATTCAAGGAGGCCACAAGGTAGGGGGGCGCTCCCACCCCCTGGGTGCGCCCTCCACCCTCGTGGGCCCCTCGTGGCTCCCCTGACGTACTTCTTCTACCTATATATCTCCATATACCCTAAAAACATCCGGGAGCACAATAGATCGGGAGTTCCGCCGCCAGAAGCCTCCGTAGCCACCAAAAGCCAATCTAGACCCGTTCCGGTACCCTGGCGGAGGGGGATCCCTCTCCGGTGGATATCTTCATCATCCCGGTGCTCTCCATGATGAGGAGGGAGTAGTTCTCCCTCGGGGCTGAGGGTATGTACCAGTAGCTACGTGTTTGATCTCTCTCTCTCTCGTGTTCTTGATTTGGCACGATCTTGATGTATCGCGAGCTTTTCTATTATAGTTGGATCTTATGATGTTTCTCCCCCTCTACTCTCTTGTAATGGATTGAGTTTCCCCTTTGAAGTTATCTTATCGGATTGAGTCTTTAAAGATTTGAGAACACTTGATGTATGTCTTGCCGTGCGTATCTGTGGTGACAATGGGATACCACGTGATTCACTTGATGTATGTTTTGATGATCAACTTGCGGGTTCTGCCCATGAACCTATGCATAGGGGTTGGCACACGTTTTCGTCATGATTCTCCGGTAGAAACTTTGGGGCACTCTTTGAGGTTCTATGTGTTGGTTGAATAGATGAATCTGAGAGTGTGTGATGCATATCGTATAATCATACCCACGGATACTTGAGGTGACATTGGAGTATCTAGCTGACATTAGGTTTTTGGTTGATTTGTGTCTTAAGGTGTTATTCTAGTATGAACTCTAGGGCTATTTGTGACACTTATAGGAATAGCGCAACGGATTGATTGGAAAGAATAACTTTGTGGTGGTTTCGTACCCTACCATAATCTCTTCGTTTGTTCTCCGCTATTAGTGACTTTGGAGTGACTCTTTGTTGCATGTTGAGGGATAGTTATGTGATCCAATTATGTTATTATTGTTGAGGGAACTTGCACTAGCGAAAGTATGAACCCTAGGCCTTGTTTCAACGCATTGCAATACCGTTTACACTCACTTTTACCATTAGTTACCTTGCTGTTTTTATAATTTTAGATTAAAAATACATTTATCTACCATCCATATACCACTTGTATTACCATCTCTTCGTGGAACTAGTGCACCTATACAATTTACCATTGTATTGGGTGTGTTGGGGACACAAGAGACTCTTTGTTATTTGGTTGCAGGGTTGCTTGAGAGAGACCATGTTCATCCTACGCCTCCTACGGATTGATAAACCTTAGGTCATCCACTTGAGGGAAATTTTCTACTGTCCTACAAACCTCTGCACTTGGAGGCCCAACAACATCTACAAGGAGAAGGTTGTGTAGTAGACATGAGTAAACCATTATAAACTCCTAGCTAATTAAGCATGGCATAAGCAACTATAATCTCTAATTGTCATTGCAAACATGTTTCATTCATAATAGGCTGAATCAGGAATGATGGACTAATCATATTTACAAAAACAAGAGAGGTCGAGTTCATACCAGCTTTTCTCATCTCAATCAGTTCATAATATATCATTATTATTGCCTTTCACTTGCACGACCGAATAGTGTGGATAATAATAATAATAGTGCACGTGCATTGGACTAAGCTGGAATTTGCGAGCATTCAATTCAAGAGAGGAGACAAGGTAATATTGTCTCTTTGTTAGATCAACAGTAATGCATATGAGAGCCACTCAACATTTTCATCAAGGCCTTCTCCTCTCGACCCCCAAAGAAAAGAAAGGAAATAAAACTATTTACACGGGAAAGCTCCCAACAAGCAAAAGAAGAACGAGAAATCTTTTGGGGTTTTCTTTTTAATTACTACTACTACAGGCATGGAAAGTGAACTATCTAAAAGCTACAACTAAATTTTTTGGTTTTTCTTGAAGTTTTTCAAACACACAAGAACAATGCTTTAAAAGAAAATAATCTAGCATGGATAATACAATGAAAAAGTATGAGCACCAACAACTGGCATGAGTGTGTGTGAATGTAATGTCGGTGAGAACTACGTACTCTCCCAAGCTTAGGCTTTTGGCCTAAGTTGGTCTATAGCCAAGGATCATAGCTGCTCTCTCCAGTGTACTGAGGAGGATCCTCAGGCTGCCACTGGTTGTCGATCTCCTCCGGATCCCACTGATAAACAGACTAACGGTGAGGATCAAGTGGTGGCTCCAGCTCGGGCTCTGGAGCTGACGCCAGGCTCCAGTAGGCATGAATGGCCTCCGGAAGAACAAGGTACATGCCTGAAAATATGTTGAACAAAGAGGGCGTAGGCAAGGTAATAATCTCACAATAAATTTTTGTTAAATATCAATTTATATTTGAGTATCTTCTTCTTATCCTTAATAATAAACTCATGTGCTATCATACTCTTATAATCTAGAACAATAGGAGTCAGCAACTTTTCCTCTTTCTTATAATGCCTGATAGGTATGTTAAAGTGTGCAGCAAGGCGCGAGGCGAATATGCCTCCTAGGACGGGACCCTTTGTACGGTTCAGATTTAACCGTTTAGCAACAATAGCGCCTAAACTGAAAGTAGTATCCTTAAACAAGCATGGCACAAAATAACAATATCAGGAGCACTAAGGTTCCCACTGTTCCCGCGACCAATTAAGCGTCTACTAGCAAATATTGCAAAGTAACGTAGAACAGGAAAATGTATGCTAGTGATTCTCGCATCGGAAACTTTCCTCGTTTCCCCTACAACAATCATATCATTAAATCCCTCCACATCATTACGATGTGGTTCCTCTATGCCGCCCTCAAAAGGTATCTTATAAACCCAGCAGAAATCAAATAGTGACATCTCCTTAAACTCATCATCTAAATAAAAATCCACCGAAGGTGGCGATCTTCTAGCATGGAAATGAAAGTTTTGCACAAAGATATTGGTGAGTAAGAGATACTGTTCATGCTGGTCGTGGAGGAAGTTGGTGAGGCCTGCATTCTCAGCCAAATAATAAAAATCTTCATAAATCCCAGCTTCTCTTAAGAACTCATCACAAGGCCATTCACATGGCCGAACCTCTGCAGTACGAGGGAGATTATACTTGGGCTTCTTGTTCTCTTCACTTTGTTTATCCTTCGAGCTTCGGCTCGATGAGCCCCTCAATAATCTCTTCATCATTTTCTAAAAATTTCTGAAATTTTCAGTAACTTAATAATAAAAGTGAACCAAACTCAACAAGATTGATAGCAACTACTCCTACAGGTGCCTAGAGGCCATATCATGCATTAAAACTACTTTTGACCACATAAATTTGACATGCAAGCTCAAGAATAGGGTCACCTAAGCAGCAAAAATTTGCAACAAATAAAGCACTAGAACAAAACTAATTGGACCATTGGAGGAGTCACATACCGAAGAACAATTCCCCAAAGCAGTTTTGTGAATGAAGCTTTGAGCAAGGAGATCGAAAATGGCAGCAAGATGAGCTAGAACACGGGTTTGAGCTAGGTGGGGATTTTTTATGGAGCAAGACGAAGTGTGTGGGTGCTGGAATAAGTGGAGGGCACCCACGTGGGGTCCACGAGGCAAGGGGCGTGCCTAGGGGGGTAGGGCACGCCCTCCACCCTCGTGGGCACGTGGTGGGTCCCCATGGTGTGTTCTCAGTGCCAATAATTCTTAAATATTCTGGAAAAAATCATATTTCATTTTCAGGACATTTGGAGAACTTTTATTTTCGGGGTATTTTTTATTGCAAGGATAATTCAGAAAACTGACAGAAATAATATTTTTACTATATTTAATATAAATAACAGAAAGTAAAAAGAGGGTACAGAGAGTTGTGTTTTCTAAATTCATCCATCTCATGCTCATCAAAAGGAATTCACTAACAAGGTTGATCAAGTCTTGTTAACAAACTCTTTTCGAATAACATGAAACCGGAGAATTTTCGAGTAACACTAGGTTACCTCAACGGGGATATGCATGTCCCCAACACATATTTCTTCTTGACAGTAGGAAGAGTAAATTCAAAACCTCCAATAGTAATAGTTGGAATTTTTCCAATAGAATTGATACTGTGGACTTGAGGTTGTTTCCTCGGAAAGTGTACCATATGCTCATTACCATTAACATGAAATGTGACATTGCCTTTGTTGCAATCAATAACAGCCCCTGCAGTATTCAAAAAGGGTCTACCAAGGATAATCGACATACTATTGTCCTCGGGAATATCAAGAATAACAAAGTCTGTTAAAATAGTAACGTTTGCAACCACAACAGACACATCCTCACAAATACCGACATGTATAGCAGTTGATTTATCAGCCATTTGCAAAGATATTTCAGTAGGTGTCAACTTATTAAAATCAAGTCTACGATATAAAGAGAGAGGTATAACACTAACACCGGCTCCAAGATCACATAAAGCAGTTTTAACATAGTTTCGTTTAATGGAGCATGGTATAGTTGGTACTCCTGGATTGTAACACCCGGATGTAACTTGCCATATTTGTAACTCCGACTCTTGCCATTTTCGGCTTTAAGTTATGAGATTCCCTTCGTGGTTGGGTTTTTGTCTTCGTTTTGCTTTTCTTCATGTCATGCATTTCATATCATGTCATCATGTGCATCGCATTTGCATTCGTGTTCGTCTCATGCGTCCGAACCTTTTCCCCGTTGTCCATTTCGCAATCTGACACTCCCACATGCACCGGCGCACCCCTCTTGTCTCTTTTCGTGATCGGGTGTTAAACGTTCTCGGAATGGACCAAGTTTTTCCAAATGGCCTTGGTACACCACCGGTAGACCGCCTGTCAAATTTCGTTCCATCTGGAGGCCGTTTGATGCTCCAATGGTTAACCGGGTAACCGCAAAAGCCTCTTGTGTGTTGCAGCCCAACACCCTCCAAAACAGCCCCATAACCCATGTAAACCATTTCTATGTCCTCCGTCGTCGATCACGATCGTGTCGGCGAAAACCGCACCTCATTTGGACACTCGTACCTCCTTCTATCTATAAATATGTGCAACCCTCCAAAATCTCACAGTCCAAACCCTAAATTTTTCCCTCTCCGCCGCCGGACTTTTCTTCCTGCACCGACGGACGTGTCCGCCGATCCCTCCGCCGCCACGTGTCAGCCCGCGGTTGGCTGCCACCCTGCGCACACATCACCGCACCACCCGCGCGCCGGCCAGCCGGGGCCCAGGCGGGGCACTCCGAGCCCACGCGCCGCCCGCAGCGCCCCGCGTGGCCGCCGACCGAGCACCGCCGCCCACGCGCGCGCCGACCGCTGAGCTCCTTCGCGCCTCCCGCTGATACGTCTCCATCGTATCTACTTTTCCAAACACTTTTGCCCTTGTTTTGGACTCTAACTTGCATGATTTGAATGGAACTAACCCGGACTGACGCTGTTTTCAGCAGAATTGCCATGGTGTTATTTATGTGTAGAAACAGAAGTTCTCGGAATGATCTGAAACTCCACGGAGCGTATTTTTGTAAATAATAAAAAATACTAGCAAAAGATCAAGGCCAGGGGGCCCACACCCTAGCCACGAGGGTGGGGCGGCGCGCCCCCTACCTCGGGGGCCCCCTGGAGCTCCTCCGACCTCAACTCCAACTCTATATATTCGTGTTTGGAGAGAAAAAAATCAAGGAGAAAGATTCATTGTGTTTTACGAAACAGAGCCGCTGCTAAGCCCTAAACTCTGTTGGGAGGGCTCATCTGGAGTCCGTTCGGGGCTCCGGAGAGGGGAATCCATCGTTGTCGGCGTTCTGGGAATGGGGGTCCCCAGACTTGCCTGCCTGCGGCCTGCGACGTGGCTCAAAGGGGGCCCGGCACGGCCCATCTTCATCAACACAAGACTCAAGACCCTCGCGAGGGGCCAGGCCTTGCGGGGCGGACGACACAGAGCTTCCTCAGGCATGGCCTCGTCAGGCTGGCTCGCGAGGAGGCGGAGAGATCAAGGCGGGGTACCTCACGAGGAGCCCATGACGCAAGCCATGACGATCAAAGGCGCCAGGCGGGTGCCAGCCCGCGCAGCGTCCTCCTTTCCTCTTAGGTGCAAAGGGAGCAAGCGCAGCCGCGGAGTACCAAGGCATCAGGCAAAGGTTGCCATTTTGGTGCAACGAGACCAAGACCAGGAGGACTACGAGACGGAGGTCACCGTGGAGCCCAAGACGGCGTCATCACCAGAGCTTTGCGCAGGCGAAGACTGCTTTTGTCAGGATAGCTGATACTTGCTGTCCCCCTTCAAATTAGCCCTCCATTGTTGGCTCCCTTCCTGCTCGATATTTGGGAAGAGGACCAGGGCCTCTATAAATAGGACTAGCCACCACAGTGTAGGGGAGATCGGATCGAAATCAGGGGATCGGATAAAATCGAAATCAGAGAGAGAGAGAAGGGTGACTGAACTCCTCCTAGAAGTTCATCGCCCCAGCCAAGAGCAGACCCTCGCGAGGCTGTTCTTCTTTGTATTGTTCATCATCATCAGCCCCAAGAGGCAATCCACACACCACACACTGGAGTAGGGTATTACACCACCACGGTGGCCCGAACCAGTATAAACCTTGTGTCTCTTGTGCAGATCTTTCAGTAGTCTAGATCTTTGCGAGACGGTGAGGTAGAAGGCGTAATCTTCGTGCGCACCCCAGAGTTCGAACCTTAAGGGTCTGCCGGAACCCGAAATCCGACAGTTGGCGCGCCAGGTAGGGGTGCGCCGGAATTCGCCTTCCACCGCTCCATTCTCCTCCGACCATCACGCTCATGTCTGACACTTGTCGAGCCCGCGCGGAGCGCCGGGCCGCCCCCGAGCTTGTCCGCGCCGCAGGGGGCTCTCCTGAGCCGTCCCATCACGCTACACCAACACCCCCAGTCGTCGCGGCCCTCCTGGGAGGCTCGCAGGCGCCGCCCACAAGTCACCACGTCAAGCCGTTCGTCCGCCGGGTCAGTGCCACTTCCACGCGGCAGGGGGCTCCCCTGGATCGGGCGGCGCCCGAGACCGGCCTGACCTTCAGCTCGAAGGACCACCCCTCCAACTCGGCCTGCTCGGGCGCGCTCCCCATGTTGTGCACCCCCACCATCTTCCAGGTGGCCGTCACCAGAACCCTTGTTGATGGCAGCGCGGGCCTCAGCGTGCTCTCGGTCAAGGCCTTCAACCTCCTCCGCATACCCCTGGAACGGCTGCAACCCAGCCAGCCCTTCTCAGGCGTTGGGGGCAAGCCGTCCAGTTCCTTGGGGCAGATCCGGCTCCCAGTGACCTTCGGCACCTACGACAACTTCCGCACGGAGCTGGTTGACTTCGACATCGCCCCCATCGGCCTCCCCTACAACGCCATCCTCGGCTACCCAGCGCTGGCCCAATTCATGGTCGCGACGCACCCGGCGTACAACCTCATGAAGATGCCCGGGAGCAGCGGTGTCCTCACTGTGCACGGAGACACCGGGGACGCGCTACGGGCGCTCAAGCTCGCCTTCAAGATGGCGGCGTCGGCATAGCCCGCCGACTTGGAGACCCCTGGGCCCGAGGGGGCTGCACCCGCCAAGAAGAAGCAGTTGTTCACCCAAGACAAGGCAGAAACAAAGTATATACCTGTCGATGAGGACGGGTCCACCAACGCCACTTTCACCATAGGCGCCCACCTCAAACCTGAGCAGGAGGAGGCCCTGGTCGGGTTCCTGCGTGCAAACAAGAGGGTATTCGCTTGGGAGCCGGACCAGTTGGCAGGAATCCCCAGGAGTGTAATCGAGCATCACCTCAACGTGTGCCCCAACATGCGCCCTGTGAAGCAGAAGGCCAGGCGGCAGTCCATAGAAAAGCAGGCCTTCATCATCCAAGAGACCCGCAAATTAGAGGCCGCTGGGGTCATCCGCGAGGTCCGATACCCAGATTGGTTGGCCAACCCTGTCGTTGTGCCAAAGAAAGGAGGGAAGGAGCGTATGTGTGTCGACTTCACCAACCTCAACAAAGCATGCCCGCAAGATCCGTTCCCGCTCCCCGCATCGACCAGATCGTCGATTCCACTGCGGAATGCGACCTGCTATGCTTCCTGGATGCCTTCTCTGGGTATCACCAGATCAAGATGGCGGTAGAGGACGTCGAGAAGACAGCCTTCCTAACCCCGTGTGGGGTATACTGCTACACGTGCATGCCCTTCGGGCTGCGTAACGCGAGGGCGACCTTTCAGCAGCTGATGCACATCACCTTGGGCCCGCAGCTCGGGAAGAATGTTGAAGCTTACGTCGATGACATTGTGGTAAAGTCTCGGGAGGCCGGGACCTTGATACATGACTTGGAGGAAACCTTCGCGAGCCTCAACGCAGTGAACCTACGGCTCAACCCAGAGAAGTGTGTGTTCGGAGTCCCCTCGGGCAAGCTCTTGGGTTTCCTCGTGTCTCACCGAGGCATCGAGGCTAACCCAGAGAAGGTCAAGGCGGTGGAAGACATGAGCCCGCCAAAGACCCTTAGAGAAATGCAGAAGCTCATGGGGCGCGTGACCGCGCTAGGGCGCTTCATCTCCAAGTTGGGAGAGCGAGCCCTGCCCTTCTTCCAGCTAATGAAGAAGAAGGGGCCCTTCGAGTGGACTGAAGAGGCTGACAAGGCGTTCCAGGACCTCAAGAGATACCTAACCAGCCCACCGGTCATGGTGGCTCCGCGCCCTCAGGAGCCCCTGGTGCTTTACCTCCCCGCCACTCCCTACTCCGCCAGCGCAACCTTGGTGGCAGTCAGAGAGGAGCGCCGAATCAAAACCACGGCAGCAGCCCGGGACAAGGCAGAACAGGTACAAGGAAGGCCTACAGAAACCGCCACCGCGGCTGAGGAGGATCAGCCGCCTCAGAGGGGCGCACCAGAGGCGGAAGAGGCCCCTCTTCCAGATGGCCAGTCTCGGGAGGTCTCATTGCCTCAAGAGGCACCACGGTCTCCGGAAGGAGCCACCAGCAGTGACGCATTCTGCCTCATTGAGCACCCAGTGTACTTCATCAGCATAGTGCTGCGGGATGCAAGAGCACGGTACCCCATGCCTCAGAAACTCCTCCTCGCACTACTGGTGGCTTCGCGCAAGCTGCGGCACTATTTTCAGGGTCACCCCATCAAGGTCGTCTCGTCATACCCCCTGGAGAGAGTGCTCAGGAGCCCTAATTCAGCTGGAAGGGTCGCTGAGTGGAACATAGAACTGCAAGCGTTTCAGCTCGAATTCAGCACGACCAGGGTCATCAAGGGAGTAGCGTTGGCGGATTTTGTGGCAGAGTGGACGGAGGCGCCAGGCCTCAAGGCCGATGAGGATTGGTCCCTATCCCCGGGAAGCGAGGCGCCAGAAGGCTGGGTCATGTACTTCGATGGGGCGTTCTCCAGGCATGGCGCTGGAGCTGGGGTGGTGCTTATATCGCCCACACAGGACAAGCTCTATTACGCCGTGCAACTCTGTTTCCAGCAAGGCGAAAAGGTCTCCAACAACATAGCGGAGTATGAAGGTTTAATAGCGAGCTTGAAGGCCGCGGCTGCCCTGGGAGTGAAACGCCTCACCATCAAGGGCGATTCGCAGCTCCTTGTCAATTTCTCCAACAAGGTGTACGAGCCGAAGGATGAGCACATGGAAGCCTACTTTGCGGAAGTCCGCAGGATGGAGAAGCAATTCTGGGGGTTGGAGTTGCAGCATGTGCCCCGTGGCACAAATCAGGAGGCCGACGACATCGCCAAACATGCGTCCAGACGGTTACCCCAGGAGCCTGGCGTTTTCGAGGAGCAGCTCTTCAAGCCCTCAGCTCTGCCGTCATTATCAAACACGGCTCAGCCCTGGGAGGAGCTCCCCCAGCCACCTGCCTCAGGAGCTCTGACCTGTGGTCCGGCCTCAGGAGCGCGCCTGCTCCTGACGATGGAACCTCAGGAGGGATGTTGGATCACGGAGCTCCGGAGCTACTTAGCGCAAGGGACCTTGCCGGAGAAGGAGGAGGAAGCAGAGCGAGTGGCACGCCAGGCCACGGCATACTGCATGAAAGACGGAGAGCTCTACCGGAAGCGACCAAACGATGTATCCCTGCGCTGCATCTCCAGGGAGCAAGGGAAGGAACTACTGGAAGATATACACGGCGGAGACTGCGGACATCATTCATCATGGCGGACCCTCGTCGGCAAGGCGTTCCGTAGTGGGTTTTATTGGCCCACCACGCTCAATGACACCGTGGAACTAGTGAAAGCTTGTGAAGCCTGCCAGTTCCACGCCAAGCAGATCCATCAGCCAGCAGGAGGCTTGCAGACTATCCCCCTTTCGTGGCCATTCGCAGTCTGGGGGCTGGACATCTTGGGCCCGTTTCCTCGGGCGCCAGGGGGCTACCACTACCTCTACGTTGACGTGGACAAATTCACCAAGTGGGCTGAAGTAGAGGCTGTCCGCACCATTCCCGCGGGTTCCGCGATCAAGTTCATCAAGGGCATCATGAGCCGGTTCGGGGTGCCGAATCGCATCAGCACGGACAACGGTTCGCAGTTCACCAGTAACCTCTTCAAAACATACTGTGCTAACCTTGGAACGCAGATATGCTACACCTCAGTGGAGCACCCCCGAAGCAACGGCTAGGCCGAGCGAGCCAACGCGGAGGTCCTGAGGGGCCTCAAGACTAGGACGTTCAAGAAGAAGCTGGAGGCCTACGGCAGAGGTTGGTACGATGAGCTCTAGTCCGTGTTGTGGTCCATCCGCACGACTGCGACCAGGCCAACTAGGGAGACCCCATTCTTCCTGGTCTATGGAGCCGAAGCGGTCCTCCCTCACGAGGTCAGACGTCACTCCGCGCGGGTCTTGGCGTTCGACGAGGCGCAGCAGGACGCCATGCGGGGTATGGACCTCGTGCTAGGGAAGGAACGTCGCCAAGAAGCCGCGCTGCGAGCGGCGAGGTACCAGCAAGCGCTGCGGCGATATCACTGCCGCAACATCCGTCCCAGGACTCTTGAGGTAGGAGACCTCGTGCTCAGGCGGGTTCTCTCCAGGGAGGGACTGCACAAGCTCTCTCCCATGTGGGAGGGCCTGTTCAAGGTTGTTCATGTTTCCAGGCCCAGCTCCGCACGCTTGGAGACTCAGGAGGGAGTGCCGGTCCAGAATGCATGGAACATCCAGCACCTCCGGAGGTTCTACCCCTGAAAAGGCCCAGAGCCTGTGAAGCAAGGCGAGTGCCTGTGAAGCTATCGCATTTTGGAAAAGGCCCAGAGCCTGTGAAGCAAGGCGAGTGCCTGTGAAGCTATCGCATTTTGGAAAAGGCCCAGAGCCTGTGAAGCAAGGTGAGTGCCTGTTAAGCTATCGCATTTTGGAAAAGGCCCAGAGCCTGTGAAGCAAGGCGAGTGCCTGTGAAGCTATCGCATTTTGGAAAAGGCCCAGAGCCTGTGAAGCAAGGCGAGTGCCTGTGAAGCTATCGCATTTTAGGAAAGGCCCGGAGCCTGTGAAGAAGGCGAATGCCTGTGAAGCTCGTTTCCCCTAAGAAGAAAGGCCCGGAGCCTGTGAAGAAGGCCAACACCTGTGAAGCTCGCCGCCCGTGACACTCTCACATAATGAGTGGGGCTGTACATGCCCCGGAGTCTCAGGAGCGCCGGCCTCAGGCCCTGGGGTTCCCTCCCACGCCCAGTGGCAGCACTTAGCTCCGCGCTGGTGAGAAGACGTCAAATACTAGATTAGGTGCCGGACGGGGCTTTTTCATTTGCTTTCCGTAGTTGGCTTGTTGTTCGCATTTGAAGTTTAATTGAAGTTGTTCCCGCTTTGGCTTGCGGTTCTTCGGCTTTTCACTCTCCTGCCTCGATTTCTCTTGCGCCAGGCCTCGCGAGGGGGCAGCTGAACACCCTCGTGAGCGTTCCTATCCTAGTCATTCAAAGGGTTCGCGACCTGGGCCCCTTACAGGAGCACCCCTCCAGTCCGTGCCCCACGGGCACCGCGACACAAACAAAGGGCCTGGGTCGGTCGCCCCCCACAGCCGGGGTCGGGAACTATCCACGCGCAGACACACAGCCGAAAGGCACGAAAACGGAATCAAGGTAATGGTTAACAGCAATAACCCCGAACACGCCGCGGGGCTCCATGCAGTTGTTTTCTTTTATGCAGGAAACAAAAGGAGAGAAAGGACAAGCCCGGCGCGGCTCGCCTCACGCCGGCCTACGGAGGAGACTCGGGCTGTCTCCGAGGATCAAGCAGACTCCCTCTCGCGCTTCACCGGGGCGCGACGGCGGGCGGACGTACTGCCGCCTCCCAAGCAAGCGCGGCAGCGCGGGGGCTGACCGCGGCCACTGCTGGAAGAGTCGCTTGAAGAAGAGTCAATGAAGCTTGGGGAGCCTTGAGCACCGCCCACCACGCGGGCGCTGTCTCCTCCGTCGTCGTCAAGGCTGGGTCCCCGAGCTCGGTCGTCGTCCTCAGGGCAGAACCCTGCGCGGCGACCATCTTCCCAAACACCCTCACATAGAGGGTGGCATCACCGTCAAACTTAAAGTGCAGGGTGCACCGGCGCTCCAGGCCGCGAGCACGGGCAAACGCCTGCCAACCACGGGTCAGGGACAAGCTCCCAATGGCGGAGACCTCCAGTGCAGCCCATGAGGCCCGGCTACAGCAGCCATCTGCCTGTAGCCAGAGGCCGCCCGGGGCACCGGCCGGGAGCTCACCAAGAAGGAAGCGAGGGAGTTGGAGCCGGGCGCTAGTCGGCTCCGCCGACCATACGACGAACTCCGGCAGCACCTCCGGAACGCGAAAGCGTGGCCTAGGGGAGGGCACAACCAAGGCGCGTCCTCCGGCCGCAGCAGCTCGCCCGTCACCGCGCTGGGAACCATCTCCACGACCGCGCGAAGCTGCCGTGGCGACCACAGGGTGCTTCCGGGGGCGCCCTCGGCTGCGCTTGGGCGCGGGAGAGGTAGGCTCGACCTGGCAGGCCTTTCCCTTCTCCGCTGCAGAGAACCGGCGAATCGGAGCCATTGTGGCAAGACGGAGCAAGGATTGGGAAGAAGGAGAAGCAAGGAGGGATGGACTGGAAGGGCACGCGCAGTTCCGCACTTATAGCCGGCGAAGACCAACCGCCGGCCTCCTCGATCGCAGGTAATCGTGACACGATTTGCATGCAGGGACTTGTCCAACCCGCGCGATCACCGAGGCATCATGGGGAAGCGGAGACACCCACGTCCCATCAACCGCCACATGGCGCCCAAGGCCGCAGGCTGTTAGGGCCCGCGGTGCTTCGCCCTTGCCCTTTTGCCTCTCAGCACGGCCAAGTTCGGGCGCGCCTTGGGCCCGGGGGCTACTGTCGGCATTCTGGGAATGGGGGTCCCCAGACTTGCCTGCCTGCGTCCTGTGGCGTGGCTCAAAGGGGGCCCAGCACGGCCCATCTTCATCAACACAAGACTCAAGACCCTCGTGAGGGGCCAAGCCTCGAGGGGCGGACGACACGGAGCTTCCTCAGGCACGGCCTCGTCAGGCTGGCTCGCGAGGAGGCGGAGAGATCAAGGCGGGGTACCTCACGAGGAGCCCGTGATGCAAGCCATGACGATCAAAGGCGCCAGGCGGGTGCCAGCCCGCACAGCGTCCTCCTTTCCTCTTTGGTGTAAAGGGAGCAAGCGCAGCCATGGAGTACCAAGGCATCAGGCAAAGGTTGCCATTTTGGTGCAACGAGACCAAGACCAGGCGGACTACGAGACGGAGGTCACCGTGGAGCCCAAGATGGCGTCATCACCAGAGCTTTGCGCAGGCGAAGACTACTTTTGTCAGGATAGCTGATACTTGCTGTCCCCCTTCACATTAGCCCGCCATTGTTGGCTCCCTTCCAGCTCGATATTTGGGAAGAGGACCAGGGCCTCTATAAATAGGTCTAACCACCATAGTGTAGGGGAGATTGGATCGAAATCAGGGGATCGGATAAAATCGAAATCAGAGAGAGAGAGAGAAGGGTGACTGAACTCCTCCTAGCAGTTCATCGCCCCAGCCAAGAGCAGACCCTCGCGAGGCTGTTCTTCTTTGTATTGTTCATCATCATCAGCCCCAAGAGGCAATCCACACACCACACACTGGAGTAGGGTATTACACCACCACGGTGGCCCGAACCAGTATAAACCTTGTGTCTCTTGTGCAGTTCTTTCATTAGTCTAGATCTTTGCGAGACGGTGAGGTAGAAGGCGTAATCTTCGCGCGCACCCCAGAGTTCAAACCTTAAGGGTCTGCCGGAACCCGAAATCCGACAGTCGTCATCGTCATCATCAACCATCCTCCATCACCAACTTCATGATGCTCACCGCCGTGCGTGAGTAATTCCTTCGTAAGCTTGCTGGACGGTGATGGGTTGGATGAGATTCATCATGTAATCGAGTTAGTTTTGTTAGGGTTTGATCCCTAGTATCCACTATGTTCTGAGATTGATGTTGCTATGACTTTTCTAGGCTTAATGCTTGTCACTAGGGCCCGAGTGCCATGATTTCAGATCTGAACCTATTATGTTTTCATGAATATATGTGAGTTATTGATCCTATCTTGCAAGTCTATAGTCACCTACTACATGTTATGATCCGGCAACCCCGAAGTGATAATAATCGGGAGCACTTCCAGTGATGACCATAGTTTGAGGAGTTCATGTATTCACCATGTGTTAATGCTTTGGTCCGGTACTCTATTAAAAGGAGGCCTTAATATCCCTTAGTTTCCGCTAGGACCCCGCTGCCACGGGAGGGTAGGACAAAAGATGGCATGCAAGTTCTTTTCAATAAGAACGTATGACTATATTTGGAATACATGCCTACGTTACATTGATGAATTGGAGCTAGTTCTGTGTCACCCTAGGTTATGACTGTTACATGATGAACCACATCCGGCATAATTCTCCATCACTGATCCATTGCCTACGAGCTTTCCATATATTGTTCTTCGCTTATTTACTTTTCCGTTGCTATTGTTATCATCACTATAAAACACCAAAAATATTACTTTTGCTACCGTTACCTTTTGCTACCATTACCACTACTATCATATTACTTTGCTACTAAATACTTTGTTACAGATATTAAGTTTCCATGTGTGGTTGAATTGACAACTCAGCTGCTAATACTTGAGAATATTCTTTGGCTCCCCTTGTGTCGAATAAATAAATTTGGTTTGAATACTCTACCCTCGAAAACTGTTGTGATCCCCTATACTTGTGGGTTATCAAGACTATTTTCTGGCGCCGTTGCTGGGGAGCATAGCTCTATTCTTTGAGTCACTTGGGATTTATATCTGCTTATCATTATGAAGAACTTGAGAGATCCAAAAACCAAGATTTATCCCTCAACTACGAGGGGAGGTAAGGAACTGCCATCTAGCTCTGCACTTGATTCACCTTCTATTTTGAGTAAGCTTGCGACACCTAAACCTGCTTCTGCTATTGATTCTGATATGTCGCATATTATTGATGATGCTACTTCTGCTATGCATGATACTTATGATGAAACTACTTCTATGCATGATACTACTGTGCCACTGGGTGAATTTCTTGATGAACAACTTGCTAGGGCTAGAGAGAATGAAATTATTGAAACTGATAATACCGATGAAAGTGATTATGAAGGCTCTCCTAATAAATATGAATTACCTGTTGTGCCTAAGGTCTATGTTATGGATGAAGAAACTAAAAGAGACTTTCTTGCTTGCAATGATAGAAGTGATCTTAAGAAATTATTAGCTAAGCTTAAACAAAAAACTTTGAATGCTATAATGAATTATGATCCTGCTTATGCCACTTCACCTATCTTTGTTACTGATAAGGATTATGAATTCTCTATTGATCCTGATATAATTACTTTGGTTGAATCTGATCCTTTTTATGGCTTTGAATCTGAAACTGTTGTGGCACATCTTACTAAATTAAATGATATAGCTACCCTATTCACTAATGATGAGAGAACTCGCTACTTTTATATCCTTAAAATATTTCCGTTCTCATTAAAGGGTGATGCTAAGATATGGTTTAATTCTCTTGATCTTGGTTGTGTGCGTAGTTCCCAGGATATGATTTATTACTTCTCTGCTAAATATTTCCCTGCTCATAGGAAACAAGTTGCCTTAAGGGATATATATAATTTTGTGCAAATTGAAGAGGAGAGTCTCCCACAAGCTTGGGAGAGGCTTCTCCAATTACTTAATGCTTTGCTTGATCATCCTCTTAAGAAAAATGAAATACTTGATATCTTTTATAATGGACTAACCGAAGCATCCAGAGATTACCTGGATAGTTGTGCTGGTTCTGTTTTCAGGGAAAGAACACGGGATGAAGCTGAAATTCTATTCAATAATATGTTGACAAATGAAAATAATTAGACACTTCCTGAGCCAACTCCTGAGCCTATTCCTAAACCAAGTCCGAAGAAAAGGGGTGTTCTATTTCTCAATCCTAAAGATATGCAAGAGGCAAATAAAATCCATGAAAGAAAAGGGTATTAAAGCTGAAGATGTTAAGAATTTACCTCATATTGAAGAAATACATGGTCTTAATTTACCGCATGTTGAAGAAATATATGGTTTTAATCCATCACCTATTGAAGAAACACATGGTCTTGATAACCCAACACAGGTAGTAAAGGTAAATTCTCTCTATAGATATGATAAAGCTGAAATCCCATTTACTAAGTTTGCTAGACCATGCTTAGATGAGTTTGATAAATTTATGGTTAAGCAAGAAGACTTCAATGCTTATTTTGGTAGAGAATTAAAATGCAGTGCTGATATGCTTGAACACTTGGGTGATTATATGGCTAATGTCAAAAGTGAACTTAAACTTATTAGTAAACATGCCTCTATGGTTACCACTCAAGTAGAGCAAGTACTTAAGGCTCAAAATGATTTGCTCAATGAATTGAATAGTAAGAATAATGACTATGCTATTAGAGTGGCTACTAGAACTGGTAAAATGACTCAGGAACCTTTGTATCCTAAAGGCCACCCCAAGAGAATTGAGCAAGATTCTCAAAGAAATAATATAGATGCACCTAGTCCTTCTAAAAGGAAGAAAAAGAATATGATAGGACTTTGCATGCTTCTAGTGAACCTATTGTAGAAACACCTGAGAATCCAAATGATATTTCTATTTCTGATGCTGAAACACAATCTGGTAATGAACATGAAACTAGTGATAATGTAAATGATAATGTTCATGTTGATGCTCAACCTAGCAATGATAATGATATAGAAATTGAACCCGCTGTTGATCTTGATAACCCACAATCAAGGAATCAACGTTATGATAAGAAAGACTTTGTTGCTAGGAAACATGGTAAAGAAAGAGAACCATGGGTTCAAAAACCCATCCCTTTTCCTCCCAAACCATCCAAGAAAAAGGATGATGAGGATTTTGAGCGCTTTGCTGAAATGATTAGACCTATCTTTTTTGCATACGCGATTAACTGATGCTCAAAATGAATCCTTATGCTAAGTACATGACATAAATTGTTACTAATAAAAGAAAGATACCGAAACCTGAAATTTCCATCATGCTTGCTAATTATACTTTTAAAGGTGGAATACCAAAGAAACTTGGAGATCCAGGAGTACCCACTATACCATGCTCCATTAAAAGAAACTATGTTAAAACTGCTTTATGTGATCTTGGAGCCGGTGTTAGTGTTATGCCTCTCTCTTTATATCATAGACTAGATTTGAATAAGTTGACACCTACTGAAATATCTTTGCAAATGACTAATAAATCAACTGCTATACCTGTCGGTATTTGTGAGGATGTGCCTATTATGGTTGCTAACGTTACTATTTTAACGGACTTTGTTATTCTTGATATTCCCGAGGATGATAGTATGTTTATTATTCTTGGAAGACCCTTTTTGAATACTGTAGGGGCAGTTATTGATTGCACCAAAGGCAATGTCACTTTTCACGTTAATGGTAATGAGCATACAGTACACTTTCCGAGGAAACAACCTCAAGTCGACAATATCAATTCTATTGGAAAAATTCCATCAATTATTTTTGGAGGTTTTGAATTTCCTCTTCCTACTGTCAAGAAGAAATATGACATTCTTATTGTTGGGGATTTGCATATCCCCGTTGAGGTAACCTAGTGTTATTCAAAAATTCTCTGGTTTCATGTTATTCGGAATGAGTTTGTTAACAAGACTTGATCAACCTTGTTAATGGATTCCTTTTGATGATCATGAGATGGATGAATTTAGAAAACACTACTCTCAGTACCCTCCTTTTATTTTCTGTTATTTATATTAAATAAAATAAACATAGTATTTTCTGTCTGTTATCTGAATTATCCATGCAATATAAAAATACCCCGAAAATAAAAGTTCTCCAAATGCCCTGAAATTTAAATATGATTTTTTATGGAATATTTGAGAATATTAGGCACTGAGAACACAACAGGGGGGCATCCACCTGGCCACGGGGGTGGAGGGCGCGCCCCCTGCCTCGTGGGCCCATAGTGGCCCTCCTCCACTTATTCCTGCACCCACACACTCCTTCTTCCTCCCACAAACACCATTATCCAGCTCAAGCACGAGTTCTAGCTCATTTTGCTGCGATTTTCGATCTCCTTGCTCAAAGCACCTCTCACAAAACTACTTTGGGGAATTGTTCCTTGGTATGTGACTCCTCCATTGGTCCAATTAGTTTTTGTTCTAGTGCTTTATTCATTGCAAATTTGTGCTGCCTAGGTGACCATGTTCTTGAGCTTGGATGTCAAATTTATATGGTTCTAGGTAGTTCTAATGCATGGTATAGGCTCTAGGAACTTGTAGGAGTAGTTGCTATCAATTTTGTTAAGTTTGGTTTACTTTTATTTGAAGTTACTAAAAATTTCAGAAATTTTTCAGAGGAAGAAATATGTTTAGGAAAATGTACCAAGGTGGTTCTTCAAGGAAACAAGGACCCAGGCCTGCAATGCGTGATGCTGATGATGAGCCACCAAGGGACGCTCTAGTGCGGCCTTGTGAATGGCCTTCAGAGGACTTCATGGATCGAGCAGGAATTAATGAAGAATTTAACGCATATTTGCGTAACGCTGATCTTGTGAGCTTCAAGGAAGAAAAATGTTGTTAGTACCACTATCTCACTAGTTCCTTTGTGAGGAGGTTTGAATTTTCATCTTCATGTAATTCTCAGACTGTCCTGTTTGATATTTATGAAAATTCTTACACGATGGACATAGAGGACTTTACCACTGCTTGCAAACTTCCACAATGGGGTAGTGCTAGTGAACCTCGCAAATCTGAATTTAGAGATTTTCTAGGTAGTATAACTGTGGGGGAATCTAGAGATATAGCACAATTTACCATAGGGAGCATTCACTTTCCTGCTATACATTATTTTGCTCTCTTCATAGGTAGATGCATTAACGGTAAAGATGAAGCATGTCACATGTGTGTCCCCGACCTCAGTATTCTTCAGAGTGCTATGTTAGGAGATAGATCTTATAATTTGGGAGCCATTGTTGCACGAAGGTTGCATCTTAATAGATTTAATGGAGATTTCTTTGGTGGAATTTATGCAACCCGCATAGCTAATTTTCTTGGTATAACCATACGTGAGGATGATATTGAGTTGCCTCCTGCTTATTTAGATTATGAGGCTATGGTTCATCATCAGTTTGTTGAGAGGAACGATCAGTTCCTCCAGTACCGACTAATCTTTGACAGACAATGCATCACGTCGCTCTCCCTACTTCTACTTTCTTTGATTTTCAGGAAAAAGGGAGATATTTTATAACCATAGAGGAGGCGGAAGAGTATAAGAGGAGAGCTGAGATAGCTCGCCTCCAAGCTGCAGCCCACGATGCAATGACTGCTGCATCTTAGTACGACCCCAACTACAACTTTGGATATCCACCAGGCCATCTGTGGCATTAGACCAACTTAGGCCAAAAGCCTAAGCTTGGGGGGTACGTGTTTCCCACCGACGTTACATTCATGTTCACACACTCATTGCTAGATGTCGATGCTCATACTTTTTCATTGTAATATCCATGCTAGTTTATTTCTTTTTTATGCCTTCTTCTTGTGTGTTTGATAAACCTTAAGAAAAACAAAAAAAAATAGTTGTAGCTTTTAATTAGTTTACTTTCCATGCTTGTAGTAGTAATTAAAAATAAGAAAACCCAAAAAGATTTCCTGTTCTTCTTTTGCTTGTTGGGAGTTTTCCCATGTAAATAGTTTTATTTCTTTTCTTTTCTTTGCGGGACGATAGGAGAAGACCTTAATTAAACTGTTGAAGTGGCTCTTATATGCATTATTGTTGATCTGACCAAAGCGCCCATATTGCCTTGTCTTCTCCTGTTTATTGAATGCTTGCAGATTCCAGCTTAGTCCAATGCACACGCACTATTATTATTATTCACATCACTCGGTCGTGCAACTGAAAGGCAATTATGACGATATATGATGGACTGATTGAGATGAGAGAAGCTGGTATGAACTCGACCTCTCTTGTTTTTGTAAATATGATTAGTTCATCGTTCCCGATTCAGCCTATTATGAATAAACATGTTTGCGATGACAATTAGAGATCATAGTTTCTTATGCCATGCTTAATTAGCTAGGAGCTTATAATGGTTTACCTTGCGTGCCAACATGCTATTAAAATGGTTGTGATATGGTATGATAGGGTGGTATCCTATTTTGAACGATTCGAGTGGCTTGACTTGGCACATGTTCATGCATGTAGTTGAAACAAAATCAACATAGCCTCTATGATATTTATGTTCATGGTGCATTATATCCTACTCATGCTTGCATTCGGTGTTGATTAATTTTAATGCATGTTCATGACTGTTGTCGCTCTCTAGTTGGTCGCTTCCCAGTCTTTTTCTAGCCTTCACCTGTACTAAGCGGGAATACTGCTTGTGCATCCAATCCCGTAAACCCCAAAGTTATTCCATATGAGTCCACCATAGCTACCTATATACGGTATCTACTTGCCGTTCCAAGTAAATTTGTATGTGCCAAACTATAAACCTTCAAATAAATATCATGTTTTGTATGCTCTAATAGCTCATGTATCAACTAGGGCTGTCCGTATCTTCCATGTTATGCGGGTTATTCTCAAGAGGAGTGGACTCCGCTCCTCACTCACGAGAAAGTGGCTGGTCACCGGGATGCCCAGTCCCATGCTTTATGGAAATCAAATCAAAATAATTGCAAACAAAACTCCCCCTGGGACTCATGTTAGTTGGAGGCACTCATTGTTTCGAGCAAGCCATTGATTGATGCTTGTTGGTGGAGGGGGAGTATAAACTTTACCATTCTGTTTGGGAACCACCTATAATGTGTGTAGCATGGAAGATATCGCCATCTCTTGGTTGTTATGTTGACAATGAAAGTATACCACTCAAAATATTATTCATATCTATTTCAAAACCGAGCTCTGGCACCTCTACAAATCCCTGCTTCCCTCTGCGAAGGGCCTATCTACTTACTTTTATGTTGAGTCACCATCCTCTTATTAAAAAGAACCAGTTGGAGAGCACCACTGTCATTTGCATTTATTACTGTTAGTTTACATTGAGTATGACTTGACCGGATCTCTTTTACCATGAATTACAATGTCTAGTCAGTCCTTGATCTTTAAAGGTGCTCTGCATTTATGTTTTGCGGTCTCAGAAAGGGCTAGCGAGATACCATCTTGTTATATCATATTATGATTGTTTTGAGAAAGTGTTGTCATGCGAGATTTATTATTATCGCTCGCTAGTTGATTATGCCATTGATATGAGTAAACATGAGAACTAAGAGTTATTGAGAATATGGTTAGTTCATAATCTTTCCTGAAAACTTGAATGCTGGCTTTACATATTTACAACAACAAGAGCAAACCGAGTTTGTAAAAGTTTTTCTTTGTCACTTTTAGTTTTTCAACTGAATTGCTTGAGGACAAGCAAAGGTTTAAGCTTGGGGGAGTTGATACGTCTCCATCGTATCTACCTTTCCAAACACTTTTGCCCCTGTTTTGGACTCTAACTTGCATGATTTGAATGGAACTAACCCGGACTGTCGCTATTTTTAGCAGAATTGTCATGGTGTTATTTATGTGCAGAGACAAAAGTTCTCGGAATGACCTGAAACTCCACGGAGCGTATTTTTGGAAATAATAAAAAATAATGGCAAAAGATCAAGGCCAGGGGGCCCACACCCTAGCCACGAGGGTGGGGGCGCGCCCCTACCTCGTGGGCCCCCTGGAGCTCCTCCGACCTCAACTCCAACTCTATATATTCGTGTTCGGAGAGAAAAAAATCAAGGAGAAAGATTCATCACGTTTTACGATACGGAGCCGTCGCCAAGCCCTAAACTCTCTCGGGAGGGCTGATCTGGAGTCCGTTCGGGGCTCCGGAGAGGGGAATCCGTCGCCATCGTCATCATCAACCATCCTCCATCACCAATTTCATGATGCTCACCGCCGTGCGTGAGTAATTCCATCGTAGGATTGCTGGACGGTGATGGGTTTGTTCGCACACGAACACGTCACTGTGTACCCTCGACGCCGGGGGTGATGCACCGCAGCTCACGTCGAAGGAGACCTGTCCGGAAGCGCGGTACGCAAGCAATCCAGCGGGTGCTTTTGAGGACCCGAAACCCCACACGCCGGGGAGGGACCCCGTCAGGGCACGCGGAAGCTGTGGGCTGCCCTAGGTCGATCTGATCGCCCCTAGGGCCTCGAGGTTCGCTGCCCTGCAACAAGAAGAACAGACGAAGAACGAGGAAGAAGAAGAACTAGGGTTAGGGAGAAAATATAAAAAATAAAAAGTGGTAGATGATTTGACCGATTGTGTGTTGTTCAATCGTCCGTCACCCCTTAGGTATATAAGAGGCAGATGGACTTCCCGTGCAAGGAAAAGGCTTGGATTCATGTCCAAAACCCTAGTCAAATTCGGATTGGTTTTGTCCGAACTTTCCAAAACTGTTTGGTTTAAACTGGCTGCACCTTGTGGATCCTTTTTCTGGTGGTAAACGATCTTGGATGGAAACGAGCCCAAAAGCAATCCTGAACGTTTCGACGAGACGAACAACTTTCATGTTGAATGTTTTTCGATTTGAGGCCATCTTCTGGGCCAAAACGGCCACGCAGAACACCTGTTCGCTCGCGTGGTGGGAGTAGTAGGGGGCGGTGAGGCCTCCGCCGCATCGCAGCCGGCCACGGGAGGCAGGAGCACGAGGCACGACTGACGCTGGTTTGGGCGGCTGGAGCAAGAAGACCAGAGGTGGAAGAAGCACTACGGCCGTTGGATGGACATCGTACGGTCACTGGAGCTAGAATCGTGCATATTGACTAAGTTGACAAAGCCCTCCGTCCCCGTCAACTTAGTAGGCCCGCAAGTCAGCCTGCCACTATACTGGGTACCAGGTAGCATGGGGAGTATTCATTTTTTTGTGCGTAATAAGGAGGCACTTCCTTGCGTGCGAACATATAGCTGGTGGGTCCGAGCTGTGAGCGGCGATAATGTTTTTTTCGCAAAATACAGAGGCCCTTCCGGTGTGTCCCAGATGTCAAGTGGAGGAATCATTATTTTGCGCGTAATAAGGAGGCATTTCCTTGCGTGCGGCCATGGACCCAACTGTTAGCCGCTCCGCGCCGAGAGCACCAGGGTGGTGGACGACAGCGAGGCCTAGGAAGGGAACAACACGGAGGTAGGGAAGACTCAGCAGTTGTTTCCCACGCGGAGGGGAGTACGACTGCACGAGGGTTTACTGGTTCGTCTGCCGTCGCCGGAGAATAACAGCAGGGGTGGGTGAGTAGAGGGATGGCTAGGCCAGCGATGGGAGTACGGTGGGGCGGTGAGGCCTGCGCGGCAGCACAGCCGGCTGCAGGGAGGAGGGAGCAGGCAGTCCTGTCGGCGCTTGTTTGAGCGGCTGGAGCAGAAAGAGCAGAGATTGAAGAAGCACAACGGCCGTTGGATGGAAATCCAACAGTCACTGCTTGTGCGTCAACCTTTTTTTAGGAAAGCCTCAAATCTGTGGAAAACAACATGCATCCCATCTGCCATTATTTCTAATAATTTACAGCCCATTTGCTAATTCTTAAGGTTTTTTGGACCCATATTCTTTTTGTTAGCATTACATCCCATATTGTGGCCATGGTTAAAAAATTATATGAAGTTTTGCATATTTCGGTGCGGTCCGAACTGTTTTTAATCCCGAAATTTCGAGTCACATTCAAACTGATTTTAAAAATAAATGTATATCAATATAAAATCCAACAAATTGTCCACGCATAAAAATTAATGCAATTTAAAATCTCGAAATGAAAAAAAGAAATTTGAAACTAATTGCCGGTTTGATGTGTTTTAAAAATGTATAGCCCATTTCTCATTACTGATAGGCCATTTTCTCGGCCAGCCGAATGAAGCTCTCCTTGTCTTGAAAGATTTCCAGCCCAACAGGCCTGACAAAGCGACTTGGTAAATCACAAAAAAACTGGGCTGTGGCCGTGGACCCAGCTGCGGCCGTGGACCCAACTGTCAGCCTCTCCACGTACAGTACTCTTTCGATGGAAGTCGGTCGTTTACCACATTGACCAGGCCGCGCCGAGAGCACCAAGGCGGTGGATGACGGCGAGGCCTAGGAAGGGGACGACGCGGAGCCGGGGAAGACGCGGCAGTGGATACCCACGCGGAGAGGAGTACGAGGGTTCACTAGTTCGACTGCGGTGTGAGGCTGTCGTCACCGTAGAATAATAGGGGGTGTGGGTGAGTGGAGGGATGGCCTGGCCAGTGGTGGGAGTAGTATGGGGGCAGTGAGGCCTCCATGGCAGCACAGCCGGCCACGGGAGGCAGGAGCAGGCGGCACGACCGGCGCTGCTTTGGGCGGCTGGAGCAAGAAGACCAGAGGTTGAAGAAGCACTATGGCCGTCGGATGGACATCGGCCGATCATTGGAGCTAGAATCGTTCATATTGACTAAGTTGACAAAGCCCTTTGTCCCCGTCAACTTAGTAGGCCCACAAGTCAGCCACCCACTATGGTGGGTCCCAGCTACCAAGGGGTATTCATTTTTTCGTGCGTCATGAGGACGCACTTCCTTGCGTGCGAAGATATAGCTGGTGGGTCCGACCTGTCAGCGCAGGTACGTTTTTTTCACGAAATACAGAAGCCCTTCCCATGGGTCCTAGCTGTCAGGTGGAGGAATCATTATTTTGCGCGTAATAAGGAGGCATTTCCTTGCGTGCGGCCGTGGACCCAGCTGTCAGCCTCTTCATGTACAGTCCACTTCCGATGGATGTCATTCATTGACCATGTTGGCCAGGCCGCGCTGAGAGCACAAGGGCGGTGGACGACGGTGAGGCCTAGGAAGGGAACGACATGGAGCCAGGGAAGCCTCGGCAGTTGTTTCCCATGCGGAGGAGTACGAGGGTTTACTGGTTCGTCTGCCGTCCCCGGAGAATAACAGCAGGTGTGGGTGAGTAGAGGGATGGCTAGGCCAGCGATGGGAGTCCGGTGGGGTGGTGAGGCTGATAACCCACAAGTATAGGGGATCGCAACAGTTTTCGAGGGTAAAGTATTCAACCCAAATTTATTGATTCGACACAAGGGGATCCAAAGAATACTCTCAATTATTAGCAGCTGAGTTGTCAATTCAACCACACCTGGAAACTTAGTATCTGCAACAAAGTATTTATTAGCAAAGTAATATGATAGTAGTGGTAACGGTAGCAAAAGGTAACATTAGTAAAAGTAGTGTTTTTGGTATTTTGTAGTGATGATAGCAAAAGCAACGGAAAAGTAAATAAGCGAAGAACAATATATGGAAAGCTCGTAGGCAATGGATCGGTGATGGAGAATTATGCCGGATGCGGTTCATCATGTAACAGTCATAACCTAGGGTAACACAGAACTAGCTCCAGTTCATCAATGTAATGTAGGCATGTATTTCGAATATAGTCATATGTGCTTATGGAAAAGAACTTGCATGACATCTTTTGTCCTACCCTCCCGTGTCCGCGGGGTCCTTACAAAAACTAAGGGATATTAAGGCCTCCTTTTAATAGTGTACCGGAACAAAGCACTAAACATAGTGAATACATGAACTCCTCAAACTATGTTCATCACCAGTAAGTATCCCGGTTATTGTCACTTCAGGGTTAACGGATCATAACACATAATAGGTGACTATAGACTTGCAAGATAGGATCAAGAACCCTCATATATTGATGAAAACATAATAGGTTCAGATCTGAAATCATGGCACTCGGGCCCTAGTGACAAGCATTAAGCATAGCAAAGTCATTGCAACATCAATCTCATAACATAGTGGATACTAGGGATCAAACCCTAACAAAACTAACTCGATTACATGATAGATCTCATCCAACCCATCACCGTCTAGCAAGCCTACGATGGAATTACTCACGCAGGGTGGTGAGCATCATGAAATTGGTGATGGAGGATGGTTGATGATGACGATGGCGATGGATTCCCCTCTCCGGAGCCCCGAACGGGCTCCAGATCAGCCCTCCCGAGAGGTTTTACGGCTTGGCGGCGGCTCTGTATCATAAAACACGACGAATCCTTCTCTCTGATTTTTTCTCTCCCTGAAACACAATATATAGAGTTGGAGTTGGAGTCTGAGAGGCACTAGGGGGGCCACGAGGTAGGGGGCGTGCCCTAGGGGGGCAAGCGCGCCCCCCACCCTCGTGGACAGGTGGTAGGCCCGCTGGCCTTCATCTTTTGCAGATATTTTTTATATTTTCCAAAAAGTTGCTCCGTGAAGTTTCAGGTCATTCCAAGAACGTTTGTTTCTGTACATAAATAACACCATGGTAATTCTGCTGAAAACAACGTCAGTCCGGGTTAGTTCCATCCAAATCATGCAAGTTAGAGTCCAAAACAAGGGCAAAAGTGTTTGGAAAAGTAGATACGACGGAGATGTATCAACTCCCCCAAGCTTAAACCTTTGCTTGTCCTCAAGCAATTCAGTTGACAAACTGAAAGTGATAAAGAAAAACTTTTATAAACTTTGTTTGCTCTTTGTTGTTGTAAATATGTAAAGCCAGCATTCAAGTTTTCAGCAAAGATTATAACTAACCACATTCGCAATAACGCTTAGGTCTCAAGTTTACTCATATCAATAGCATAATCAACTAGCAAGCAATAATAATAAATCTCGGATGACAACACTTTCTCAAAACAATCATAATATGATATAACAAGATGGTATCTCGCTAGCCCTTTTTGAGACCGCAAAACATAAATGCAGAGCACCTTTAAAGACCTAGGACTGACTAGACATTGTAATTCATGGTAAAAGAGATCCAGTCAAGTCATATTCAATGTAAACTAACTATAATGAATGCAAATGACAGCGGTGCTCTCCAACTGGTGCTTTTTAATAAGAGGATGATGACTCAGCATAAAAGTAAATAGATAGGCCCTTCGCAGAGGGAAGCAGGGATTTGTAGAGGTGCCAGAGCTCGGTTTTGAAATAGAGGTGAATAATATTTTGAGCGGTATACTTTCATTGTCAACATAACAACCAAGAGATGGCAATATCTTCCATGCTACACACATTACAGGCGGTTCCCAAACAGAATGGTAAAGTTTATACTCCCCCTTCCACCAACAAGCATCAATCCATGGCTTGCTCGAAACAACGAGTGCCTCCAACTAACAAGAGTCCCAGGGGGAGTTTTGTTTGCAATTATTTTGATTTAGTTTGCATAAAGCATGGGACTGGGCATCCCGGTGACCAGCCATTTATCTCGTGAGTGAGGAGCGGAGTCCACTCCTCTTGAGAATAACCCGCCTAACTTGGAAGATACAAAGAACCCTAATTGATACATGAGCTATTCGAGCATACAACACAGGATATTTATTTGAAGGTTTAGAGTTTGGCACATACAAATTTACTTGGAACGGCAGGTAGATACCGTATATAGGTAGGTATAGTGGACTCATGTGGAATAACTTTGGGGTTTAAGGGATTGGATGCACAAGCAGTATTCCCTGCTTAGTACAGGTGAAGGCTAGCAAAAGACTGGGAAGCGACCAGCTAGAGAGCGACAACAGTCATGAACATGCATTAAAATTAATCAACACCGAATGCAAGCATGAGTAGGATATAATCCACCATGAACATAAATATCGTGAAGGCTATGTTGATTTTGTTTCAACTACATGCGTGAACATGCGCCAAGTCAAGTCACTTAAATCATTCAGAGGAGGATACCACCCTATCATACCACATCATAACCATTTTAATAGCATGTTGGCACGCAAGGTAAACCATTATAACTCATAGCTAATCAAGCATGGCACAAGAAACTATGATCTCTAGTTGTCATTGCAAACATGTTTATTCATAATAGGCTGAATCAGGAACAATGAACTAATCATATTTACAAAAAACAAAAGAGGTCGAGTTCATACCAGCTTTTCTCATCTCAGTCAGTCCATCTTATATCATCATAATTGCCTTTCACTTGCACGACCGAACGATGTGAATAATAATAATAGTGCACGTGCATTGGACTAAGCTGGAATCTGCAACCATTCAACAAACAGGAGAAGACAAGGCAATATGGGCTCTTTTGTCACATCAACAATAATGCATATAAGGGCCACTTCAACAATTTAATTATGGTCTTCTCCTATTGACCCCCAAAGAAAAGAAAAGAAAAGAAATAAAACTATTTACACGGGAGAGCTCCCAACAAGTAAAAGAAGAATAGGAAATCTTTTTGGGTTTTCTTTTTAATTACTACCACAAGCATTGGAAAGTAAACTAATTGAAGGCTAGCACTAATTTTTTGGGTTTTTCTTAAGGTTTATCAAAAACACAAGAAGAAAGCATAAAAAGGAAAATAAACTAGCATGGATGATACAATGAAAAAGTATGAGCACCGACATCTAGCAATGAGTGTGTGAACATAAATGTAATGTCGGTGGGAAATACGTACTCCCCCAAGCTTAGGCTTTTGGCCTAAGTTGGTCTATGGCCGTCTGGCCTGGCGGATATCCATAATAATAGTTAGGGTCGTACAGCGATGAAGAAGAAGACTCTGATTGCCACTGGCTGGCAATCATCTCAGGATCCCACTGGTAATTAAACTGCCGTGAAGGATCAACTTGTGGTTCTGGCTCTGGCTCCATAGCTGGTGCAGGGTTCTGGTAGGCTTGAATAGCCTTTAGCGGAACAAGGTACTAGCGTGCAGATAAATCAAACAAAGAAGGAGCAGGCAGGGTAATAGTCTCAGGATGATGTTTATCAAAGAACAATTTGTATTTAAGCTCTCCTTCCCTATTCTTCACAATAAAATCATGTGCCACCATACTTTTATAATCTAAATAAACACGCAGCAGCACCTTTTCTTCCTTCTCATAATGCCTAATAGGTATGTTAAAATGTGTAGCTAGGCGTGAGGCATAGATGCCTCCAAAGATGGGGCCCTTGGTATGGTTCAGACTTAACCGTTTAGCAATAATGCCGCCCATACTAACAGAGTTGTCAGCGTATAAACCATGGATCAAAATAATAATATCATGGACACTAAGGTTTCCACAGTTTCCATGACCAATTAAACAACGACTAGCAAATAATGCAAAATAGCGTAAAACAGGAAAATGTATGCTAGTGATTCGTGCATCGGAAACATTCCTTGTTTCCCCTACAGTGATAGTGTTAATAAACCCATCCACATCCTCACAATGTGTTTCCTCTGTCTTGCCCTCGAAAGGGACTAAACAAACCCGACAAAAATCATAAAGTGACATCTCCTTATGCTCATCATATAAATAAAACTCCACCGTAGGTGGTGAGCTCCTAGAATGGAATGAAAGTTTTGCACAAAGATATTTGTGAGTAAGAGATACTAATTGCGTTGGTCACGGAGGAAAGCGGTGAGGCCTGCATTCTTAGCCAATTCATAAAAATCTTCATAAATCTCGGCTGCTCTCAAGAAATCGTCGGAAGGCCATTCACACGCCCGAACCTCCGCGGTGCGAGGCAGATTATACTTAGGCTTCGGTGCCTTTTCCTTCGAGCTTCGGCTCGATGAGCCCCTCAAAAGTATCTTCATCATTTTCTGAAAAATTCTGAAATTTTTAGTAACTTCAAAATAAAAGTAAACCAAACTCAATAATATTGATAGCAACTACTCCTACAAGTGCCTAAGGCCTATATCATGCATCAAAACTACTTTTGACCATATAAATTTGACATGCAAGCTCAAGAACAGGGTCACCTAAGCAGCAAAAATTTGCAATGAATAAAGCACTAGAACAAAAACTAATTGGACCAATGGAGGAGTCACATACCAAGGAACAATCTCCCCAGGCAGTTTTGTGAGAGGTGCTTTGAGCAAGGAGATCGAAAATGGCAGCAAAATGAGCTTGGACTCAGGTTTGAGTTGGTTATTCGTGTTTGAGGGAGGAAGAAGGAGTGTGTGGGTGAAGGGATAAGTGGAGGAGGGCCACCATGGGTCCACGAGGCAGGGGGCGTGCCCAGGGGGTAGGGCGCGCCCTCCACCCTCGTGGGCAGGTGGTTGACCCCCCTGCTGTGTTCTCGGTGCCAAATATTCTCGAATATTCTAGAAAAAAAATCATATTTAAATTTCAGGGCATTTGGAGAACTTTTATTTTCAGAGAATTTTTATATTGCACGGATAATCAGATAACAGACAGAAAATTACTATTTTTATTTTATTTAATATAAATAACACAAAGTAAAAGGAAAGTACAGAAGGTTGTGCCTTCTAGTTTCATCCATCTCATGATCATCAAAAGTAATCCACTAACAAGGTTGATCAAGTCTTGTTAACGAACTCATTCCGAATAACATGGAACCGGAGAAATTTCGAATAACACTATGTTACCTCAATGGGGATATGCACATCCCCAATAATAAGAATATCATATTTCTTCTTGACAGTAGGAAGAGGAAATTCAAAACCTCCAAATATAAGCAATGGAATTTTTCCAATAGAGTTGATACTATGAACTTGAGGTTGTTTCCTCGGAAAGTGTACCGTGTGCTCATTACCATTAACATGAAAAGTGACATTGCCTTTAGTGCAATCAATAAAAGCCCCTGTAGTATTCAAAAAGGGTCTTCCAAGAATAATAGACATACTATCGTCCTCAGGAATATCAAGAATAACAAAGTCCATTAAAATAGTAACGTTTGCAACTATAACAGGCACATTCTCAGAAATGCCGACATGTATAGCAATTGATTTATCAGCCATTTGCAAAGATATTTCTGTAGGTGTCCTCTTATTCAAATCAAGTCTACGATATAAAGAGAGAGGCATAACACTAACACCGGCTCCAAGATCACATAAAGCAGTTTTAAAATAGTTTCTTTTAATGGGGCATGGTATAGTGGGTACTCCTGGATCTCCAGGGTTCTTAGGTATTCCACCTTTAAAAGTATAATTAGCAAGCATGGTGGAAATTTCAGCTTCCAGTATCTTTCTTTTATTTGTAACAATATCTTTCATGTACTTAGCATAAGGATTCATTTTGAGCATATCAGTTAATTGCATACGCAAAAAGATAGGTCTAATCATTTCAGCAAAGCACTCAAAATCCTCACCATCCTTTTTCTTGGATGGTTTGGGAGGAAAAGGCATGGGTTTCTGAACCCATGGTTCTCTTTCTTTACCGTGTTTCCTAGCAACAAAATATTTCTTATCATAATGTTGATTCTTCGATTGTGGGTTATCAAGATCAACAGCAGGTTCAATTTCTATATCATTATCATTACTAGGTTGAGCATCATCATGAACATTATCATTAATATTATCACTAGTTCCAGGTTCATTACAGATTGTGTTTCAGCATCAGAAATAGAAATATCATTTGGATTCTCAGGTGATTCAATAACAGGTTCACTAGAAGCATGCAAAGTCCTATCATTTTTCTTCTTCTTCCTTTTAGAAGGACTAGGTGCATCTATATTATTTCTCTGAGAATCTTGCTCAATTCTCTTAGGATGGCCTTCAGGATACAAAGGTTCCTGAGTCATTTTACCACCTCTAGTCATAACTCTAACAGCATTATCATTATCCTTACTATTCAATTCATTAAGCAAATCATTTTGAGCTTGAAGTACTTGTTCTACTTGAGTGTTAACCATAGAAGCATGTTTACTAATAAGTTTAAGTTCACCTTTGACATTAGCCATATAATCACCCAAGTGTTCAAGCATATTTGAATTGTATTTCAATTGTCTACCAAAATAAGCATTAAAATCTTCTTGATTAGCCATAAATTTATCAAACTCATCTAAGCATGGGCTAGCAAACTTAGTAAATGAGATTTCAGCTTTATCATATCTATAGAGAGAATTTACCTTCACTACCTGTGTCGAGTTATCAAGACCATGAGTTTCTTCAATAGGTAAAGGATTAAGATCATATGTTTCTTCAACAAGCGGTAAATTAAGACCATAATTCTTTAATAGGAGGTAAATTCTTAACATATTCAGCTTTAATACCTTTTTCTTTCATAGATTTCTTTGCCTCTTGCATATCTTCAAGACTGAGAAATAGAATACCCCTCTTCTTAGGAGTTGGTTTGGGAATAGGCTCAGGAATTGGCTCTGGAGGTGTCTAATTATTTTCATTCGTCAACATATTATTCAATAGAATTTCAGCTTCATCCGGTGTTCTTTCCTTGAAAACAGAACCAACACAACTATCCAGGTAATCTATAGAGGCATCGGTTAGTCCATTATAAAAGATATCAAGTATTTCATTTTTCTTAAGAGGATGATCGGGAAAAGCATTAAGTAATTGGAGAAGCCTCCCCCAAGCTTGTGGGAGACTCTCTTCTTCAATTTGCACAAAGTTATATATATCCCTTAAAGCATCTTGTTTCTTATGAGCAGGGAAATACTTAGCAGAGAAGTAATAAATCATATTCTGGGCACTACGCACACGACTAGGATCAAGAGAATTAAACCATATCTTAGCATCACCCTTTAATGAGAACGGAAATATTTTAAGGATATAAAAGTAACGAGTTCTCTCATCAGTAGTGAACACGGTGGCTATATCATTTAATTTAGTAAGATGTGCCACAACAGTTTCAGATTCATAGCCATGAAAAGGATCAGATTCAACCAAAGTAATTATATCAGGATCAATAAAGAATTCATAATCCTTATCAGTAACACAGATAGGTGAAGTAGCAAAAGCAGGTTCAGGTTTCATTCTAGCATTTAGAGATTGCTTGTTCCATTTAGCTAATAATCTCTTAAGTTCGTATCTATCTTTGCAAGCTAAAATAGCTAAAGAAGCTTCTTGATCAAAAACATAACCCTCAGGAATAACAAGTGATTCTTCATCATCACTTTCATCAGTATTATCAGATTCAATATTTTCAATCTCTCTAGCCCTAGCAAGTTGTTCATCAAGAAATTCACCAAGTGGCACAGTAGTACCAAGCATAGAAGTAGTTTCACCATAAGTATCATGTATAGCAGAAGTAGCATCATCAATAAGAGGTGACATATCAGAACGAATAGCAGAAGCAGGTTTAGGTGTCGCCCCTCGTAGTTGAGGGATAAATCTTAGTTCTTGGATCTTTAAAGTTCTTCATAATGATAAGCAGATATAAATCCCAAGTGACTTAAAGAATAGAGCTATGCTCCCCGGCAACGACGCTAGAAAATAGTCTTGATAACCCACAAGTATAGGGGATCGCAATAGTTTTCGAGGGTAAAGTATTCAACCCAAATTTATTGATTCAACACAGGGGAGCCAAAGAATACTCTCAAGTATTAGCAGCTGAGTTGTCAATTCAACCACACCTGGAAAGTTAGTATCTGCAGCAAATTATTTAGTAGCAAAGTAATATGATAGTAGTGGTAATGGTAGCAAAAGGTAACAGTAGTAAAAGTAGTGTTTTTGATATTTTGTAGTGATGATAGCAATAGCAACGGAAAAGTAAATAAGCGAAGAACAATATATGGAAAGCTCGTAGGCAATGGATCGGTTATGGAGAATTATGCCGGACGCGGTTCATCATGTAACAGTCATAACCTAGGGTGACACAGAACTAGCTCCAGTTCATCAATGGAAAAGAACTTGCATGACATCTTTTGTCCAACCCTCCCGTGGCAGCGGGGTCCTTACAAAAACTAAGGGATATTAAGGCCTCCTTTTAATAGTGTACCAGAACAAAGCATTAAACATAGTGAATACATGAACTCCTCAAACTATGTTCATCACCGGTAAGTATCCCGATTATTGTCACTTCGGGGTTAACGGATCATAACACATAATAGGTGACTATAGACTTGCAAGATAGGATCAAGAACTCTCATATATTGATGAAAACATAATAGGTTCAGATCTGAAATCATGGCACTCGGGCCCTAGTGACAAGCATTAAGCATAGCAAAGTCATTGCAACATCAATCTCATAACATAGTGGATACTAGGGATCAAACCCTAACAAAACTAACTCGATTACATGATAGATCTCATCCAACCCATCACCGTCCAGCAAGCCTACGATGGAATTACTCACGCACGGCGGCGAGCATCATGAAATTGGTGATGGAGGATGGTTGATGATGATGATGGCGACGGATTCCCCTCTCCGTAGCCCCGAACGGACTCTAGATCAGCCCTCCCGAGAGGTTTTAGGGCTTGGCGGCGGCTCCGTATCATAAAACGTGATGAATCCTTCTCTCTAATTTCTCTCTCCCCGAAACACAATATATAGAGTTGGAGTCGGAGTCGGAGAGGCACAAGGGGGCCCATGAGGTAGGGGGCGCACCCCCCACCCTCGTGGATAGGTGGTGGACCCCATGGCCTTCATCTTTTCAGGTATTTTTTATATTTTCCAAAAAGTTGCTCCATGAAGTTTCAGGTCATCCCGAGAACGTTTGTTTCTGCACATAAATAACACCATGGTAATTCTGCTGAAAACAGCGTCAGTCCGGGTTAGTTCCATCCAAATCATGCAAGTTAGAGTCCAAAACAAGGGCAAAAGTGTTTGGAAAAGTAGATACGATGGAGACGTATCAGAGGCCTGCGCGGCAGCATAGCCTGCCGCGGGAGGTGGGAGCAGGCAGTCCCGCCGGCGCTTGTTTGAGCGGCTGGAGCAGGAAAAACAGAGATTGAAGAAGCACAACAGCCGTTGGATGGACATCCAACAGTCACTGCTCTCGTGTGTATTATTTCTAATAATGTACAACCCATTTGCTAATTATTAAGAATTTTTTGAAGCCCATCTTATTTTTGTTAGCATTACACCCCATATTGTGGCCACGGTTAAAAAGTATACGAATTTTTGCATATTTTTGTGCGGTCAACTATTTTTAATCCCGAAATATGGATTCACATTCAAACTATTTTGAAAAACAATTTATATAAATATAAAATCCAAATAATTGTCCATGCATAAAAATCAATGGAGTTTAAAATCTTGTAATGAAAAAAATTGAAACTGATTCCCAGTTTGATGTGTTTTAAAAATGTACAGCCCATTTCTGGGCAAACCGAATGAAACTCTCCTCGTCTTGAAAGATTTGCAGCCCATCAGGGCTGATAAAGCAAGTAGGCCTCGTTTGGGTATTTCTTTTAAAAAATAGAACTGGTCTAGCCATTTTCAGCAAGAAAAAAACACAACTGGGCTCATGATGTGGTAAACATAAATAAAACCCTGGCTAGACGGGCCACAGCCCCCACACAGCCTAGTTGTTACCCTGATCCGTCGCTAAAACTAGTATAAATAACAACTGCTTGTTCCTCAAAAAAACTGGGCGACCTACTGGGTCCCTGGTGTCAGCCGCTCGTAGTGTAATTCTCTCGTTTATTGACTACGTTGACAATGGCGTGAGCCCCAGATATCCAACCATTAGGAGGAACCATATTTTTGGGCTTGTAATATAGGGGCACTTGCTTGTGTACTTCCATGATGCTGGTGGGTCCCTACTGTCATCCTCTCCACGTACAATCATCTCCTTGTTCCTCTCGGTTGTTGACGACATTGACAATGCAAGAGGGTGGCGCACTGCGCACGGCGAGCGAACCAAGGCTGCAAGGCGGAGGACGACGGAGAGGCCTCGGATGGAACGAATAGGAGCCGTGGAAGATGTGCCGGTCCAGTCGTATGCGGAGGGGAGTACGAGGGTTGACTGGTTCGGGTGCGGGTGCGTGTTGGGGCTGACGTCGCCGGAGAATAACAGGACATGTGGGGGAATAGAGGTGTAGCGACCAGACCTCAAACAGTCTGATCTCTGTGCTCCAGTGTCATCCCTGGATTAGTAATGCTGACACCACACAGTACTCGGAGGATTTATAGCAGAGTAGCAATCACACACTTATTACATCGAGTGTCTCAAAAGAGAACTTATTACAATAAATATGGCTTAAGGCCATCTAATAACGATAACAACGGAAGGCTTGGAAGATAAGTGAGTCCGTCAACTCCAACGGCATCACTGAGTATAGAACCACGACCTAAAACTCCTTAATTGTCGTCTGAAAAGTCTGCAACATTAACGTTGCAGCCCGAAACGGGTCAGCACATGGAATATGCTGGCAAGGTAACACATAGAGAGTGATGGAATGAAACAGCTATACTATATGCATATTTGGCTGGTGGAAAGCTCTATGGTTACAATTTTGCGTAAAGCCAATTTTTCCCTACTTCAAAGGAATAATTTTTATTTAACTATCATGGTGGTTGTTAAGCATTGAGAATGGTTGACAGCATTCTCAATCCCAATTAAGCATCATCATTAAACATAACCCAACAAAATTAATTTAGAGTAACATGTTGAGATTGACATGAAAATCCAGGTACTAGATACTCAAGATGTCCATAACCGGGGAAACAGCTAATCATGATTAGTTTATTACACTCTGCAGAGGTTTGCGCACTTTTCCCCAAAAGACTCGATCGCCTCTGTTTGGTTTCTCGCACTACATGCTGTTTGAGAAGACGTATGACCGAGACATAGTCTTTCAGAAGCGCTAGCACCTTACGATCGGGTAGACCGTACCACCTACATCCCCTACATCCACTAGTCTACCACTGTAAGAGTTCGCACGACTTACTCAACTATGCAAGAGCCCATAATAGCTTGTGGCTGCACACGGAAGTTTCTAGCATGAATAATCTCATGATCCCTTTGAGCCTGGGTGGAGGTCCAAAGAAAACAGGCAAGTCCTGGAAGACCCAGGTGCCTCAATAGGTGGTTAGCGGGTGTCAGTTTCTCCAACTTTAGTTGAACGGAGTGCACTGTTCGGGATATCGCTTCTCGTTAACTTATCGGTCGACCCAAGAGAAGAGATAAATTGGCTTATCGGCTGATTTATCGTTTTTATCGGTCGACCATTTATCGGCAAGTTTTTTAAAAATCTCAGGTTTTCCCAACCAAAATAATTTAAAATATGCCATAATATTACACACACATGACAAATAAATTGTCCTCTAAGCCTGAAAAAATATGCTATATTAATATATTACACAGTGCACACATACACAAGCACATACATACATGACCATCAACCATCACGTTGTGCTCCAAGCCTTAAAAAATGATATATTAGTATATTAAACAGTACACACACGCACACACGCACAAGGACATACATGACCATGTACCATCAGTTGTGCTCCAAGCCTTCAAAAATCAAATAAATTGCAAAATGTAGGTGCACACACATGACAAACAATGAGAAATAAACATAGTCCAGCAATACATATTACATAGTAAGGTCATAAATAACCATAGCTTTGCATAGTTGCATCATTGCATGACAAAGAAAAATAGGAAACTAGCAAACAGCACGCATAGTGGTTCATAGTTCTCTCACAAGTCACAACTGAAATAAATAGCTAGCAAACATAAAAAAGCACACATAGTGCAAAGCATTGAAGGCTTGAAGCCCCATTAAGGCTCCATCGGGCCCCCCTCCTCATCTTCATTGGCACCTTGTATCACCCCATCATCATCGGACTCAAAGTCTATGTCATCCTCATTGACAAGCCCGTGATCAGATTCTTCCCCATCAGAAACAAATTCTTCCACTTCATGAAGTTCTCTCACTCTTGCACTTCTATGTAGCTCAACAAACTCGGAAGCTCCCATTGCATCAACCTCCTCCGTAGCATCAACGTAAGCACCTTCACATATCCAATCTTGTGCCATGGAAGCATCTTCACCAAGAAGAACATCACAAGATGAGGAGTACTTCTTCCTCTTGTCTATCATTCTTCCATTGAATTGGATATAAACTAGATCGTCCCTATGATGCACGTCTAGTTTATTTCTCCTCTTTGCATCCACCTAAAAATTGTGAAATGAAGCTTAGTGATTTACATTCTATCAAAAATAATATACAGATCAAATTTGAGTATTTGCAAGTTGAGACTTACTTGTTCAAAAACACTCCAATTTCTTTCACATCCGGATGAACTTGTGGTCAAGTTGAGTATCCTCAAAGCAATGTGCATCAATGTAGGAGTTTGTAGTCCATAAGTTGCCCACCACTCACCTACATTTCAAGGAAAAATACAAAAGTAATATGCATCAGCCCAAAAAATTCAGAATTGCAATATGACAATATTATATTGGGAACAAGCTTACCGACATTGAAATTTGCATTGGTAATTGCTTTGGTGGCAGCCACCTTCCCAAACATGCCTTCCTTCTTTTTAAATTTGGGCAAGACAATGTTAAGCACTTTGTTTTGCTTCTCATCATCATCGAGATAAAATTGCTCAATAACTTCCATCAAGCCGGACATGACTTCCACATCGGTAAAGATGCTTGTGGTAGCATAACTATAATATGGATTCAAGGCATATGCAGCCATGTGCAATGGGGTATCTAGCCTCCCCTTCATCTTGCTCTCCATGGCCGTTGTGATCACCTTATATTCCTTGTCCGAATTATCAACCACAACCAATATTGCCTTCTTTGCCTCTATTATTTCTCCATACATAGAGGCCATGGACAGTCCATCGCCATCAGCCAACCAAAGTATCTTCACCAATGGCTCAAAAACCTTCCATTCCAAGTTTCCAACATACCCAAGCACAAGTGCACAACATTATTATTTAACATATACACATGCATTCCAACATACACAAGCACAATTTGAAGTTTAGTAAACAATACCTTAATGCAAAGAGACACATTTTTCCAAAATGTCCTACTCATTATTGCGGCATGAGCCACCTTCCCTTTCTTTGTTCTCGTGTGCTTGCATCCTTCCCAAGTATCACTACAACACATTTCCTTTCGATTCTTCCTCTTAGCATCAAGACTTTGCAAGGTAAGAAATGCCGAAGCAAATCTAGTCACCCCCGGTCTAACAATGTCTCTCTTTTTTGTATATGACCTCATCAAGGCCAATGTAGCATGATGTGCATAAAGGAAAGTAGTCATTTCTTTGGCTTTGGTTATTGTAGAACAAAAATGCTTCAACTTTGCAACCGCTTCTACCATCAAGTTGATGGTGTGAGATGCACACCAGGTCCAAAATAACTTGGGCCTTTTATCTTTCAACATCACCTTTGCTCCCATGTTGTTTGAAGCATTATCCGTGACTACTTGCACAACATTTTCAGCACCTACAAAACACAATAAGTAATTTTCAGCAAGTAATAAGCAAGTACTAAAATTCAGCAAGTAATAAACTTGAAAAGAAACGAATGATATCAAGTTGAAGATGATTCATACCTATTTTCTCAATGCATTCATCCACATAATTGAAAATGTATAGACTTGTATGTGCATCGGCCGATGCCTCCTTTGATCCAAGATAGATGGTCCCCAACTTGCAATGCACGCACAAGTTCATGATGATCCTCCTTTTCTTGTCCGTCCAAGCATCAGTCATGACAGAGCACCCCGTATCTGCCCTCTCGACCTCATGTGGCTTCAACAAATCCCTAGTCCTTTCCACCTCCTGAACCAACATTCTCTCCCTGATCATATATTGCGAGGGTTGCTTCCAATCAGGACCATAGCGACCAAGAGCCTCACAAAACTGTTTGAAATCATCATCATTGATAGCATTGAAGGGTATATTTTTCTTGTACATCCATCTAGCCAAATATTGCCCAACTTTGTAGCTTCTTTCCTTATCAACACTATCATTTATAGTCTTCTGTTTTTTAGATTTCAACGGGATCGAAGGATCAATTGGTGCAAGATATTGATCCATTGCCCCCTTCTTTGGAGTACCTTCACCAACTTCATTCAGTTGTTCTTGATCATCCTCGTTGACCTCTATGGTGACTGCAGCTTTAACTTCTTCTTCACGCTTTTGCTTTTCCAATTTCTTCCTCTTTGGTGCCTCGTGTGATGCAAAAGCTCGAGTAATCTGATCTTGTGTGGCTTTCATACAGCTGGTCACAGCGCCTTTGATCTGCCCAATGTGCTCCTTCATCCTAGTGACCCCTCCCGACATGACTTTTCCACAAAGCTTGCACTTGAGCCTTTGTGGACCACTAGGATCAATCAACTCGGCAAACTCCCAAGCCATTTCATCCGACTTCCTCTTAAGTGATGAACTTGCAACTTGAGATGAACCTAAACTAGCCATCTACATAAATAAAAGGAAACAACCATACATCATCATCTACATAAATAAAGGAAAAAACCATGTATCAGCCATCTAGATAGTTTACTAATGAAGCAATAATTGAGTATTGACTAATATAATTAAAATCTTCCTAATACAATCAGCCATCTACATAACTCAACTCAACCAAAATAAATCAACAAGCATGCATCACTACTTCTTCAGAGAATAGAATCAGGAATGAGAAGAATCCATGCCGTGGCGTGTGGAGCTTCTGCTACTCTCGATCGTGGATGAAGGGTTGGCGGGGAGCTGAGGCACGCCGCTGCTAGATCCTGGGGAGGGGTGTGGGCGGGGAGCTGCTCCAGACGTCCTGCTCCTAAGCGCCGCCGTGTGGAAGCCTCAAGGACGGGGCGCCGCTGTGTGGAATCCTCAAGGACTGGGCGCGGCCGGCCGGTGCTGGAGACGGGGATGAGATGAGGGACGAGGTGCGGGGTTGTGCTGGAGACAGGGACGAGCCGACGAGCTGCGGGGCGGTACTGGACAGGGGCGCGAGGTGAGGGGCGAGCGAGCTAGGTCCGGCTGCCGGAGGAGACCATGGTGGCGGCGGCGTGGTGAATCGCGGGGAGCGGCTGCTGGCGAAGCCCAAATGCCAAACCCTATCGGGACTTGGGAGGGATGTGTCCCACGCGAGGGTTATGGGGAAGGCGGTGCGCTACAGGAGATTTTTTTGTGATTTCAGACAGGTGGGCCCCCTGGATATACCGGCCAAAATCACTCTGACTGCCGATAAATCGCTCTGACTGCCGATAAATCGGCCAGACCGATAAACTCAGGGGATATGTGTTTATCTTACCGGTTAGACCCCGATAAGTGATAAATCGGCTGATTTATCGGTATATCGGCCGGTATTTTGAACAGTGACGGAGTGTGGCTACGCCCGGTGCTTGCGAAGGTTAAAATAGCACAAACTTGACAAACTATCGTTGTGGTTTTGATGCGTAGGTAAGAACGGTTCTTGCTAAGCCCGTAGCAGCCACGTAAAATTTGCAACAACAAAGTAGAGGACGTCTAACTTGTTTTTGCAGGGCATGTTGTGATGTGATATGGTCAAGACATGATGCTAAATTTTATTGTATGAGATGATCATGTATTGTAACCGAGTTATCGGCAACTGGCAGGAGACATATGGTTATCGCTTTATTGTATGCAATGCAATCGCCCTGTAATGCTCTACTTTATCACTAAGCGGTAGCGATAGTCGTGGAAGCATAAGATTGGCGAGACGACAATGATGCTACGATGGAGATCAAGGTGTCACGCCGGTGACGATGGTGATCATGACGGTGCTTCGGAGATGGAGATCACAAGCACAAGATGATGATGGCCATATCATATCACTTATATTGATTGCATGTGATGTTTATCTTTTATGCATCTTATATTGCTTTGATTGACAGTAGCATTATAAGATGATCCCTCACTAAATTATCAAAGTATAAGTGTTCTCCCTGAGTATGCACCATTGTGAAAGTTCTTCGTGTTGAGACACCACGTGATGATCGGGTGTGATAGGCTCTACGTTCAAATACAACGGGTGCAAAATAGTTGCACACGCGGAATACTCAGGTTAAACTTGATGAGCCTAGCATATAACAGATATGGCCTCGGAACGCGGAGACCGAAAGGTCGAGCATGAATCATATAGTAGATATGATCAACATAGTGATGTTCACCATTGAAACTACTCCATCTCACGTGATGATCGGACATGGTTTGGTTGATATGGATCACGTGATCACTTAGAGGATTAGAGGGATGTCTATCTAAGTGGGAGTTCTTAAATAATATGATTAATTGAAATTAAATTTATCATGAACTTAGTACCTGATAGTATCTTGCTTATCTATGTTGATTGTAGATAGATGGCCCGTGTTGTTGTTCCGTTGAATTTTAATGCGTTCCTTGAGAAAGCAAAGTTGAAAGATGATGGTAGCAATTACACGGACTGGGTCCGTAACTTGAGGATTATCCTCATTGCTGCTCAGAAGAATTACGTCCTGGAAGCACCGCTGAGTGCCAGGCCTGCTGCTAATGCAACTGACAATGTTAAGAACGTCTGGCAGAGCAAAGCTGACGACTACTCGATAGTTCAGTGTGCCATGCTTTATGGCTTAGAACCGGGACTTCAACGATGTTTTGAACGTCATGGAGCATATGAGATGTTCCAAGAGTTGAAGTTAATATTTCAAAAGAATGCCCGGATTGAGAGATATGAAGTCTCCAATAAGTTCTACAGCTGCAAGATGGAGGAGAATAGTTCTATCAGTGAGCATATACTCAAGATGTCTGGGTACTGCAATCACTTGATTCAACTGGGAGTTAATCTTCCGGATGATAGCGTCATTGATAGAATTCTCCAATCACTGCCACCAAGCTACAAGAGCTTCGTGATGAACTATAATATGCAAGGGATGGATAAGACAATTCCCGAGCTCTTTGCAATGCTAAAGGCAGCGGAGGTAGAAATCAAGAAGGAGCATCAAGTGTTGATGGTCAATAAGACCACCAGTTTCAAGAAAAAGGGCAAAGGGAAGAAGAAGGGGAACTTCAATAAGAACAGCAAGCAAGTTGCTGCTCAGGAGAAGAAACCCAAGTCTGGACCTAAGCTTGAGACTGAGTGCTTCTACTGCAAGCAGACTGGTCACTGGAAGCGGAGCTGCTGTAACACCCCGGATGTAATTTACCTTATATGTATCCCAACTCTTGCCGTTTCCGGCGCTAAGTTATTTTATTTCCTCGGGTTCAGGTTTTTGTCTTCGTGTGTTGTTGCCTTTGTCATGCATCTCATATCATGTCATCATGTGCATTGCATTTGCATACCTGTTCGTCTCAGGCATCCGAGCATTTTCCCCGTTGTCCGTTTTGTATTCTGGCGCTCCTATCTCCTCCGGTGCCCCTTTCTACCTCTTTTCGTGTGTTGGGGTTAAACATTTCCGGATTGGACCGAGACTTTCCAAACGGCCTTGGTATACTACCGATAGACCGCCTGTCAAGTTTCGTACCATTTGGACTTTGTTTGATACTCCAACGGTTAACCGAGGGACCGAGAAGGCCTCGTTTGTGTTGCAGCCCAAAACCCTTCCAATTTGGCCCAAAACCCAACAAAGACCCTTCCATCATCTAGAGCATTCGATCACGATCGCGTGGCCGAAAACCGCACCTCATTTGGAGTCTCCTAGCTCCTCCTACCTCTATATATAGACCCCTCATTCCAAATCCCGGGTCTCTTCTTTCCCTAACCCTAAAATTCCTCGCGCCGCCGCCGGACATGTCCGCCTCCGCGCCGGACACCGCCCCGAGCCAGTGAGCAGCCGCCACGTGGCAACCGCCGGCCGCCCCTGTGCGAGGCCCTCCGAGCCCATAGCCGGCCGCCGAGGGCCCGAGCTCGCGCCGCCCACGCCCCGTATTCCTCCTCACGTCTGGCCGCCGCCCACCGCCGCAGGACACCGCGACCTCGCCGGAGCACTCGCCGGCCGCCTCGCCCTCACCACCTCGCCGGCGCCTACCTCGCCGCCCGGCCTCCCCGTCCTCGCCGCCGCGCGTCCCTGTCCGGATCCGGATGGATCCGGCCTCCTCCGGTCGTCCCCACACCCTTGCCACCTCACCGGAGCGAGGAACCTCGCCGGAGACCTCGAGATCCCGCCGCTGCTACAGTACCCGCTTCAGTAAACCCTAGATCTGGGTTGACTTTCTCCCCCTCTCTCAGATTTATTTTGCAATCTTTGGCATGCCGTAACTCCGCATCCGTAGCTCTGATTTGCGCATGTAGCATATCAAAATGTTCGTCTCAGAGAGTACATCATTTCATCTCATTGCATCATTTTCATTTGAGCTTATCTTGATGCCCGAAATGCTGTTGGAAGAGGGCTATGTGATAAAATTGTCAGATATGTTTCATCAAATAGATATTTGTCATTTTTGCCATGTTTAATGTCTGCAGGATATGCTCCTGAGCTCTACATGAGTTTTGTTATATGCCATGCCATCTTTACAGAGGTGCTTACCATGTATTTTTGTGATATGTGTGGTGACTGGCACAAGCTTGCAAAGTAGTGCAATCGGTAATGCTAATTTTAGGGACTTAGAATTTCTGTAAGTCCTTGTCCTGATTTTGTCTTTATACCATATGTTCATGTTGTTTCCTAGTGATCTGTGCCTCTTTTGAGGATGATCAGTAAGGGTGATTTGTTAACATTGTGGTTCTATATCCATCCATGTCTTTGTTTGCATTTATGGAGCATCCTAGCTTGAGTCAATCGAGCTCTACTTTTGCTATTTCGTGAATCCTGACAGATTGTTGTCTTGTTAGCGATTTTGCAGAGGATGTTGCTATTGATCCGTGCATGCTATGTTGTTGTTCTTGCCATGTCTAGCTTCTATGCCATGTATTCTTGATGGTTGTATGCTTAGTTTGTCATGCCATGCTCTGTAGTGAGTGCATCGAGCTCATAAACATGCCTACTCGTTAACAGATTTGCATGCTCCAGTTTTTTCACCAAGTCTGTAATCTGATTATGTTTTTGCCATGTTCACATGCTTGCAATTGTATTTTCTGATCCCTTTTGGCTCAAGGTCACTAAGGGACTTTTGTTAAGTGCTTTGAGTAGCTTCATGCCATGCCTTGCTTTGCCATGTAAAGTTCCTGTAGCATATAGTTTTCATGCTCCAAAGTGTGCTACCTGATGTTAAATTCTAGACTTGTATTAATTTCACTAAGTCTGAAACCTGTTATCATTTGCATTTTTGCCATGCTTGTTTGAACCTGTTAATGGATGAATTGGCCATAGCTCAGTGTTCATATTTTGTCAAGCATCATGAGTGGGTCCCTGCCATGTATTTTGTTTTCATGTTTAAGTGCTGTAGCATAATTATCTTGATGCTTTTAGATGACTATTTGCTGATTATCGCAGACCGGTGCCATATTTGTTTTGCTTGCCATTTCCAAACCGTGCATCCCATTCTGGTGATCTTTATATAGATTTCAACCGAAATCACCTCACCTTTCCAGTGGCACTCTTGGATTTCCATGTTGAGGCCAGGTTCAATCATTCATTGTCAAATCTTGCATATGCATCACATATCGCATCCCGCATAGCATACCATGTTTGCATCATGTTGCGAGCATTGCATGTGGTTGATTGTGTTCCTTTTGCTTGTTTGTCTTGTTTGGGTAGAGCCAGGAGACGAGTTCGCTAACGAGGAGCCCGTTGAGTTTGCTTACGAGGATCAAGTCAACTCTGACAACTTTGCAGGCAAGATGATCATACCCTCGAAATCACTTCTATCTTTGCTTGCTAGATCCTCGCTCTTTTGCTATGCCTATGCTACGATGCCTACCACTTGCTTATCATGCCTCCCAAATTGCCACGTGAGAGCTTGTCATGGGCTAAGTTGGGACTCCCCTGCAGGGATTTGAACTTTCGAAAGCCGTGCCCGCGGTTATGGGCAGATGGGAATTTGTTAATGTCCGGTTGTAGATAACATGAAACTTAACTTAATTAAAATGAATCAACCGCGTGTGTTACCATGATGGTCTCTTCTCGGCGGAGTCCGGGAAGTGAACACGGTGTTGGAGTAATGCTTGACGTAGGTTGCTATAGGATCACTTCTTGATCATAGTTCTTCGTTCGTGCTTTGCCTTCTCTTCTCGCTCTCTTCTGTGAACAGGTTAGCCACCATATATGTTAGTCGCTTGCTGCAGCTCCACATATTACCTTGCCTTACCTATAAGCTTAAATAGTCTTGATCGTGAGGGTGCGAGATTGCTGAGTCCCCGTGACTCACAAATTACCTCCAAACCAGATGCATGGACCGATGATACCGCTCCAGACGATGCGCTTGAGCTCAAGTGGGAGTTCAACGAAGACTCTCGCCGTTACTATGTGTCTTTCCTAGATGATCAGTAGTGGTGCCCAGTTGGGGCGATCGGGGACCGTGTCGCTTGTTGGGGTGATCTTTTATTTTGGTACCATAGTCGGACCATGAGTGTATTGGATGATTGTAATGTTATTCATGTATTTATGTGACGTGGCGAGTGTAAGCCAACTATGTACCTTTTTCCCCTATTATCTATTTACATGGGTTGTTGTGAAGATTACCTTACTTGCGACATTGCTTTCAATGTGGTTATGCCTCTAAGTCGTGCTTCGACACGTAGGAGATATAGCCGCATAGAGGGCGTGACAACTGCCCCAAGTATTTGGCGGATAAGAAGGATGGCAAGGTGAACAAAGGTATATGTTATATACATGTTATTGATGCGTACCTTACTAATGCTCGCAGTAGCACCTGGGTATTTGATACTGGTTCTGTTGCTAATATTTGCAACTCGAAACAGGGGCTACGGATTAAGCGAAGATTGGCTAAGGACGAGGTGATGATGCGCGTGGGAAATGGTTCCAAAGTCGATGTGATCGCGGTCGGCAAGCTACCTCTACATATACCTTCGGGATTAGTATCAGACCTAAATAATTGTTATTTGGTGCCAGCGTTGAGCATGAACATTATATCTGGATCTTGTTTGATGCGAGACGGTTATTCATTTAAATCAGAGAATAATGGTTGTTCTATTTATATGAGTAATATCTTTTATGGTCATGCACCCTTGAAGAGTGGTCTATTTTTCCTAAATCTCGATAGTGGTGATACACATATTCATAATATTGAAGCCAAAAGATGCAGAGTTGATAATGATAGTGCAACTTATTTGTGGCACTTCCGTTTAGGTCATATCGGAGTAAAGCGCATGAAGAAACTCCATACTGATGGACCTTTGGAACCACTTGATTATGAATCACTTGGTACTTGCTAACCGTGCCTCATGGGCAAGATGACTAAAACGTCGTTCTCCGGAACTATGAAGAGCGCAACAGATTTGTTGGAGATCATACATACATATGTATGTGGTCCGATGAATGTTGAGGCTCGTGGCGGATATCGTTATTTTCTCACCTTGACAGATGATTTAAGAAGATATGGGTATATCTACTTAATGAAACATAAGTCTGAAACATTTGAAAAGTTCAAAGAATTTTAGAGTGAAGTTGGAAATCATCGTAACAAGAAAATAAAGTTTCTACGATCTGATCGTGGAGGAGAATATTTGAGTTATGAGTTTGGTCTTCATTTGAAACAATGCGGAATAGTTTCGCAACTCACGCCACCCAGAACACCACAGTGTAATGGTGTGTCCGAACGTCGTAATCGTACTTTACTAGATATGGTGCGATCTATGATGTCTCTTACTGATTTACCGCTATCGTTTTGGGGTTATGCTTTAGAGACGGCCACATTCACCTTAAATAGGGCACCATCTAAATCCGTTGAGACGACGCCTTATGAACTGTGGTTTGGTAAGAAACCAAAGTTGTCGTTTCTGAAAGTTTGGGGCTGTGATGCTTATGTGAAAAAGCTTCAACCTGATAAGCTCGAACCCAAATCGGAGAAATGTGTCTTCATAGGATACCCAAAGGAGACTGTTGGGTACACCTTCTATCACAGATCCGAAGGCAAGACTTTTGTTGCTAAATTTGTAGTTTTTCTAGAGAAGGAGTTTCTCTCGAAAGAAGTGAGTGGGAGGAAAGTAGAACTTGATGAGGTAACTATACCTGCTCCCTTATTGGAAAGTAGTTCATCACAGAAACTGGTTTCTGCGATACCTACACCAATTGGTGAGGAAGTTAATGATGATGATCATGAAACTTTAGATCAAGTTGTTACTGAACCTCATAGGTCAACCAGAGTAAGATCCGCGCCAGAGTGGTACGGTAATCCTGTTCTGGAAGTTATGTTACTAGACCATGACGAACCTATGAACTATGAAGTGATGGTGACCCCAGATTCCGCAAAATGGCTTGAAGCCATGAAATCTGAGATGGGATCCATGTATGAGAACAAAGTGTGGACTTTGGTTGACTTGCTCATTGATCGGCAAGGAATTGAGAATAAATGGATCTTCAAGAAGAAGACTGACGCTGACAGTAATGTTACTGTCTATAAAGCTCGACTTGTTGCAAAAGGTTTTTGACAAGTTCAAGGGATTGACTACGATGAGACCTTCTCACCCGTAGCGATGCTTAAGTCTGTCTGAATCATGTTAGGAATTGCCGCATTTTATGATTATGAAATTTGGCAAATGGATGTCAAAACTGCATTCCTGAATGGATTTTTGGAAGAAGAGTTGTATATGATGCAACCAGAAGGTTTTGTCGATCCAAAGGGAGCTAACAAAGTGTGCAAGCTCCAGCGATCCATTTATGGACTGGTGCAAGCCTCTCGGAGTTGGAATAAACACTTTGATAGTGTGATCAAAGCATTTGGTTTTATGCAGACTTTTGGAGAAGCCTGTATTTACAAGAAAGTGAGTGGGAGCTCTGTAGCATTTCTAATATTATATGTGGATGACATATTATTGATTGGAAATGATCTAGAATTTCTGGATAGCATAAAAGGATACTTGAATATGAGTTTTCCAATGAAAGACCTCGGTGAAGCTGCTTATATATTGGGCATCAAGATCTATAGAGATAGATCAAGACGCTTAATTGGACTTTCACAAAGCACATACCTTGACAAAGTCTTGAAGAAGTTCAAAATGGATCAAGCAAAGAAAGGGTTCTTGCATGTGTTACAAGGTGTGAAATTGAGTAAGACTCAATGCCCGACCACTGCAGAAGATAGAGAGAAAATGAAAGAGGTTCCCTATGCTTCAGCCATAGGCTCTATCATGTATGCAATGTTGTGTACTAGACCTGATGTGTGCCTTGCTATAAGTCTAGCAGGGAGGTACCGAAGTAATCCAGGAGTGGATCACTGGACAGCGGTCAAGAAAATCCTGAAATACCTTAAAAGGACTAAGGATATGTTTCTCGTTTATGGAGGTGACAAAGAGCTCATCGTAAATGGTTACGTTGATGCAAGCTTTGACACTGATCCAGACGATTCTAAATCGCAAACCAGATACGTGTTTACATTGAACGGTGGAGCTGTCAGTTGGTGCAGTTCTAAACAAAGCATTGTGGCGGGATCTACGTGTGAAGCGGACTACATAGCTGCTTCGGAAGCAGCAAATGAAGGAGTCTAGATGAAGGAATTCATATCCAATCTAGGTGTAATACCTAGTGCATCGGGTCCAATGAAAATCTTTTGTGACAATACTGGTGCAATTGCCTTAGCGAAGGAATCCAGATTTCACAAGAGAACAAAGCACATCAAGAGACGCTTCAATTCCATCCGGGATTTAGTCCAGATGGGAGACATAAAAATTTGCAAGATACATACGGATCTGAATGTTGCAGACCTGTTGACTAAGCCTCTTCCATGAGCAAAACATGATCAGCACCAAGACTCCATGGGTATTAGAATCATTACTGTGTAATCTAGATTATTGACTCTAGTGCAAGTGGGCGACTGAAGGAAATATGCCCTAGAGGCAATAATAAAGTAATTATTTATTTCCTTATATCATGATAAATGTTTATTATTCATGCTAGAATTGTATTAACCGGAAACATAATACATGTGTGAATACATAGACAAACAGAGTGTCACTAGTATGCCTCTACTTGACTAGCTCGTTGATCAAAGATGGTTAAAGTTTCCTAACCATTGACATGGGTTGTCATTTGATTAACGGGATCACACCATTAGGAGAATGATGTGATTGACTTGACCCATTTCGTTAGCTTAGCACCCGATCGTTTAGTATGTTGCTATTGCTTTCTTCATGACTTATACATGTTCCTATGACTATGAGATTATGCAACTCCCATTTACCAGAGGAACACTTTGTGTGCTACCAAACGTCACAACATAACTGGGTGATTATAAAGGTGCTCTATAGGTGTCTCCAAAGGTACTTGTTGGGTTGGCGTATTTCGAGATTAGGATTTGTCACTCCGATTGTCGGAGAGGTATCTCTGGGCCCTATCGGTAATGCACATCACTTAAGCCTTGCAAGCATTGCAACTAATGAGTTGGTTGCAGGATAATGTATTACGGAACGAGTAAAGAGACTTGCCGGTAACGAGATTGAACTAGGTATTGAGATACCGAAGATCGAATCTCGGGCAAGTAACATACCGATGACAAAGGGAACAACGTATATTGTTATGCAGTTTGACCGATAAAGATCTTCATAGAATATGTGGGAGACAATATGATCATCCACGTTCCGCTATTCGTTATTGACCGGAGATGTGTCTCGGTCATGTCTACATAGTTCTCGAACCCGTAGGGTCCGCACGCTTAACGTTTCGATGATAGTTATATTATGAGTTTATATGTTTTGAAGTACCGAAGGTTGTTCAGAGTCCCGGATGTGATCACAGACATGACGAGGAGTCTCGAAATGGTCGAGACATGAAGATTGATATATTGGAAGCCTATGTTTGGATATCAGAAGTGTTCCGGGTGAAATCGGGATTTTACCGGAGTACCGGGAGGTTACCGGAACCCCCCGGGGACATAATGGGCCTTAGTGGGCCTTGGTGGAAAGAGAGGAGAGGCGGCCAGGGCATGGGCCGCCCCCCCTCCCCCTAGTCCAAATAGGACAAGGAGAGGGGGGCGCCCCCCCCTTCCTTCTTCTCCTCCACCTCTTTCCCCTCTCTCTCCTAGTCCAACAAGGAAAAGGGGGGAGTCCTACTCCCGGTAGGAGTAGGACTCCTCCTGGCGCGCCCCTCTCTAGGCCGGCCGCACCGCCCTTGCTCCTTTATATACAGGGGCAGGGGGGCACCCCATAGACACAACAATTGATCGTTTGATCTTTTAACCGTGTGCGGTGCCCCCCTCCACCATAGTCCACCTCGATAATACTGTAGCGGTGCTTAGGCGAAGCCCTGGGTCGGTAGAACATCATCATCGTCACCACGCCGTCGTGCTGATGAAACTCGCCCTCAACACTCGGCTGGATCGGAGTTCGAGGGACGACATCGGGCTGAACGTGTGCTGAACTCGGAGGTTTCGTACGTTCGGTACTCGATCAGTCACATCATGAAGACGTACGACTACATCAACCGCGTTGTACTAACGCTTCCGCTTTCGGTCTACGAGGATACGTGGACAACACTCTCCCCTCTCGTTGCTATGCATCACCATGATCTTGCGCGTGTGTAGGACATGTTTTGAAATTACTACGTTCCCAACAGAGGAGGAATGTGCACTCATCTTGTCATGGTAGTATTTATAACCAAGTACTACTAATACGCTCCTAAGTGGGAAACCGTTTATGTTGTGATCGGTGTGAACAGGTTTGCAATTAAATATAACGTGGTAGTAGTAATTTTGAATGTGACGAGATGCAAGCTCAAAATTTATTGACGGTTCTAGTTTTGAAGTGTTGCACTATTCTCGGATGGCGTAACGTGCACATGTGTTCTCGGCCGTGGTGTAGTATATGCCCTGGTACTTCTTTTTCTACTGCTGTGTACGTGCAATAACTAGCACCGTCGGATACATATCTTACGGTTATTAGGGTGTTCGACAAGAATAGCCTCGTGGCGAGGTGTAGACCAGTATTTTTTCACACGATTACATCGACACATATCATCTCCCTCCCTCTTTCCCACGCACACACCTATATCTCGGGACTTCTCGCACGCACCATCTCTAGCTCCCTAGGTCGATGCCACCCACATACACTTGTACTCCAAGTTTAGCCCTCCATCCCGAATTACTTGTCGCAGGTATGAATGTATCTAGATGTATTTTAGTTCTAGATACATCCATTTCTGTGACGAGTAATTTGCGACAGGTAATTTGGGAGTACGTTATACATGAAGAGAAGAGGTGCACACACGCACTCATCATCTCTCACACACGCATCTGTAGCTACGAATTGTAGTGTTCTCAACCATCTGATTGGCTCTATCATAGGTTTCACGTTGCTCCTTGGCCTTGAGATTGAGAAGTTTGAAACACAGAGGCTAAGCTGGAGGCGCGAGGTTTTGGTTAATGTGCGGGCCGCACACGGCACCAACATGACACGAGCTTCGTTTGTCTGGTGCGCTGTCGGGTGGGTTGTCCAAGTATAGACACAACTAGGCCCTCCTTGGTATCTGCGCCTCGACTTATTATGCACAGATAAATTAGGATCGGAGGGAGTACTACTAGTAGTACTACTTTGATGTGTCACGTCAACTCGCATAAGTATGCAACACTTCCTGAACAAACAAGCATATAAGCTGTTAGAGCATCTCCAATAGCATGTGTATATTTGGATGTTTATATATTCGTATAAACAATGGTCTAAAAAGATTCCCTCATATACACATCTAGTTTTGCATTAGAACGTCTATATACAGGGACCATGACAGCTGGCCGTCGCTCGGGAGAGCAAAAAATCGTGGCTGCAATTGAGTTTACATGACGCCTTTACATTGTCTAGGCGTGGACATTGTCGAGGTCGATTTAGAGGATGTATATATTTGGACGACCATATAGACAAGCAACTGGATGCCTGTTTTGGGCTCACGTCGTGGAAAATGAGAATAGACATCCATATAGACAAGCTATTGGATATGCTCTTATACTTCTTACCCAAAGGATCTTTATATCCAACAGACACAAAATATCCATTCGACTGTTGGAAACTACTTTAACTGCTGATCTGATGTCCAAGTAATTGCTGCATCGCCACCAAAACCCACCATCTCTTAAGCTAAAGTAGACCACTGCACTTTATTTATACTTGTTACTTGTTACTCGTTACCAATTACCTTATCACAAAACTATCTGTTACCGATAATTTCAGTGCTTGCAGAGAATATCTTACTGAAAACCGCTTATCATTTCCTTCTGCTCCTCGTTGGGTTCGACACTCTTACTTATCGAAAGGACTATGATAGATCCCCTATACTTGTGGGTCATCAGGAAGCAGTTGGGTGGGGCCCTCGTCGATGGTGGCCAGTGGCTCCTCCAAGCTAACCCCTATATTAGCATATTACTAAGAGAAATAGAAGGCATTTTAGAATCATTTAGGACGTGAGCTTGTCAATCTGAATGTGGAGGGACACCAGCTTAGCCCCGACCAGCAGCTTGGGCGGAACTGTGAAGAAGGTCAGCTCCTGCACGGCGACGTCGTCGGGATCCTTGCTTCTTGTCACCTCCATTTCCATCTTGACGGCGTCGGTCCTGCCTTTGGGCTCCCCCGATGGGCCGTTCACCCATAGCTTGGCCACGTAGTGCGGCAGTGGGGACACCCCTGCTCTGATGCAGACGATCGACATGATGATAGGCGTGCCGATGTTGAGCACGCCGCCGACCAAGAAAAGACGTGCAGTCGTCGTCCTCCGCGAACAGCAAGAGCCATGGCTCCGACAGTGGCACTTGCAGCTGGAGCGCCTTGCCATACTGGATCCTGTGCACGGGCATGGGATGCACGGTGCTGATGTGGTGGGAGAGCACCGGTGGCGGGCCTTCGTAGCCGCAGACGGGCACGGGGCATTTGTAGGGCGCGAGCGGACACACGCTCTGGTGATCGACAAGCTTGTGGTAAGTGACGTAGAGCCCACAGCGTTCATGCATGCACTCCACCCTCACCGAGGAGAGGACGGCGTCCACCGCCATGTTCCGCACGTCGAAGCCACCACCGTGCTCGCACTTCTGGCACTGCCGCTGGTTCCCGAGGCGCTCGACGCGGCAGTCCGCGCAGGCCAGGTGCCCTCCCTTGCACTGCACAAATCAATCGAACAACACATCAATCAAGGAACCTGCACCTTGCTCAATCAGCCGAATGGACGGGGTGTATTCGAACCTCATACACTGGAGGCTTCAAGGGGTGGAGGCACAAGGGGCAGTGGAGCAAGCTAAGGTCCATCGAGACCACAGAGAGCTCCATCGTCAGGTCCTTTCACTACAAAAAAATTACACTTCCGTGATGATATGTGTTTGTCACAATAGGTCATGTTTTCTGTCATGCATGTACATCCATGACAATTTTATGACAGAATCGAGATAGTCATACATGTGCTGTCGTAGAAGTGTTCCATGACATTACCAAAATTATCATCACGGAAGTGTCCACTTCCATGACGATAAATCACGTGTCACAGAAGTGCTTTCGTCAAGGGTGACCGACACGTGGCATCCACCGTAACGGAACACCGTTAAGCTATCGGGTCTGGTTTTGGATCCGATAACCCATTAACAGGCCTGACCAATGGGAATTGTCCACGTGTAAAATCATCATTGGCTGGAGGAAACACGTGTCAGCTCACCGTTGGGACAGATGTCATCCACTCATAGGACCCAAAGCGCCTATGATACGTCGACATGTGGCATGGCCCAACAGAGGCCCATTCCTGTGAAAAGGCGGGCCCGTTTGACTTGGTCAAAAGGTGGCGGGCTGGCCCACGGCAAGCCTGTTAACGGTCTATTTGCATATAGCCCATTTACAGCCCGCTATCCTAGGGCCCATTTATGGCCTATCCGAATTAGGCCTAGTAGCGTCATCTGGGCCGTCCAATATAATTCCAGCCCGTTTTAACTTCCGGCCCATGTATGGCCTATGACGTCTTTCGGCCCATATGAGGCCCTTAGTAACCCTCGGCCCCTTAACGACCCGTGGTAAAACTGGCCCGTAATGAACAGTGTATCACTTTATACCCATTAACGGCCCATTATTCTGTTGGGCCGTTCCAACCCATGTTATCTTTTAGTCTTCTTAGGGCCCATTTATTCTTGGGCTCATTTCCAGCATTCGGTTACTTACGTCCCGTTACTGTCATTTTTTGCTTGTGGGCCAAATTCAGCCTGTGGTTACGGTCGGCCAGTTTGTGGCCCGTTAATACGCTGGGCCGTTGTCATGTCGAAAAAAACCCATTGGGCTATTTTCATGGAGTTATCAAATACGGCCTATTAACGGCCTGTTATTGTCCACGAATAGTACGACCCATGATTGGCGAAATGATGATACGCCTCGTAGAAGGCACATGGATCGTACGGCCCGTAAAAGGCCCATGGATCGTACGGCCCGTAGAAGGCCAATGGATCCTACGGCCCGTATAGAAGGCCAATGGATCCCGCGGCCCGTAGAAGGCCCATGGTTACAACAGTCCGTGTGTTGCCATGATTATTTTGGCCTAGTTTCCAAAAATAGGTTATTGTGGCCACTAGAAAAACACAGAAAAAGAATTGCAGTGACTACAAGCAAACAACTAAACAAGACAATAAGGAAATAAATAAGCAAGCAATTAATGCTAGCCTATTACCGCTATTACACATATTACATCCACTGGGCATCAAAGTTCACCACCAGTGCAAATATAGGGAACAAAGCAGCGTATTACATACACTGGCCGTCAAAATTAGCCACCAATGCAAATAAACACGCCAGCAAAACAAGAGCATAACTGAAGCAACTTCAGAAGAGCTCAAGAAATGTGGTATCCACCATGTTGGCAATAAGCTTAGCAAGCTTATTAGCTTTGTCCTGTTTGGCGCTAAAATCCTCCAACGCTTGCTGTTGCACCAGAAAGTATGCATCTGAATGCTCCAGGGACTTCCGCAGTCCTTCCGCTTCTTGTCACAGCACAGCTGATCGATGTCTTTCAGCTTGTAGTTGAGACTCAAGAAACCGAACTGATTCAGATAGTGAGTTTGAATAGCTTGTGCAAGCGGTAGTGGCTAGTAACTCGAACACTAAACCAAGACAAGACTTTGGGGTTGTCTCATTGTCTTCGAGATAGTCTTCCTTAGTTGTTTTATCAGCTTTATTGGAGACCAACAAGGATGTGTCACTATCCTGAACCTTATCCGCATTACTTCCTTTACCATTGCTTAATAAGGCACTCTTCCCCAATATTCTGTCAGCATTCTAAAAGAAGAAACAAGCAGACACATAACAGGTTTAGCATGTACTAGTATATGAAACTCATTTTGGTGAACCAGTTCATTAGTAAGGTGGACAGGATTAAACTACCAAGTCTTCTATTGCCAAGTACTAGTACATAATAAAAGCATCAAACAAACATATATCTATGTCCTGTGGTCACTGAATTGTCTTGCCAAATCAAAATGGAGACACGGTTCAAATCATATCAGTTTAAGACAAAGCAGCAGTGAAAGAATACAAAGCGTGGGAAACTACACGGCACAACAAGATTTCATATGGGTACCACGGGTCTACATGTACAACAACACTATTGGCTCTGTTGTGATGCTAGTAATGTGCATGATATGAGAAGTCAATTGTATACACAATTGAAATTGAAATCAACAAAGCTATTGATAAGAGCAAGCGTGTTAAAGAAACATGCATGAACATACCTGCTGTGCCATTGGAGTTTCGATTGGATCCTTTAATTTAAAAATAAATTTGTATGAGTAAATACTATGATACAAGAGCAAAGCAGTATGCACGATAGCAATCATAGTTAAAAAAGGCGTGCTTAAGCGCGCCTAGGCTCTAGGCGTTGGCGAAACACATTGCGCATAACTACGCTTAATCTGTGCATAACTGCGCATAAGCATGCTCTTTGGTCAGTAAAGTGCAAGGCGGTGGAAAACGCACAATTAATGCCTAGCGCTTTTTTGAACTATGATAGAAATGGAATCTTAAATTAGAACAGTTGTTCTTCCGGTTTAGGCACTTATTCTACATGAACAGAGTATAGTAAGACGCAAGAATATAGTACTTAAAATAGAAAATGAGCTCATAGACCTTACCACATTCTTGGTTCGGGACCAGTACAAAACAAGGCGTTCCCAATCATCGTCTAGTAAATGTGTCTCATGAGAAAGTAAGGGAATTTGATGAGTTTTTTTGCCGGTGAAGTATGTTTTCTTCATGTAATTCCGATATTGCCACCAAGCATTCTTGAAGATAGCAGAGGTATTAGCACAGGTTACCTCATCCCGAGTTTCCAAATCGGTCCTTCTCTATAGAGAAAAATGGGAAAATTTGTTGTATTATAACCATCATGGAGGTAGGATGTATGAGACAAAGCAAAGTAATTGCCATGAATAACATTACTTACACATAACTCCTGGACAAACACCTGCAACTAGCATTTTCCTTCATCTTCAGTATAATATTTCCAAGATGGGAATATACACACATACGATTTAACAACATCAAATGTGATAGATGCTAAACTACGACTAGCTGGTTGTGCTTCCTCCACAGGAATAGGCGTACTAACTGGTGGAGTTGGGGTTCGCCGTGGTAGTACTGGCCCTTTGGGCACTGGAGCTGCCTTACTAACTACTCTTGTTTAGGAGCTCTGTGGTGGAGATGGTACTGTGTCAACAGGAACTGGGTTACTATCTGCTGGGATTGAGGTTAGATTGGGTGAAGCTGGTTCTCTGTCCATCGCAGTAGGGGTACAATCTGTGAGAGTTTGGGTTATGTGTGGTAGGGCTGGTTTTCGTGCATGTACAACCGGGGTGCTATCTCCACTAAGAGGTAGCACTATTTTAGCTGGTTCTCTGTCCATCGCAGCAGTATTACAAATCTGTGAGAGTTTGGGTTATGTGTGGTAGGGCTGGTTCTCGTGCATGTACAACCGGGGTGCTATCTCCACCAAGAGGTAGCACTGTTTTATTTGAAGACCATGTTTTTAGTCTGCTAGATGTCGGCATCACCCGCTCCAATTCAAATGGCTGATAAATAGGAAACATAGTTGAATGTATAGACATTGTATGAGAGACAAATGCAATAGATAGTGTGGGAAAAAGAGGGCATGAAATAGTTGACATGTATATTGTTTAACTAAAACGGATAGCATGACATAATTTCACATATATGATGTCTATCTAAACTAGATAGCATATCATAACATAATTCAAAGATATGATGAATAACTAAACAGGATCGCATGACATAATTCACCTACATGTTATCTAAGTAATCAGGATCGCATCATTTAATTCACATATGTGATTTATATGCTAAACAGAGGCCATTAGATATGATGTCTGAACTAAGAACATGGTGTTGAATATTATGTATATGATGTCTAAACTATGCAATGCAAGACACCATATACATGATATGGGCAGTATAACCGTGCCAAGTTAGAGCATACACCTCGGTGGGGGAATATAACTGGTCATCTGTCTCCGAATCCATCTCTGAGGAGCTATCGGGACCCAACAAGAGATCTGCTTTGATAGGTAGCACTGTCTACTCTGAAGGCTTTGTTTTCACTCCAGATTTTTCAATCTCCCACCCAAATGGCTGATTCACAAGAAGAGTAGTTTAATGTATAAACATTATCGACAAATGGAAATGTAATGAAGAAAAGGATGAGCAAGATATCATTCAAATATATGATGCCTGGTTAAACAGGATGGCATTATAGAACATGTATAAACTAAGCAGATGACATATGTGATGTCAAAAGTAGGCACTGCAAGGCAACATATGCATGATATGACTAACATCATTACGCCAAGGTAGAGCAAAACCTTGGGGGGGGGGGTAAATAGGAGTGGTCAGCGGCGTCTGAATCTGCCTCAGAACAGATATCTTCCTCTGGATTACAATCTGGAGAGGGGTGGGGAGGGTTTGCCATTGAACCCACCATGGAGCGATGTCTGCATGACATTGTATTGCCGTGCAAAACTCTTCTCTTTTTCTCTACATGTTCAGCATAACTGTGTACAATATCTGACATGCATACGAAAAAAATATGGTGAGATTATGTAAGGAGAACATGCAGAAATTTAGAGTGATGGTAACAACCAATGGATGGATCCAAAAATAATGATAGCAGGCTGATGATTGCTTTAATTTAATAAAAAGATAAATGATGATTGCTTTACTATTTGTTTCCCACCCAAGATGAACAACATAGGCATACCCTAGCTGAACCAGATATTAGACAGAGATATTATTCATTGCTTCCTCGATATGTGCCTCACAACTAATTTAGAACTCAAGTTTGAACATTAATTTGGACCTGACTTGGAGTCCAAGAGGTGAACATGACGATAAAGTAGTAGGTAATTTTAAGCAATGCATAACTTAAGCAGAAACAAAAGAGTGCGACCTCTCTTGTGGACCCGTGTACTCCTCAGGTTCGTCTGCTGAGTCGATGATGGTGATGCCGTTGCGGTGGGTGCCGGCGGCAGGGAAGGAGATCTGAAGCGGCGAAAGACGGTCAGGAGTTGTGATGTCTGGTTTGGTGGATGTTTCTGTCGATGGAGCAGCTCAGTTGAGGTGGACGACGTCGCGGTAGGAGCAGGACAAACCAGACAAAGTTTCCTTCGACACCTACCTGTAACTGAAGTAATTCTGTAAGGGTTCATTTGACTTGCATGATTCTAAAAACGCAGGGATAGGAAAAACAGCAAAATAGGATAGGAATCCATATGGTAAACATAGCATTTGTAAACACAAGATTTCTGTCAACTTGAGTGTTTGGTTTACAGGAACTAGCAGAGCTACCCACGCATTTTTGTGGCTAGACTATTTATTTATGATTACATTGGTTTGGACTTTTGACTTTATTTGTGCATTTAACATTATGGTGTGATATTTTAGCATTCATTAAATATTTTAGCATGAAATTATTTTTTCTTTGTATGTGCTAATTTTTTCCATTATATGAAAATTATATATGATAGATTTATTTCGAAAGATTTTTATTATATTTGTGAGTGTGTGTTAGAAGGTATTAAGTATTGTGTTTTTTGTTGCGAACCATCCTATGGTTATATAGTTAGGAGTACGGTGGTATTTCCAACTTATCGGCGTTCAAATCCTTGACTTTGACACTATTGTTGATAAGTCGAGTTAGTGTCTTTAATCCACTCATACCGTGTGCTTGCCTGCCCTCATAGGAGTGAGTGTATGTGTGCATGTATGAGTGTCCGCGTCTGTATTATGTTAAAAATATATTTTTTATATAGAATTAAGAATCAAACCATTTAGCTAACATAAAAAGTATTGAAAGAAATGCCATTTCTATTTATGTATAAATTTTGTTCATTTCATGAAAATTATGTATGACAGATTTAAACTTTTTTGTGACTGTCTTTTACTTCATCCTTTTCTAAATATAAGTCTTTTTTAGAGATTTCAATATGGACTACATACATATGTATATAGACATATCTTGAAGTGTACATTCACTTATTTTGCTTCGTATGTAGTCCATATTGAAATTTTTAAAAAGATTTATATTTAGGAACGGAGGGAATAGAAGCTTCAAAGTATTCTTTTATATGGAACTGTACGGCTATATGTGAAGTTGATTCCATTCATACTCTATTCTTGACTGGACCAAAATATCGTCTACTCCCTCCTTTCCGGTTTATAAGGCTTATCTCATTTTTTTTCTTCATTTTTTCAATTTATAAGGCTCATCTCCATATTCTTTTAAGGTTCCAAGGCGCAGTAAATCTTAGCATGCAAGAATTAAAAAGGAATTCACCAATGCATGTAATGCTACTACTCATCTAGTGGTCAAGCATGCATGCACTGCAATTAATCTCAATTAATGCATCAATTTAGTTTGGGTAGTTTTGTAAAGTACGAGATATATTTCTCCACTCATCATACGCCTTGATTGATGAGATTTCAGATTTGAGTCTTATAAACCGAAAAGGAGGGAGTAGAAAAATACTGGACCAAAATATCATCAAGAAGGCCTCTAGCACAGCCCTTCTCCCCTGCTTTTCAGTGGCAGCACCATCGCATGCGCTCGTCGCTGGCTCGGCTGCGTACCGCCGCCAACCATAGCGTCAGCGGATGGAAGATGTATGCCACAGCGTCTCTCCCGATCTATTTTTCCGAATGGATTTGAGGGAGCCTTCAGCCCTTCACAGGTAAAATCCCTAATTTTTGTGCATCTCACATGAGGTAAATGTCATCCCAGATTAGAAATTGTTGGGTAAAATCTCCATGCCACAACCACGCTCAAGATTTAGTAAAGAAGATATTTAAATCTCCTTGCTGTAGGAACTTTTTCTTGGATCTGCTACAAAAGAGATTGAGAATTGGGAACTATTCATTAGAGAGATTAGAGTTGGTATCGTGATCTTCTGGAAGTATGTGGTGATGTTATATTCAGTAGAGTTGATATCCATTGCCAAATGAAAAAGGTACGATCTGTATTTTTTTGCTCTCAGAAATTACTTCTAAGTTTATATAAATATTAATGTAGAAAGAACTTATGTGTACAAACATGATAGAGTTAGTTCACGGATACATAACTGATGAACGGAAAATTATATATTTTATTGAAAGATTAAAGATCCATATGTACGCATACATTTATTCGCTCGAGGAGGCTAATGCCTATGTTTTTAGAGAGACAAATTGAGGAGATTTGGGGAATCGGAAACTATTTGTGAGAGAGATGTGTGTTAGATTGTGAGAGATTAGTAATGGCTATTTAGGGGAATTAATTGGTGAACTTTCTATAGAACATTTTTAAAAGATTTGGATTTTGAGATTAACCGTGAATATATTTTAGCTGTGGGTCGTGGCTATAATGCGGGAGATTACGAAAAGCTTATTGTAGGTGGAATCCATTGGTGATTTCATTGTTTCATCTGCTATGATATTTTTTTGTGTTAAAAATATTCAAGGATAAATAACTAATTTTAAATTTAATATTTTACAGAAAGGTCAAACATATATATCTATGGATTAATAATTATTTAAAAATTTAACATGTCAACCAAGTAAATGTGTTGTTCAAAATGTATGGTAAGGTTGTTTATGACTCTATGTAATTATACATGAATTGTCTAATGACTTGAGGAACTGCACTATCAATTAAAAAATCTCTTTGTAAACAATATTCATTGTGACATCTTCGGTTGGACACTCTTCGTCATCGATCAACACCTTCAATCCTTCCTTGTTTGTCACTCTTGATAGTGCCACATATAGTTGTCCATGGCAGAACACTTGCTTAGGCAAATATATGCCTACCTTGTTTAAGGACTGACCTTGGCTCTTGTTTATTGTCATTGCAAAGCACACTGATAATGGATATTGCCTTCTTTTCAGCACGAATGGCCATTTTGAGTCGCTTGGTGACATGATGATTCGAGGTACGTATACCTTATTGCCGACATGTGTTCCTGTGATTATTTGTGTCTCGATGTATTTGTATCCAAGTTGTGTAATTGTCATTCTTGTACCGTTGCATAAGCCTGCTGCTTGGTTGACGTTGCGTAGCAGCATGACCGGAAAACCTACCTTCAGTTTTAACTTATGGTCTGGTATTCCTGGGAACGTTAAGGTGTTGAGGAGCTCAGTAGGCTGCATGTTCATCATGATGTTGGTATTTGTCGTTGCCTTGCACACTGTGTCCAGGCTTAGGCATGTCACCTCTTCACCCTGTATTTGGCTCATTATGTGGTCATTTATCTCCTTGACTGTATCATTTCTTGGACATAGTATTGCTCTTTCTTCTAGGTAGTCCCGCTCACGGTATTTTTGCAGCAAATTTGGGTATATGCTTTTGATGATTTGTTCTTTATGATTTTCTCCTTTCTCTAGCAGTAGGTCTTTTGGTATTTTTATCCAATCCTCTCCTTCATCTGATGTTGTTTTGCCATCGCCAATCTGTAGTATCCACTCTGCAAATTCAGCAACCTTTTGCTTTTGTATTGGATCATCTGACAAACACTTCAGCCGCATGTTTTGTGTTAACTCAAATATTTCAAAGTGTTTCCACAGATATGACCTTTTGATTGAAGCATTTACTATCTGCTCTCTCCTTCCTTTGGTTATAACTGGCAGGATTTGTCTGAAGTCGCCTCCTAGTATAAATGTCATTCCACCAAATGGCTTGTCATCGCTGTTTTATTAGTGAACCTTAGAATATCTCTCATGCTTTTGTCTAGTGCCTCGAAGCAGTGTTTGTTTGCCATAGGAGCCTCGTCCCACAATATAAGTGATGTCTTCTTTAGCAGTTCAGCCAAATGCGAGCCTTGTTTTATTTCACACGTTGATTCTTCAGTGATATTAAGTGGAATACGGAACCTTGAGTGTGATGTTCTTCCACCTTGGAGAAGCAATGCTGCAATGCCACATGATGCTACCGCAAGCACTACCTTCCCCTCTGATCTTAGCTTTGTCGTTATTGCTTTCCATAGATAGGTTTTTCCTGTGCCACCGTAGCCTTCGACAAGTATCTGCTTTCCTAGGCCTTTGTCGACTGACTCCATTATTGCATCATAGGCCTTTTTCTGGTCTTGGTTAAGATTGTTTAGTATGATTTTGTGCTCATCCTAGAGTTTGTCCATGTTGTAGTTGACCTCTTCGTTTATTAGTCTGTTCCCAAGTTCTTCTAGCTCTACGACATTTGGTAGTTCTATGTCTGGATAGTCCTTTAGTGACTTTCCTACTTGCCTCATCACTTTTTCTATCTCAATCAGACCATACGCTTTCTTCTGTGTGTTTGTAAGCCAAAGTGTTGGAAAGTTTAGAATAGTCCTTCTTTTGTATTGCATATCTTCACACAACGCCTCCCATGTTGAATCCCACAATACCTTTGGGTTTGTGACTTCGCAATGGGACAATATGGTGGTGAATAACTGACGCAGTTGTGTTCTGGATGCCCAACTTGATGCTTCATTGATACAGTCAATCCACTCGGTGTCATCATCGAGAAATCCGAGGGCTTGGCATGCTGATTTGTATGTTGGGTGAATGACTCCATCAACGGTCCTAATGTCCTCAAATGATGTGCATCCTTTATTGGTGTTTAGAAGCATCCTCATATGATATCTCTCGCCACTTATGGGATGTGCATAGTAGATTCTTCCAATTGCATAGTCCCTTTTTCGCTTCTGCCAAAATTTAGTTTCGCTTTTCCATACAAACTTTGTAGGGAATTCTGCGTAAGTCAATCCTTTTCCTAGCTCGTATATATTATTTGCCTCCATCCACTGAGTGAACTTGGTGATTTTAGATCCGTCCCTTGTTACTATCTTTTCAAGATCAGTGGAGTCTGGAAAAATGACTTGTTGCTCATTTTCAAGATGGAAAGGTAGCCTCTCAACTGCTAGATCGCGATACTGAAGATCAAACTGAAATATCCTCCAGCATGCTTCTGATGTTGATATGTATCTCAACTCTAGGTATTTCTTGATCTCGTTAGTTTCGTTTGCCATGCCACTTTCCTTGAGCAAGCCTGTAACATGGTCATCATCTTTATGGATATACTTAAATAGGTACTTGATTGATCTGGACCTATTGCACCACTCAACATTTATGTGAGTTTGATACTTGACCAGAAGGTTCCGGTTGTATGGCATGACAAATCTGTTGTCGAGCATCACCCCTCCCTTTTTGATCTGCCTTCCTTCATCCCTCCTTTTATATACTAGAAATCCGTCCTCGTCAATGGTAGTGCTGACATTGTATCTTTTTGGGAAATTCTTGGTGCATCTATGGTCCACCATGCATGGCGAGTTTTTCTTAGCCTCTCCGCACGGGCCATGCATCATGAAGTTCTCAACAGCTTCAAATGCCTCTGGATCCTCATCCTTGTTTGGGATCTCAGCGCTTATTATTTTGTCGATTTGCGATGGTTCCGGGTACTTGTCTTTGTCCTTCAAAAATATTAGTATGTGCGCATGCAGGAGTCCTCTCTTTTGGAATTCTATTGTGTAGATGACTGCAGTTGATTAATAGTTTGTCAGATTTAGCTTAAATTGGAATGCATGTTACTAAAGAGCTAGAATCTGACGGAGTATAAGATGATGCATGTTTCTAAAGAGCAACATTCTGACGGACTATAAGATGATGCAGGAAAGAGTAAAGATTGATGGTCAATGGGACTTACTTGCAACTGTTTCTCCAAAGTATTTCTTTTCTTTTATGTCTCTCGTTAGCTCCTTTAGTTTGATCATAAATACTCTGTCCACAATATCTGGCCGATCAGCAGGCTTTTGGCCACCTCCCGCTTCATGTAGCATGTATTGGATCTCAGGCCACTTTGCATTGTATGTGAATGTTATAAATAGGTCTGGGTATCTAGCCCAACGACATATTGCAAAGGCATCTTGCAAATATTGTGCCTTGTTTCTTCTACCACCTGTAAAAGATGAAGGCACAATTATCCTATTTCCAACTTGCTCTGTTCTTGTGTCCCCTCTCTCAATCGCATCCTGCAATCCACTGTAAAGTTTAGTTCGTAGCTTTCCTTGATTGTGTCGGATCCAGTTTAGTCTATTTTGCTCGATACATGTGTATACATCCACCCAAAATTGTAGTGAAAAATGCCCAGACTTGAGCAGTAACATTCCTTGATCAGGACGTTGCTGTAGGTAGAATGCATAGTAGTCCAACAACGTTATGTATTTCCTGCTGTTTGTACCTCCTTTTGTTTTCTTGTAGGGCATCTCAAGTTTAAAACCATCTTCTCCATATGGGAAAAACAACGGATATTGCATGGACATGAATTTCTGGTGGATCTCTGATATCCTTTCTGGCTCCATATTTTTGTACTCAACAATAGTGTCACGTCCTTCACTCTCTCCGATTGGATCTCTTACTACCAACTAGAGCTGCACACTGATGATGCAGAACCTAGAGAACACCTGGTCATACACTTTGTCAGTATCTACCTCCTCCATAGGTGAAGAAGCTGATTTTACTCTGAATCAAAGAGTGGCCCCTTGAAGATAGGAAAATGCATGCAATTAATTGTCAGATTGGGAATTACCACACCTTTGCTCTGTTGCTAGTCAACTAAATTGAGTCTAGTGTGCTATTGCAAATGTGTTGCTATGGCCCAGGAAAAGGAAGAAGAAACCCAGTGAACAAGGTCTAAGGTTTCTATTGAGTAATGAAAATTCATTGTCCTAATCGAAACCCTCTCCATTTTTCACACTTATAACATTTGTCATAATCTATGGAAATTCACTGTCATAATCAAAATAAAATAAAATTTGGTTTGGTGCTAATACATTTCAGAAGCATGTCAAGAAACAACAGACGAATAGGAAGAGCATAGAAGAACTAACCTAAACCACATGAAGGGGGCAGAGGAAGCAACCCCACTCTGAAACTCTGAAAGTGCACACTTATTATGCTTCTTCTTCTTTGATCAATAAGCACTTGACTTTCCACCTTGTCATAGTAGTATGAACAGCTCAAGATAAAAGCCCTGTTTAGCCATGGCCAAATTTCAGTAGACTAACTTGCAGTATAATGGTTGTTACACTCCATTTTCACACTTACAACAGCAAAATAGATATCCTAAACCACATTCGCAGGTTACAAAACAATTTGTGAAACATGGTACTCTTATTTTAAGAGAAGAAATAGATCAGAAGGCGAACTTACCTTCAGAAGCACCAGCACTAAATGTTCCATTATCTTGTCAGCGTGAGGATCACCATCAGCTTGTCATACTCCAAGAAACGGACCTAATCCAGACCAGCCTCCTAAATGTTGCAGATCCAAAATCCAAAACGAACCATGTACTAATTGGGGCCACTTCTCTTACTGCTAGATGTTGACAGTGCCAATGTCATAGTCCTGCAAGAACGAGACACATCAGCTAAACATACATGGGTATACCTAGTGGAAAGGAGAGGTAGGAAGGGATAGGTGACGGAGAGGAACCTGGATGTGCAGGGGCACGAATCCTGCATGGCCCTTCTCCATCAAGGCGGCTGCTGGACCGGTCGACGCCCCACAGGCTGCTGCTGCCCTTCCAGCTGCCTACATGTCCGGCAGATCCCGTCGGCCGCCACGCCCGCCAGACCCCCAACGTCCGCCACCATCGCCTGCATCCAGGCCGCCAACCGTAGCCTTGACCCGGCCCCCACCGTTGGCTCGACCATGGTTTGGGCATCCTCCTTCACTCGAGAGGCGTCGTCCCGGAGTAGGCGGTGGAGATCGGGTTCGCCCACGAAGCGCGTGGCCATGATGGCCTGCGTGCGAGCGATGGGACGGCGAGGAGGAGGAAGAGGTGAGGCGGTGGAGGAGTAGCAGTTGGCGGCGGGGGCTCGGGCAGACGGGGGAAGGAAGGGGTCGAGGAAGAGAGCTGCGCGGGTGGTGGGGGAGCGAGTGCGGGCGGAGGCAGCGGCTAGGGTTTCTACAAGGGCGGGCTGCGTTTTATATGGCTGCATGTGAAATGACTAAAATGCCCTTGGCGGGGCACGGAATTTATAGGCGGTGGCATTCGCGATTTAAATGCGACGTGGCCACCTTCCTCCTGCCTAGCGGTTCTCCAGGGTTTATAGGTTAAATGCTGCAACTTCAGATGCGGATGGAAGGTTGTGTGTTCCGTTCCTTTTACCTAGTATCCGAAGTGTGTAATCATGGTAGTCTCCTTCTTGGAATCTATCTCTTGCCATTCTGAATGTTTTTGCGAGGATGTTGTTGTCGTCGAGCATTACTTTCAGTTCTTTGATGATGTTGGGGTCCACTGTTGACGGAAAATCAAATTGTTCTTCCAGTTCAATGAAGACTATACGATTTATTATCATTGCATCTTGACGCACTTATCTTTTTTTCCACCTCATTTTCAGTATTATAGATGTATAGCTGTGCAAACCGAGGTTTGTCTGTACCTTGAGGCAAAAGAGTTCCGATATGGTGGTAGTTTTGTCCATGCAAACTAAAAACATAAGGTCCTTTGCGAGTGTTTATTTCCTTGTCCACATCTCCTCCCATCGATGTGAATGAAAACATTGAGTTGTATATTTTCTTTGAAGTTTACCAAATCCTGCCCTTCACTTCTTAAGAGGTTTCTAAGGTATGGTGGAGGTTCTCTTAGTGGCGGCAGATCAATTTTCCCTTGTTTGCAGCATATTCCAAAAGAGGGTGTCGTAGTTCCTTTGTTTGAATTTAATCTTTCTTCACACCATAGCAATGCTTTGCAATATTGGCATTTGTATGTTGGCCTTCCGAAGTTCCATGGCTTGCTATTAGCACTTGTCGAGGTTCTGGTTCTGTTGTTGTCTCCAACATTGACTCTAGTGTTGTTTTTGTTGGTTTTGCTTCTAGCGCGCTTCAATTCCCTATCTTCTTCAGCATTAGCCTTTCTCAATCGTTTAGGAGGCTCTGTGTTTGCATTTCTTCTTCCCTCTGCAGTCCTTGTCCCCTTTGTACTCCTTGAGTTTAGAGGTTGTTCTTTCTTTCTTTTTGTCTGGTGAGCTGCTGGGTCTAACCTATGTTGGACTCTCATATCTGCAAATGTGATTTCATCAGTGCCTATAGTTTTCTTAACATAGTATCATGTAATATAATTTATTTTGTAATCCCTCTATAAAGAAATATAAGAGCATTTAGATTACTAAAGTAGTGATCTAAACACTCTTATATCTCTACAGAGAGAGTACTTAATAGTGTTTTGCCTTTGCAGGCATGCAAGTGCATTTGGTGATGACTAAATGGACGTTGTCACATACAGTACATCTGGAGATTAATGTTGTTTATCTGGTAGGGAACTAAAAATCAATAATTGTTCAACCATGTTGCTCTTTTTGTAGCTTTCACATTATTATCATGGTAGTGTTAGGATGCATGAAAAAAAGAGCTTTATAGTTCAGTATGAGAAGAGTTTTGACGCAATGTTGAGCTGAGATCAAAATGCAGGCACACACATGAAGAATTGCATCGGGATATTACCTGAGGCTGATGGTGCTGATGTTGTGTCTTCAGTTCGTTGGACGTTTCTTTATGCTTGTGATCGTTTGGGTGTCGCCGGCGTATATTGGATGCAAGTTGCTGGAGTTGTTGCCATACCTTCAATTTGTCGGCCGTCTTGTGTGTTTGATCTTCCCGACGTAATGAAAAATTAGCTATTGAGAAAGTGCATCATGGGTCATTTATGAATGTCTGTCTTGTAAAATTATGGTTGAATGATGTTTATGTGATATAAGCAGAGGGATGAGTGTATGTGACCATACCTCTTGTTTGTTTTCTGAGACTGTCGGCGTTCTGGGAACAGGGGTCCCCAGACTTGCCTGCCTGCGGCCTGCGGCGTGGCTCAAAGGGGGGCCCAGCATGGCCCGTCTTCATTAACACAAACCCAAGACCCTCGCGAGGGGCCAAGCCTCGCGGGGCGGACGACACGAAGCTTCCCCAGGCACGGCCTCATCAGGCTGGCTCGCAAGGAGGCGGAGAGATCAAGGCGGGGTACCTCACGAGGTGCCTGTGACGCAAGCCATGACGACCAAGGGTGCCAGGCGGGCGACAGCCCGCGCAGTGTTGTCACAGCCCTAGAATTTGCTTGTAGCTATTTACCTGAGTGAGCATCATGCATCATGTCTAAATTCTGAAAGTTGAATTGAGGTTAGTTGAAACCCTCATAAATCACTTCAAAAATAATCAACATTAAAATCTTTTCAAAGAAGTCCAAGAAAATGTTCCTCTTAGTCTCTGAAAATATTGGCAAGAGGTAAAACTTAAAACAATATTTTTGAAATCTCAGAGATATTTATTTTGGGTCTTTGATTTAATTCAATAACTATTTGCATTGGATATATATTCTCTATATAATTAATATATGTCCAATAATTCTGGAACATTTTATGTGGTTTGGGATATTTTAGTTCTAGTCACATATTTATTTTCAGGATTTTATAAAATAATTTAGTATTTAAACTAAATCAAAACAAAATAACATAAATAGAAAACAGAAACAGAATTAAGAGAGAGAGAGAGAGTAATCTCACCTGCAGCCCACCTGGCCGGCCCAGCTGGCAGCCCAGCCAACTGGCCCAGCCCACCGAGGGTAGGGGCGTCTTCTTCCTCCTGCCAGAAGGCAGAGGAGAAGACAGCCACGGCGCCGCGGCGTGCCACGCCGGCAGCTGCCTGCCTGGCTGCCCCCTCGTCGCCCTGGACATCCCCAACGCCGCCACGCACGCCCCTGGAACCCCTCGTACTCTCCCTCGCTCATCCCCTCCTCCGTTTCTCTTACGCGCAACCGCCGAGCGTAACCGTCGCCACCGACGGGCACCGCCGTGGCCACCGGCCACCCCACGCCTCACCGACGCGCCCAGAGGCTCCGCCACTTCGTTCTCTACCTCCTCGATGAGCCACGAGGCCCCGGGCGCGCTGCAACACTGCCACCACCGCCGCATCTTCGTTCGGCCACCGAGATCGCCGGCGACCTCTCGTCACCACCAGCCCCTCCCCGAGCTCGCCGAAGCCACCTCTAAACTCGCGGTGAGCTCCTCTACTGATCCCCCCTACTCCCATGCCCACTAGCTCATCGTAGCACCCGTTCCCGTTGAGCCCGAGAGCTTGGCTCCGCCGGCCATGCCGCCACCGTGACCACAGCCACGCAAGCTCGCAACCGAGCGTGCCACCGTGCTCAGCACGTTCCCAGTAGTCGACCGCGACCACCCGCGGCTCCTTTCGTTCCCTGCAACGCCGATCCGCTCAACTCCCGAACTCCGGCCGCCGCCTTGGAGCTCGCCGTCGTTGTCTCCGGCCACCATAGGCCCGGCCTCCACCACCACTAGACGCGCGCTAGCAAGAGCTTTCTAACAAGCCCAAAAACAGCCTCGCCCGTGCCCTGTAGCGCGTTTCCAAGCCGCACCGCCGTCTCGGGCCTCGCCGGCGTCATGTCGCCGGTGGGGTTGACCCATTTGACCACGTGGTCCCCGCCCCTGGTCAAACCTAGATTAGGAGTTAAACTAACACTAATTTAGTTAGGTTAGCCGCTGACATGTGGGCCCCGACCCCATTGACATTTTAGTTAGGCTTAATTTAAGGTCATTTAACCATATTAATTAGCTGAGTCAATGACATATGGGTCCCGCACGTCAGGTTTGACCTGGACCGAGCCGTTGACCTACTGACGTCACTATGAGGTCATGCTGACATAGTAAAGCACTTTCTGGATTTAAGTTAATTCAGAAAATTCCAGAAAATGCCCAAACCTTCTAAAAATCATAGAAAATCAACCGTAACTCCAAATGAAATAAATTATATATGAAAAATTATCAGAAAAATTCAAGGAATCTGTTTATGGCATTTTCATGCATGTTTGAACAACTTAACCTCACTGTTTAGACCAAAACATGATAATGCACTATTTGAATTCATAGTTTGAATTTGAATTTGAACCTAGTGTTCAAACCAACTCCATTTAACTTGTTGTTAGTTGCATTAGCTCAATCAACAGCATATTGCCATGTCATGATCATGCATCATATTGTTGCGTCACATTGATTGTGTTCTTCCTTGTTTGCCGGTAATTGTCCCCTCTCGGTAGACGCTGCTCCGACGCTGTGATCGTTGACACTGATGAAGACTCAATGTTATCTTCAGAAGTGCCAGGCAAGCAAAACCCCCTTGTTCATTCCGATACAACCCCACTCTCTCGGTCATGCTCTCTTTTACTTCATTAGGACAACAACGATTCATCTGTTACTTGTTGCGGTAGTTGAACCCCTTATCCTCTGCATGACCTGTCATTGCCACAGTAAATAGATGAAACCCACTAGCATGAGTAGGAGTTGTTTGAGACCTGATGTGCCTACTCATTCATGCTTGTTTGTCATGCCTGCTATTGCATAGAGTTGTGTCAGGTCTGATTCATCGGGAATGAATCGGAGGTGTGCGAACATGTCCTACTTGTGTGAGCTAAGTGTGTGAATACGTTTTTGGTAAAGGTAGCGGTGAGAGGCCATGTAGGAGTACATGGTGGGTTGTCTCATTGCAGCCGTCCTCAGGAACTGAGTTCTATGTCTGTGATCCATGAACAGCTACTACCACTCATTGGGATCCTTAATTGACCCTCTCGGCTTCTTAATCACCCTAGTACTCTGTCCAGGAGTTGCAACTAGTTTCTGGTGTTTGTAGGTTATGTGTTGGCGGCTGTGCGTAGCGCTGACCCTAGGGGTGGGCTATGTTGCGGTAGATACACCGTGGCATGGTGTACCGGGCGCCCGTTTGGTGTCTCGGGAACCCTGTTCACATTGTTCGGGGCCGTATGTGGAAACCTCGGCCGGACTCCCTGCGGATGGAACCTGGATAGGCGATAAACCTGGACAAGAGACTTAAGTGTTTAGGTAGGCCGTGGCCGACACCCTCGCCAGGCTTCCGCTTGAAGGTCTCCGAGATACATGATGTGTATATGGTGGTAAGTGGTGGGAGCGTGTGTGAAGAAGTACACCCCTGCAGGGTTATCATTATCTATTCAAATAGCCGGATTCCTCGGATATGGAAACTTGGACCCCTTGCATAGTTCATAGACAAGTGAAAGTGGATACTCTAAAACTCGCAAGATAAGTGTGAGTGCTATGGATGGCCTTCTCGTAGGGAGACGAGAGCGGATCCATGGTGGTGTATTGAATGGTGAATATGTGGACTCGTGTGCGCCACCACAAAAGAGTTGCTTGCAGTCGTAGTTTAGGATAGCCACTGAGTCAAAGATGGCTTGCTGCAGTCAAACTCCACCACCCCCTTTGTTGATACCGATGCATATGTAGTTAGTTCCAATGTAAGTCTTGCTGAGTACAATTGTACTCACGTTTGCTTAATTCATGTTTTGCAGAGAGGCTTCAGTCTCGCTAGTAGTTCCGCGTGGACTTCGACGTTTAGCTTGATACCTCAGCTACGATCTTGTACCCTTGGGAGGGTCTTGTAAATAGTCAAGATTCTTAGTCTTTTTCATTTGTAGATGTCTGTACTCAGACATGTTAAGCTTCCGCATGTGTTTGACCTGTATGCTCTGAATGTTGGGTCATGAGACCCATATTTGTAATATCTCGCTCCTCCGAGCCTAATGAATAAATACTTGAGTTGTAGAGTTATGTTGTGATGCCATGTTGTATTTACACATATCGAGCATATTGTGTGTATGATTGAAATGCTTGGTATGTGTGGGATCCAACAATCTAGTTGTTTATCCTTGGCAGCCTCTCTTATGGGGAAATGTAGTCTAGTGCTTCCATGAGCCATAGTAGTCCGCTACAGCCCGGTTCACCGGAGTCCTGCTAGCCCAACACTACTGCTTAGGACACTTGACTGGCCGGCATGTGTTTCACTTCGTTCCTGTGTCTGTCCCTTCGAGGAAATGTCACGCGGTGACATCCGGAGTCCTGCCTAGCCTGCTACAGCCCGGGTTCCCGGAGTCCTGTTAGCCCAGTGCTACAGCCCGGATTCACACGCTGCTGATCGACATGCTCGATGTGATTCATGTATGCCTGTCCCCATAGGTTAGTGTCGCTTTAGGTTCACGACTAGCCATGTCGGCCCGGGTTCTTTGTCATATGGACGCTAGCGACACTATCATATACGTGAGCCAAAAGGCGCAAACGTTCCCGGGCCACGTAAGGTGGCACCCGTGGGAATACCGTGCGTGAGTCCGCAAAGTGATATGATGTGTTACATGCTAGATCGGTGTGACTTAGGATTGGGGTCCTGACAGCTTTGGTATCAGAGCCTGACTGCCTGTAGGATTACCAAGCCAAACTGGTCGAAGTTGAGTCTAGAAATGCTTTAGTTATGTAAGGGAATTGATTGTGGAAGGGAACATAAGGCTCTTTTTACTCCTTATATCTTATGCCCTTCTGATCTGAGTCATCCTGTTCTCTTCTACGGGGATTAAGAACTAGGCTTCTCATCTTTCTATCAGGATCACGTGTTACTAATCCGTAGACTCGTAGGATTGTTGGTCTCAAGCCTCAGTTCAGTTTCTTCTACCCCAGTGTGTTGTTAAATGGCCTCAGAACCCTGATATGATATAGTTGAGTGGTTATGCCACCATTTTTGCAGGTTGTCTCAAATCTTTTTGAGCAATTACAGCTGTTATGCTGTCCGAGTCATCCCAGGTTTCTAAACAATCTGATGCATTTGAAAATCCTTCCTCCCAGTTCCCGATGTCCTTTTGGGCCAGTTTAATCACACTAATCGGTGAGTTGAGGTACTCTGTTGCCCCGACATATATGTTGGAGCTATTACTATGACCCTAGGTGTTTTAGGGAGTCACCTAGTGATCTAGCCATGTTTTGTATTCCCAGTGTGTCATTCTGGCCATTATTCTCAAAAGCATCCCGTGATGCCATGTAGTGGTAGGTATTCTATTCATGGGTTCTTGAACCCGAGATTCACTCTACTTTACCTCTTGTTGATAGTGTTGCTAGTTCCTTTAGGATATTAGTAACCTTTGCGATAGTCCTCAAGGTCTGTGGTATATTGTTCTTCCAATACCATGAGCCAATATGACAGAACTTATTTGAACCAAAAGATCACAATCAGAGTACTCTTGAGGAGTTCTCCATTCATAATTGTGACTCTGCCAGTCCTACCTCTCTGCATGGGTTATCCGGAAGAAACATGTCGAACTTGGTTCGACATACTAATCTATGCATCCACAACTCAGAAAGATATATGTTCCTTTGAGTTGCCCCCCTTCCATTATATTCTGACCCCCGTCTATCAATTGATAGTCAGGAGTAGTTGTGCATTGATGTTATCAATGCCTGTTATTCATGTGATCCGTCAAGCCATTCTATTTCAGAATGACTAGGAGAAACAAACTCCAGTAGCTCATCCATATCCAGGATTGGGTCAAAGTAGTTGTGTTCTACAGATCAAATGCCATCCAGCTTTTGCTCTGTTCTACCCTGGAGTATTACCCCTTTTATGTCTGTACTGTCGTGAGAATTGCACCACCTCTTATGAATTCTTGACGCAGTAATACTTCTTGCCATCATTGTTCATTCCTCAGTTCCGTGTTATTATAACCGGAATGCCGACAAGTGAACCGTGGTGTGTGAAAGCAATATTCCTAGCAACTCTGTTGCTTGGTAGTTAATGGACAATACTCTCATTCTTAGTGTGCTGGTAGTTAAATCACCATCCTAAGATTGACCGTGCTACCTAGTCCATATTTCCGGGTGCACTCATCGACCAATGAGTTAGGACTGTGAATCCCTCGCTCCTTGATCATATCGTCTTGCCCTGAAAAGCAAGATTGTTCTCGAGCTTGATAACATATCGGTGGTTCGTGATTTTCTGAAGATCTTCTCGGAAGTATTACTTGGTTGTCACCTGACCGCTATGTTTAGTTCGTGATCAAGTTGGTTTTCTTTCAAACCACCCCTTCTCCAAGAATCTGTGTTGGATACCCCTGAGCTAGTTGGTTAAGCTTAACAACAAATTGGAGAGTTGGAAGATAAAAGCTTGTCCTACCACGCTCACCCCTAAGGGATATCCTTGTGTGTGTTGAAGAAAGATGATATCTTCATCGACTGATCCCCGTGATCAGTTGTTGGATCTATTATCTTGTCCAAACCTTGATTTGAGTGTGGGCTATCGTCAAATCAAATCAGAACCAACGATGTTCGTAATGTTGTCTTACTTGCGGTTGTCCCTCGAGCATACACCATTATATCTTTGGTCTGACCAATACTATCACATTGTTCACATAGTGGTGGAAGTCCAGTGATATGGAAATTCCGATGAGTTTCTATTGAGCCCATCAGCGGCATTTTGTCTCCTCCATGATTGTGTTGAACATCCAGCTAGTGTTGGAAACTTTATAAGCACTGCCCTCATGTTTCGATCACGAAGCATATGTCCGGTTGAAAGATGTGACTTCCTCTAATTCATGTGCATCTGATGTAAGTTGCCGCCGTGAATTCGAGAAAGTTTGTTTTTGCTTCCTCTGGAATCATCCCAAGTCAGTCATGCATGTGCGAAGTATTCTATGGTCTGATAGACTGATCATCTACATTCTATACGTATCCCTAGCACACCAAGCCACTGATTGATTTGTTCAAGGAGAAGGAGTTTCTTCTTAAGGGTTAGACCTACGCAAGGACTTCGATATCCTTGTTGATGGTTCCCCCTGAACTCGGTAGTGCTTCATTTTAAGACTACTAGGTGACCATGTTTGTCTAGGACAACGTGTTCACATGCTTGTAGCAGAACCGGCTCATGTTTTGGAGCTTACTACCGTAGTTCATTCCCCCGAGAATCTCGCAACGTCGTCTCGTCGATTTGTGTTGCAAACCTTCATTTTCCTTTCTAGACTCGATGAGTCTGGAATATCCTGACACCAACCAGATCTGAATCTCAGGCAGATATGATGTTTGGAGCATTTTCCAAGAACTATAATATTGGTCTCTCGATAACCGGTAAAGTGGATGTCGTGGCCAACACACCTAGCTGGAAGGCCTATTATTGTAGTATCTTGATTGAGGAAGTTGGTCACCTACCCATAAGGATTTCGTAGGATTTACTCCAGAAGTTGTTCCTTATGGATCTATTGTATTCTGAAGTCCGACCACTACTTGGTGGCTATGCCGATGCTTTAAAGCATGACCGTGGTAACCAGTACATCAAGGAGAACATTAGAAGCGGAGAGCTAAATGTCTCTCGGTCGATCATCCAGATTTCTTTCCCTTGGCCTCGCCAAGGTGAAATATGAGAAAGTGTTATCTTCCTTTGCACCCGCATTGTCCATCACTATTCATCATGGTAGTAAGATGTGTTCCCAGGATCCTCGGCACGGATGTTGGTAAGACCTTGATGAGTATGGAGATGCACAAGTTCTTGAGAGCACACTCAGGCACTAGGTTCTGATGTTGTCGTTAACTGGAATGTGCCTCCGTTCTCTCAGTTGTTCGATAGCCATCCAATTGGTGGAATCACCTTTGCCGGTGAACCTTCTCCCCAGTTACTAGAATCATTACCAACATTTGCATTTTGTTCCCAGCTTAGACCTCAGTAGCTGTTGTTCAGGATCATCTTCAAAAGTGGACTTACCATGGGTCTCATCCATTTCTGATGATAAGCAAAAATCATCCATTGCATTGTCTTCAACAAGGTAGTCCACATCATCCATTCTAGTCCGAGTATGTCATTCTTTCAAACTCCTTCAAAAGATTGATTTTGATTTCCTTAGGCTGGTATAAAGAGTTGCAATGATCTATGGGTCAAAAGTAATTCTTTTTGCCACTTAAGGGAATAGCTCTATGAGTCACCTTCACTAAGGTGCCTCGTTATGGTATTATGGGCAACATAACTTCTCGCTACTTTGAAACCCCCTCACCATCTATTTAGGCGTGGAATTGTTGCCCACCAAATCAAACCCCGTCGTTGTTCTTCCATCCCTCTCGATGTGTTTTGTGTCTCAACTTGAGATGTTTCAACATCTCATTCCACGAGTTGATATTGTTTAGCTCGATCTTCGAGAAGATCAATCCTAGTTGAGTTTCTTTCCGTCGTCATCGCGTGGATGAAGATCTCAAAAGCGAGGATGTCAAGATCGACATGATGCAATGAATCAACATCTTCAAGAAGGGCAATCGGATCGTGAAGATTCTTTATTGGTGTTCCCTCTGTCTTCTTACCTCACGTCTTGAATCTCGGGATGAGATTCTTGTTTAGTGGGGGTGTGTTGTCACAGCCCTAGAATTTGCTTGTAGCTATTTACCTGAGTGAGCATCATGCATCATGTCTAAATTCTGAAAGTTGAATTGAGGTTAGTTGAAACCCTCATAAATCACTTCAAAAATAATCAACATTAAAATCTTTTCAAAGAAGTCCAAGAAAATGTTCCTCTTAGTCTTTGAAAATATTGGCAAGAGGTAAAACTTAAAACAATATTTTTGGAATCTCAGAGATATTTATTTTGGGTCTTTGATTTAATTCAATAACTATTTGCATTGGATATATATTCTTTATATAATTAATATATGTCCAATAATTCTGGAACATTTTATGTGGTTTGGGATATTTTAGTTCTAGTCACATATTTATTTTCAGGATTTTATAAAATAATTTAGTATTTAAACTAAATCAAAACAAAATAACATAAATAGAAAACAGAAACAGAATTAAGAGAGAGAGAGAGAGAGAGTAATCTCACCTGCAGCCCACCTGGCCGGCCCAGCTGGCAGCCCAGCCAACTGGCCCAGCCCACCGAGGGCACGGGCGTCTTCTTCCTCCTGCCAGAAGGCACAGGAGAAGACAGCCATGGCGCCGCGGCGTGGCACGCCGGCAGCTGCCTGCCTGGCTACCCCCTCGTCGCCCTGGACATCCCCAACGCCACCACGCATGCCCCTGGAACCCCTGGCACTCTCCCTCGCTCATCCCCTCCTCCGTTTCTCTTACGCGCAACCGCCGAGCATAACCGTCGCCGCCAACGGGCACCGCCGTGGCCACCGGCCACCCCACGCCTCACCGACGCGCCCAGAGGCTCCGCCACTTCGTTCTCTACCTCCTCGATGAGCCACGAGGCCCCGGATGCGCTGCAACACCGCCGCCTCTTCGTTCGGCCACCGAGATCGCCGGCGACCTCTCGTCACCACCAGCCCCTCCCCGAGCTCGCCGAAGCCACCTCTGAACTCGCGGTGAGCTCCTCTACCGACCCCCCTACTCCCATGCCCACTAGCTCATCGTAGCACCCGTTCCCGTCGAGCCCGAGAGCTTGGCTCCGCCGGCCATGCCGCCACCGTGACCACAGCCGTGCAAGCTTGCAACCGAGCGCGCCACCGTGCTCAGCACGTTCCCAGTAGTCGACCGCGACCACCCGCGGCTCCTTCCGTTCCCTGCAACGCCGATCCGCTCAACTCCCGAACTTCGGCCGCCGCCTTGGAGCTCGCCGTCGTTGTCTCCGGCCACCATAGGCCCGGCCTCCACCACCACTAGACACGCGCTAGCAAGAGCTTTCTAACAAGCCCAAAAACAGCCTCGCCCGTGCCCTGTAGCGCGTTTCCGAGCCGCACCGCCGTCTCGGGCCTCGCCGGAGTCATGCCGCCGGTGGGGTTGACCCATTTGACCACGTGGTCCCCGCCCCCTGGTCAAACCTAGATTAGGAGTTAAACTAACACTAATTTAGTTAGGTTAGCCGCTGACATGTGGGCCCCGACCCCATTGACATTTTAGTTAGGCTTAATTTAAGGTCATTTAACCATATTAATTAGCTGAGTCAATGACATATGGGTCCCGCATGTCAGGTTTGACCTGGACTGAGCCGTTGACCTGCTGACGTCACTGTGAGGTCATGCTGACATAGTAAAGCACTTTCTGGATTTAAGTTAATTCAGAAAATTCCAGAAAATGCCCAAAACTTCTAAAAATCATAGAAAATCAACTGTAACTCCAAATGAAATAAATTATATATGAAAAATTATCAGAAAAATTCAAGGAATCTGTTTATGGCATTTTCATGCATGTTTGAACAACTTAACCTCACTGTTTAGATCAAAACATGATAATGCACTATTTGAATTCATAGTTTGAATTTGAATTTGAACCTAGTGTTCAAACCAACTCCATTTAACTTGTTGTTAGTTGCATTAGCTCAATCAACAGCATATTGCCATGTCATGATCATGCATCATATTGTTGCATCACATTGATTGTGTTCTTCCTTGTTTGCCGGTAATTGTCCCCTCTCGGTAGACGCTGCTCCGACGCTGTGATCATTGACACTGATGAAGACTCAATGTTATCTTCAGAAGTGCCAGGCAAGCAAAACCCCCTTGTTCATTCCGATACAACCCCACTCTCTCGCTCATGCTCTCTTTTACTTCATTAGGACAACAACGATTCATCTGTTACTTGTTGCGGTAGTTGAACCCCTTATCCTCTGCATGACCTGTCATTGCCACAGTAAATAGATGAAACCCACTAGCATGAGTAGGAGTTGTTTGAGCCCTGATGTGCCTACTCATTCATGCTTGTTTGTCATGCCTGCTATTGCATAGAGTTGCGTCAGGTCTGATTCATCGGGAATGAATCGGAGGTGTGTGAACATGTCCTACTTGTGTGAGCTAAGTGTGTGAATACGTTTTTGGTAAAGGTAGCGGTGAGAGGCCATGTAGGAGTACATGGTGGGTTGTCTCATTGCAGCCGTCCTTAGGAACTGAGTTCTGTGTCTGTGATCCATGAACAGCTACTACCACTCATTGGGATCCTTAATTGACCCTCTCGGCTTCTTAATCACCCTAGTACTCTGTCCAGGAGTTGCAACTAGTTTTTGGTGTTTGTAGGTTATGTGTTGGCGGCTGTGCGTAGCGCTGACCCTAGGGGTGGGCTATGTTGCGGTAGATACACCATGGCACGGTGTACCGGGCGCCCGTTTGGTGTCTCGGGAACCCTGTTCACATCGTTCGGGGCCGTATGTGGAAACCTCGGCCGGACTCCCTGCGGATGGAACCTGGATAGGCGATAAACCTGGACTAGAGACTTAAGTGTTTAGGTAGGCCGTGGCCGACACCCTCGCCAGGCTTCCGCTTGAAGGTCGCCGAGATACATGACGTGTATATGGTGGTAAGTGGTGGGAGTGTGTGTGAAGAAGTACACCCCTGCAGGGTTATCATTATCTATTCGAATAGCCGGATTCCTCGGATATGGAAACTTGGACCCCTTGCATAGTTCATAGACAAGTGAAAGTGGATACTCTAAAACTCGCAAGATAAGTGTGAGTGCTATGGATGGCCTTCTCGTAGGGAGACGAGAGCGGATCCATGGTGGTGTATTGAATGGTGAACATGTGGACTCGTGTGCGCCACCACAAAAGAGTTGCTTGCAGTCGTAGTTTAGGATAGCCACTGAGTCAAAGCTGGCTTGCTGCAGTCAAACTCCACCACCCCCTTTGTTGATACCGATGCATATGTAGTTAGTTCCGATGTAAGTCTTGCTGAGTGCAATTGTACTCACGTTTGCTAAATTCATGTTTTGCAGAGAGGCTTCAGTCTCGCTAGTAGTTCTGCGTGGACTTCGACGTTTAGCTTGATACCTCAGCTACGATCTTGTACCCTTGGGAGGGTCTTGTAAATAGTCAAGCTTCTTAGTCTTTTTCATTTGTAGATGTCTGTACTCAGACATGTTAAGCTTCCGCATGTGTTTGACCTGTATGCTCTGAATGTTGGGTCATGAGACCCATATTTGTAATATCTCGCTCCTCCGAGCCTAATGAATAAATACTTGAGTTGTAGAGTTATGTTGTGATGCCATGTTGTATTTACACATATCGAGCATATTGTGTGTATGATTGAAATGCTTGGTATGTGTGGGATCCGACAATCTAGTTGTTTATCCTTGGCAGCCTCTCTTATGGGGAAATGTAGTCAAGTGCTTCCATGAGCCATAGTAGTCCGCTACAGCCCGGTTCACCGGAGTCCTGCTAGCCCAACACTACTGCTTAGGACACTTGACTGGCCGACATGTGTTTCACTTCGTTCCTGTGTCTGTCCCTTCGAGGAAATGTCACGCGGTGACATCCGGAGTCCTGCCTAGCCTGCTACAGCCCGGGTTCCCGGAGTCCTGTTAGCCCAGTGCTACAGCCCGGATTCACACGCTGCTAACCAACATGCTCGATGTGATTCATGTATGCCTGTCCCCATAGGTTAGTGTCGCTTTAGGTTCACGACTAGCCATGTCGGCCCGGGTTCTTTGTCATATGGACGTAGCGACACTATCATATACGTGAGCCAAAAGGCGCAAACGGTCCCGGGCCAGGTAAGGTGGCACCCATGGGAATACCGTGCGTGAGGCCGCAAAGTGATATGATGTGTTACATGCTAGATCGGTGTGACTTAGGATCGGGGTCCTGACAGCTTTGGTATCAAAGCCTGACTGCCTGTAGGATTACCAAGCCAAACTGGTCGAAGTTGAGTCTAGAAATGCTTTAGTTATGTAAGGGAATTGATTGTGGAAGGGAACGTAAGGCTCTTTTTACTCCTTATATCTTATGCCCTTCTGATCTGAGTCATCCTCTTCTCTTCTACGGGGATTAAGAACTAGGCTTCTCATCTTTCTATTAGGATCACGTGTTACTAATCCGTAGACTCGTAGGATTGTTGGTCTCAAGCCTCAGTTTAGTTTCTTCTACCCTGGTGTGTTGTTAAATGGCCTCAGAACCCTGATATGATATAGTTGAGTGGTTATGCCACCATTTTTGCAGGTTGTCTCAAATATTTTTGAGCAATTACAGCTGTTATGCTGTCCGAGTCATCCCAGGTTTCTAAACAATCTGATGCATTTGCAAATCCTTCCTCCCAGTTCCCGATGTCCTTTTGGGCCAGTTTAATCACACTAATCGGTGAGTTGAGGTACTCTGTTGCCTCGACATATATGTTGGAGCTATTACTATGACCCTAGGTGTTTTAGGGAGTCACCTAGTGATCTAGCCATGTTTTGTATTCCCAGTGTGTCATTCTGGCCCTTATTCTCAAAAGCATCCCGTGATGCCATGTAGTGGTAGGTATTCTATTCATGGGTTCTTGAACCCGAGATTCACTCTACTTTACCTCTTGTTGATAGTGTTGCTAGTTCCTGTAGGATATTAGTAACCTTTGCGATAGTCCTCAAGGTCTGTGGTATATCGTTCTTCCAATACCATGAGCCAATATGACAGAACTTATTTGAACCAAAAGATCACAATTCGAGTACTCTTGAGGAGTTATCCATTCATAATTGTGACTCTGCCAGTCCTACCTCTCTGCATGGGTTATCCGGAAGAATTGTATGCCCTAGAGGCAATAATAAAGTTATTATTTATTTCCTTATATCATGATAAATGTTTATTATTCATGCTAGAATTGTATTAACCGGAAACATAATACATGTGTGAATACATAGACAAACAGAGTGTCACTAGTATGCCTCTACTTGACTAGCTCGTTAATCAAAGATGGTTATGTTTCCTAACCATGGACAAAGAGTTGTTATTTGATTAACGGGATCACATCATTAGGTGAATGATCTGATTGACATGACCCATTCCATTAGCTTAGCACCCGATCGTTTAGTATGTTGCTATTGCTTTCTTCATGACTTATACATGTTCCTATGACTATGAGATTATGCAACTCCCGTTTGCTGGAGGAGCACTTTGTGTGCTACCAAACGTCACAACATAACTGGGTGATTATAAAGGAGCTCTACAGGTGTCTCCAAAGGTACATGTTGGGTTGGCGTATTTCGAGATTAGGATTTGTCACTCCGAATGTCGGAGAGGTATCTCTGGGCCCTCTCGGTAATGCACATCACTTAAGCCTTGCAAGCATTGCAACTAATGAGTTAGTTGCGAGATGATGTATTACGGAACGAGTAAAGAGACTTGCTGGTAACGAGATTGAACTAGGTATTGAGATACCGACGATCGAATCTCGGGCAAGTAACATACCGATGACAAAGGGAACAACGTATGTTGTTATGCGGTCTGACCGATAAAGATCTTCGTAGAATATGTAGGAGCCAATATGGGCATCCAGGTCCCGCTATTGGTTATTGACCGGAAACGTGTCTCGGTCATGTCTACATTGTTCTCGAACCGTAGGGTCCGCACGCTTAAGGTTTCGATGACAGTTATATAATGAGTTTATGAGTTTTGATGTACCGAAGGAGTTCGGAGTCCCGGATGAGATCGAGGACATGACGAGGAGTCTCTAAATGGTTGAGACGTAAAGATTGATATATTGGACGACTATATTCGGACTTCGGAAAGGTTCCGAGTGATTCGGGTATTTTTCGGAGTACCGGAGAGTTACGGGAATTCGCCGGGAGAAGTATTGGGCCTTATTGGGCCATACGGGAAAGAGAGAGGGGCTGCCTAGGGCAGGCCGCACGCCCCCCAAGGCCTAGTCCGAATTGGACTAGGGGGAGGGGCTGCGCCCGCTCCTTCCTTCCCTTCTCCCTTCCCCTTCCTTGTCTCCTACTCCTAATACTTGGAAGGACTCCTAGTTGGACTAGGAAAGGGGGAATCCTACTCCAGGTGGGAGTAGGACTCCCCTAGCGCGCGCCATAGAGAGGGCCGGCGCTCCCCTCCTCCACTCCTTTATATACGGGGGCAGGGGGCACCCCATAGACACACAAGTTGATCTTCGTGATCGTTCCTTAGCCGTGTGTGGTGCCCCCCTCCACCATATTCCACCTCGGTTATATTGTTGCAGTGCCTAGGCGAAGCCCTGCGACGGTAGAACATCAAGATTGTCACCACGTCGTCATGCTGACGGAACTCCTCCCCAACGCTTTGCTGGATCGGAGCCCAGGGATCGTCATCGAGCTGAACGTGTGCCAAGAACTCGGAGGTGCCGGAGTAACGGTGCTTGGATCGGTCGGATCGGGAAGACGTATGACTACTTCCCCCACGTTGCGTCAACGCTTCCGCTTCGGTCTACGAGGGTACGTAGACAACACTCTCCCCTCTCATTGCTATGCATCACCATGATCTTGCGTGTGCTTAGGAAATTTTTTGAAATTACTACGTTCCCCAACAGTGGCTTCCGAGCCTAGGTTTTATGTGTTCATGTTATATGCACGAGTAGAACACAAGTGAGTTGTGGGCGATATAAGTCATACTGCTTACCAGCATGTCATACTTTGGTTCGGCGGTATTGTTGGACGAAGCGGCCCGGACCGACATTACGCGTACGCTTACGCGAGACCGGTTCTCCCGACGTGCTTTGCACAAAGGTGGCTAGCGGATGTCAGTTTCTCCAACTTTAGTTGAACCGAGTGTGGCTACGCCCGGTCCTTGCGAAGGTTAAAACAGCACCAACTTGACAAACTATCGTTGTGGTTTTGATGCGTAGGTAAGAACGGTTCTTGCTAAGCCCAGTAGCAGCCACGTAAAACTTGCAACAACAAAGTAGAGGACGTCTAACTTGTTTTTGCAGGGCATGTTGTGATGTGATATGGTCAAGACATGATGCTTAATTTTATTGTATGAGATGATCATGTTTTGTAACCGAGTTATCGGCAACTGGCAGGAGCCATATGGTTGTCGCTTTATTGTATGCAATGCAATCGCGCTGTAATGCTTTACTTTATCACTAAGCGGTAGCGATAGTCGTGGAAGCATAAGATTGGCGAGACGACAACGATGCTACGATGGAGATCAAGGTGTCGCGCCGGTGACGATGGTGATCACGACGGTGCTTCGAAGATGGAGATCACAAGCACAAGATGATGATGGCCATATCATATCACTTATATTGATTGCATGTGATGTTTATCTTTTATACATCTTATCTTGCTTTGATTGACGGTAGCATTTTAAGATGATCTCTCACTAATTATCAAGAAGTGTTCTCCCTGAGTATGCACCGTTGTGAAAGTTCTTCGTGCTGAGACACCACGTGATGATCGGGTGTGATAGGCTCTACGTTCAAATACAATGGGTGCAAAACAGTTGCACACGCGGAATACTCAGGTTATACTTGATGAGCCAAGCATATACAAATATGGCCTTGGAACACGGAGACCGAAAGGTCGAGCGTGAATCATATAGTAGATATGATCAACATAGTCATGTTCACCAATGAAACTACTCCATCTCACGTGATGATCGGACATGGTTTAGTTGATTTGGATCACGTGATCACTTAGAGGATTAGAGGGATGTCTATCTAAGTGGGAGTTCTTAAGTAATATGATTAATTGAACTTAAATTTATCATGAACTTAGTCCTAGTAGTATTTTGCAAATCATGTTGTAGATCAATAGCTCGCGTTGTTGCTTCCCTGTGTTTATTTTGATATGTTCCTAGAGAAAATTGTGTTGAAAGATGTTAGTAGCAATGATGCGGATTGGATCCGTGATCTGAGGTTTATCCTCATTGCTGCATAGAAGAATTATGTCCTTGATGCACCGCTAGGTGACAGATCTATTGCAGGAGCAGATGCAGATGTTATGAACGTTTGGCTAGCTCAATATGATGACTACTTAATAGTTTAGTGCACCATGCTTAACGGCTTAGAATTGGGACTTCAAAAGACGTTTTGAACATCATGGACCATATGAGATGTTCCAGGAGTTGAAGTTAATATTTCAAGCAAATACCCGAGTTGAGAGATATGAAGTCTCCAACAAGTTCTATAGCCAAAAGATGGAGGAGAATCGCTCAACTAGTGAGCATGTGCTCAGATTGTCTGGGTACTACAATCGCTTGAATCAAGTGGGAGTTAATCTTCCAGATAAGATAGTGATTGACAGAATTCTCTAGTCACCATCACCAAGTTAGTAAGAACTTCATGATGAACTATAGTATGCAAGGGATGACGAAAACGACTCCCGAGCTTTTCATGATGATGAAATCGATGAAGGTAGAAATCAAAAAAAGAGCATCAAGTGTTGATGGTAGACAAGACCACTAGTTTCAATAAAAGGGGCAAAGGGAAGAAGGGGAACTTCAAGAAGAACGGCAAGCAAGTTGCTGTTCAAGTGAAGAAGCCCAAGTTTGGTCCTAAGCCTGAGACTAAGTGCTTCTACTGCAAAGGGACTGGTCACTGGAAGCGGAACTGCCCCAAGTATTTGGCGGATAAGAAGGATGGAAAAGTGAACATAAGTATATTTGATATACATGTTATTGATGTGTACTTTACTTGCGTTTATAGCAACCCCTCAGTATTTGATACTGGTTCAGTTGCTAAGAGTAGTAACTCGAAACGGGAGTTGCAGAATAAACAGAAACTAGTAAAAGTCGAGGTGACGATGTGTGTTGGAAGTAGTTCCAAGATTGATATGATCATCATCGCATTCTCCCTATACTTTCGGGATTAGTGTTGAAACTAAATAAGTGTTATTTGGTGTTTGCGTTGAGCATGAATATGATTTGATCATGTTTATTGCAATACGGTTATTCATTTAAGTAAGAGAATAAATTGTTGTTCTGTTTACATGAATAATACCTTATATGGTTACACACCCAATGAAAATGGTTCGTTGGATCTCGATCATAGTGATACACATATTCATAATATTGAAACCAAAAGATGCAAAGTTAATAATGATAGTGCAACTTATTTGTGGCACTGCCGTTTAGGCCATATTGGTGTAAAGCGCATGAAGAAACTCCATGCTGATGGGCTTATGGAATCACTTGATTATGAATCACTTGATGCTTGCGAACCATGCCTCATGGGCAAGATGACTAAGACTCCGTTCTCCGGAACAATGGAGCGAGCAACTGACTTATTGGAAATAATACATACTGATGTATGCGATCCGATGAGTGTTAAGGCTCGCGGCGGGTATCATTATTTTCTGACCTTCACAGATGATTTGAGAAGATATGGGTATATCTACTTGATGAAACATAAGTCTGAAACATTTGAAAAGTTCAAAGAAATTCAGAGTGAAGTGGAAAATCATCGTGACAAGAAAATAAGGTTTCTATGATCTGATCGCGGAGACAAATATTTGAGTTACGAGTTTGGTCTTCAATTAAAACAATGTGGAATAGTTTCACAAACTCATGCCACCTGGAACACCACAGCATAATGGTGTGTCCGAACGTCATAACCGTACTTTATTGGATATAGTACAATCTATGATGTTTCTTACCGATTTACCAATATCGTTTTGGGATGATGCATTAGAGACAGCTGCATTCACGTTAAAAAGGGGCACCATCTAAGTCCGTTGAGACGACACAATATGAACTATGGTTTGGCAAGAAACCAAAGTTGTCATTTCTTAAAGTTTGGGGTTGCGATGCTTATATGAAAAAGTTTCATCCTGATAAGCTCAAACCCAAATCGGAGAAATGTGTCTTCATAGGATACCCAAAGGAGACAGTTGGGTACACCTTCTATCACATATCCGAAGGCAAGATATTCGTTGCTAAGAATGGATCCTTTCTAGAGAAGGAGTTTCTCTCGAAAGAAGTGAGTGGGAGGAAAGTAGAACTTGACGAGGTGACTGTACCTGCTGCCTTATTGGAAAGTAGTTCATCACAGAAATCTGTTCCTGTGACTACTACACCAATTAGTGAGGAAGCTAATGATGATGATCATGTAACTTCAGAACAAGATACTACTGAACCTTGTAGATCAACCAGAGTAAGATCCGCGCTAGAGTGGTACGGTAATCCTGTTCTGGAAATCATGCTACTAGATCATGATGAACCTACGAACTATGAAGAAGCGATGGTGAGCCCAGATTCCGCAAAATGGCTTGAGGCCATGAAATCAGAGATGGGATCCATGTATGAGAATAAAGTATGGACTTTGGTTGACTTGCCCGATGATCGGCAAGCCATAGAAAATAAATGGATCTTCAAGAGGAAGACGGACGCTGATAGTAGTGTTACTATCTACAAAGCTAAAATTGTCACAAAAGGTTTTCGAAAAGTTCAAGGTGTTGACTACGATGAGAGTTTCTCACTCGTATCTATGCTTAAGTCTGTCCGAATCATGTTAGCAAATTGCCACTTTTATGAAATCTGGCAAATGGATGTAAAGACTGCATTCCTGAATGGATTTCTGGAAGAAGAGTTGTATATGATGCAACCTGAAGGTTTTATCGATCCAAAGGATGCTAACAAAGTGTGTAAGCTCCAGTGATCCATCTATGGACTGGTGCAAGCGTCTCGGAGTTGGAATATACGCTTTGATGAGTTGATCAAAGCATATAGTTTTATACATACTTGCGGTAAAGCCTATATTTACAAGAAAGTGAGTGGGAGCACTACAACATTTCTGATAAAGTATATGTGAATGATATATTGTTGATCGGAAATAATGTAGAATTATTCTGCAAAGCATAAAGGAGTGTTTGAAAGGAGTTTTTTCAAAGAAAGACCTCGGTGAAGCTGCTTACATATTGAGCATCAAAGATCTATGGAGATAGATCAAGACGCTTGATAAGTTTTTTCAATGAGTACATACCTTGACAAGATTTTGAAGTAGTTCAAAATGGAACAGTCAAAGAAAGAGTTCTTGCCTGTGTTACAAGGGGTGAAATTGAGTAAGACTCAAAGCCTGACCACGGTAGAAGATAGAAAGAGAATGAAAGTCATTCCCTATGCCTTGGCCATAGGTTCTATAAAGTATGACATGTTGTGTACCAGATCTATTGTATACCCTACACTGATTTTGGCAAGGGAGTACAATAGTGATCTAGGAGTAGATCACTGGACAGCGGTCAAAATTATCCTTAGTGGAATAAGTATATGTTTCTCGATTATGGAGGTGACAAAAAGGTTCGTCGTAAAGGGTTACGTCGATGCAAGTTTTGACACTAATCTAGATGACTCTAAGTCTCGATCTAGATACATATTGAAAGTGGGAGCAATTAGCTATAGTAGCTCCGTGTAGAGCATTGTTGATATAGATATTTGCAAAATACATATGGATCTGAATATGACAGACCCGTTGACTAAAATTCTCTCACAAGCAAAACATGATCACACCTTAGTACTCTTTGAGTGTTAATCACATAGCGATGTGAACTAGATTACTGAATCTAGTAAACCCTTTGGGTTTTAATCACATGATGATGTGAACTATCGATGTTAATCACATGGTGATGTGATCTAGATTATTGACTCTAGTGCAAGTGGGAGACTGAAGGAAATATGCCCTAGAGGCAAGAATAAAGTTATTATTTATTTCCTTATATCATGATAAATGTGTATTATTCATGCTAGAATTGTATTAACCGGAAACATAATACATGTGTGAATACATAGACAAACAGAGTGTCACTAGTATGCCTCTACTTGACTAGCTCGTTAATCAAAGATGGTTATGTTTCCTAACCATGGACAAAGAGTTGTTATTTGATTAACGGGATCACATCATTAGGTGAATGATCTGATTGACATGACCCATTCCATTAGCTTAGCACCCGATCGTTTAGTATGTTGATATTGCTTTCTTCATGACTTATACATGTTCCTATGACTATGAGATTATGCAACTCCCGTTTGTCGGAGGAACACTTTGTGTGCTACCAAACGTCACAACGTAACTGGGTGATTATAAAGGAGCTCTACAGGTGTCTCCAAAGATACATGTTGGGTTGGCGTATTTCGAGATTAGGATTTGTCACTCCGAATGTCGGAGAGGTATCTCTGGGCCCTCTCGATAATGCACATCACTTAAGCCTTGCAACCATTGCAACTAATGAGTTAGTTGCGAGATGATGTATTACGAAACAAGTAAAGAGACTTGCCAGTAACGAGATTGAACAAGGTATTGAGATACCGACGATCGAATCTCGGGCAAGTAACATACCGATGACAAAGGGAACAACGTATGTTGTTATGCGGTCTGACCGATAAAGATCTTCGTAGAATATGTAGGAGCCAATATGGGCATCCAGGTCCCGCTATTGGTTATTGACCGGAAACGTGTCTCGGTCATGTCTACATTGTTCTCGAACCGTAGGGTCCGCACGCTTAAGGTTTCGATGACAGTTATATAATGAGTTTATGAGTTTTGATGTACCGAAGGAGTTCAGAGTCCCGGATGAGATCGGGAACATGACGAGGAGTCTCGAAATGGTCGAGACGTAAAGATCGATATATTGGACGACTATATTCGGACTTCGGAAAGGTTCCGAGTGATTCGGGTATTTTTCGGAGTACCGGAGAGTTACGGGAATTCGCCGGGAGAAGTATTGGGCCTTATTGGTCCATACGGGAAAGAGAGAGGGGCTGCCTAGGGCAGGCCGTGCGCCCCCCAAGGCCTAGTCCGAATTGGACTAGGGGGAGGGGCTGCGCCCCCTCCTTCCTTCCCTTCTCCCTTCCCCTTCCTTGTGTCCTACTCCTAATACTTGGAAGGACTCCTAGTTGGACTAGGAAAGGGGGAATCCTACTCCAGGTGGGAGTAGGACTCCCCTAGCGCGCGCCATAGAGAGGGCCGGCGCTCCCCTCCTCCACTCCTTTATATACGGGGGCAGGGGGCACCCCATAGACACACAAGTTGATCTTCGTGATCGTTCCTTAGCCGTGTGCGGTGCCCCCTCCATCATATTCCACCTCGGTCATATTGTTGCAGTGCTTAGGCGAAGCCCTGCGACGGTAGAACATCAAGATCGTCACCATGCCGTCGTGCTGACGGAACTCCTCCCCGACGCTTTGCTGGATCGGAGCCCGGGGATCATCATCGAGCTGAACGTGTGCCAAGAACTCGGAGGTGCCGGAGTAACGGTGCTTGGATCGGTCTGATCGGGAAGATGTACGACTACTTCCTCTACGTTGCGTCAACGCTTCCGCTTCGGTCTACGAGGGTACGTAGACAACACTCTCCCCTCTCGTTGCTATGCATCACCATGATCTTGCGTGTGCGTAGGAAATTTTTTGAAATTACTACGTTCCCCAACAATTACACCACAACGGTGGCCCGAACCAGTATAAACCCTGTGTCTCTTGTGTTGTTCTTTCCATAGCTTAGATATTAGCAAGGTGGAGGGGTGCAGGTAGGTAGAAGGCGAAATCTCCACGCGCACCCCAGTGTTCGAACCTCAAGGGTCTGCCGGAACACGAAATCCAACTTTTGGCGCGCCAAGTAGGGGTGCGCCGGAATTCGTCTTCCACCACCCCGTTCTCCTCCGACCATCACGTCCATGTCTGACGCTCGTCGGGCCCGCGCCGAGCGCCGGGACGCTCTCGCTTCCCGCGTCCCCCAGACGGCTCCTGTCGGCGGGCGCCCTCGCCTTTCCCCGTGACCTGCCGTCAACGCCGCCACCGGCCCGGCGGGGGACGAGCAGCAAGCGTCGTCTCAGCATCCGTCCGTGCGGCAAGACGGCCGCACCGCTACTCCTTCGCTCACCCCAGCTGGTTCTTCGTCGAGCACGCTCCGCGCACCCATGGAGGCTCGAGCTGCGCTCATCGCGGCAAACGAGCTCCTGCGCTACCGTCCCGTCAACGATGTCTACGAAGAATGGCTCAACCGCGTCTCCGAGATCGTCCGCGCCGCAGGGGGCTCTCCTGCGCCGTCCGTTCCACTACGCCGCACCCCGCCCCGCGCGGGCGACGAAGCTCCCGGGGCGCCCCAGCCGCCTCCTTGTCAAGAAGGCGCCATGGCTCCAAGGCGCGTGGCCCCTGGGTGAACCCGCTCCGTCAGGTGCCAGCGCGACAAGAGCAGAGCTGCCAAGAAGTCCCTCGCCCGCAAGAAGCTGCCCGGGCGCTCCCTGCTCCAGCACGTCGCGACCATGCTCCTGCTCCCGCACGTCAAGACCCCATGCTGCTCCTAGCTGCAGCGCGTGGGGACATGCAAGACCAAGCTCTCCGTCACCCAAGGCCTCCCTTGGCCACAACAGGCTGATGTGCCTTCACCGCCGAGCTACGCAGTGTCGCGTGGCCCGGCAAGTTCAAGCCAAATCTGCCTCCTCGTTACGATGGCACGGCCGACCCTGCGGAGTTTCTCCAGCTCTATGAGCTGGGCATCGAAGCTGCCAACGGAGACGAGAAGGTCATGGCGAACTGGTTTCCCATGGCGCTCAAGGACGGGGCACGCACCTGGTTCCTGAACCTGGCTCCAGGCACGATCTCCTCCTGGGACGAGATGCGCACCAGCTTCATTGCCAACTTCCAAGGTACTCGCGACCGGCCACCCGCCGTGAGCGACATGCGCCGGATCAAGCAACAACCCGGAGAGACCCTGCAGAAGTACATCCAGTGCTTCAACAATGCACGCCTCAAGATTCCCAAGGTGACCGAGGAGGCCATCATCTCGGCCTTCTCCGACGGTGTGCGCGATGTCAAGATGAAGGAGGAGCTGGCGATGCATGAAGACCTGTGCACTTCCTTGGAGTTGTTCAACTTGGCAACCAAGTGCGCCAGGGCTGAGGAAGGGCGTCTCTCCCTCCTCGAGCTGCCTGCCGCAGATCCAGAAGAGAAGAAGCCCAAGGCCAAGGATGTGAAGCGCAAGGGGGCTGCCGTGCTGGCGGCAGAACCAGACACCAAGCGGGGCCAAGATCATCCCAAACCTTCCAAGGGCAGTCGGTACTGTGTGTACCACGACCTCCACACCCACAACACCAACGAATGTCAAGAGCTCCGAGTCGTGCGAGAGGGAAGGATCGGTCGTTGCCCCGACCACGGTGACCGGGGCTACGGTCGAGGAGGAGGAAGGAACGCAGGACGCTGGGAAGACCGCTGCCCGCGCCAAGGGTGGCGCGATCGATCTTGCGAGGATCGCTGGCAAGACCTGCCTCGCGAGGGAGACTGGAGGGATCAGCCTCGCGAGGATCGCCCGCAAGGCAACGCAGGCCTCCCTCCGCTGCCGCTGCAGCCAAGGAGAAACGAGGACCGCCATCAGGACGAGGGGGCTGGGGGCTTCCAGGAGCCGCACGCGATCGCCTGAATCCTGGGCGGGGCTCAAGCCCCAGCCTCTCAACGCATCTTCAAGCAGTTCACCCGCGAAGTGAATGCAGTCCTCCCCAAGCTCGAAGCCACGCGCCCTCTCAGGTGGTCGGCATGCGCCATCACGTTCAGCTCAGTAGATCAGCTCAAGTGTGCGGCTACAGCCGGAGTCCTCCCGATGCTTTTTTCCCCAATCATCAGCAACATGGTGGTCACCAGGACCCTCATCGATGGTGGGGCAGGGCTCAACGTCCTGTCCGTGGAAACATTCAACATTCTCCAAGTGCCCTACAACCAGCTTCAGCCAACCAAGCCGTTCTCTGGAGTCACCGACGGCTCCACGGTCCCGATTGGGCAGGTCCGCCTCCCTGTCACCTTCGGGGCACGCGACAACTACCGCACCGAGCTCATCGGCTTCGACGTCGCTCACATTCGCCTACCGTACAATGCCATCCTTGGGTACCCAGCGCTGGCCAAGTTCATGGTCGTAACCCACCATGGCTACAACGTCCTCAAGATGCCAGGAAGTGGCGGAGTCATCACGGTGCGCTATGAAGAGAAGGACGCGGTGTGTTCCCTGGAACGAGCCTTTCAAGCCGCATCACTGGAAGACCCGGATCGCAGAAGCAGGAGGCTTCCCGAGACCACCCCCAAGAAGAAGAAGACATCATCCGGCCCGGCCCCTCAGGAGGCAGGCCCCTCAGGGCCCGCGCCTGCCCAGGGGGACCTCCTTCCATCGCATAGGAAAGCGCGCCCGGCGCCCTCCTCAGGCAGGGCTCGGGGGCTCTCCCCTGGAGGGCCACCGACCTGGCTAAGGTCACGAGGGAGGCGCTTGGGCACCACATGGAGGCGTGCTCCGAAGCACGTTTCCCTCAAGAAGGAGTAAGGCAAGGAGAGCCAGACCCTCAGGAGTTCGTCAGCAAGGCCATTCAGGAGCTGCAGGAGTCAAGAGTCATGAAAGGCGGCCGCCGCCTACCAGCTGTGGCTCCCCATCCAGGCGAGGATGGTGGGCTGCGCGTTTGCATCGACATACCAGGGCTCAATCGAGTCGCCTCTCTGGAGCGCCTTTGGCCCTCGCGAGTGGGGCGCTGCATAGGTCCACCCCACAACTACGTTCGCATGTCTTACGGCTTGCCGAACGCGGCTGCCACGTACCAGCGCCTCATGAGGGGTATCATGGAGGCTCTAGAGGCCAGGCATTCCGCAGCCCTGGCGGAGATGGAGATGGTCCGCGAGGAGCCACCAGCGCCTCCGGAGCCCCCCAAGGCACCTGGGCCTGGGGGATCGTGAGGATCGGCTTCCGCGGCCCACCGAGTCTGCTACACCAACACTCCTTCGTCCTCAACATCATCAGGTGACATCTTTCAAGTTTCATTTCCAGCTGGGAGCGCCCCCCAGGGCTGCATTATTCCCAGGTCGCTCGGGCCAGACCCAGCGGCATGTATCCCTTTTGCGTTTATTTCCGGCTATGCGTTCGACCCACCATGCTTGATTGTTTGATGCCTGTCCACGGCACCTCTTTTTCTCCATGCTGACCACTTGCTCGTTAAAGGGGGGGGGGTACGTGAGCATTGCGACTCAGGGCTCTTACTGGCTCTCCATCCCTCACCCTCTGGCCTTGTCCACGGCATCGCGACCTGGCATACCAGCGACGGCTGAGACCAGCTCGAGGGCCGGGACCCGAGGACGTAGAGTGCCGGCATCTAACCAAATTTGCAGGGACACATCACAAGATAAGGCCCAGTACTAGGCGCAACCCGCCTAGAGGTAGGGCCCCGTGAGTCCCGCGCTGGCTCACGGGTGCCCAGATACACCTCGCCAGGCCCTACCGTGCCAGCCACGTGTCAGGGCGGGGCTGTACACGCCCCGGGGGCTCCTCCCGGAGGGGAGCCCCCTCCCACGTACCAGTGGAAGCACCATGCTCCGTGCTGGCTGACGACACTGCCGAGGAGCGGCTATGCCCGTACACATACGGAAGCGCTATGCTCCGCGCTGGTGATAAACAACTGAGGGTGGCCCCGGGCCGCATCAACCTCAGGGAGCCCAGAGCTCAGTGTCTAGCCTCATCGTAACGCCTCCCCTCGGGAGTGCCGCATGAGGGGGCTGGGCACGGGGGCTGCGCCTGGGTCATGCCCAGACGCACGCCACCCAGTCAGGCCCCCCGGGCCTGGTTCGTCGCGCGTCTCTCCCCGAGCAGAGCCAAGGTACGAAGGTCGTTCGAGCGTCAAGGGGGACTCCTGAGCATCGCGACTCAGGAGCCTAACTGGTCACGTAGCCCCTCACTCCTTAGTTCCGAAAGGCTAACGCTGGGTGAGGTATGCGCGGGGCCGGGCTCTGCAGACGTAGAACGATAGATCCACCCACATCTCACCTCCCTGCTTGCTGTTCGTGTGCCAAGGGGGACTCCTGAGCATCGTGACTCAGGAGCCTAACTTGTCACGTAGCCCCTCACTCCTTGGTCCCGTCCTGGTTTCTGGTCGGGGCTAACACTGGGTGAGGTATGCGCGGGGCCGGGCTCTGCTGGCGTAGAACATAAGCAAGTAGGAAGGAAAGCGTAAATTTCAAGGAATTCAAAAGCAAATATTACAGTCCACACTGTTATCTTAATGCCAAATGCAAGTTTAAACGCCTCCCCGAGGCATGATACATGTGCAAGAATTAAAGGCAGGACATGAGCCACAACAGAGTCACTTGTCGGCGGTGGAGCAGCGCGGAGTGGGTTGGCCTCATGGAGCAGCGGGGTCGGCGGCGCCTTGCTTCGGCTTGGTGCTGAAGGCCCGGAACTTCCCCAGCAGAGCCTCCGCGCGACCCTTCACGGCCTTGGCAGCGGCACGCTCGCTGCTTACTGGCTCCAGCAGGCTGTCGAGGTCGACGCCGAGATCGCGAAGGTAGATGTGGGTGAGGACCCGCATCAGCGCAGCAGAAGACAGGACACGCGCCTCGGCCTCGGCCGTGGGGCCAAGGCCAAGGGCGACATCTTCAAGAGCGCGAACCAGGAAGGGAAGCAGCTTGGCGGGGCCGTCCTCGGCGCCGGCTAGCAGGCTCTCCAGGCCGTTGTCGTAAAGCGTCCTCAACGAGGAGCGAGCTTTCGCCTCCATCTCCGCAAAGGCCACGCGGTCCTCAGCAAGAACCTGGGCCTTGTCGTCCAGCTCGATCTTCCTCGCCCCCAACTCCTGCTCTAGCGCGCCTAGGCGGTCACGGCGCTTCCTGAGCTTGGCCTCCCGGCCCTCGACGGCCGCCTCGCGAGCCTTCACGCCTTCTTCCTGCTCTTGGCGAAGGCGGGCCTCTTTCGCGAGCTGGTCCCGCAGGCCTTGCAGCTCGTCCTCCAGCGCCTTGCAGCGACCACGGACGTCGACCACCTCCCCCAGGGCTGCGTCACGAGCAGCCTTCGCCTCAAGGACGGCCTGCCTCTCCTCATTGCAAGCCGTCGAGGCCTGGACCAGCGCCGCCCGAATCGAAGCGTCGGAGCGAATCCATCCTGAAGCCAACTCCAAGCGCCCGACCACCAAGCGAGGGGCGGCGCCAAGAAGATCCTGCCGCAGCAGGTCCAGCTCAGCAGCAGCACGATCCAAAATGGCAGGGGGAGTCAAAGAGACAGCAGTCGGTGGAGTAGGAGGAGAAGGCAGCAGCGCGACCACAGCATCCTGAGGCGGAGCCTGCTGCGCCCCAACGGCTGTAGTGGCGGCAGCAGGCAAAGGCACCTCGGGAGTCACTTGGGCCATGGGGGCTGAGCTCGCCCCAGCAGGCTCAGCGAGGCCTCGCGAGGATGACCGGGTAGGAGAAGCCCGTGCATCGCGGTCACTTTCTTTCGCGGGCAGAGGGGCTGCCACAGATGGAACCTCAGGAGCTCCCTTCGGCTTCTTTGCTGCGGGCGCCAGCCTGTCCGAGAGATGTAGACGTCAAGCCTCAGTAGTAGAACAAGAAATCAAGACAAGAATCAAGCGCTTACGGGTCGTCGCCAGTGAGCTCAAGCAGCCTCAGGCCAAATTTGAAGCCTAAAAGCCGGCTGGAAGGGTCAACCTCGGGAAGCTTGGAAGCGGAAGGCGCGTCTGCGGTCCGCCTCGGGGCCGGGGCAGACCCGCGGGAGATCAGCCCGGTCCTGTCCTTCTTCGGGATCGGGGGCAAGTTCCCCCCGCCCTGCACGTCATCACCCTCATCGTCATCACTCGGAAGGAGGCGGAGAGCGCGGGACCTGCGCCGGGGGATGGGAGCCCTCGACTCTCCATCAGTCGCCTCGCAGTCAGGCCCTCTTTCCCGCTCCCCTCCTTCCTACTCTTCGCTGGAGTCGTCGGAGGACACGTCCATCGATTCCCCGGGAGTTTCCATGGGCACGGGCCCGTCCCCGTTGAAGACGGGAATGGACTCCACTACCTACTCCCAGTCGTTGCAGAGGAATAGGGGTGTAGGAGCGCCATCCAACCTCACCATATCGCCCCCGACCAGAGACTGGAGGACCGCAGCCATATCTTTGTCGGCCAAGGCCGCGGGGCTCGGGTGGGGCGTCCACATCGGAAGTTAGTACTGCTGAAGCGGAGCCAGCTGGTGCTCCAGGAATTCCCTCAGCAGCGACGCGCCGGTCAGCTTCGCCGCCACCATGTTGGCCGGCCTCAGATCCGCGTCCATCTTCTCCAACACCAGCTTCGCGCGGGGGTCCGTGAGCTCCGCTCGACCCCAATCGCTGGAGCTCGTGGGTTGCTCCGTGGGCAAGATCTGCCGAGGGTGGATGCGCCCAGCATTTGCCAAGACCCACTTGTTCCTGATGCCCTCAATCCTTTTCCCGGGGTTCGAAATGGCAATGGCGCCACCGTACGCGATGAAGCTCGCGCACGCGGAAGCAGGGCCGCGAGAGGTCCGGAGGTAGAAGTAGTGGCGCAGCAAGGCCACTGAAGGCTGCACCCCAACGTGAGCCTCGTAGTAATAGGCGAAGATTGCCAAGAGAAGGACGGAGTTGGGGTGGAGATGCAGAGCCTGTAGCTTATAATGGCGGAGGACAGAGAAGAAGAACTCGGAGAAGGGAGGCACCAGGCCAGCAGCAATGGCGCTTACAAAGAGCGGATAGAAGGTGCTCCCTTGGCCCTCAGGGGTGGCGGAGCCGGCCTTGAACACCTTCGCCCCGTCAATGCCCTGCTCCGCCGCCATCCGGCGCAACCGGGCGAGGCTCGCCTCTGACACGTTCGGTGAGTCCAGGGCAGACGAGTACCAAGCTCCGGCCGGGGACTGACGAGGCGCCATGGCTTCCTAGGTCATGCGGTCGAAGTAGATCTGGAAATTTTGGAGGAAGGAAGGAGAGGTGCAAGAAAGGGGATCTGAGCAGCAACCGGAGAAAGCAAAAGGCAAAGCCTAGGCAGATGCCGCTCCCTTATCAACTCGCGCGGTTGCTGAGGCACCCACGTCCAGTCAACCACCATGCGGCGCCCAAGGCCGCAGGCTGTTAGGGCCCGCGGCGCTTCGCCCTTGCCCTTTCGCCTCCCTGCACGGCCAAGTCCGGGCTTGCCTTGGGCCCGAGGGCTACTGTCGGTGTTCTGGGAATGGGGGTCCCCAGACTTGCCTGCCTGCGGCCTGCGGCGTGGCTCAAAGGGAGGCCCAGCACGACCCGTCTTCATCAACACAAGCCCAAGACCCTCGCGAGGGGCCATGCCTCGTGGGGCGGACGGCACGGAGCTTCCCCAGGCACGGCCTCATCAGGCTGGCTCACGAGGAGGCAGAGAGATCAAGGCGGGGTACCTCACGAGGTGCCCGTGACACAAGCCATGACGACCAAGGGTGCCAGGCGGGCGCCAGCCCGCGTAGTGTCCTCCTTTCCTCTTTGGTGCAAAGGGAGCAAGCGCAGGCGAGAGCATCAAGCAAAGGCACCCATTTCGGTGCAACGAGACCAAGACCAGTCCAACGGCAGGAGGGAGGTCATTGTGGAGCCCAAGCCAGCGTCACCACCAGAGCCTTTGGCAGGCGAGGACCAACTTTAGTCATGATAAGTGTACCAGATGTTCCCCTTCAAAATGGCCAATTGTCGGCGCCCTTCCCGCTCAATATTTGGGAAGAGGCCCAGGGCCTTTGCCTATAAACAGGACTAGC